>NW_026562427.1:2360000-2960000 GCF_027474105.1 Poeciliopsis prolifica
GCTTTTTGGGGTTTTTTTTTAGCAAAATGGTGTGAACCAGCTGCTCAGTCAGTGGAAAAGCAGAGTCCAGGAGCTGAAGATTATGAGTCCGTCCACACGTCTGGCACTGGTAAGACACAGATATACACACAAATACGGTCAATGTCAGAAAGTTTTCATCCGTCCACTTGAGAAACATTTTGAAGGTTCGGTGAGCAGGTTTCGATGATGCCATGTTTTTTTTTTTTGCACACAGCTCGCCGAGTTAAAAGGAACAGCTCCGCAGTCGTCTTCGAGTGGCTTCGGTTCAACAACGACGACAGGGTTTGGATCCTCCACATCCAGCTTTGGCAGCAAAGGTCAATAAGTATTACTGTATGGCAATGGCTCGACTGTTACAATAGGAAACACATTTGGAAACACTGCAAGCTGAATAATAGTGTTTATATTGAGATTTTATGTACCAACAGCAATTAGAACATATGAGTGTGTAAGTGGAAAGAAAAGGATATACGGTTTCTGAAATGTTGGCATTTTTTTCCTAATTTTTCTGTGCAAAATAACTCAAGCTTAGCCCAATGAAATGGATATTAATATTTGAGACACAGATTCTCAATACTTTGATAACAATAAGCTGTGCTATAAAATAAGAGCAACAAATGTTCACCATTAGCTTGTTTAATGAACAGTAGAAGTTCCTATTTGTCCCTCTTAAACCAATTATCTTCCAACCAATTAAATTCATTCTCCATATAATGTTATAATATAATGTTTGCTAATTCTGATCATTCCGACCACGCAGGCTTCGGTGCACCAGCCCAGTCCGTCAACTTCGGTTTCCCAGCTCTGAGTTCTGGATTTGGCTCTTCTTCTACATCTTCGCCTTCAACTGGGTTTGGCAGCCTTGTAACAGCTCCAACGCAACCTCCGTCTGGGTTCGGCTCTTCCTCCGTGCCCTCTGCTTCGACCTTCTCATTCGCCGCCCCGAGCGCAGACAAGCCGCCGCCAGCGGCCTCTTCGGTGTTCGGATCGGCCCCTGGGTTCACCTTCTCCTCCACGACAGCAACCCCCACCATGGGAGGGTTTGGGAGTGCCTTCGGGGGGGCGGCAGCCTCACTTGGAGCCGGAGTGGTGGGAGAGGCCCCAGACGGTTTGTTCTCACCCGAGAGCAAACTCTCTCAGGAAGAACTGAATCAGTTTAAAGCCAAAAGGTTCACTTTGGGACAGATTCCACTAAAACCGCCACCTGCAAACATGCTAGTGGTCTGACTCTGTGGAAAAAGCTAATGGTTGTGTATCGATTCAGTCCAAGCAAAGAAGATTTTTCACTAATATTTAGATGCACAGCAAAAAATATGCACAGATTTCCACTTGGGACTCACTATGAATGACATCTTTTGCACCATAAAATGCTGACTTCAGATTTTTAAATGTGGCTGATTTTATTTTTATTTTTTAAATTTTTTTGTAGAACATCCTGTTTGTTATGGCAAATATTTATCTGTGAATGATGAGGAACAGCAATTACAACAAATCATTGACGATCAATTGCACTTCTATATAGGTCACAGCAATCTGCATTAACTGGCGTCAGTCATAAGAGGGCGCCATGATAAAAGCTCGAGTGTTTCTCGCTCTCTGCCTTCGCGTCCCTGGTGACCATCTGGTTTAATACGAGCAGTCGCTTTCAGATTGTGTAATTTTTGCCCAATGTTAAAACAATAAATGACGATCAGTGAGTGCAAAGCGGTTCGCCCACAGCTTTCTGTTCTGCACCACCACAGGGGAGAACACAGATAAGCGACGCGTGAATACAGCCTGAGTTTATTAGACGCCGAGCACCAGCGGGACGACAAGGGGAGTAATACAGAGCACAGCAATAAGCAGTTTTACTACAGAGGCCACCGCGCTGCTGACTGGTGCATATTTTCAGCTGAGGAAGACCTCGTCGTGTTGTCAGCAGAGATGCGAAAGGGAGCCGAGTGAAGCGTCTGCCGTGTCAAAAGGTAGATGAGGCTAAAGCAATTAGAAGCATCTCTGCAAATAGTTGCAGAACATGAAGCGCAAGCAAACAGAGTGCCGTTTTCTCTCCCACCTCTCAGACTGTCAGCGGTCTCCTTCTGCCAGCAGATAATGCATAAATAATTCAACAGATTAGAAAGGGGCTATCTCATGAAAAAGGCACTCTCATTTCACTGGAACTCATTTAATTTGCAGCTCCATCAAATTGCCAGTCTGCCCGCCCGTGTTGAGGGGTGACGTGTGTGTGTGTGTGTGTGTGTGTGTGTGTGTGTGTGTGTGTGTGTGTGTGTGTGTGTGTGTACAAGTGGAGAGCAGATCAGAGCTGTATGTTACAGTGAATAAGTGAATAAGGTCACGGGTGTTTGCATACAAACACTCACACACGCAGCCAGATGTGGTTTATTTTTCCTCCTTTTGTTGCCCCTCCGCAGCAGCCTTCACGTTTATTTGCACACCTGGTAAATGATGTATAAAAAGCATGAAAATAATCTGTCATCTTTTGTTGCAGTGGCATCATCTCACAATAAATGTCTTGTTTAATTTGAGTACGGGTTTGTTTCAGCGGGACAGAGTCCGAAATTAGTTGTTTTGTTAAAATTGTGCCTGGTGCTACTTTACTTCTTTAAACAGAAAAGTAAAAATGGCCCCATTTCTCTCTGCTACACTTCAAAATTTAAAACACAAAAATCCATGCCATTCAAGTGAGCCAGATGCCTTTTGAGTCTTCTTTAGAACAATTTCCTCCATTAACAATGATTCCCCTGACGTTTAAAGCTTTTAAAACAGACATATTTTTTTTTGTCTGCGCTTGTATTAATTTAATTAAAATGATAATTTAGTACTCACCAATCTCAATACATCAGCATATGAGAACATTTTGGAAAAGTGTGATATTCTCAACTTTGTGGGACCTATTTGCTGATGGCTCTTTGTGTTGCAAGGTCAGTGAGGACACGGACGAGGAAGTTTCCTGATCCTCAACCTGACAGACAGCCACACACATTGTGTGTCCGTCATTGTCTGATCTTAGAAATGTTGTTCTGGAAGAATAGCAAAAACAAATGTCGGGTCAACATCAAATCAAACCCTATAGATTAGGAAAGAGATATCGCTCTGTGAAAACAGAGGAGCAAACGCTTACTTCAATATCATACTCCCTACAGCAGATCACAGCCTCTTCCTCTACCTACTGTGTATGTGCTTCATCTCTAAATGTTCGCTGTTACTCATCCAGTGTGACGACTGAACCAGCTGAATGAAGATGAAACCACTGGAGGCCTCCCCCCCTCTGGCATGCAAACCAAATGATTTGGACGCAGAGCTCGCCTTGTCGATGTTCGTTGGAAGCTGATCCCGGTTGAACCTTCTTGCCTTCACAGCACAGAACAAGGGTTACTAATTGGAACAATGAATCCCGTGATGAAATTGATTGGGTTCAGCCGGGGCAGTTTGTCTACGGGAAACAGTTGCATTGATTCCCGGCGCTGTGATTCATGCCGGTTTGAGCGGCCTCCCTCATGGGTGACTGAGCGGCACATAATTCACCTGCAGACGTTGGATTAGAGGAGTCTGTGCAACGCGTGCTAAGGATGTGGTTACTGGATCACCTTTCCTCAACGGATTCTCGTCATCTGGACTATTGTAACACCTATGAGCAACTCTTATGACTCTTTTTGGTCAAATTGTCTTTATTCATTGAGCACAACTTGGGGCACCGCATGGCGATTCCCGTCCTCCTTTCCCTCTCTGTCCTTCATCTTGTCAAGCTACTATTAAATAAAAGACCCTAGAACACCTTTTAAAAGATATACAAAGCATAATCTGTGATTATAGAGAAAAGCAAACAGTGGTTTTTCATGTCTTTTTCTGTCAATCAACTTTTGAGGAAAAATACCTGGCTCTCGTGCTCCATCCCTCCCAGGTACGGCGCAGTTTCTTGGGCTGGTTCAGGCAAAGTGTCTGTATGCTCGGCTGTGTCCCGGCACCAGTTGGTGTTCTCTGAGCCAGCTCTGGCCCATCAATTGTTGTCAAAATTTGTCAATGTTTTGAATATGTGGATCTGGGCCAGTTTGGACTGAGAGCTGGCACCTTCAGCTGCTTAAGGACTAACAGTGGACCAAAACGTGTTTGTTGACCTAAATTTTGGGGGGGCCATACGTTTCCAGGGCGCCTGACTCCGTGTTTGGGTTGGCTTTGACGCCGTCTTCTTCTCATGGTGTCAAGAGCTGCCGCTTTCTTCTTCTCACCTGACTCTGCTCGTCTTCAGCCATTTTGAATTCTGTGAGATGTCCTGCACATGTACACAGATCCACTGATTTTCACATACATTTTCACTTTGCCGTTACAAACCATAATGTATTTGACTTGGATTTTGCTAGAGACCAACAGCACTGTGAAAGTGAGAATCAGAAGGAAAAGTACGCATGCAGCCCGAGTTATGATGCACTTATACAAAATCCAGTTCCACTAACGTACAGTTTGTCAACATGTGACAACATGTGTAACAGTTTTCACAAGTGAAATTAAAGTAGATTTTTATCCATTTCTTAAACTGTGAAAATACAAAATTTTGCCAATTTTTTTTGTATAGATTCTAGTGTAAATATCAGTACAATTGAAATAAAAATAAAACTAGCATACAAATAAGTTTTCAGTAAGATATTTTAAGTAAATAATTCCTTAATATTGATTTAAAATGTAAGAAAAAAATACTTTGTTGAACTGGTAGATTTTTTTCACTTATACCAAAATATTTTCCCATAATATAAGTGAAAAAAAAATGCCAGTGGAACTGTTTCTTAACCATGTGTCTGGATGCTCAGTTGTTACAGACATGGCCTATAAAGACTTGATCAAAAAAAGAAATAGGATGTTTAAAATTCTGGGGCTGGAAGGTGACAAAAATGTGCAAAGGCTCAGTATGCGTCAATGTTTCTGCAAAGCTCTCCACATCCGCTTCGACTCCCTTGGAACAGTCCGCAAGGTTTCTTGTTCCAAGGTTTATTCAGAAGGGATGTTCAGTCATTAAATCAATGCGTTTTGGATTATTTTCTCTTCAAGTTAGAGATCATGGAGTACCTCTCTTCCTCTCAGTGCATGCCAGCCAGTCTTGATCTGTGCAGCTTTGTCCAAATCTGCTTTTTTTCATATGACCTGTAAAAATGCTGTGCAAAAGAAATACAAACATGGTGCTGAGAAGAAGGCGGACTTCAAAAAAATAAGTTTTTAAGCATCTCTTAATGGATTTGCCAACATTCCTGATGTGAAATACCTTGTATACACGCCTCTAGTGATATTTGCATTTAGTCACGTAAAGATTTAATTTGAACAAAATCACAACGGCACAAGTAGTGGCACAAACAGCAATTATTTGAAGAGGAACTTCAATGAATTTTCCACACCTTTCAAATATATACATAAACATTTTTTGGATCAAGTTTTCTGATTAGTGTGGCTTGCTGGTATTATGTTTCATGAGAAGGTTTATGTTTTGAATTGCTAATGATATTCAAAAACTTGCAGAATTTTTTTTTTTTTTTGCTTTAATCAGATAAGTCCAAAACATTTTTTTGTTTTTAGCAACTTGTAAGATACTATGTGTTGAAACTTGATGGTGGCGGAGTCATGCTGAGGGAATGTTTTCCTTCAGTCATTAAATCAATAATTTCACAAACTGTATTAACTCCTCGCTTTTGAAATCGGTTGTCCCGTCGCATAATAAAATGACAAGAAAAGATTTGTCCATGTCCTGTTTTTAATCTGTTAAAATAAAATGCATACACAAATGAAATTCAAAAACTGTGACAATGATACAATAAAACAGGACAAAACTTCCTGGTGTAGCTATAATAATGTAAAATGGTCACATCTTGACTGTATTGACTGCACCGGTAAATGCAGCAACGATGCATTTTAACATGCTGCTGAACCAACGTTGTGTTGTGACCATGTTTACATCAGTATTTAAAGCTGAAAAGGTGTAGCTCCATGTCAAGAGACATGGTGGTGTAGTTTAAAGTGAATTGAGCAAACGTGTTATTTTTTATTTTTCCTTTTTCAAAAAAAACAAAACAAACAAAAAATCCTTATTTAGTTATTTGCAGTTCCCAAAGACGGCCCCATGTGGTCGCTGTTTGTCCAAAACACTTCCAGGCAGCTTCACTGCAACGCATCCCTCTCCCTCCCCCTTCCTGTCCGCTCTGCTCTCCTCCCAGCTCCGCTCCGCTCAGCTCAGCAGTGCGTCCCTCACCTCCTCGGATTCCGTGTGACCAGCAGCCCTGAGCGGACAGCAGCCGCCCCGTCCCGCAAACCAGCACAGCCACCATAAAACCCGAACGATGACATTCTTACAGCAGCGACAGGGGCTGACATTTATTTGACAACTTCCTTTCCCACACCTTGCCTCCGCCGATCCTTTGCTGTTAAGTGGTGAGTCCCTTTTAAAATCTGCAGAATCTTTTTTTTTTTTTTTTTTTTTTTTTCTTGAAGTGACATTCTGCTATACAATCATTTGGGTTTGCTTTCATTAAACGTACTGTCTTGTCATCTTCCTTCTACTGTTGCATGCACCTTTTGTCATTCGGCCACGCAAACTGCTTGAAGGGGTTATTATAGTCACACAGTCATACCAGACGGAGATGATTGGATTATGCACATTATTAAAGCTGCAGCAGAGATAGCGGTGGTGTTTTATTTACTTTCAACAGAATGCTGCCCTGATGCATGTGGAGCTGCTGATTTGATAAGCAGGGGTCTTGCTTAAGGTCAGTCATGCCCCCTCTGGTTCTCAGGAGATGCCCTGCATATGGGGTGTGGGGGTGGGGGTGGGGGGTCAGAGGGAGAGGTCAAAGTCATAAATCCACCTCAGGAAGGATAAATCACTCAAGCATCGCCGCTTCTTGTTGTTTAATGCATGTGACTCTCGGTGTGACAGGTGGGTGGGGGAGGGCGAGAGCCAGCACATTTTAAAGATGCTTCTGCAAGCATTCAGCCCCGGGCCAAGAGCATGCACGCTGAGGTGTGAGGTAGTATCAGATGGTGGCATACACACACACACCTACACACCCCCACACACACCCACACACACACACACGGCGGACTGGCTCGTAAAACGTACTTCATTCCCCGGGAGCACAAAACAGACCCCTTACGAATGAAAATCTGAAAAGTGCGCCCTGCGTGTTATTGTATGCTTGTCGGAATCTCCTGTCTCATTGTTACAATAACGCAGGTCGCAGCGCTGGCGCTCTTTTCGGAAAACAGCCTTTGAAGGACAATTTCCAGTTCGGACTTGTGTCTGGTGCAGGTTTCTCTTGAGGTTGGCCAGAACATTCGTCACATCAACTTTATAAAAGCTTCCCTGGCCCTTCTGTAGAAAAGCGTCTCATCTGGCAAGTTTTGCAGTGCAGATGGTGTTTTCTGGATGACCCACTGTGTTCATTTGTGATCACACGTATGGAGTTTTTGCCTCTTGGCCATAAATTCTAGCTTTTGTCTTATCTGATTAATTCTTCCATATTTATTATTTATATCATCCTTATAATCTGTGTTATTCATTTTAATAATGGTCACCAAAGACAACTTGAAATAATGAGTTTGAATTGGAGTTGCGGTTCTGAAACTAAAGTGATGCCACCAGAGTTTATAACCCAATCTTTAAAGAATCTGTATTCCATCTTAAATATTTAACTCCTTATTTGGCTGGTAAAAGCGTTTTAGGTGTTGAAACGGATCTGAACTAACTAGACATGGACTTTATTATCATTCAGCTGCATTTTAAAATGTACGTTTCAAGCAAAATTTTGTTGCAGGCCTCCAATGATAAAAACAAACAAATAAATGCAAATTGATAATAAGCAGCAACAAAATAAGTATATCTGAGACAGACTGGCAACCTGTCCAGGGTGAGACCCGCCTCTCGACCAAGACGTTCACTGGAATCTTAAGGCAGGAGAGCATTGAAATCATTGCTCTAAAAATTTGAACCCAATTTCACCATTTTGGATTTTCGTTATTTTTGTAACCTACAGACAATAAGACCTGAATACTGTTGAAAGAAGTTCAAAGTTAATTGCACTAATGTGGCTGTTTCGGTTAGTAATTAGGTGATTTATGAGGACTACTGTTGGATGGGACTTTCTTTCATTTGTGTCTGAGCAAAGTTGGGAGGCAAAATGGAAATTTTTACATTTTCATTTCTAAAAACCTTTCCAAAAATGTGTATGACATAGAGATACCTTCTCAAGACACTCATGAACGTCAGCGCTAAGGTTGTAGTGATCTGGGTAAGAATCAAGAGATTGGAAATAAATACCAGGCCTCTTAGACACTGATGCCATGCGTGATTGTTTCTCTCCGAAGCGTGTAAAGCAAGCAAATGGTAAGTGCTTCGACTGTCATGAAAAGAGCGTCGCACGTTTAAAGTGGAATATGAATAATTACTCGTGACTCACTCTTGATCTGCTGAGTAATCCAGTGAGACACAATAGAGGCTTACTTTTCTACCTCATAGTGCAGGCGCCGAGCTGAAACAGGCCGCAACATTTCACACGCATTCCTGCGCATTTGGTCTGAACATTTTAAGTGGAGTTTAGATTCACCGGAGTGAACTGTTTGTTAGGCGTCGCGTGCGTTTTGAGGCCGAGTTGCGGTTGGGGGACGGAGCTCGATGCGTCGCATCCTATCAGATAATGTGGCTTCTCAAAAGGCCAGGCCGTGCACTCTCTCATCCGCCATCAAAACATGCATGCAGCAGGCAAACTCTTCAAAAAAAAAAAAAAAACAAAGAAAAGAAAAAGCAGTTGGAAAGGTTAGCACACTCTCATTCAGTCATATTACTCTTAAATGCAGTGGCACATCTGACCGCTCTTCACATCCGTTTCTGGTCCTCGTGCTCTTTGAAATGAAAATCAAATGAAAACAAATCGAGGGGCTGAGCGGACACTTATCATAATAACAGAGCCTCTGCTCGTGTACCTGCTTGCATCTCAATGCGCGTGTTGTTGCACAGCGTGCTGCTGCGTGCACCGTTGGACCATCTGTAAGGCATAATTTGCTGGCTCAGGGGACGTGTGTCATCGCAGAGTGCGGCCGTGATTGGTGGTCGGTTGGTGCTGCTTCGAACTGGATGGGGGTTTTTTAATGACTCGCCGTGAGATTGCTTCTCCTGCTCAGACTAAAACCGTTTTAACATAAATGAGGGGGACTGTGAAATCTGTTAGAGAATATGGCAATGATCGCAGTTTTAAACATAGGCGGTAGTCGTCTCACAATCTACCATCCAGCACCCTGAATACTTTTAGGAAACATGGCCTGCAGCAGCCTCAATAAGATTAAAAATAAAAAAAATGAAACAACTGTTTATTACCATCTGTAGCAATTCCTATAAAATAAATTAAACTGATTTTTTAAAATGTGTATGAAGGAGCGTTGCTAAAATATCCATCTCCTTGTTTATTCAACAGAGAATGTGGGTCCTTACTGTATATCGCCGAGAGGCAGCCATTTTCAAATCGGTTCGTCTTTGTGAGAACTGGGTTTGAAATCTTAAAGAAAAAAGAGACGTCAATAAAATAAAGTGAAATAACATTTGTTTCCCCCTTTTTAGCCTTCCTATTAACTGCTCAAAGTCTCGCTCTCGATCCTTTGAGTTTTCTTCACACAATAACAACGTCCACATTGAAGAGTGTTCCGGTACCTGTTAGTTTCCAGTCACTTCTCAGGCAAAGATTGACTTCTAATTTAATATTACCGATTTGTCCCTGTCAAATAAAGACCCTTTCTCTCTCTCTTTTTTTATACCTTAACACAAATTGTCTGTTTAAAAATAAAATCTTTATGCAATAAGCCCTGAGAGGACAATCTGACACTAAATGTCAAATTGAATTATATAATTCTGCATCTTTCATGTTTCCTATTGTCTTGCTGTCATTGAATATTATAGGACTGATGTACATTTCATCATAATCTGACCATCTAGACATACAGTAATGACAAACCATGTTCCTGTGAACACACTCCTCGACTTGTTATCAATTTCCCCTCAGCTGTGATGAGACCAGTGCTGCCAGGGCTTTGGCTACTTTGAGATGATTGCACGCCAGATTTCCTGTTATTGTGGCATGTGCAAAGATAATTACTTCTCGGGGACATTTACAATGAATAATTTGGGGAAAAATCATTTAGAAAGAAAAACATTAACAAGAGACTGAGTGGAGTGCAACGCCTAAGATGAGACATATAGTAGCCTCCAAAAGATGAAGATGAAAGTGAGCGGCAGCGAAGCCGAATAAATAGATCGGAGTGTTGCCTGATTGGCTTGGGAGATCCATTTATCCTCCGCATATTTTCCATAGATAAAACCAAACATTTCAGCTTTAAATACATAAGGATACACTGGTGCTGAACACAGAACCAAAAGATTTCTCAAGCAGCAAGTTTCCACAAGAAAAGTTTACTTTGCATTAAATGTCAGAGAAAAAAAAGCATCTGTTTGCCTTTTGATGCAGTTAAAAATAGATTGTTTCAAATTGAAAATAATTATTAAGCATAGCAAGTCCATATGTAGAGTATAATTTGTTTATTCTTTTTAAATCAAAGCAATATGGTCATGTTAGTCATATTTGTTGAAATGTTTCACATGTTTCTGTGAAGCTTTGGTATTTTCACCAAGGTTATAATATCATGAGAATTTCATACTGGCCCACGCCTCACCAGTTATGGAGCCGGGCCCCTTTTGAGCCTAATTGGCCAAGACTGCTGACCGACTGTTTCCATTTTGGTTATATCTGATTCCCTGCTGGTCAAATTTACATGCTTTGGTTCCCCGGGTGATTGGTGTCGTGCGTACAGTGACACGGGAGGTAAGAATGGGCCAGGAGGATACAAGTTTCATAATTTGTTCTGTCTTCTCGATCATTAACGAAGCATCGGGTGGATTTGTTTCAAGCAAATCAACAATTCAAAGACGACATATTGCCAACCAGGATTCCTCCTCATCATTCATTTGCTTTTCTAGACTTGCGTTTCCAAACTTCTCTCTCCTTTTATCCCATTTTCTAAAGAAATACAAAATTCACAATGGATCCTGCAAAAAAACAAAAACAAAAAACAAAAAAAAAAAAAAAAAAAGAAAGGGAGGAAAAATGGGGGGAAAGAAACAAAGGAAAAAGTGCACAATACAGAAACAACCGAATGGAATTAAGAAGGAAAAAGACTAGAGGGACGTCAGGAGGAAGCGGAGAAGAAAGTAGTGAAGGAACCAAGAATGAAGCTAAGAAAACAATCAGAAGTGTTTTTTTTTCTATTCTCCAGGATTACTGAGCAGCATAATCCTGGTTAAAATATAAACTAGTTTTTGTGTAAAGCAGGACTCTCTTTGCACCAGACTCTGTCGTCACCCACGCATCAACGCGTACTGCCTGGCGGACGGGCGGGGGAACTGTGCGAGAGCGTCGGGGGTGTCGAGCGGACGGCGGTGCTGGGACCTTCGCGGTCGCCAATGGGCCTGAGCGGCGCTGAGCTGCCAGGGTCGTTGGAGGCTGCTTGCTGCTTTAATATTGATTTGTAATTCAAAATTCAACGTATTTGGGATGCCATTTTTACATTGGTTAAGTCTTACAGTACCAATACAAATAATGGTTGATGAAAACTAAAACAGACAGCTCTGACTCTTAAGAGCTGCGAATCGACTGTAGGACTCAGTAACACTGGACGTTATTGGTTAAAAGATGGTATTAGAAGGTCTGTAAGTAAAAGAAGTGACATGAAAAAAAGGATACGCTTTAAAAGGAGTGCGGTAGAAAGCCTCCAAAAGAAGTCTTTTGAGAGAAGAGATAAATATGCATCTTTTTCTCTGGATTCCTGCAGGGTTCTGAAGAATTTCGCTCGACCGGGAGAATAGACACTTTAAGTGGGGCGAGATCCTCTTTCGATCCAGGTTTACAAGAGCCGGCCAACAGTATCCCAGTAGGGGTGGAGTGATGGTGGAGTGAGAGGTAGGGGGTTACAGAGAGAGGGATGTCACTGACCACATTAGTCACCAAAGAAAGCAGACCATGAGTTAGGAAAGCTCCCAGTCTCATCCATCATGCCCCTCTTAACCCACTTTTCTTCCAGCCAAGCCGCTCTGACTTTTTGTCTATTTTCTGCTGGCCCTTCACCATCATCTCCCCTCCCCCTTCGCTGCTGACGGAGGAACTTTGCTATCCTACTTTTCACGGCACAAGACGAAACAGAAATCGCCCTGTAGTGCTGCGCAGATTGCAGGTTGAAGCCGAGCAGACATTTATCATGCGGTGGAGGACATCCATCAACGAGCCGCTTTATGAGTAAACACAGTAATTAAAGGGAGTTTGTTTAGCTAGTCGTTGTGAGGTAAAGCAAAATATAATCATGGTGATGTGGAGAAAGGGACCTCATAAGCGTCGGAGTCTTCGGTTGTATTTTATGAGCGGTCTCACGTCTCCAAAAGGCCACTGGCTCAGTTCCTGGTAACAGGGCATAGCTGACTTACTGCTGCAATGAAAACATGACATGCTCAGCTTTGGTCGGATTAGCCTGGAAAATGGGAGAAACTTGGGAGAAGTGGGTGAACATTTCTAGGAATACGACGCAGTGATTTCAGGCTTGTCACTGCTACAAGGAAACATTTTTCCAGAAAGCAACGCGGCCATCAATGATTGGATAAACACGGGCGCTTTTATGAAGCATGTTATGTAGCCACAAGGCAGACGCCAGTGTCAAAGTTTAACGTTGCAAAAGGATACATGAATAAATACAAGAAGAAATACTAGTTTAAAAGGAAACTGCTACAATTGCTACAAAAATAATTAACAGTGGTTCTGATTTTCTTCTGGTAGAAATGCACAGTTGGAGCATTTTCTCTTATAGTAGCAATTAGCTTGATTAGCATTGCCAATGAGTGATACACTTCCAAAATGCCGTGAGTATTCCCAAACACTACATGTTTGGTTGACATGTAGTTTTTGGGCATTTGTCCATTGCTAAAAAACACAGACCACCTTCATGATGTGCACAGACATTTTCCCGTTGGACTTCCGCCTCTGGTCTTTTACTGACAATGTCGCAGACCAGCGCACACCTTGGATGCTTTTAACAGCTTAAGTTAGATCAGAAGATTTTTAAATGCAGATTTGCAGCATAGATTACTGAGAATTTTCCAAATTTGTGTGTTCTTACGGTGAGAAGATGAAAAACCTTAAAAAGGGTTCCTACGATACCAATAAATATGTTAATACCTATAAATGCAACGTCTAGTCAAAGAGTGGACAATATAAGAATGTCTTGGTCATACAAAGCACTTTGTTTATCTAAACATAAATACCTTTTTATATTTCTTATTGTGTAAATACTATTAATCGGTTAAAAGATTTCAATAGAAGTGCATTTGTATACATTTCTTATGGAGTAAATATTACTGGTTAAATAAATTTCTTTTAATGCGTCTTGAGTTTTTAAGTCAGTTGTTTAAAAATCCTAAAGAACACATGTCAATGTAGATGTGAAAATGTTTATTTTGCACATTAGAGACTTAAGACTTAATTTGAAAGTGACTTGTAAACATCTTCGTCAACGCACGGAAATAGAGCTGCGCCGAGAGGCGTCTCTGGGTGCCAACTCACAGAAGATGCTCGGCAGCCAGCTGCCTCAGGTGAGGGTTGTCGCGATTGAATTAATACAGACACTTTTTGATGGCTGTCATACAGCACCAGCGTTTTTTTTTTTTTTTTTTTCCCATTTCACCCCAAGTCTCACACACACCCATCGAGCTCCCAGCATTTTTTTTCTTGTTATTGAAGTTTTTATTGTTTTTCAGAACATATTCTGACAGCCGCGACCGTCCCCACCTGCACCACGGTGTTTCGACATATTAGGCATCACTGTTTGATACCCTGATAAGCAGAGTCTTGGTGACATAGGTATCCCCACACCTATCCACTTTCCAATGTGTTGTAATTCTGCTTTTAGAATGAGGAAATGCATTTACGTTCCCATATCGCATGTATAAAAGTTCCTGATCCCGTTTTACATTTCCAGCATAGGTTATTGGCGAGCAGGCCCTTTCTATGGAGTCTGGATGGGATGAAATAAAATCTATGTACTACCTTATAGTGTGTAAATTTCTTTAATATATTTAATATAAAATGTGAATACCTTATATTTAATTTTACTTGAGCCCATCAATTCCTGTATTGGATTATTTTTACGTATAAAATTGTCTTTTATAGTACAGTCTCTAATTTGTAGATATTTCCAGAAATGATCTTTTTTTGTATAATATTTCAGCATGACATTTGAAAAAGACATAAAACCCCCGTCTGTATACAAATCATCCACAATACGTATTCCCCTCACAAGCCACTGTTCCTAGTAAACGGTTTCTCTTCCAATATAGATGGATGAAATAAACCACAGTGAAGAGTACAACTGTTTTAAATGTGACATCCCACATATTTTATGCATCTCTTTCCATACTAATTTAGAATGTGCTAATATTGGACTAGTGGGAAGTGGTTGTCTTTTATCCATTTTACCATAGGAAAGGATATCTATTGATCTGAAATGGTTCACTAATTCTTCTTCAATATTCATCCAAATCATCCAAAGCCCCATTATTCAAATGAATTGAATAATGGGGCTATCACCATTTTTATTACATTCACCTTTCCCCATGAAGAGAGCTTCAATTTTGCCCATTTATTAAGATAAGTTTTTATTTTCTGAAGAAGCGGTTCTATATTCAGCAGCATTATTTCCTCTAGATTTGAATAAAGTCGTACACCCAGATATTTCATACCCGAGGAGACACACTTAAAGTTAAATTGTGTAATATCATTTGAGTGACATGTTTGGGACATGGGCATGCACTCAGATTTGCTCCAGTTGATCTTGTATCCTGAAAATGTTTAATATGATTCAACACACTGTAATGGAGCTTGGAACAGAGACAATTGGATCTGCTGTAACAACTAAGACGTCATCTGCATACATAAGCAACTTGTGCTTTTTTCCAACTGCATGTATTCCTTTAATTCTTGTGTTGACTCTTATCGCTACTGCTAATGGTTCCACAACCGGTGTGAAAAGCAATTGGGACAAGGCACAGCCTTGCTGTTTTTGGTTTATAATATAATATTTCCACCCATTTTCTCGGAATGTCTTCCTTTCTCCCTTCCAAGTGAAGAGGAGCGCCATTGGGAATAGTAGTCGGTGTTTCACGTCCATTTCCCAGAGGCGTTTCTTTACAGTGTTGAAAGCTCTTCCTTTCTCCACGAGCTCCTTTGACAGGTCCTCAAAGAAAGATCATTTGCAGCCTTCCCAAACATGTCTCAAACATTAGGATGTCATGTGATGGAGCACATTGTTCTTAAACCGTGGTTTTTAAATCTGCATGTCTATCCTGAAATTAGAAATTGGGCGGTGTATTCCGTTGTTTACCGTCTTTCAACGATTCTATTAGAATTCTGAACAACCTCAGACGGGTCGATTTGACCTGTAAACGCCACTAATTGGGGAAAATCTAAACATTCGCTTCCTTGTCACAGACGATTTGATGTGATTCGGGCTGTTTATGGGAAAGCAAAGTGTGACAGATCATATTTATGCGCGCTGTCATGAAGCGATGCAGAGGGAGCGACTCAGCGACTTACCTTATTAAAGATTTTATTGGATAAAAAAAAAATTTGACAGGGCAGGCGGGGGACGTGCTTCTTATCGACTCCTTTGTATGTTCCTTTCACAGGTCCGCTCTGTTTCGGTTTGTAGAAACTGGATGTTAGCGGAGATCCAGTTGGACTTTTCTCCCATTCTGAGCGGAATTAAATCTGTTTCTTAGATAAATATTTTGGAGGAGACTTGGATGTTAATTCAGGTCCATCGGCCAAGGCATCAACGCCCTCTGTCATCCGATATCTTGGCTCTGTCTCCTGCCGCTCTGGCACGTATTATTCATTACAGCATGTGTGTATTTGCACCACTCTGGGTTTCTCAGTGTGGGATTTTGTGCAGGATCCACTTGGCTCCTGGTTTTCCCGCAACCTGGCACTCTGACTCTGTGTGTGTGTTTGTGTGTGTAACTGTAAACCCATCCTTCTGCCTTCTCGCCTTATAGAGCCCTTACGATCAGAGAGATACACCAGCCACTCACTCACTCACACACACGCACACACATCACCAGGCCAAGCACAAAGGCAGCAGGCGCCGGACCGAATGGCACAGCCGGGGGACGTTTCCATGGTAGCCTTAACAGGAAGTGCATTACACCTCCTGCGTGCCCTGCTGATGTGTTTTTTAGAGGATTTTCTTTCTGTGCATCTTAAACAGTTTGTCACATTTACATATTCTTGATGTTAAAGCTTAATGCCAGTTATTGCATTGAGTGTCTCGCTCTGATTCAACGCCAGTAATTAAGAGATTCATTCAGCCGGGAGATCTTTTATTAAATTCTGAGCAAGCTGTTTGTGGTTACAAACATCAATAGTACAAGACTTTTGGATCGACTGGAACTGAAGTGGTCGGTGACTTTTAATTGATATCAGATGACCAATCGAACTTCCTTTAGTGATTATACTGCATTTGATCTGCTACCCTTTACTCTTTTCTGTGCCGTCACAGAGAACGCAGCTTGAACTTTCCCAAAGAAATTCAATGCACATAAGAAGACTGAAATGACAAGACGGTGAGAACTACAGTGCCTCCTTAACAATTATATCAATTACAGCGTCGCAGGTTAATTAAACGTCCAGCATTGGCAGAGCGGTTTGTGAAACAGAGCGATCTCAGAGTGATATTTAATGGATCAGTCAGCCTCTTGTAACTACAAGGCTGCGGTGCTTTGACAGCCCTTATAAAAGGACAAATATTAGAGAGGAAATTATCACAAGATGAAATCAGTGCGCTTTCACTTACTCTTGTATTGACTGTAAAGAAGAGCGCACTAGTCCCTCTAGTGGACTCTTTTGATTGTTGCGCCAACGCACCCCTCTTCCAGACAAAGGACCCAACTACATTCCTTGCACACTCCAAACCAAATTAAATTAATGCAGATAAACAAAACAATTAGATCTAATATTAACAAGATCAAATGAGTATTATACCCTGCAACACATTAATGTAGTTTTTTTTTTTTTTTTTTTACAGTGTTGTCAGATGTTGGTTTCAGTTTTGAGCAGTGATGATGTTGTTGGAGTCTTATGTGATGGACCAACACAAATTTATGGAAAATGATAGAAAGTTGAGATTGTTTCTTCACAAATGAGAATCTAAAAAAAGGTGGTATTCATTTGCATCAGCCTCTGTAAGGAAACACTTTGCAGAGCTACATTGTGTTGTAATTAAAGCAACTCTTCTGGGATGTGTTTCTTTATCATTCTTATTTTTGAATGGCAAAGAACGAGCTGTAGACTTTGACTGGGACATTCTAATACATGCGTGTGCTTTATTCTAAAACCGTTTCATTGCAGCTCCAACTGTGGATTGGCATATATTGTACCTATCATCGTTTTTCATAAAAAAACTTCCTGTCATTGGAATTTAGATTTTTTTTTCTTGTCTCAATAAATTTCAGTTTATAAAGTTAAACAAAAAACTGACAGTATTGTGGGAAATTATAATTTTACCATTTTTTTCCCTTATTGATTGAAAGAGTGTCAATAAAAATCAGAACATTTGAAAAGAGCATTAAATGTAGTTACTGTGTTCAGTTTTAGTGACATAAATCGCAATTCTTTAAGTAAGTAAAAATAACTCTAAAAGCCAATCGCAGACATACAGTTACCTAAAAACAAAGTAATAAATAGTATTTTTCTTGTATTTTTTTTTGTAAATGTCACAATAGTAAAACAAAACATCACGCTAAAATTCAAAGTTAATTTCCCGCAGTTCTAACTGCATATTTTGGTTCATTCTTGAGCGTCTCCTTTTTGTTTTGACTCTTGCACCATATCACAACGATTCTTCCAGAATGAATCCTTATTAGCTCACCCATATTTCTTTTGACCCTGATCCGGTTCTCTGAGACCACTAACGAAATTCATGCCCACAGCATGATGATGCCCTCACCATGTACCATATGTCTGATGTCTCCTGCTCTGGTTAAAGCTCTCCCTGCCCATTCTCTCGGCTCTGGTGGACGCCGTTATTTTGACCGATTTGTACTTTGCTTTCTGTTCTTTAACAAATCTCTAAAAGCTTGAGGGCCAAATCTAGCCTGTTGGAACATTTTATGTGTCCCTCGAGAGCACAGGTGTCAAACTCCAATCCTTAAGAGACACTGTCCTGCAGTTTTTAGATGTGCCGCAGGTACAAAACACTGGAATGAAATGGCTTATTTTCCTCCTTCTTGTTCTCCAGAATCTTAATGATCTAATTATTCTATTCAGGTGTGATGCAGCAGAGGCACATCTAAAAGTTGCATGACACCGGCCCTTGGAGACTGGAGTTTGACACCCATGATCTAGATCTTATAGGGCCACACAAATAGAACTTTGAAGATAAGAGTTGTTTGCTTAAATATTTTATCAGTCAAATTTAAACAGTTTTTATCTGGATACTGCCAAACTACATAAACGACAAAATATGTTCAATTTTATTTAACTTTAAGAAGTAGTAATCAAATCCAGAGAACGCAGTTTATTTTTATTTCAACCGTTTGTTAACAGGCAGATTTATCTATCAATCCATAAACTGGCCCCTTAAAAGCCTGATTCCTCTCAGGCCTTCACAGAAAAGCTGTCTGCATCCTGAGATTAAATTACACAAAGATGGGCTCTGATGTACTAATTAGGCGGCACTGGATAAAATTTAGGGGTGTTACAGTAAAGGGGGGCTCACTACAGATGGATGAAACGCTTCAGATTTTTAGTTGTGCAATGCAGCTGCACAGCCCTGAGTCTGTTAATGGAGGAATTTTACTTTTAGACCACTTCAACCTGAATATATGTATGTTTTGAACATATAACCCTAATGTTTTGGACAGAGGTAACATAATATAAGCTGTAAAAATAGTGACATTTTTATATTTTCAAGTAAGGATAAAGGTTAGGCATATGAATAGTGGATAGTGGATGTTGAGAGAAGCACTGGGAGTTGAGCTGTTTGCTGACAGAGGGAGAAATAGACGAGCTCTTGGATGAGAAGCTAAAAAGCAGAGACGTTTGATGAGGGTGGCCTGTCTGGCGCGGGAATGAAGATGGATGGGTGGCGGATCCGGTCTGCCCTGCAGGTCCAGCATAAAGTCGGGTGCATGTTGGCATGTGCTGTCGGGGCCACTGTGTTGATGATGGCGAGATCAGAGGGTTTTCTTCTGCGCTTCTGCATGAATATGGAATGAATTAATGAAAAAAAAAGTTTCCTCTTAAACTGATGCAGCAACTGCATGCCCCACTTTAGCAGGAAGCTTTTTGTTGCTTAATTCATGAGGTGTGGAGTTAACATAGCACTCAACTCTGTATGTAAAAAAAATACAGGGCTCAAAAAGCAATTTAAATATGAAAGCTGTGCTTGTAGAGTCAAGAGAACAGATCTGCAGAAACTCTTTATCGCCACATAATTGCAATTTTTAAAGAGTAGCCAAACCAGAAAGTAATGTGCTGTAAAAAAAATATGATTTTGCTTTTTTGTTCAACATAAATATTTCAGATTGACAAAGAAAACCTGAAAGCAAGATGCAAATTTTAAATTAATGTTTCAGTTATGTAAGTAAAATTTCTCTCCAGAAAACCCACCTGAACAAATAATCAAAATCATTTAGATATTCAGAATTTATATATATACACTTATAAGTAAAAAAATAAGAGACATCTGGAAAATAGTATATAAATTATCTTATTTTACTTTTCATAAATATATGTTTGAGTAAAATTAACATTGTTCTTTTATTCTATGAACTACAGACAACATGCATCTGAAATTGCAAGCAAAGATTTAGTATTTATTTTCAGAAAATCAGAAATGGTCAAAATAAAGAAAAAAGATGCACTGCTTTCAGACCTGAATTTAATGCAAAGATCATTTAGTAACAACAATTCTAATGTTTTAACTCAAGAAGAGGATTTGGTGGAATAACCATCAAGGTTTCAGTTTAAGCTACAATTTGTTAGCCAGAGCCATATAGTCAGCATGTCATATTGTTCTTAGTCTCCTGCTCTTGCCTCCAGCCCTGTGTTTCCCACAGATCTGGCCACTGCTTCCTGCAGTATCTCTCTCCCCGTCCATTTATTATCATGCATGTCCTCCTACCACGTTTCTCTCCTCCTGTTATTCTTCTCCCTTCACTCGTTTTTTCTTTCTCCCCCTCCCCATCCCGTCCTCCAGCTCTTCTCCGAAACCCAAATTATTCCATGTACTGTATCCTTTTGGAGCCCTCTCTATTCCTCTCATTTGTTTATTTTTCTCCCCTTGCTTTGCTCGCTGTGTGTTCAAAAGCAGAGACCCCCCCCCACCCAGGCAGCCAAAGAACAGCACGCGTTAGCTACAACAAGGAAAAAAGGAGAGATTTAGGGCTAGCATGCTTACCTAAATTTACACTTTAAAATCCTCACATTCTTCTTCCTGATTATGAATTTTATTAATAAAAGAAACAATAAAAATGTCAAAATGCTTCTTGAGCTTTTTCTAAAGAAGACAATTACTCCTCTGTTGCACCCATTTCAGGTATTCTGTAAACAGTAATGGCACCGCTGTGACAATCATGGTCAGCAGGGCTGAGGAGGTGATTTAAGGAGACACTTGAAATGCATCACATTTGCATTTTGGGTCTCTCTGCCAGAGATTTAAAAGTAAAATCACCACACCGTATGCACAATTTGCATTATTTATGATTTTCATTTTGTGTTGATGCCTTGTAAGTCTCTCTCTCTCTCTCTTTTTTTTAAGTTTGTTGTATTTCTGCACACACCTCTCCATCACTGACTGGGTGAGCAAAAAAAAAAACAACAAAAAAACCCCCAAAAACAAACAAAAAAACCCGAATGTTTTTCCAAACTTCCAAAAAGTCTGGAAATGAGAATATCACATGTCCTTCTTTTTTGGCCACAGACATTTGATAGATTACCACGAAGTAGTGTTCTGACACTCAAAGCACTCGGGTAATGAATCCTGCAGATGTTGGCGCGGGCCGCAGACTTTTCTTTCAGCGCCACCGTGAGGGTTTACAGTTATTGCTTTTAGTGAGGCTCTTGAAAGGCTATCGCATTTAAATATACAGAATTAAATTGGCTCACGCCGAATGTGATTGTTGTAGAATCAGCAGAGACTATTTTGACTTGTGATAAAAAATTAAGTTGAAAAATGTGGACAAACACCACGTTTTATTTAAGAGGATTTGTTCAGCTGGCGGAAAATATCCAGTGTTAAGCAATAATATGCTACAACAAACATTTATGTGTTTTTTTTATTATTATTTTTTTTATATTGATCAGTAGACTTTTTGTCCTTTTTATTTTTCCTTGTGAAAAATAAAAAAAACACGTTTTATAGAGCTCTCCATATGTTTTATGGCATTTCTCTGTAACAATCTTCAAAATTAGAAGAACAAGGGCACATGCCATTTAAGTATGACAAACGTGTTAATCTTCCTGTCTTTTAATGGTCAAAAGAGAGCAGCTGAACGCCTGGATTTCTCCACATGTACAGCCATCCAGCGGATGGATGAAGAGGTTGGAATAGTGACAAAAAAAGGCCAGCCAGAGACATAAGCTTATATTTTCACATACAGAAGAAAATACATTAAAAATCTCCAAAGCTCAGTACCTGAGCAGATTTCAAAATGTCATTTTTTTTTGCAAGAAAAGTCAAATATTAACTTATTTTAAGGATGATTGCACAAATTTACCAGAGGGTTCAATATTTGTGGATCTAGTATAAGTTCAAGATGCATTGTTTTATCCTGTAGTTTTCTTTAAAAGACTGTAATCAGGATCTGAAAGGAAGGGCATAAATAGAGTAGTATTTAAAAAAACAAAACAAACAATTGTTAGAATTTTTCTGCTCATGGCTTTAAACATTTATGAAAATCAGCCAAAATAAGAAAATGTTCCCATTTTTATTCAGCAAACACCAAAGAGAGTACAGTTATGAACCAAAACAAAACCTCAAGGTATGGATGATGCTTTTTGTAAGAACTATGGCACATTTTTAGCAAAAAAAAAAAATACAGTTCTTTCTAGCTAACCGCTGCACATGCTGCATTTTTTCCACCTTTGTGATTACGGGCTATTGTGAATTAACTTCAGTTGATTAGGAAAATACCTAACAAACAACTTGTGGTTGCGTACCGGTCTAATTTGTGATAGCGTTTCACACTACTGAGTACTTTTAATCTGAAAAGAAGCAGAAGATATGGGGGAGGACAAGTCACTTCATAGCAAGATCATCAAAAAATTTGTAAAGAAAATATAAAGCCAATCATTAACTTATATATTTGTTTGTTTACAAAGAGTTTTGCAGACATCTTCGTTTAGTGCCCATATCTTCACGTTAGAATGCTAACATTAGCATTCAGCTACAGGTATTTGCTTGTGCCCAAGCAAAGTCTCTCAGTTCTTTTGCTCGCTCCATCCTCTTATATATTTAAGTGTGTCAGTGTGTTGAGGTAGATAAATTTTGCAAGGCTTCTATTAATAGGTTGATGAAACCCAGTGCAGCTGCTGCTACTTGGTGTTTAAAGTAACAAAGGGGAGACAAATCTGGGCTTGAGGAGCAACAATAAATTGTCATGAGGAAGACGAGCAGCAACGACGAAGAAATAATATTAAAAGGCTCACAGCGTCTACATATTTAATTTGCCCAATGGCTGTCAGTTTAGCCTAATCCCTGCGATGCTGTGGGAGAGAAAGGAAAACAGATAGCAGATGAGTTCGAAGGCAAGATAAATCAAGAAGGTTTAGCGGCATTGCTCAGAGATAAAGCGCTTTTATCACCGAAGATGTTTTAATTTCCTTTTGGGGAACACACAAGTAACCAATTATTGAACCATGATTTAATTTAGGAGAGCGATTAGACTATTAGGGTCATGGTAAAAAACAAAAAAACAAAACAAGGGTTAGACGTACAGATGCACTAATCTGAGTTTTGTAAAGCCTTCCCTGACAATAACGTTTATTATTATCTACCGTATTGAAAATATGTTTTATGACATTTCTTAGTTATTTAAGAATGCACATATTATGCAGTATTAACAGTAAGCATAAATCAGAGTTTATGTGAGTATGGATACTTTTAATTGACTAATTACTGATTTTCAAACGGCTAACAACATTTTCAAATCCAGAACACCCCATGACAGATACAAGTTGAAGGATCAAAAATTGCAAAGATCTTGGTTTGGGAAATTCATGTTCCTTTAAGTAGCTTCCTACAGCTTTTGTGCATTGTCACTTGAAAAAAGCGAACTTTTTGTTGTCTTCCCTCCTTACCAACCTCTGCACCGAAGAGTGTTATTGTTAATGTGACCTGGGAATGCTTAGGTGTCATGCTTTCACAGATTAGCTAAAAAATATATATTTTTGAGTTATTGACAGCATGTCAAACTAAAAATCATTCAATTATTATTATTTACAGGTTATCATATGCAGCAACGACAAAAAACAATATTAAAAGGCTCACTAATTTGCTCAGTGGCTGTGAGTTTAGCCTGATCTCTGCCATACTGTGAGAGTTTTATGGGAGTGGGAGTTTTGGCAGGCTTGTTTTTCTGCCCAAACAAGTCATACGAGTATCTCGAAAACTTAGATTGCATGCTGTTTCAACTATTTAAAAGTTTCACACATCTGTTAGCACACGGTCACAGTGTCCATCTGCTGTAGTGACGACTCAAGTTTACAATGTGAATGTTGTAGAGCCTGAAAAATAACATTTAAAAAGGGGGAAAAAAAACAACAAGATAAATACCATCTGACAGGGTCACCCCTGCACAGCAGGACGGCTTTGACATTTAGTGTCTGTTTGTGTTTGTAGGAGTGGCTTTTTTTTTTTTAGCAAGAAAATATCCTGCATCCATCTGTACTGTCTTCTCCTACTGACCTTTGTGTTCTTAGTTTCCCAAACTTTTGAATATCACAAAGACTCAGTCCTTCCACCTTCTGTGTCATGGCTAAACTTCTACCCTCACCTTGTCGTTGCTCCGTCTTTAGCCCTGTTCCAGCTGTCCTGTCCCCTCCCCACCCTTCGGACTCTCCGGTTCAGCGGGACCATGATGCTCAGCAGCTCTGTGGAGGTGCCCAGCCCGGGCGGGATAAGCGGCCTCGGCGGGCTGAGCGCGGCGGCACGGAACGTGGTGCGCTCCTCGAGCATCTCGGGGACCATGTACAGCCTGGAAAAGAGCCCCACCAACGGGGCTCCGGACTCGGCGTCGTTGACTGGCAACAAGAAGCGGCGCTCCAGTCTGGGCGCCAAGATGGTGGCCATTGTGGGGTTGTCACAGTGGAGCAGAAGCACACAGCAACTTAACCAGCAAGGTCAGTATACTGGTGGATTATTTTTTATAAACTAGAGGGTCTGAAGGTTATGCTGTGTGTTTTAAAGGTAAAATTTCCAATGCGCTCTATTTATCTTACTGGAATTAAGGTAGAGTTAGATATTAATCTATTCTACAGAGGTTAATCATCTGGATAAAGCAGTACAAAATACAACTTGATCATGTATCACCGTAGTTTATTTATGATATTTACATATATTATAGTAAAACTGGTGTTTCAGGAACACCCCAATAGAGGCCTAATGCACTATGAAGTGTATTTGTTGGTTCATATATCTGACTCAACAAGCTTTCTGTGGCTTTGTAAGAAACTGCAGGTCGACTGTGTGCACTGCTGTGCTCTGCTCTCTGCAGTGGGTTTGCATTGGTTGCAGTAAGGACGCATTGGGACCGTGGCTCCATGCTCTAATATGTCCCCTATAGCATGTAATTACAGATCCTGTGAAGCTGCGATAAACGTGCTTCTTGGTTTGTGCGTGTGTGGTGAAAACAAAGCCGTTTGTTCCTGCTATGTGAAGGGATAACATGTCACACAGTTGGAGAGGCTGGGCCAATACGGGGAGGGTGTCCTGTGGTGTAACATGCTGTTTTGTTTTGTTTTTTTCTTCCAATGTGTTAATAAAAAAGAAGAAGAAAAAAAAACTATTCATCTTGCGCTCCTTCCTAGTGTGTTATATTTCTGCTATGAAAACAGCGGCCAGCAACCTGAGCAGAACAGTGTGTATCTGTCTCTGCTGGTTGTCTGCAAACATTAGCAGACTAACACTCCTTTCAGACATGCACCGCTTTAGTGTTAACTAGCCAGGCTATAAATATGTCTGTGTAAAGGCTGCAGGATCCTTCAGATCAATTTCTGTTACAGTGTCATGGTATTTGTTCCAAAATGTAAAACAAATGAATAACATAAACAGGAAAGGAGGAATTATTCATCTTAATTACTGCAGCTATTATCACAGCGACATACTTGTTAGATTTTGATAGGCAAACTTTTGAAAAAAAAAAAAAAAAACACTCCATACAACCTGCAGATTAATTGATGCTGTTTGTATCCTGCTGTCAGTTTTTATATATGTGCTTCTAGAAAAAAACAAACAGAATTCCTTTTATGGTCATTTTCCTTCTTCTGTTTTTAAACACTGTGAATATTCAGAATAAAATGAACTTTCAATGGATGTTTCTCTTCATTATTCTACTGATTAAATACCCAAGTTACTGGAGCAGTGAATTGATTTATACATTAGACCATGGGTGGGCACTCCAGGTCCTCGAGGGCCAGTCTCCTGCAACTTTTAGATGTATCTTTACTTCAACACACCTGAGTCAAATAATAAGGTCATTAGCAGGACTCTGGAGAACTTGATTGCATTTAGGAGGTGATTCAGCTATTGGATTCAGGTGTGTTGGCTCAGGGAGACAACCAAGAGTTGCAGGACACCGGCCCTCGAGGACCAGGAGTGCCCACCCCTGCATTAGACAGATGTTCTGACTCAAGCTCACTCTTACTAAAAGTCTTCAAGGACATCTTTAAGTTGGGTCCTACATTTTTATGCAGACCCTCTTATGAAACATTACCACTATTTTCAAAGTGGTAATGTTTCAAAGTTTTCTCTGTGAGTGGCATGCTTGTTGCTGTCTAGATAGACATATTACCCCAATGCTGTGCCTTGTGCTTTAAATTTAATTTAATTTTCAATGTGACAAGTCAGGAAACAGATAAAGAAACAAAAAAACATTAAAGTGCCATTATAATGTCTTAAGAAAATCTTAACACCTTCTCTACCTCAATAGATTTATGATTTTGTTTATGATTTCCAAAAAGAATCCACTCTAAGCAGAACTTTACATACTGAAGAGACTGAAGAGCTGCATCCAAATCCTGCCAACTTGTATTAGTCACACTCGTTTGTACCATAAAATTTACTTCAGGTATCTCATGAAACCTTGGAATCAATTGCTCACACCTCTCTTGACACTCGGGCTATTTATTCTCTGACTCCAGCATCAAGATTATCTTTCGAAATAGCGTTCGCTTGAGTTTTTAGTACATTCCTGTATTGAGGCACATTTATATAAACCCCATAGTCCTTTATGAACAAGCTATATATTGTCTGCTTCTGAAAACGGCATTTCCCAATATAGATTCATGCACACACAGAAAGAACCCGCTCCGCTCAGGCACAGCTAACTCTTGTCTGACGCAGACAGAGCTGTCGATATTTTCACCACAGGGGCTTCCGTGTCTCTGTGTTTGTGGTGCTGAGGAGAGCACATAGGAGGGGAAAGTGTGGAAGAGGAGGCAAGGAGAAGCTAAAGGATGTAGAAAAGAGGAAGGGACATGTATCTAAATTTAGATGTTCTCAACAGAAGAACACATCAGGCCTGGAACTAAATCACAGCATCACAGCACCATTCTTCTTTCTTCTCCGTGTTGTCAACAGGTTGTTACATAAATGTCAAAAGTTATTTGAGAAAATATAATTGTTCCTATGACTGAAATTACTGTTGATAGTAAATTTGGTTGTACTAGAGTTTACAAAAAATTATGCACACTCCTTAGTATTGCACAGCGCCATTGTGTAACCACAGTTAAACTTTGGTGTGTTTTATTGGGGGTTTATGTTATTTACCGAGGCAAAGTATTGAGAAAT
Organism: Poeciliopsis prolifica; assembly: GCF_027474105.1. Taxonomy (NCBI): domain Eukaryota; kingdom Metazoa; phylum Chordata; class Actinopteri; order Cyprinodontiformes; family Poeciliidae; genus Poeciliopsis; species Poeciliopsis prolifica. The sequence continues at coordinate 2,387,145 of NW_026562427.1, forward strand.
TGTGAAGTGGAAGGGAAAATATTCATGGGTTTCAAAAAATCATGAGGTCTTGTTTGTAGTTCTCTGCCAAATGGGGAACATAGACATGTGGAAGAAACTGCTCTGGCCCACTGAGACCCAAATTGAATTACTGAATTATTTGGCCTACAATCAAAATTGCATGAAGCTAGTCAGAGTTAATGGGAAGATACATGGAGCTAGCGACGACGAAAAGCAAGGCTGTTTTACTGATGCAGCTCATATAAATCATTCAGTGGTTTATATTCGTGGTCCCAAAACCTGGTCCTGAAGGCCCACCGTCCTGCATATTTTAGGATTCGTTCTTTAATAAAACTCAAATTCGTTCGCCTAGAAAGTCTTATTTCATTTGTTTTTTTTCTTCCAATGTGATAATACAAAAGGAAAAAACCCCAAAAACAACTATTTGTGAATGCCAAACCGACTGAAGACCGCTCCAAACGAACTGAAGTGTAGGACATTCTGGATAAATACGACAATAAGAAACGCTCTTGTTTAGCAGTAGGAGACATGACTCGACTTGCCAAAAAACAAAAGAAAAGATTCTTACAACCACAAATCCTATAACTACAAAATATAACAAAAACAATGTGTTTGTGCTAGGCGTCTTCAGAAGTTTTTTGCTCTATTTCCCTAAGTTGTTCTTGGTGTAGCAACTCCACAGACAAAGTTGTGAGCAAGTATTTGAAAGGTTTTGGACTGTTTGACCCAGTACGCTCAGAAAGTGAACGGCACCAGCTGAAATTGTAACAAATGTAGCAGTTCTGGTCCACAACTGAACTGAGTCTACCGGACTATCAGGAGTGAAAACACTCTTAGATATCCCTGTTCCTGGACAATGGATTTATAGAATGAAATCATTGGGCCACTCACTACCTCATTAGCGCCAAAAAAAAAAAAAAAATAAATTCTCATATTGGTAATTGTTTGTAGGAAATACCCTAAAACCTCCGAAAACAAAGAAATCAGTGTATCCTGAAAAGAAAATTCTATTGAGGCTTACAGGGTCAACGTTCCAATTGATTTAGCTTCAAATTGAATCAAGTAAAAGGGTTTTTGCGTAACATCTGTCCAGCCAGATGATGTCACTGCTCTTCTAGGAATCTTCTCAAGCAAAGTTGCAAGTCTGATGCTGATAATCTAGAGGAAAAACAATCTTGTTTACTCAATGAAGGCTGGATTTGGGTCTTGTTTTCCAATTACTGCCTCCTTATTTGGTTTGCATAGATGCCAAAGTAAAGTAAACTACCGACGTGAGCCACTGAGACTGGGTGATAGAGAAGCACTGTGTCTTAGTTGTGTCTCCTTTCAGGTTTTGCCCTGGCAGTCATTAACAGCTCCGTCCAGTCAGCTGCTGGAACTCTGTGTCCCGACTGACACGTGCTGATTGGTCAGTGGGCTGGGTCGACCCGGCAGTCTGCTCCTTGCTCCGCTCAGTCGGTCAGCTAATAGCCAATAAGCCCCGGACTGATTTACTCGGGATAGGAGAGTGAGACGGAGGAAATTTGCTCTCCATGTGTAGCAACAGTGTAAAATCTCCAGTAACATTCAGATCTGTTCAGGTCTGTTCAATCAGTTCAATCTTATGTAAAAATCTACAACTTTTTATCAGTAAACATTGAAAAGCATACAATTATATTAATGCTTTTACCAGCAAGGGAGACACTTTGATGTGAAAAAGACAAGGTGGTCAAAAACAATTGGAGAACATGCCACCATGTCGCCATTACACCATGACGAGGTTATTGTGCTGTTATTGTGTCAGTTTCTGGAGGCTATGCGCTAGCCTGGCTCCATTTGTGGAATTGGACTGGGTCAATTTTCAAAAACACTTTTTTCCTCATCTTATATAAGCAATTTCATTGTTTTAGAGATGTGCCTTAGATGTGTTCTTAGAGGATTTGTGGAGAAACGTTTACCTTTTGCATTTGTCATTATTTGGGCTGTACAAGTCGCGGTGCGTAAAAATGCAGAATTCTGAGTACGATCAAAAATGAAGTTGGAAATATCAGTGCGGTGCCATTGGCAGTTGCTTCAATTTAATCTGCCCTAATTAAAATCATTCTGGAAGCATTACAGTAACTCAGCATTGTGCCTGTTTGACAAAAGTTTAATTAAGTTGGACAAAGTTACACAACGCTGAAAACTGCAGCGAGGTTAAAAACAGACTACTTTGGGTTTGGTTTATTTTGTTAACCCATTCCTGGAGTAACTGCACAGTGATCAACTATGAGGTGGCGCAGCACAACAGAGTTGTTTTATGTATTTGGTCTTTTCTGCTAGGTTTTCAATTCTATGAATTGTGGCAGAGCTCCTTGTGGTATCTTCTCTAACCTAATAAACTGGGTCACACATTTCAACTGACTGGTTAAAACTGCTCGATGTTTCTCACAAAATAAACAAAACATTTGTCGTAAAATATTCTACTTTTCATATAAAATAATCAATACTTCCCCTAAAACATTCAGTTTTGAAAACCAACAGTATGCATTCACGCTTTCAAATTCCCACTAAGCGTACTCGGCTTCCAACAAAAGCCGACTCGGGACACAGTATTTAAGGACCCGAACGCCACCGTTTGGTTGGAAGGCATAAATTATTTTAATTGGCTCTTGTGGTCTTTTTGTAGCTGGCAGCATGTCACAGCTATGCTCTGGAATGACAAATGTGCAAATATTTATTATCTCATCTGCTATTGGTCAGTCTTTCTCTAATTCTAGCGTTGCTGTGGCCTAATCTTATTATGTGGTAAAGAGTAATGCCAAGCCGCTAAGACTTTTAAAAGTTAGCAGTAAAACGTCAAACTGAATTCTGGAGTTAGTAGAAAATGAATGCATGTCACAATTCTGTCTTTTTTATGTTTGTAGCCTTTTTCAGTTTATCCCTTTATATTTAGTCTTGTATTATTTCTGCACTGGAGTTTTGATTAGTGTTTCCATCTCCAACTATTAGCTCCAGCTAAAATCTTAATAAACATTAATATCAGTCACAAGCCCAGGTAATTGTTCAGAATTGTGTGTGAAATGCATGTTAAAGTTTGATTTTCATTTTCATGTTCTAAGACTGCCCATTTTTTACTGCAGTGCAGTGAAGCTCAGCAGTTTTGTTGTATAAGCAGATGTTTTATTTATTACTCCTCACCCATTCTAGCCTGTTTTCATACATTCTTACATCCATAAGTTTTTCTATCAATATATTTCCTTTCATATTTCCATGCTATTCCACACGTCTCTCTCGTTTCCAAAATGTGTAATACCGGCATCTCATTATTCTAGCCTTTGTAACTGGCAAGCCACAGCGATGGCATTTTGGTTTTGTCTGTGCTTTTTTTATTACCTGCTATTATTAGGATCGGTACGGAGAAGGAACACACACACACACACGCACACGACACAGTTTCCCAGGTTTAACGGGTGAGTCACTTCTTTACTGAACAAGCTCTTATCTCCTAAGCAGGTTTTATCCGTGACTGAGAGCCAGCAGATCAGCTCTCAGTTCACCGTCGACCCTCACACAGAGGAAGACGCCCCCGATAGGAACCTGTGCAGTGGTCAGATTAAAACCAACCTACACAGGAAACCAGATGCTTGTATATAATGCTTGCACCGTATGCACATGTATAGTCGTCCTTTATCTCATCAACATTAAACGAAACCTCTGAACACAAATTTAAGTTGTTCCAACCTGCAGCTTGTATCCTAGACATCTGTATTTGAAAACATGTGTCTACACTGAAAATAATGGCAATTGAGGTAACCCTTTCCAACCCAACCACCCACAAACATCAGTCAAAATCAGCCATCATTAATATAACAGATTGATTGATCCTATACTGGAAGATAAACTAATGATGAAACACTTAAATAATGAGGATGAATACAGTTTCTTTTTTGTTTGTAGCCCTCATTTGACACATTAAAAATGATCAAAAGTTTTTTTTTTCTTAATACTTTTTTTTTCTCCTTTCAGGCAGAACAGGAAACACATCATGGTGTGTTTTCTACCGTAAAGATGTCAGCACTAAACCAAAATCCAACATGAGAGATTTCGGTATTACTTTCCAGCCGTTCAGAATCACTGGAAGAAATTCCAACATTGTCTCAGAACAAAATAAATAGTTAGTTAGTTGATACTTTTGTCTGTGGGTCAAAATGTTAGAAAAAATCTCTTTGCGTAACAGCTGGACAGATTCATGCTGCCTGACACAGCTTTGCTCAGTTTTCTGCTGCACACAGAAGTACTTTTTTTTCTCTCCTTTCTTACATGAGCATACATACCATTGACAACCCTGGACGTGGTCACCACGGCCGCTGGTTTGCATGCCGGGCACAAAAAAACTTGGAATGCAACAGCAGGAAAAGAGGGCACATGTAGCATCCATGTATTGGGAATAAAGTCCCACAATGTTCTGGTTTGAGCTTTTAGCTCATTTGTGAAATGAAAATGATTTATACAAGTAGGATGATGAAATGGCACAAATATGAGATTTTATTAGATCTTTTTTGGTCTAATTTCCGGAAATTCAGAAGTGATTGATTTGGGTCAAACATTGTAGTCCAGCCTCGGTTTTCCCAAATGTTTAAGAGCATGTAAAGTCTTTGTCGACAAAAACTTCTATATTTGACAAAAATATTATTCACTTGACTTGATATGTTTACAGTTAATATAACCGAGAATAAGACCAGGGACAGGTTTGGCTACGAGAGTAGAGAAATGTGTAATGACCACAGACCAGAAAATAAGTTTAAACGGCCAGCTTATTATTTGTTAAAAGGAAACAAAACAACAATATTACAAACAGTTGATGTACAATAACACAAATTTCAATCCAAAAATACTTTTTCTGTTTCTTTCAGAATATTTTATTTAATCCCTGTTTGAAATTTAAACCTAATGTTAGATGTTAAAGGATACTATTTATTTAAACCTAGGTTATAGTTCTATTCAAGTTCAAGTTGATATTGTTAATCTATGTAATTTACAGTTTGTTTGTTTTTAATCTTTTTAAATCTATTTTACTTATTTAGTGTTCTTTTTAAGAAGTTAAGGTTTTTTAATTTTCTGTTTTAACCATTTCTCATTTCTATTATAATCCAACAGACAATTTTACATTCCCACACTGACAATGGATATCGAATGTGGTTCAAGAAGAGGAAAGAAAACAATAAAACACAACAGAAACAATCCAGAAAAACAACTGAATAACTTGCGCTTCAAATCAATGTCTGGGCATTGGGAAAAACAAGGGCACATCATACCAATGTGGGTGACTCGCAATGTCCAGCAGGGGGCGTAGCTCCTGGGTTCCGGCTCGCCATCTTGTTTCTAACGAGCGGGATCCAACTCCGCATTGACTCGGAATTTCCCGGTCCAATTTCCACCAGAACCTTAAAGGCCTGGTTTAATAGCCAACAAAGCATAACAAAATACGTTCGACTTGTGCAAATTCCTTTGTGATCGCCTCCCTCTTTCATTTCTTTGTCTCCCTACCCCCACTCATTCAACACCCAAACTCATCTTTTTGTAAACCTCAAGTCCTTTAAATATTCTTGATTTAAATCTCCCGTCCGTGTGTTTGTTTTTGCGGCTCTGCTGCTGCAGTTGGAAATCCGCCAGAGACAAAGACAAGAAGCAGAGACGACAACGGAAGAGTTACCTGAGAATTCTTGTTAGCTTTCTTATTAAACTGAGTCCAAGTTTACTCTGAGAACAGCATCAAGTGTCTCCCGTGCTGGGCATTTGTCACAGAAATAAATGACTTCCAGTCAGTCAGCACAAAATATGTGTGTGCTGACTGACTGGAAGTCCTGTTTCAGCTTGAGAATAAAGTGATGGGAAGTAGTTGAGATAATTGCCAGTCAAGTTATTTCTCACTGTCGCAGTGGAATGCTGCCATTTTCAGCATGAGGACAAGACAAAAGAAAATTTCACATTATGCACCTGCTGCAAATATTTGCCATTTTCCAATACTTTTAGCTTCTTTTTTTTTCACATTTATGATTGGCATTTAGTGGCGAATGATTGTTAACTGGAGGAAAAATAATGTTTAAACTTAAAAAAAAATAACTCAATGACATGCACATGTACCTTGCTTCTGTTAAATCAACTGCAGTGCAATTCTGCGTCTTCAGAAGTCTTGCAATAGATAGAGCGTGTGTAATTTAACCTTTGCATAAATACAGCTGGATGCTAAAACTATGGACCAGTGGATGCTTGACCATCCACTGGTCATGCAAATTTTCAGTGAACTTTTAAAACATTGCAAAAAGGAAAAACAAAGAAAATGTTGAGTAGTGTGTGTTTCCCTTCACTGTGTTTCAACCAGGCTATGCAGAACATGATTTTGTTAGATGTAAACTTTGCTTTCTCATACAGCAATGCTGATTAGATTGCTTAAACAAACAGGAAGTGCATGATTGGTAATGTCCGAACATATTTGACAAACATATTTCCATCTCCCCTTTAGTGCGTTAACTCTTATTCGGAAAAGCCAAAAGCCGAGCGTAAAAATAATTTTTGCAAAACTGAGAAAGGTTGACGTATGCCATTTCCATCAACATTCTCTGAAGTTATATTTCCAAACGTGGATGGAAATACTGATGTAGCTGATGCCAGAACTATCAGAATGTAGATAAGAAAAGGAAGCCGGACAAACAAGAAAGCCATAATAAGTTCACTTTTTAGATTGACCGACTCATTCAGTTGATTGATTGACTGTCTTCAGCTGGAAAGTTGTTCATAACAGCAATATTCAGACAGGTATATTGCACACTAGGCAATAGGTAAAGGAAATACCTTTTAAACGTGACATTTCCTCTTTGACCCAAAAGAAATGAATACGTAAAATAAAATAAAAATATCGAACAGAGTAGATCCAACCTGAAAGTATTTCTCTTTTTCTTGAAGGAAATCAGTAGACTTATAAATATGTACATTTGTAAATATGTAAATTTAACTGACAATTGTTCACTGTCCATTCTAACAATGAAAACTCCAATGTAAATATAAAATGACAAAGTCCCTGAAATGTTGAGTCAAAATCGTAAAAATTACAAAGTTATCGACACAAACTGTTCCCTCAGGTTCTGTTTGAGGCTTCAGGAACAGAGATGACAGCTGCAGACTGTCTTCCTCCTTTTGGTCGACAACTGAAGGAAAAATGTTCCACTCAGTTGAAAAACAAGAACCACGGCTTCATTGTACTGGGATTGTTTTTCCAGACCTGTGGCAGACAAAAAGAAATAATAAAAAAGAAAAGAAAAAAAAAAAAAGGAAAAATCTCTGTAGATGTTTGAACTTGAAATACAGTTCTCCCCAACACTCAGATGGCTTCGCCTTGCAGATGTATTTTTCGGTAATCTGAAATCTTTTCCAATGATTATCTCCTTTTTTTAGTCATTTTTAATCGGTGGTGGTTTCGACTCGACTCGCTCGTGGCCTACTTTTAGCTTCGCCTCTGAGTCACAGTTGGGAAACGCATTTCAAGTCATTTTTGTGGCAACGTTTTGGAACGCCCGCTGTAATCAGATCCTTCCTGAAAAGAGCTACTGGAACTTTGCTGCCGCTTTGAAAAGACCGAGCCAGGCGAGCGGCGCTGAATAAAAAGCAGTGAATTGTCATGATGAGGAAAGTTGTTGTGGTAGCGCTCTAACTGCCTTTCTACAATCATAGTAATTTCTCTCGATGAGTGCACACGATTGCTATTCATTCTCCGGGTGAGTCACTGAAAAAAATGATGCTATTTCAGGTGAGACTAATGCTTTGTTGTAGGTACACAGCATCTCCTCCTGTTCTACCACCTCCCTTTTCCTTTCAAGCCTGTTGGGATTTTTTTTTTTTTTTTTTTTTTTTTTGCTTTTGCTTTGTTGCTGCAGATGCTCTGAAACTTCAGTCATGTCTCTAAAAGCTTTCTTCTCCACACCGAGGCTGTTCGTAGCTACCAGGCCTCTGCCAGGATGGCTGCTGCTGGTCACTTTCCCCGACTCGTCCCGTCTGTCATGTCACCACTCACCGTTCTCCCTTGCTGCCCGGTCTGTGTTTGATCTGGCTGCTGAAACCTTCATTTCCCCCCTCTCTCCTTCATCTCTCTGTGTCAATCCCCGTCTCCTGAGCTCCCAGTTTCACTCAGACATCTGTCACGTTTTCCTGATCATGCCCACCAGCTCGTCCGTGTTTCTATTCTTAGCCAGACAGTCTGAACAATTCAACTTTTTTTTTTTCCGGAGGGGTTTTAAGGGTGCTGCTCTGGGATCCGTGTCTAGATTCTGCACGTGCAACGCTGCATCTCTATAAGGTCCTTTTTTGACGTTGCATGTCTGGAGCAAAGCCAACTGATGACTATCGTTTTGTGTATCAACTGTTATAAAAATTGTGACATTTTTGTGTAAATTTGTTTAATCCTGCCATATCAAACTCCCCCTGGTTGCTTCTGGTCGGGTGCAGTGGCTGAACGCCCCACAAACTCCTTCTGCTCTTTTTTTTTTTTTTTCCTCTAACAAAATTGAAAATAAAATGAGATGTCAATAGCTATTAAATCCTCCTTCTCCGGACTTGTAATAGTCTTTCCTCTCTGCCGTCATCGCTGTCTTTATTACAATTTTATATACCACACATATGGCAAAACGGCACAAAGTCTCCTGCATCGGGGATTCGGCTCGGTGTGTCTTTTTGGACTGAGAAAGGTGTGTGTGTGGTGAAACAGCCTCCCCCAAAGCACTCGGCTGCACATTGACGGTTTGACGTCAGTCAGACCTTGCCTAACCCTTAAATGCGGTGGAGGTACGCTGAGGTGGAGGTCATGTTCATGAGTTCGAGCACAAACAAGGAAGTTGTTGTTTCCGTGCCCGCTCAACATGAAGGCTGGAAATGTTGTAATTTTGTGCCACTTTGCGGTCGTCCCCCAGGTCATTATGTCAGTGAGGACAGCGAGTCCAGGCATTTGGACACACTGTTCTAACTACTTCTCCGAAAAGAAACACACCACAGAGGTCAGGCATAGGGCAGAAGGAGAACATGAATCCATGCCATCTAAAGGAAATTTTGCTCTAAAGAACAAATAAGGAGAAACTTTGCGGGAAACTGAGTTGTCTGTGCTGGTAAGGTTCAAATTGGTAAAGGTTTGTGTGGCTGTCGAAACTGTGTTGCATGACATTTCGTTTTTAAGAAAGATTTTGAATTCCGAGCATTGTTCTTTTATCTTTACATATTGCTCTACCATGTTGCGAATGCTCACTTGGTCATCAGGCGTTGAGTTGAGTAATCATGAGGAAATTACATCTAAATTAGATTACTCTTTTCCTCATTGTAATTAATTGGCATTAGATTAGAGCCAGTGGGGCATATTCACGCATCGACAGACATCCTGCCACACATGAAGACTTTCGATTTCAAGAAACCATTTCCTATGGATTATGGCTCTAAACCACTAATTTCTTCTCCCAGACCCAATACCTTCTACTGCATCCTCTTTTATTACCTCACAGAACGGCCTGCTGAACACACAGGGACAGCGCAGGAGATTAGATTTGTTTAATGCCTCTGTATAATCATTAAACAGAAAACAACACTTGGATTATTGGATTATACTTCAGTGTCTGTCACATTGTGCTCTCCGTATGCTTCAGGGAGTATACATAACCAAACAGGAACAGATTTTTGCATTTTTTGTTTTTTGTTTGTTCCCAATGATAATTTGGTCTTTGTTATTTAACCATAAGCTCAAAGTTTTTGAGGTGGGAATGTCTCCTACCCATGGCCTTAATCGTTAGCTCCCTGCTAAGAGCCTCCATCGGATTCATGTCGGCACGCTGGCCGGGCCACCAGGAGGCGGCAATAATCCCTCCTGTCAGAACACACATGTTGGGATCACTTTAAATCTACGCCTGACAGAAGTATTTCTTCACAAACGCTTACTGTAATCTAAAAGATGGATGCACCTGTTCACCGTTTTCATTTTCATTTGGATTCGTTCCTTTCTTTGAAGTCGACGCATCAGAGAAAATTTCACCTTCAACAACTTTTGATGGGTCCATCTGCGTTAGCGTCAATTACAGTCATAGACCACGCACAGTTATAAAGAGCCAGAAAAGTTATTGATTTGCACGGAAGTTTATTTTTACCCAACATGATATAAAGTGAAATAAAAATAACACCCCCCTTTCAGCCAGTTTAGTGAAACCGAAGTTAAAGCTGACTCTTCAACTCTGGGTGCGCGGTGAGTGCATCTGGCTCTGACAGCATCACACACACACACACACACACACACACACACACACACCACACACACACACACACACACCACACACACACACACACACACACACACACACACACCCACGCACACAGCCCTGAACACTGCTGTCTTTCAGAGACTTCCACGGTCAGTCTCCCAATGGTCCACATTTAACAGGACTCGGCGGTAAAGACACCACAGTGGGTCTTTCATGTCCAACACCCTTCCTTGGTTATTGTTGCTATGCATGGCGGCTCGTTGCCGTCACCGGTGCATCCAATAGGCATGTCGGCGCGGTCGGGGGTGTCTAAAAACAGCATTCTATATTACAGCATATAATGAGAGAGGCTTCATCAGTGTTCTCTCCAAATGTCAGAGCAGCTTTAATGATCTGCTAAACACACACACACGCACACACATGCACACTGAAGCTGTGTGCATGCTATCTCAATGTGTGAGGCTCTGTAATCCCACCCATCTTTATTCCTGGTCTATGATTATATATTTGTTTCTTCATGCAGCATCTCCCTTATCTTGTTACTTTCATGGCCGCCATAAAAAAATAAAATGAAAACAATAAAATTGTTTTTCCACTTGAAAAGAAAGTTCTGCACATCTGTTCACTAGTTACAAATTAACAGTTTTTTGTTGTTGTTGTTTTTGTCTCTTTCGGTATTATTATGAAGACCGGACACATCGAGGGCTCTGCTGAACACAGAGACCCAGAAAATCCCTTCTCCAGATAATCTTAGACACTCGAAAGACATCGAACCCTCCGTTCCTCCAGGATGCGTCTGTGCGGGTTTGATATTAATACCAGTGAGTCGGTTCACATGCAGGGCAGGAGAAAATATGTTGAATTATGTACGGCGAGAAGCGAGCAGATGACATATAGATCGGAACCCAGTCGTAAAGATGGATGGAAGCAGAAAAACTAAAAGAAAAAAAACAAACAGGACACAATGGAGAAGCTGATAAAAAAAAAAGAAGCATTTAATGGAAGGAAGCAGAATGAAGAATTTGTCGCTAGAACAGACATAGAAAGCAGAAGGCAGGCTGCAGATTAAGAGTTGTGGAGAGGACAATACAACCTAAGAGAAAGAGACGGAGTGAGAGGAAAGGCTTATGAGTGAACATGCCGGCCAGGGCTCTTGGTGCATTGCAGAAGGCATTGCCATGGAAACGAATGGGGGGAAAGCGCAGGCGAGGAGGAGGGGATTAACTAGGAAGGAAGAGATCACTGCTTCACACTATTGAAGCTGGGAGCGAGGGGGCTCTGATGAGAAAGGAGGGGCATGCAGGCAAATATCGGGATATGAAGTCTCGAGGAATAGCCTCTTAATGCTTTACCACGAAGAATGTTTCAGAGTGGTGCATAAATTCATATTCAACAGTCCTTTGTCCGATCAGAAACACACTTGATGGGTCCATCTGCAATCATAAAGCAGACTTTTATGATGATGATGACGATGATCAATCAGTAAAATGGTTTATTTACGACTGAATTCTTCCTTCTTAGCTGTCGGCGATGCAACCATGTTTCACCAAGATGACGTTAAAGGTTTTATAACATATTTCTGTTTACATTACATGATCTGAAAGAAGACGAAAGTTGTTGAGTAAAAGTCAAAAGAGGAAGACCGTGCAAGGAGCAGATTTGCAAATCAACTTACAGCAGATGGAGAAAAGTTAACCCCAAAAGTACTTCAGAGTGAAACTGCTTTCCCCTCAGCAACCGGCTGCTGCCAACAAAGACTAACGTTGATTCTCCCAATAAATTTTACTACTAGTCAAGTTCAGAGTCTCCAGCTTCAAGTAAAAGATTAAAATAAAATATAGGTCATAATAAATATTTTGGAATACAAAAACATGTTTATTTGTTTGTTTGTTTGTTTTTAACTTTTTTGGAGAAAACAAAACAAAACAAATCTGGAAAAGGTTTCTAATAGGTTCAGTGCCTTGGAAAAGCATTAAAAGCATTAATGCCCTTTGAACTTTTTCACACTTTGACACATCACAACCACAAATGTCAGTGAAGTTTAGTAGAGTAAAGGTTTTAGGCTAGAGACCAACATAATGTTTTCCTTCAGAGTTCAATTCAATTCAACAATACTTTATGGGACCCTAAGGAAAAACAAATGTTTTTGAATTCAATTTTTCTCAATGGGTTGTTGTACATGGTGATGTAGCAGTCGGTATTGCAGCAGGTCTGAAGAAGCCTCTAATGGAAGACACTCTGTGCAAAGAACGATTTTTCATAAAACAAAGGATATTATGGACAACTCTGAGCAGTCTCTTACAACAATCATCTTCAGAGGAAGAGAACCAGCTTTCTTTATCTGCTTGTTAAACTTTTTGTAAGTCACTAACTGCCCCGACAGATGATGATAGAGGAGATTACACAGCAAAAGAGATTTACAGGAAATATTCGGCATCTTGCTGTAAACATTGAAAAACGTAAGTACTTCAAAACGTACATAAGTCTGAACTTGTGTGTTTAGTCTAAACTGTTGTTCAGGCAATCACTAAGATATTTATACTCCTCCGCCACCTCCACCTCCAATGATGGAAACAGTGTTTGACCTGTCTACTTTAAGGTCAAAGTCAAGAAAAGATGATTGTGAGAGTGCAATCCATCAATCATCCGTGGTGCTCTGGTGCTGCTGGCAAGCAGCCTGTAAGTTTCACAAACGGTGGACTGTTTGTTGGGTAATCACCAATCAGTGAGCCAGGTGATTGTAGAGACATCCACCTGTGTCTTGTGGTGTTTCTCACTAAATAAATCAGACTGAAGACACTTCAATCTTCTCCAGGGTCAGACTGAGGCTAAAGAGGTGCTGCAGAATCCCGTGGAGTTGCATCATTGGTTTTAATTTGTCTTCCCAGTTCTTCTCGTAGGACTGCATTCACACAGTAAAACATGGCGACGGTGGCATCAGGCGGAGGGATTCATAACTGTGAGACTCTTGGTTGGTTTGCAGCTGTGGAACATTTCTTTGGTTTTCGGATCATATAGTGCTCTGTGTAAGGTTAAAATGTTAAGACTGAGTTACCAGCAATACCATTTAAGGTTGCACGTTTTTTGAAATCTTTATTTTGGAGTAACGAAGTGCCAGGGGCTGAGTACAAATGCATTCCACACTTTATGTTTTATTCCACTTTGTGTTTTATTTTTTCTCCTACATATTATGATGTTTCTAAGTTATTTAAGTGCCCAAAGGCACCCACTTCCACTTTGTGTTGGTCCGTAACATAAAATACTAATCAAATTTATCAACGTTTGTTGACGTAGCCAATACATTTGCAACAATTTGCATGTTGTGAAATAAATTGATATATTATGATGCTCCAACATTTTTTTTTATGTTGGGGGTTTCATTATCAACTCACATAAGATGCTAAGGCTTGTTGCCTTCTAACCACGTTTTTAACAACAACTCTTAGCGCTAAATTAAACATGTGTGATTTGACTGTGAGCCTCGTTGCTGTGAGGAGCCTAGTTAAAGTGCCAGGGAGCTAAATAAGTGTTGCCTCAATAACATAATAATAATAATAATAATAATAATAATAATAATAATTCTAATAATAATAATAATAAAAAGTGACATGACACCGTTGTCTCGGGTGGCGTTGTCTGGGTCCACATCCAAGGGCGAGGTTGTCATGGCAGCAGAAGTGCGCATGGAGTTTGTCTAGGTGTCATGCTATTAAGACACACACACACACACACACACACACACACACACACACACACACACACACACACACACACACACACACGTATATACACGTGGCTGTTGGAAATATTCTTGACTGCAGGATTATAAATAGAAAGCATCAGAAGACAGTCGCCCCCCGTGGGACTCCATCCTTCTCATCTTCGTCCTCCTCCTCTCCTCATCGGTGCCACTCCTCGTCGCTGACTCGAGCCCCTTCTACCCTCATCACCCCCGCCCCCCCGATCTCTGAAGTCTCATTGAGGGGGGCTCTGTTTGCCTTTGTTTATCTCCATAGCGATAGTGACGATGCTGGGTGTCGGTGGTCGTCATGGCGATGAGACGGGGATTGCAGGGGTGCTTAATGAGACTGGAGTTGCTCGGGCTAATGAGGTGGGACAGCGGTGGCTGGGTGTGTTCTTCGACTGCCACGACGGGCAAGCGGCTTGTTAAGGGTCCTTCCTTATTTCCTGCGTTTTCTGAGCCGTCTGGGCTCCTATAGAGCCTGTACCACGGCTGCCTTTACCACGGCTGCCTGTACCACGGCTGCCTGTACCACGGCTGCCTGTACCACGGCTGCCTGTACCACGGCTGCCTTTACCATGGCTGCCTTTACCACGGCTGCCAGTACCACAGGAGTTTGTCTAGGTGTTTGGAGTTTGGAGTTTGGAGTTTGTCTAGGTGTCATGCTATTACCATGGCTGCCTTTACCACGGCTGCCAGTACCACGGCTGCCTTTACCACGGCTGCAAGCTGCAACGAGCTGCACGGAGCCAGTGTTTGTCCGGTTGATCACATTTTGTTCATGCTGTCATGACAAGTGGGTTCGACGCTGTATTGGCAAGTTGAAAAAGGGCAGAAAATCTTTGAGCTAAAACGTCAACTCAGACAGAAGATCCCGCAATAAGAGACTTATTCCTCTGCAGCAATAAGTCTTTTGAAAAAGTAAATATTTCTGCTGACCGATTCTTTGTCAAGAAGTATCCTTCTTGGGATTCTTCTAATCTGAACCATACCTAAATAGAATTGTAAAGGTGTTTTAAGAAGTCCGGGTGTTGGACTGATGCTCCAGCTTTACTGTTCTTTGTAAGATGCGCACACCTCTAAATTACACAGAGAAGCCGTTTACTAGGAAATGAAAGGAAGTTGTAAGTTTTTCATGATGCAGTTGAAATGCAAATGTGCGATTTCTATTGTCATCCTTCTCCTTACTCATTCAAAAAAGGCCAGACTTGAGTGCATCAATAAGACTTGTTCTATCTCTTGAGGTTTCCACCTGAACTGTGGATATTTACAGTTCCTCTGAAGTCACAGTGGCTCCACTGACTAATGGCCTTTCGGCTCAGCTTGTGGGTTTAGGCGGAAAGCCGTGTTTATGCCACTCACCCCAAACGCTCTGTATTGTGCTCGGTTACTGGTGGGACTATCTGTGAAAACCTCTTCACTGCTTGAAAACTTATTGCCCCCAGTCACCAGAGCAGCTGCCAAATGACCTGTGTGTGTGTTTAAAATGGACTGTAGTAATATCTGAAAAGTGCAGAGAACTCTTTTCAACAGAGCAGGGACATCCCAAAGGATATTAGGTAAGATTGGCTCCTCGCCTGAGTGCACTTGCTTCAAAATAAATAGCACAGAAACGGCCGATCTCAAGGTGAATTTAAATTCCTCCACGGTGGAAAGAATTTGGTTTTGAAAAGGCAAAAAATAGAGTTTTATGATCGCATATTCACAATTGGTTTGGGATACGTGTGTGTAAGGGTTTTGTTTTTATTTCTTCAGATGGTGGAATGAAGAAGCTCCGCAGTACAATCCGAAGGAGCACAGAGACTGGCATAGCAGTGGAGATGAGGAACCGGGTGACACGGCAGGGCAGCAAAGACTCCACCGATGGCAGCACCAACTCCAACAGCTCCGAAGGAACGTATGTGTCCGAGGGGTGATCTCAACATGCGTCCATCTCCGATCGTCTGAAAGTCCATCGTAATCTCTGTTGTTCTCCTTTAGGTTTGTCTTTCCTACCACTCGCCTGGGGCCTGAGAGTCAGTTCAGTGACTTTCTTGATGGTCTTGGCCCTGCCCAGATTGTAGGACGGCAAACACTAGCCACACCCCCCATGGGTAAGGCTCTAGTAAAAACCATATTTTGCAGATGTCCACTGTGGTGGGTTGCACAAATGTTCTTCATGCAATATCTTTATAGTAATGGAGGCATAATCTTGTTTAGGAATGATGTTATGGAGCTGTTTCATTTGACTATGTTATTGGACTTAAATGATCCAGATATCTCTATCTTTTATTATTATTATTATTATTATTTTATTTATTTGTTTTTTTTAGAATTTTTGCATGGTGGAAGGAAGAGGCAGAGTAACCTGGTTCTGTTTTGGGTATATTTTAATTAGATAAATGTTTTATTATGAAGAAAGTTGACTTTAAACCCAGTTTAAAAAAGGTACTTCCTTATGTTACAGTTCTTTGGAAGAAATAGGTCTTGGTTAAATCTGCAGGTCAGAGATTGAATAAAATGTGAAATTTGACTTTTAAAACATGCCTTTTTTTCTCTTCTTGTTTTTTTGAAGACGCAACAGATTACATGTAAACAAATGCATGTTAATTTTTGCCATATTTGCAAATATGTATGTGCTTCTCTATACTCACAAATGTTTTTGATGTGAAAAACACACACACACACACACACACACACACACACACACCCACACACAACACCCCCACACCCCCCCCCCCCACACACACACACACACACACACACCCACACCACACACACACACACACACACACACACACACACACACACAGCAGGCTGCTCCCTCTAACTTGATGGTTAAAACAATCCACCAGGTCTTTGTCGCCCTCTACTGTTAAACCCGTCTTCTGCAGTTTTAAGATGACATTTTAATTCCATGTCTAAAGTGCATCCATTTATTTGCTACTGGTTTGTTCCCTCTCTTTAGGGGATGTCCATGTAGGCATGGTAGACAGAGGAGGGCAGCTGGAGGTGGAAGTGAACCAGGCCAGAGGGTTGACCCCAAAACCAGGCTCCAAGAACATACCAGGTACTGACGCCACCGGCTAAATGTGCAACAGGTGTCCATACAGAAGGCTCACCACAAATCATCTCTCTTAGCAACCTACGTGAAGGTGTATGTCCTGGAGAACGGCGTGTGCTTGGCCAAGAAGAAAACCAAAGTAGTAAAGAAGACTCTGGATCCCACCTACCAGCAGGCTTTGTTGTTTGATGAAAGTCCTCAGGGCAAAGTCCTGCAGGTAACTGGTCTCGAGTTTTCTGGGTGTCAACATTATCAGTACATTGTCATCAACTTATCATAACCAATCCATCTGTGTAAGATGCCTGATGAAGGATTTTTATTCTTTAATAACATATAACTCTTTGGACCATTATTTCAATGAAAGATATGCGGACATGAGGTTTACTTGCATCTATTTCCCATAGCTCTTGTGCACATGAAGATGTCACTGACACCAATTTGTTTTACCATTATTTCTCCTCCAGGTAATAGTGTGGGGGGATTACGGACGTATGGACCACAAGTGCTTCATGGGAATGGCTCAGATCCTCCTGGAGGACCTGGACCTGTCTGCCACCGTTGGCGGCTGGTACAAGCTGTTCCCTACCTCCTCTCTGGCAGACCCCAGCATCGGACCCCTCACCAGACGCCTCTCCCAGTCTTCCCTGGAGAGCGCCACCAGCCCCACATGCACCTAGACACCCAGCAGACGTCCCGCAGAGCGCAGACACCGGCACGCGTACTGTATATACACGACGACTGTACCTGAAGCGCGTCGCAGTTAGGCATACACCGCTCAGCGGCACGTCCCAGGTTCCATACGCATCGACGGCCACACTTTCCTCCATCGCCCATCACGACTCACCAGCCAAACCTAACCCGACGTAGACACAAGCGACGTGAACATGTAGCGATCGTCATTTCACCACAGCCACCACGCCAGGCGCCACGCCCCGCATTCCGAAGTCGTCAAACCTCCGCGGCGCGTCTCATCCCGGGGGCCATCCCGATCCAACCCAGTTTCTAATCTCTCTATGCCAAACTCAGAAAAAAAAACTTTATTTTTTAAAACCAAAGCAATTGTTATTGTTGTTCTTATTATTCCTATAAGTAGTAGGTGAAACTAGTATACAATATAAAGTATGGATATGTAGCAGAGTCGATGACTTAGATGTAATGCAAAAAAAAAGGAAAAAAAAAAAAGAAGATATATTCTACATACACACACAGAGAAGTTAAGAGCGGGATGTCAAACACACAGACCTGGCTCGGATGTTCACATAATGGCTGTTATGTGAGGTAGCAACACTGCTATATTCTATGATTTTCACAGGGCAGAGTTTATACATGAATATCTAAATATATACGAAATAGATAGCTAAATACTTATTTGTCTTTCTATATGTATCGGCTGCATTCTGCATGTTTGCTTGCGAGACATTTTGGAGTGCTTCAAAGTCTTTTTATTTAGCTTGCCTTGACCAACGTAAACAGTGCCGCTGCTTTTGTTTTGCCGATATGTCCCGACGAAAAGGAGCACCGAGTTAGAGCAAAGGACGCGACTGTCATCGCTGTTTGCAGAAGAAGAAAAATGAATTAGCCACACACTCGACTTTACAGTCCCTTCCTTCACCTTAGGTGTTTTTGAACCACTTCTGCACTGGGGTTGGGGTTTCGGGTGGAAGTGTTCCCACATGTTTGGACTGCCACTTCATTTCCTTTGTTCTGATGTCCTGAATTCTTCTTCCTGCTCAATGAGATGGGAAGCATCAGCAGCAGCCCTTTGCTTGCCATGGCCACTTGTTTGTCCCTCTGAACCTGCTGTAAATATGTATATAATTTCAGAGGACTTTTTTTTTCTCTTGTTTCTTTTTTTGGGACATTACAATAGCATTATAGGTGCAGCCACAAATATTAAAATAACATTGATAAGTAAATATATTTCCTCAGTTCAGTTCAGAGTGAAAGTCATATATTGTGTAAACATTTCTTTATCACACGTTTTCCTTCCACTAAACCTTTCATTAATATTCAGCTGACTTGACAGTTTTTCTCCAGTGTTAACCAAGATAGATTAGTTCTTAACATTATATTTCAGATATTAAATTAGGGACATTAATAACACTAAACATTTTTTTTAATTTATCTTTAAATGGAATAAATGAATTTATTTATTTTTGGATTTTCATTAGTTGTAAAGTATTACTGTCACAATTAATGTAATGAATCGACAGTATCCAATATATGATTTTCACTTTTGAAGTGAATTAATAAAAATCATAAACTTTTTGATGATATTCTTTTGATGATATTCTAATGTACTGGCACAAACATTTACTTTACTAGCACTTACAGTAACCAGCCTTGTTCTGGTAGTTGAACTTGTTTCAGGTGCAATGTGTTACTAACTCAACCTTCAGCATTCCGGTTTTGTATTTCCTGTTTGTCAGTATGTTTATGTTTTTTGGATAGCACTTTATTGTCAATATTTTGTGTTATTTTTCTATTTTAAGTCCAGGCGGTGGTGAACCACCTCTATTTTTCTGTATAATATGATGACAATTATTATTAGTAATATTATTATCAATGTTGTCACATAAGTACTGGAGTTTAAATACTCGGAAGTTCATTGCACATTTCTAAATCGTTGAATTTCAGAAGAGACATGAAACCAGAGTGTATTTTTTAATTGAAATTATGGAGACGCACTGGAGCGACTGAGACTGGTTCTGGTTTTAGACTTGCATCGAAGCACTTATCTATAATATTTAAGACCAAA
This sequence comes from Poeciliopsis prolifica, assembly GCF_027474105.1. Classification (NCBI taxonomy): domain Eukaryota; kingdom Metazoa; phylum Chordata; class Actinopteri; order Cyprinodontiformes; family Poeciliidae; genus Poeciliopsis; species Poeciliopsis prolifica. Next base: position 2,406,935 of record NW_026562427.1, read on the forward strand.
ATAATTTTTTTGTTCACCTTGGACTCTATAAAAAAAATTAAAAATTCAGTACATAACAAAAGTTAGAAGATTTGTCACTAAAGTCATCGACCCTAAAATTGCTTACATTTTTTATTTTTGCAAAAATATATTACATTTTATGCAACACAGTACTAGGCATGGGCCGGGATTAAAAACATAAAGAAAAATCGCATAATTAAATCATTCAAATTTTCTCACTGCATAACCATAAGTTTAGTTCTTTCTCTCTCCACTCTTTATAGACAAAAACAAGATATTATTGGAACAGCCTGTGTTGGCCGGATATGTTGCCCGTAGCTTTCTAAATGTCGTTTTCTATAGCATTACCAAAAAGAAATTAGATCATCAAATTTGTCTGTTCTGTAAATATGTAGCAGCCTCTTTCCAGCCATCTGACCAGCAGTGTGCAGCAAAAGGTGGGAGAGGGGCATAACTACATTACTCTTTGCTCCATATTGTAACAGAAAACTCTTATTTATTTTTTTTTTTTTAAGTAAGCATAGAAGCACAGTGGCTTCATTTCAGTCAGCTGACCTGGAGCACTAGGTGGGGGAGGGGCAGAGCTTTGCTACTCTGTGTTTCATTCATCCAGAAAAAAACTCTGGTACTCTCTCTGCCATCTCTTTAGAGCGACTCCAAACTGTGTAGACAATTTGAGGAATTAAACATTTTTTTCTGTGATTTTGAGTCACTTCCTGTTTAAAAACTCGTCATGCCTTGGTACCAGAAATCCACCTACCACCTCATACAACATCAAACTTTATGAATCGAGCAGATTTGGGGGAGGGAATGGGAAAATGGGACCTATCAGCTGTTCTAGTTGAGCGTGCAATGTTTGAGTTTTCACCATCACTTTGTCGTCACCAGAGTCACTTTATTGGCTTGTTATAATTAAAAAGATTCTTCAGTCAACCTTGTATATAGATGGATTTCACCTGAGCGTTAACATTGTTAACCTCTAAGGCCTGTATGTTGATAATTGTCATTTTTGTTCCGTTGTGGTCTGTTACCAAAGAGCTTCTTTTTCTATCATCTTTCACCTTAAAAGGGAAAAATTGATGAGCTGAGTCGTCTCAGCGCCTATTTTAGCCCTTTTTGAACTTCACATACATTTATCTCTGATATTTTCAGACCCCATGGATGTTTTAACCCTGCTAGTCATGTACTTACACCTCTATTTTAGAAGTAGCTTCAAATCAGGGCTCAATTTTCAAGCTGTTTCTTGTTAGATTGCAACTGGTTACGGTGCTGTTTTTAAGGTAATCTTCTGGATCTTACGTTGTTTGTATGTGATTTTCCAGGATAGCTGGCATGATGTACAAAACGTATGTGAGTACTCTCCATCTGCACACATGCTTTGAGTGTGACGAAGAAAACCACACCTACAACTGATCTCTCTCTTCCTTATTTATATTTATGAAGGTCATATTTTTTGCAGTAATTCCATGATTTAGATATGTGTCGAAGTGTTGCTCTGCCATGCCAACTGATTGAAAGCAACTATGGGTTTTGTAAATGTCTGTCAAAACAGCAAACAATGGATATCTGCAACCAAAGGAAATGGTTAGCGTGTGCCCTTCCTCTCCAGGCAAATGTTGCAGATTTGCAACAGCTAAACGCTACTTAGATAGTCTTTGCAAGTAATTTGAGCCTGAGAGGGTTAAAGCGCAGCATCTTTGCATAAGCTTTATTGAACAAGTGTATTAGATGCACTGCGTATTGCATCGTGTGTGGCGGTCCGGTGAGTGACTTTATCTAGATGATGACTTGTTAGAAATCTGACGAGGAGGTTTCTCCAAACTTTTCGCAGCTTTCATGGTCCACTTACCAGAGATTTTAAACTGTGTAATACAGATTTCTAATTCAAACGTGAAAAGACGATGTGAGCATATATAAATGAATTCATTGCAAAAAAAACAACTATTCAAAGCAATTTGACACCAAGCACAAAAGTAAGTTTAAATCTAATAAAAAACAGTTTTTTTACTTCCAATTTTTTTTTTTTTATGTGACGAAAAAAAAGCTAAATTGGGGGAAATTACCTTTTCATAGCACTGTACTTTCTTTAAAAAGTGTCGGTGAACCCTGGGGGAGTTTTGTGGAGCTAAAATCTAGAAAGGCCTTTCAGTTTGCTGTAGAGGTCGAGTCATAGAGGGAAGCGCGTCGCTCTCGGTACGTTTTCGTTCCTCTGGCTTGAATTTCACATTGATTGTACATCCGTGGATGTTCAGAATGTCAGATCCACTTGCTTCATGTGCATATAAGCGTGTCATGCTCATCTTCTCCCGTGTCGAGTGCTGCGTTTAAAACTTATTTTATTTTTGTAAGGACAGTGATTTTATTGAGAGCAGGAGTTGGAAAGGCGAGGTCGGGCAAAACCTGCCTTTAGGTTTTTGCAAAACAAAAAGACAAAAAAAAAAATCGAGGGCTTGATCAGTTTACAATGGCCTTATTTTGTGTGGGAGATGTTGCTTTGCTGTTGTAGCACACACAACTGAAAGTTTTTTGTAAAAAGAAAAAATATATATATATAATTAAATAAATAAAAAAGTATTTTGCTTGAAATAATGTACCGAAGTTCTATATGTGTATAGTTTTATGAATGTATTTCTAATTTGTGCACTTTTTTTGTCATCCTGTTTGCTATATTCTTTATCCGAAGAACTTTACAGCCCCCTCTCATCTACTGTACTGTATTATGTATGTCTTATTATTTGTATCACGAGAAAGGAGCATGAATTCTGTCTGGCAAAAGGCATTTTGATTCATATAAGTCGCCACAATGACTGTTGAGCTGAAACGATTGCTCCCCTTACACCCTCTGCATTCCTGTCCCTGCAATGTCCCCACTTTATCAAAGTCATACTTTTGAATGAGGTGATGTATGCTGCACGGTGTTTATGACAGTTTCTTTTTGTTCTTTTTTTGGTCTGATTCTGCAAGGCGCAGTGAAGGGGTTTCCATTAGGCAACTCGCACATATGCAAGAGAGTTGTCTAAATGCTGCACCTTGACGTAGCAAGGCTTCGGCCTGATGTTTTCCTCGACTCGTCTTCAGGCAATAACCATTTAGCTGTAGCCTGTTCCTCAGTTATCAGAACTGGTCGTGCGGTTACTACGCCACCACGAATAAAATACATTTGAACCACTTTCCGAGCACTAAAAGTTAAGTATACTCAACCTAGCATGCTCTGCATTGTGAATACACGTTAGGAAGACTTTTGTGAAAAACGAGGTTCGTTTTGTCTTCGAGCAAAGTACGCATTGCACGTACTGCTGACACCTAATGGCACCACTGGTGAAGATGTGGTAAAATGACTCAATTCATTAAAATCCTGTTAAATGGCAGACGCAAGATGCCACAGTAGACATTTTTAAGCTGGTCAGAGTCTCGAGGAACCTGTAGTTAGTAGTCTCTGTCGTCATGGGGTATAAATATCCCAGGACACTGAGGCCATTTCCTAGTATAACCAATAGGTTTGATAAGAATGTAAAGAAAGCGAAACTTCCACAAGGAATTGCATTTTGGGGTCAAAAAGCCTCCATATTAGCGACAAAGTCTTGTCTTTCCCACCAACACATTCATAAACTCGTGTAGTTTGTGTTCACGCTCATATTTTTGTCATTTCGTAATTATTTTATTTTGAACTCTTCCAAATGACAGGTATTTCGCACATCTTCAGCAGGAGTCCTATTATGTGTGGAAAGTGCCTGAGTAGCAAATATCAACATGAACAGGACAGACATCACCGCTGAGCTTTTTTTTTTTTTTTGGGCAAGTTTAAGAGTTTGTGCTGGATCCTTTTCATCTGTTGTCTATAACCATCAGCTATCATAGCACAAGCTTTACTAGTCACATTTTCTCATTTTTTTTTCTTTATCTGTCAGGCTATTACAAGGCCCAGGTGCCTCTCAGCCTCTTCATCTCGCCAAGCCCCTAAAAGCACAGAACGCAACCTGAACTTACAGCTCCAAGAGTCAAAATTACACCCGTGTTCAGATTTATTTTTGCCGGAATCTGTACTATTCCTAGCAGATCTAGATGTAAAACATATAAAGATTGAACAACTCTTTTGTGGTTGTCTTCAGGTTCCCGTCCTGAGGAGTGCTGGCAGCGCAACAGGGCCGCAATGACGTGTGTGATGAGGGTTTGCGGTTGAGAGGAACAAAAAAAAGGGAGCTGTAATTTTATACCTGTGCTTTGTAAATGTTTTCTATGTGCAGTATTTGATAATGTAAAACTGGTATTTTTGTGGTTTGTACGCTGCAAAATTGATTACTTAAGGTGCACGTAGTTTTGTAATAAAAAAAAGGAAAAAAAAAAAAAAACAATAGAGCCAAACTGAGGGGGAAAAAACTGAAAACAATTTGGGATTCTGTAGCCTGTACTTGCATGCCCTTTGACATCTGGACGCTGAAATAAATAAAGTTCATTTGAATCACTGTTTGTGTAAGTCATTGCTGCGGAGATTGTTGTCGGCGTTTCTGGTCACCAGAGGGCAGCAAAAACACCACAACAAGTTTGTGGTCATAATGTTTCTTTTGCAAAATATGATTTCATTTTATGCATGTTTTCTTTACGCAAAAGTTTAAGGAACCTATTTTGAAAAGAGAATTTATTTAGGCAATGTTATTTTTCTCTCAACAGCAGGGACAATATGTTTTTAATCAAACTTTTATTGATTGATTTTATAAAGACGTAAAACTAAAGGAGGCAAAGCATGTGAAAAAAAATGCGGAGCTGATATACAGAACGTCTCCATCGATCTTGTTTATGAATGTAACGTACAGATATCCTAATAAAGAATGAAACCTCACTACATATTGACATGACTAAAAGGTACATTCCTTCATTTTCTTTCATTTCCCAGCAAATGTAACAGAGACAAAAGATAAAGGACTGGAACCAAAGGAACGTTTTCCATCAGTCCTTAGCGTTCTCCAACAAAATTCAATATTACAGTGTACAATCTTAGCAGATAAATGTCGGTTTCTGCTGATGCAGCAATTTTAGTCACGTGGCCCCCAAATTTAGCCCAACTGGAAAAAAAAAAAAAGAGAGAGTAAAGAATATAGCTTTGAAGAACAGAGCTGTGAAAGTTGCAGTGTGTGCAGATATTACTGTGAGCCTCTCACTTTAGGCATCAAAAGCAGTGACTTAAGAACCAAAACCGGTTAAACAGATGATAACCAAGTTTGGAAAAACCGAGAGTTTTCAGCAAAGGTGTCATGCATTTCAAAGGAAGAGCGACTGCAAACGGCAGAGACGGAGACGAGGTCCTCTGATGTTTTTGTGAGGTGATAGATTTGTGTATGCACATTCTCTTTTCCACTTCACATTGTACGTTGGCCAGACTGTAAGTGTTCCTGAATCACCTGGGAAACAACAACAACAAAAAGACTAAATCAGTCTGATCACAGTTTGCTCCCAACATGGCGGCCAAATGACGACGCAACAGAACCTGACGGAAAGGCATTCCACTACAGGACATTCGAAAGACAAGTGCGCACCGTTGGACGCATTCGAATCATAATAAAATGAAAAAATAAAATAAAAACCACAACAATGGCAGCAATAGTCAAGTCTGTATACCCATTACAATCAGGAGAACATTCATGACACACATTCATTGATAGTTTTGTTAGTCTTGGTCACAGACTGATTAGAATATACAGTAGATAGAAACATCTGGTAATCTGAAAACATACAGTACGCACAGTCGATGGTGGGTAAGCATTCATTTCATGCAGTTCTGTGGAAGTATCTGAAACGTGACTGATAATCACCCCCTCCTTGGTTTCACGCTCGCTTTCGGGACATTCAACGTTGTTTGAGGCCACGATTGTACAAGGTGGACAGTCGGCTTAAGGTGTTTGAGCAGTTACAGGACGACAAAAACATGCGATCTTTTGAGAGCGTCCCACCCTTTCTGAGGCAATAGCACAGTGAAGTGTAACAGCAGGTATTCCCGAAGACACAGCTCAAATGCTGCGGTCATTTTCATACTAGTCACTAGCTAGGTGGCAATTTGAGAAAAGAAAAAAAAAAATAAAATACTGTACAGTTTTAGTAAAGCTAGTGCTAATCTTTGGTCTGCAAAAATCCAGTATAGGACTTTTTTTCTTTTTTTTTTTGACACTTTATTAATAATTTAAATGAAGCCCTCAGTATTTTGAAAAGCCGACATCATATAGAAATGTTTAGGTAGGCTTTGTTGCAGTTCTAGGTTTCAAAACAACATTGCTCTAGGAACTCAGATGCTTAAAGGGATTTTCTTTTTAGCAAAAAAATATATATATTTTCACTTGGGACTCTTTTTCTTTTATTCCTTTTACAGAAGCAAAAGAAATAAAGAGCATTAAAGCCATCCAGATGATTTTAAACTCTTGGGAAATCATGTAATTGCTCAAATATAGCTCATTTTAGCATAGGCTACTACTGGAAAAGGAAAAATTGGCCTAGCCTGCTTTAAGTCACGGAAGGACATTGGAAACGAGATTAGAAAATACACTTTAAATAGGACTTTCTCCTCAAAATGAGTGGCCACGAGCCACCACATTCTAGTTGTTTATTTCACTGCATTGTGCATGTCAACAGATATATTGAGTGAATTTTAGCGGCACACTGGCACAAAGCTTGGTTCAGCTCAGTTTTAGAAGAATGTACTTTATACGTGACACTTTGCTCAAAACATTTGGCAATTTGTGGTAAACTGGACATCATAATATTCTTTACTTGCCATTTGTTTAAGAGAGGACATATGCCAAACATTTGGAAAATCTGTTTCTTTTGTTTGTTTTTTTTTTCGATCCTATGCACAAAAAAAGGAGAAACCCTAAACGCATTTTGATATCCTAATCCTAAAAAAGGATCAGCATCGTTTGTTTTGTCGTTACTTTTAGCTGATCAGATAAAACAGTTAGCAGCAGTTTCTTTCACTATTGACAAAAAGTCATTTGTGACCGTTTGGACATATTATTATTTATTTGTTATCCTGCACACTAAAGAAAAAAAAAGCAAAATTTTAGTATCCTAATGGAAAGGGAGGATTAGCCTAGCATATTTTAGCTTTATTTCTGTCTGTTCCTATAAAACATATTCCATTTCTCTTCTATGGATAATATTCTGTAATTGAAATGAGCTTTTCAGTCGTCTGTGCTATTCTGGAAGTTACGTGAATATATTGCGTGGCCTTATGCACCTAAAAACACATTTTGAGCAAACCTTAGCATACTGCTAAAAAAAGGAAATTAGCTTCATTATTTTACATGGATTTTCAGGTAGAGTAATTCTTCTACTTGCCAGAAAGCATACATTAAATGGACATGGGTTTCCATCAGAGTGATTTGTGATAGTTTACAAATCTCGACTAAGAATATTTTTGCTAGCTACAAGAATGGGAAAAATTAGCCTAGCTTGAATTAGCTTGTTTAACCATTCACAATACGGTGGATGTTACATCGCTGTTTATTTGATTCCTCAAATGCCATTGGAGAAGGGAAATTAGCCTTGTCAGTTTTTGTTATTTTATGTGTTTATAACGGTTTACTAACACCTGTAAAAAATGTACTTTAAGCTGGATTCTGCACTCAGTTTTAGTATTGATAACAAACCGTTTGCTATTGTAGCCACTGCTTTGGTTCATGCCGATATGCAGCAGCTGTCCTTTTGCATGAGCTTGCATCAGGAAACCCTGACGGTGCATAGATTACAAACAAATTCCATAAGATGCCTAATATTTTCTTCGTCTTGTCTCAATAAATTTGACTTTTAGGATAGGCAAATCTCTGTGCTCAACCTCAGGGTAATTAAAAAAAAAAAAAAAGAATTTTTTCAAAAGCAAAAGCAGCTTCTTCACACCTACTGAATACACATGTGGGGATATGGAGATATTCTCAGATAACGATTAGATACAAATAAATATGTGAATGCCTAAGCAATGATCTCCGAACCCTGTTGTCTTGGTACCAAAATGTCCTGAAGGCAAACATGGAAATTTGCAGAACATGGCTATGAATGGGACAGCGAGAGGAGGCTTAGGTAGAGAGGAGAGAGAGAGAAAGAGGTAGTAATCAATTTCCAAAATCTTCTTGACGCCCGTCTTCTCCTCCTCCTGTTGTCTTGGGTTTCACAATGTTTCACGTTGTTCCCAATCCGTCCGTTGCTCTCATCTTGAAGATGGTCCTTCAGCTTTTAGGTGTATAAAATCACTTCCAGACGTGGGTCGTCATGTGTGCCGAGCTCGGAGCTGCTGAGCTTCCTGTGTGTTGGCTCCCGTATCCTGCCATGCCGTTGGTGCTGTAGAGATTCATGCCAGCTACTTGCTGAGTCATCTAAAAGAAAGCGAAACGCACTTTAGAAACGACGAGGATTTTTACATTTTGTTTTCCTACTGAAAACGCTCCAAAACGATTACACACACCTGAGCCATGTTCCACTGAAGCTGCTGGCCTTGTTGCACTCCGTACATTTGCTGGTGAGGTAACGGGGCCATGCCTCCAACCTGCTGCTGTCCCATCATCCCACTCTGCTGCGGAGCCAACACTCCACTCTGCTGCTGTCCCATCATTCCCTGGCCCATTCCTGTCATGTAAGGTGTTGACACGACGCCGCTCTGCTGAGCCATGACACCCTGACCACCCATCAATCCGTTCTGCTGCCCCATCATGCAATTCTGCTGGGCTCCGATCATGCTGTTCTGGTGAACCCCCATTAAACCACTCTGCTGCTGACCCATCATGGCCATTTGTGACGTCATCATGGCTCCTCCCATCCCCCCAACCTGGGCTAAAGAATGGAACGGGCCGTAAGGATGTGTCGGGAATCCCATTCTGTTCATATATAAGCCTGCTGAAAACAAACAGAAAGGACAAACAATTCTCATTAAAATAAGCTAACTATGAAGGTATTACAAGACCTGAGGGAAATCTATGTAGATCTCACCGTGTGTGGCCATACCACTGGCGTGCAGCGAAGGCGTGGAGGCGTAGAGAGACAGTATGGAGTCCTTGGACAGCTTCTTGACGGCGCCTTCCTCTGCTTTGGGTTTTGGATCCATGAACAAACTGAGGTTTTCAGGCACTGAGGCGGTCACTCTGCTTTGAGGCAAGGAGCTGGACGCAGGCTGGACAGAGAGAAAAGCCATCAGAATGCACAAGTGCAAAATAGAAGAACTGACATTGGGAACTCCGCAATGCAGAAACATTAATGTATTGCATTTTTTTTATTTGATTTTAGCACAAACCTTAGATAGACCGAGCACACAACCAACTTAATAGGTAAAAAAAGAAAAGAAAAAAAAAGTTGATTTTTAATTGATGAACGTTTTCCAATATTACTCGAAAGTCCACATTTGAAATCGGAATAATGGTCAAGTTCTGTTAGTGGGATGGTTGTCAAATTCCAGTGGAGGTTTATGAGAACTGATTATGCATATCATGGAAGCATAATAATAACAATAATAATAATAATCAAAACCTCTGACATTAACTGCTCTGCCAGGTAAAAGTTAATTAAGAAATTAGAATACAAATCTAGACATTTACTTCTTCAACAGTAAATGCTTGTTTCATATTGAACACAGATAATATTCACGAATCCCCCAACAATCAAACTGAGGAACTTTTCACTTTGACTGCATAATAATTACAGATTTTCATTATAATGTGTCATTACACTGAAAAAGTTCTGTTCAATTTAATTATGGATGTGGTAGACAATAAAGATGTTTAAATCTGTGCATTACTAAATATGCCTTTATTAATAAAACACATTTAAACTGGCTTGGCTCATATTGTCCTCTTGTTTTCAATAAGGTGGATCTATTTCAGAGCTCTTTCTTCACTTTGCACATTGAATTTAGAAAAACAATTGTATGTAAATAAAATACAGCGCAAAAGAAAAGTTAAAAAAAATAAGGTATGTACCCTTCAATTTGATCTCTTCAACATGTGGGGAAATGTGGAAAAACCTTACTTTTTTTTTTTTAAATAACAAAAACTTCACATGTGTGTTGAGTTAGTAAATTATCTGCATGCTGCAAAAATATAGCATGGAGTTTGGCAGAGAGTGTTTTTAAGCTACCGTAGTTTTCGTAGAGGACACTGAGGATGGGACTGGAAGAGAACCAAAGAGATCCAGAGCAGATTGTGCCTGAGCTGGATTAGAGGCGGCCGGGCTCTCGTTACCGTCTGGAACACATCCTCCACCATTAGACACCGCAGGACTGGGAGTAGGTGCATCTAATGGAGGGCAGATGGAAAAAGGGAGAGCGTTATAGCTCCTCAAGATACGAGTCAGCCGTTTTTAAATCAATTTATCCCATAAAACGTTCATTTTAAACCTCAAAGTGGTGATCATTTTTGCCTAAGAGAGCCCTCCGGTTGAAAGAGAAGCATATGCAGAGCGGCGTGGGAAGTCCACTGTACACACTGTAAAGCGTGAGTGCAGGTGAGGAAGTTCAAAAGATACAATACCGAGTCCAAGTAGATCTGTGACGGCCTGGGAGTTTGTCTTCGGGCTCACATCTTTTTTCTAAGAAAATCAATACAATCAATGGAGCATTATTGCTAATTGAGAAATGGGCATGAATCCAATGGTCTTCTCAGTCAATGACCCTCTCGCTCAATGCAGACTTAGAACTGGTCCGCTTTAAAGAACTTTGCTCATTTTACCTTTCGTCTGACTACACTTAACTATGCTGCACTTAAAATGTTCAAAAATAATAATAGAAAAGCAAAACCTACCAGTTTCATTTTCTCAAACACAACAGGCTCCTTCGGGATGTTGTCGCAACTTTTTTCTTTCTGTGAACAGAAAACACATTTGGACAAGATGTTTAGCAGAGTTCTTTATCGTGAAGATTCGGCCTGAGGCAAAAGTCCAATTCATTTTCTTTGCTTGGCTCACCCTGAGCATCTGGATGTCAATAACCTTATCCATATACTTCTTTTTCTCATACTTGTCCCTGATGAAGATCTCTGCAGCCTGGTCTGTCTCAGGCCTCTGGAAGCATTCAGGTAAAAAGGCCTCGTAGAGACGCTTGGCCTTGGCGTTTCCCATCTCTTGAACGCACTGGGGTCGCCAGAGCACAACAAACACAATTACTGGATTGGATCAAACAGAACAGCAGAATTTTCAAGGTCTTGACTCACTTATGTAGAGATACTAATGGCGAGCGGAGCCAACAGAGTATTCGAGCTGGCTTAGGCCCCGGCTATCCCACCCAAGACATATTTTGTTTGATTAAAACAAAAATAACTAAATAAAAAAATCTCTATTTACATGGTTTTTGGCAATCCAATTAAAAAATGTTAAAAATACCTATGATGCCATTAGGTTACATTAAAAAACCTCAAAATAAGAAGATGCTAACCATGCCTGAAAGAGCATGGTTAGCATGGTTTGTCTCTTTTGAAAGAGACAAAAGCTATTTTATTGATCTTCAAAGCAAGCTATGACATGACTATGCTTGTGTATTTTGAAGCCTTTGGTAATCTATCACTTTAGCATACGGAGAGTTCGGGCCTCTGACCTGGACCTGCTCCTGTGTCCACTGATCCAAGTTGACAGACTTGACCTTTGAGATGTGGACCCCAAGGTTTCGATGAATCCCAGCGCAGCGGATGCAAATGAAGATGCCTAAATTCCAGGAAGCCCATCTTGGACCTGGGACAGACGGAGGAAGAGGATGAAGAACACAGAGCATCGTCTCCAGGAGAGAGGGTAATGAGTCTATCTAGTGGGATAGCAGAGTGCTAGATCGTGTGGGAGTGAGTTCAATAATACATGCCGAGTCTGAAAGCTCAATTATGAGTTTGAATTCAGCAGGGAACACAACAAGTAATCTTCTGCAAGTCATCTGGTTTGCTAATACACAACAGCATTGAATAGATGCGCTTGTCTGCATGACTGAGAAGACAGGGAGAGCACAAAAAACAAATAGCACACACACATAAACACTCTACGTCTGGATACCTGCAGGGATGATTACTCATTTGGTCATGAGCCTGCATGTGTGGGAGCAATGTTATCTGAACACGGCATTATGTTCACAACACTGCCATATGCATCTAAACGGATCCATCTGATGTTTAAACCACCCTATTTGTGCTGCATACACGTGTAGAAGATGTCACTCCAGGTTTGGTGTTTCCACTTCAATTTTGGTAATTACATTTTATTTGTATCTATATATTTTTGTCGCAAGCTTTACATTTTTCTATTCTATTGTACTCTTAATGCCTTTAATATACTTTCACACCTACTTTTCATGACAGTGACCACATAAGGACACTTTACAAGGCAATAAAGTTACGGAGCAAAAATGACAAAATAAACCAGGAAAATGTGACTATAGAGAGCATGCTACCTATAGCAGGAGGAGTTTTGAGTCTGGATCTGAACAGAGGGAGAGAATCAATATTTGGACTGTCTGGTGGGAGTGAATGCCTGAGTCGGGCAGCGTAGGAGCTGAAAGCTCTGCTCCCCGGGGTGCTAAGGTGGGTGCAGGGTGTAGCGAGTCGGGAAGTCTGTGGATGGTGTTGAACGTGTGCACAACGAGATTTATGCCTGTTGTGAATTTAATGCGCAGTGCAATTGCTGTAAAACTTTAATGACATGGTGATAAAATGAAGCTGCATTCCTCGACCATTTGAAGCTTATGGAGACATTTTGAGAGAGACCACAGAAGAGAGAGTTACTATAGTCGATAGGTGTTGTGATGAGGACAGATAAAAATAAAGAGCGGCAGACAAAATGCGAAAATAGAAATTCCATTTGGCTGTAACAGATGGCACTCAAACTCTTGACCTGGGGAGAAGGTCAAGAGTTCAACAGTTCATCGGGATGGAAGAACTGGCCACTTTAATAAATTTAGATTCAGTTCCAAAAAGAATAACTTCTGTTTAATCACAGTCTGATCTCAGAAAGTCGGACCAAGACTTTAAACCAAGACTTTATTTCAGATAAGCGGGTAATGTGAACGGAGAAGGAGAGAAATTGATTTATTTCAATAGAAAAGTGGAGATGGGTGTTATCAGGAAAAATAACATCAAACTGGATGAAAATATCTTTCATGACACATAGGGAAGTGATAGAGAAAAGGGTGACCTACAGGAAATGTGGAAAAGGTCAGATCTGAGTTCAGAGTGAAATCAGCCAAGAGGGACATTTAAGATGCCAATTTAGAACAAAATCTATTCAGAAAATGGCATGATAAATTGTATTAAAGGCTGCCCTCTGACCAAGGAGGATGAAAAATAATGATGAGTCATGAGTAGATCCTCTTTTTAGCTTTTATCATGAATTGATGTGTGATTTACGGCTGCATCTAACGATTGTTTTAGTAATCTAACTACTCTCTCGATTATTCTGATGATTCATCGATTAATCAGATATATGAATGACACATTTTGTAGATGTTTTATTTAACCACTTAAGCTTTTTTCCATAAAGAGCCTGTGTACTCCAGTTAATTATTTAAAAAATTACTAAATTAGTTGATGATTATTTCAATAATCGATTAATTGCATAAAAATTGTATTAATCATTTCAGCCCTGGTGTATTTTTTATTTATTCTCCAATTTTTTCTGATCTTGTGGTTAAGATTGACACATATTTTTGTTCTCTTCTAAAAAAAGAGAAACATGTACACAATTTCCATTATTTGACACAGTTTATGTCTGTCTCTGATCTTTTCTCACTACAGCCTGAACAACGCTTTCTTCCAGTTCTCCAGTATTTATCATCATTCCTTTGGAATTAAGCATTTTCAATATTCATTGCTTCCTGTGCTCCATAAATAAAGCCTGATAGGTTGAATTTTGACTTACACCCTACAAGTCGATGCACTGTGGCCCCTTCCCACTAGGTGGCGGAACAGCTTTGGGTTTGGATCCTTACCTATTGTCAAATGAGAAGTCACTGTGCAGAGTGGAGGAAAGGGCCATTCTATGCAAATGAAAGTAGATGCTGATTTTCAGGATGAAAATCCTGCAAAGCCTTCCTCTTTGTGGGAGCCGCGGAAACCTAGTGTCAGGGTCCAGGAATAGCCTTTTGTCTCCACCGCAAGAGGGCTACAATATTCTTTTACTGAGACTAATCAGGTGAATCACTTTGAATGTTTAACATCAGCACAGAGAGGAAACCAGTAAATGCAAACCACAGGATCATCAGCTGGACAGCCTATCTGTCAGCCTGACAGCGAAGCTGCAGCATTAGCTCTCATGCCGTCTAATAATAGTAGAATTACTCCGCAAAGCCTGCTTAACCACTGTAAACACTGGCACTGACACAGAGGCACTGTCAATTGTATTGAGCTTCCTGTAAGAGAGCAATTTGGTAATCCTCCATTCTTGTTCACAACCCCCTCAGTTTCTGGCCACTGCTTTATCTTATTTTTATCACATTTATTCTCCGCTGCCTCTTCGTACATAAACTTCTCTCTCACACAATCAAATTGATGATTTTCTATAAATATCTGCACCCTTTTTCTTCCCCCCCACCCCCGAGTTGTACTCATATTCTGTTTTGTTTTGAAAATTACAACATTTTCCAAAATTGCCGTAGCCATTGTGTCTTAAGCAGTAACAGTGATATCATCCTGGACTGTCCAAAAAACACTGCTGACGATTATGTGTTCGGACTTATGCAATAAGCAGGAGGAGAGCGTTAAATTAAGAAGTATTCTCCAGGAGAGATTTAGCTAGAATGTATACGATCGCAGAAAAGTTTGCAGCAAACTGAAGATGGCACATGACTACTGAACTCTGGACGATGGTGTCAACATCTTGTGGCATTTTATCTTGGAATGCTAAAAGATCTTGATATTTTGGGTCTACCTACAGTGCGTGTATCTTACAATGCACAAAAGGGAGTAGTTCTTGAACTGGATCCTCCTGTGGACAGAGAGGTCTGACATGTGTCAGTTTGACCGTTCGCTAACTAGACTATCTCAAACTGCCACCCTTGACACAATGAAACGTTGCCATTTTCACTCAAGGCGACATGCATATCACATCGCTTTGTCATGTTTGTCAAATCTGTTTCTCAGCAGATATCGCTCTAATTAGACTTGGGTCGGGTGGGCCCGACACAGTTGTTCTGGATAAGAAAAAGAAACAAAAAACAAAATAGATTACAAGCTAACAGTTTTATTGTGAAGCTTGCAAACTGCCTTTGTGTCAGCGTGCTACAGTGACAGAGTAAACAGTTTTTATTTGTAGCATAAAACCTTGTTGTTTTCAGTCAAGGTTAGGGTATGCTAGCATGTTGATGAATGCTTATATGAATTTGCTAACGGCTAGCACAGCTACTACATTTGTATTTTTGGAACTGTAGCCTGATGGATGTTATGATTTGTACTTCAAGTATTTACAATAATCAATAGAGGATTTAAAGAAAAGAAACAACCACAAACATTTTAAAGTGAACTATGGCCACACACAGGGTTGCAGCACCTGTTTTAGCTCGAATCAGTGCAGTGGTTGAGTAAGAACTCATGATAAAGTATGTTCAGCAAACACACACCTCCAGGTACTTTTAACAGCTACGGCTGAAAGAGTGTAGGAGGAGCAGATATCTAAAAAAAGGAAGGAGAGACTGAGCAAACGCTTCAAAAGGAGCAAAGCGGCGATGCTGAGCGCGCGGCAGTTTTCTGTATATGCAAAGGTCATGAATACTGGAGTGGTGAAGATGTGACAATTAAATTAAATGCGACTAAAGTTCTGAAAAGGTGAGGTG
Organism: Poeciliopsis prolifica; assembly: GCF_027474105.1. Lineage (NCBI taxonomy): Eukaryota > Metazoa > Chordata > Actinopteri > Cyprinodontiformes > Poeciliidae > Poeciliopsis > Poeciliopsis prolifica. The sequence goes on from NW_026562427.1 coordinate 2,422,698, forward strand.
TCCAAAAGCAGAGATGGTTTGAAGTTGCTGGTGGATGAATCATCCTGGCAAAAATTTAAAAAAAGTGAATGTGGTCGTGTGTGTCAAACATCTAAACTCGAGCACACGAGTAGCGGAGAAGGTGAAGGCAAACAGGACAAGATTATCTTAGTCATCAAACGGTGGACTTTGGCTGTTTGATGATGTGCCTGAATGTGTACAGGGAGTTTGGACCAAAGTGAACACAAACCGAGATTAAAAATCAAAGCCACGTCACAACAAGTTCTAAATAATTCAATTTTGTGAGCAGCCATGTTGGGAATATGTGCCCCTCCAACCCCCCCCCCCCCCCTGATCCTTCGGCTAGTTTCTATTTAAAATACAGACTAGATAATGAGATCTTTAAATGTTTTATGCTGTTCTGAGTGTGCTTTAGAAAGTACCTTTGGACACACATCATTTAGCTTGCAGGTAAACTGCTCGAGCAGGTGCACATACCTCATTAGCCTACATCCCACAAGGATAAATGGTGCTCTCTGCAAGCACCGAGTTAATCCTGCAGAGCCTCGGTTATCAGGGAGTAGAGCACCCTCCTTCTCTTCCTCCTCCTCCTCCTCCTCCTCCTCATTCCCTTTCTTCTCCTTCGCCTCCGTGCAAACATAGACGCGCTTGTTTCATCCTCATGTCCTCTAGCGTGAAACCCCAACCGGAAACCCTTAAGCCATCCTTCAACCCGATCTCAATCTGAGCAAGGCAGATGGGCTCGCATTTAAAATTGACCAACTCACACCCACCATCTGTGTTAAGTTTTGTTATTGTGTCTGAACAGGGCTACACTCAACGACGCAAGAAAAATACCCACTAGCTTGTTTTATTCTAAAATCTCTTCTGGTTTTCATCCAACTGGTTGTAAATAGCACATGAGAACTGATTTTAAGTGCAATAAAGTCGATTAGAGATGTCCCCAGAAAAGGATTGTTGGCCTGGAATTGTTTGATATCATTGTCTTTCAGCATACGCAACACATGGAGTGCTACCAGGCTGTGCTGACAAAATCAATAGAAGAATATCTTTGGTGTCGGTCTTGTGACTGAGTGAGGAAGACTTGAAACTTTCCATTACTGGGAAGGAGTTCAAAGGAAGACAGAGGAGGCAGATGTAAGAAACCATCTGTTTTCTATAAAAACGTTGAGACACGATCGCCGTTCTTTCAGAGAGGAAGAGGGAACAAGATTTTCACAGATAACACAAACTGCAAAATGAGGAACGGTTGATTGCTCGCTCTTTCCGTCTTATAGTTTAGTTTTGAACTTTAAAATATGGATCAGAAAAAGGTAACCATTGCCTCCATGATGACATATGGCACCCTAGACATGTTTAATTATTTAGTATTTTACCCGTAATGAAAACAGCAAACTGAGAGCCTGGGGCAGAACATGAAAGGCAGGAATGCTAATTAACAAACTTCAAACTGAATACAAGGATTACGTCTGGTTTGGAGTTTTTGCATACAAATTTGTACACAACGTTCTTTGCAACTGTGCCTATGCAGACTCTCCATGGTGCTATACCTTTGCATCTTCCAGAGGGCATAGGTAACCTTCTTGTTTGACTGGAAATCCCTGCTGGCTTTTGATTGGATGAGATTAAAGGCTGCAAAGGGTGGGGGGAGGGGGTGCTAAGAGCTTGTGGCGGAGGCGGTGATGGGGGTGGGGGAGCATGACATAGCCAGGTGATATCTCCACAGCAACCTGGGCCTCACCTGCGTGTAAACACGAGCACGTTGAAGAGACAGAGAGAGAGACAGAGAAAGAGAGAGAGAGAGAGGGAGGGAGAGAGACAGAGAGAGAGAGAGAGGGAGAGAGAGAGAGAGAGAGAGAGAGAGAGAAAACCCAACATTGAAATATTGACTACGTTAAACACCTGCAGCTTTCCTTTGCCACTATTTCCTGGCAGTGCTGGAGGTTTTACAGTCTCTGTGTCACTTTGTGTGGAAGTGGTTTTGAAAAAAAAATAAATAAAAAATGAACTTACATAATGTCAGGGAGAAGAGAGCATGGGACTGGCAGGAAGTTGGCTTGCTCAGCTATACGACTCAACAAACAGAGGTCTTGTGTTTGTATAGTAAGACTGCATGGGGGGGAGACGGCTGGGCAGGAGTGTTGTTTTGCTTTTTCACACCACTTCCTGTACAATCACCCACAAGGGTGGGAGGTAAATCTGTCCATGTCAATGCAAACGAGATTACATCAAACGTCATTGTGAGCCATATGGCTAAAACCGCGACTTTACAGCTCGTGCTTGGGGAGTTGCGGGGGGTTGAAGGTAAGAGTGCGGACGGGCAGACAGAAGGCAAACTGCAACCAGGATTATATCATCAGCACACTCATTAGGAGCTTCATCCTACAAAGTGGGGAATTAGCCTAATGTGTGACCTTTTAAATCAGTGTGCAGCCATAATTGCATGCAAGACTAATGAGTGCAAAGGAGAAAATCAGCTTTAAGTTGTTACTGAGAAATGCATTTTCACAATGTGTCCTGTCACAAACACAAACTTAAGTGTGTTTTTTATTTGGATTTGATTTTAAAATCCAAAGCGGGGCATCATTCTGAAGTGGAAAGAAAACCAAATGTGGTTTTCAAATAAAAACCCTGAAAAGCAGATGAATCTCCAGAGACTCACATCTTTGGTCGTCCTCCTTCACAACGCAGCTCCAGCTCAGTGTGACTGAATAAAGAGCGGCTGTGAACACTTGTCTTGGATTCTTTCCACAAATTCTCATTTTCAGATTTAGGCCTGGACTTTGACTGGACTGTTCTGATGCATGTGATTTGTATTAGGGGTACGCCGATAAATCAGCCGTGATTTCCTCAATTTAGGAAATCGGTTGGTACTCACACAAGGAGCTGACCTTATCCACCGATCTTATCTACCGCCGCAGAGGACCGAAAATCAGTCACTGTTCGCTTCTGCTGTGCTGTGAGAGAGCGGGTTGACCGACAGGGACACTACCAGGCCACGTGCGCGGTTAACGATAGTTGGGAACTTAGCAACTTTGTTGCTATAATTAGCAACCTGTCAGACAAAAAAATAAATAAAAAATACATCGATATCGGCAAGCCGGGTTTTTTAAAATCGATGGTCAGCCAGAAAACTGCAATTGGAGCGCCCCGAATTCATATCATTTCATTTTAGCTCCATTTGTCTGTTCAGCGACATGAGGTGCAAGGTGAACCTGTGCCTCAGTCTCAAGCCTTTTATAGACTCTAATGTCTCATTTTCACTGAGCGCTGCAGTACAGGTCAGTGTGTTACAAAAACAATCAATTTCCAACTTATCTGACAAGGAAATCTTTATCTACAAAATTGCTGTGTCTCCATAATGTCATATGGCAAACAATAAATGGAGCTTCTCATAAGCTTCTTCCCATGAGAAATAGATCTGCTAAAGGCATGACAGGCAAAAAAAGTTCCAAGTGACACAAATACCTTTTCAAGCCCTTCCTTCATAAACTAGAGAAAACCAACTTTCATTTAAGTTTTAAATTGGAGCCTAATAATCCTCTGTATGTCCACGTATGTGTTCCTGCTGCTGCTCTTCCCTTACAGCTTAATCTCATCCACAGTCTAATTATGCCAGTCTGCTGCAAATTGTGACCAGTCACGCCAATCAAAAGGGCAAGAGCACAAGCACGCTTCATGAATGTAAAATCAAGCATGCAAAAAAAGTAAAAATAATAAGAACAAGAGATGGCCTTAAAAGGCCTTTCTCTTCCAGGAAGGGCTGACTGCAAGCCTCATTATTATTTTAAAACCTGCACCTCTTTATTTGTCTTTGATCGAGTCTCGGAGGAGCCAACTCTTCAGATGAACCAGAAGAGTCTGATCACAGCTTGGGTTATATAACCGACTTCGCCTGAAGTGTCTCGACATCTGCATCGGCTCTGGTTACTGTGGGTTTTGTTAAGAGACAGGGTCGCCATGACTTCTTTACTGCGTCCAACTGCTGATTCATGAAGACCGACAACCAGCGGAATGACGTAAAAAGCACATACTCTTATCCTTCCTATTTTTAAGGGTGGATGAGGGACTGGGTCACAGGAAGTCGCCGATTACAGGATGAAACTACATGATTCACTGATTTTGATCATTTCTCCTCTGGGACCGTCACAAATAGATGTAACTAAATTACAAGCTTGCTCTAGTTTTACATATCAGATGATTCTATTTAAGTTTTTTCAAGTCCTTGGCAGATTTTTAGAGCGTACATTTAACAGCTACAAACAATGAGCTTTGTCCCAATGTGTCCCGTTTGCCCCGCATGTTCTGCAGCACACCAGCGACATTAGGCGTCCCGGAATATTCCGTGAAAGAAAAACAGAGCAATGATTGGAGTCGTTCAGAACGTTTTCCTGAACAATCACTCAGTGGCTCCGTCTAAAAGCCCGCAGTAATTTACCGACTTGTGGGTGCGCGATGTAGGCGTCTCCATTAAATGACAGACCTCTCCGCCGCCGAGGCATTTCACTGACAAGGCACAGCCTCGCCAGGCCGTCTCAGACAACTCAACGCCAAGAGCGAGCTCTGATGACGCTCGCGATGACGGAGGTGGCAGAGTACACACCTTTTCTAATAACACCCAACTGTCCTGCAGGCTAAGTTTAATTACAGTCAGATGTTACTGCTCCTTCAAGCCTTCAGCAAGTCTGGCTTGTGTTGCTTTTGCAGAAGTGTTCACACAGCTTAAATCTTTCCACATTTCGTAAGTAGCAAACACAGACTTTGACGGATTTCATGGGGATTTTATGATGCAGGCGAGCTACAAGTAGAGCACAATTGTGAAATGGAAGAAAAGTTGTTGTCTTTTATGTCTAATATAAAATCTACTATACTGAGTATCCATTGTGGTTGCTGTCCGGCTGGAAGCCAGCAACTGTGTAGTTTCAAACAGGTTTTCTTCCAGATTTGCTCTTTATTTAGCTTCATCCATCTTCTCATCAACTCTTAACCAGCACCACAAAGTTCTTGGTATCCTTCATTTCTTTTTACAAATAAAAATTGAAAAATGTGCTGTGCATTATTCAGGACCGTTCACTTTGTTGTTAAATCTAAAAATCTACCGTCTCTTAAGAGAGCCATTAAGGAAAGAACTTCATAAGCCATATAGGGTCAAACAGCAAACCAGTGGAAGAGGACACCAAATTTGGCCAAACGTTTTGGTCTGTGCTCAGTGCTATCTGTGGCACATCATCACACCATTCGTGCAATGAAGCATGGTGGTTGCGGCGTCATGCTGTGAAGATCCTTTTCTTTAGCAGAGGCATCTGAACTTGGTCAGAGTTCACAAGAAGACTGATTGAGCTAACCTGTTAAGAGTAGTGGCTCCTGAACTTTTCTAGAAATGTAGACATGTAGAAAGTCCGTGATCCTGACTCGTGGTTGATCACATAAGCGTTTACGCTTAGTCAGCTAAAAGGTGGTACGATGTAAACGCCGTCGACATCATCAGCTAATATGCCGACCAAAACATTGCCATGTTCGTCTTATGTCCTTAAGATCACAAGCGTACATATTTAGGGTATGACCCTGGCAGGACACTATACATGTTAGAGAATTTAGTGATGATTTGTTCCTCGGCGTTGCATATTTGCAACCTCAACATCCATGTTAACCCAACAGGGTGGCAAAACAGGTTCAGCAAACAGCTGCTGACATGCGGTCCAAGGCCTCTTGGAGGACACACGCCTTGCAGGAGACAAACACGACCGGCAGCATGTCGCGGTGTGTTTACAAAAATCATACAGCAGTTCGGTGGAAATTGGGTGCCGTGATCAGAAATCACAGCAGGCAGTCACCATGAGAGGAACTGCAACGGCTGCACAAGTAATCTGAGAGGAGCAGCCTCACTTTGTCAGGGCAGTAAAATAAATAAGTAAATAAAAGTGCCATTTTAATGGCAGAAAGGGTTTCCTGTGTGCTCCCAGCCTGCAGGAACAATCTGTTCAGGGGTGATCCAGAGTCAGCACAGGTGTTTCCCCAACAAGGTCTCAGTTTCTCCCAATATCCCTCATTCTATTTGACGCTCCGGTTTGTCACTGTGGCTCGCGGATAATTAGTTTTTATGTGTACATGAAAACTCTAATCGAACTGGGAATGTCTTGAGGTATTCTGACATGATGTAACTGCATCCTGCACCTGGGAGGATGTGGCTGAATCTCTTGCGCCACGCCACAACGTACTTGGCCGATGGGGGGGCAGATTCATGCAATGCCGCATTTACCTCGCGGTGTAACATACATAGGATAAACTGGAGAGAGATTCGTGCGCATGGGCCGCCTGCAGGCGTGATGAGACACGGGACGAGGTCGAGGGGAAATGTGATCCAGGCGATAATGATGATGATGGTGATGATGACCCACCTTTAGAGTCGCAGTCGGCGCAGTATTTGTTCTCCTCCAGCGCCAGCAGAGAGTTGAGCACCGCCTGGTATCTGTCAACGTCTTTCACAGATTTGCCCGTCATCGCTGCGCTCCGAGTCTCGGTCCACTCCTCCTTCCACACAAGAACCCCCCGATGTTTCTTCCCCGTCCGCGCCGGCTCTCGTCAGGGGGTTTTGGGGGAAAGATGGGGGGAAGCTGGAGGAAAATGAAAAGCGGTCCAGGCGGTCGGATTTTCGGGCGATGCGCTCAGTTCCTCCTCCTCCTCCTCCACCTCCACCTCCTCCTCCTCCTCCCGGTCTTCCTCCTAAATGTGTGCAGCGCAGTGAGTTCGCTTCAGCGCGATCGCAGGATGAGACAGAGCCTCTCCCCCCGAGCCCAGCGCAACAGGAAGAAACAGCCACGTGATTTCCAGGACTGAAAACGAGCAGCTCACTTTGAAGCACATCTGTAACCTATCAGAGAGAGACCGCTGCTCGCTCCTCGGAGTGCCCGTCTCTGGAGCCTGAAGGAACGCACGCCTATGCCGCCATCTAGTGGTGAAACCAAGGCACTACTGTTGAGGCAAAAATAACTCCATCCGATATTCGCGGAGGGGGAGTCCTGCTCCAGTCCTCAATGGCCGGTGTGCTGCAGTTTTTAGACGTGCAGCAGGCACAAAATGCTGGAACTAAATGGCTTAATTTACTCCTTCTTTTGTAGATAATTTCTCCAGAGTCTTGCTATTGACCTAATTATTAAATTCAGGTGTGGTGCAGCAGAGGCACATCTTAAAGTTGCAGGACAGTGGCCCTTTGGGACTGGAGTTTGACACGATCGCCATGTTGTAACTGGCAATTTGCTCTTAAAAGGTTGTATTTCCCCCAAACAACAACACACACCACTTTTAATTATTACTTTTTGTTTTTTGATGAAGTAACAGTAAGGAATAGCTATTTTGTGTTGGGTTGTTTTGTTGTGCCCGGTATATGATGTGAATCCTTTTCTAGTGGTCACTAGAGGGCGGTAACTCTACATACTATCGGGGGGAAAAAAGACGAAATACAGACGGGTTGCCTTCAAAATAAATGTCCCCGTGTGTCTTTTCCCAAATTATGAAAACCACATCCTGTGTAGCGTTCTGAAACATAAGCTGTGTTGCTCTCTTATTTAGTCAAAATAATCTTTTAACTTTTTAACTCTTTATGTTGCCTTTCTATTTTACATCCTCGCCCTTTTAAGCTGTTAAGTAAACCGGAAGCTGATGCTTTTATTTGGCTAACTTTGCACAACAGGAAGTGTGTGACTGAACTAGTGATTACGGAACTAGGTGCTTAGCCAGAATCAAATAAATAAAGGATTAATCTCGAATTACCTCTCGTGTAATCCTGTAACTCTTTCCACGATGTCTCGGCAATCCAATCGAACGACAGACAGCAAAAAAATGGTAGGATTTACGCCATAGGAGCTAGCTAGCTAAGTTGCAAAATGCTAACCTTTGAACAAATACATACTTTAGAACAAACTATTTCATATCTTCGTCAAAAAAAATGCTTGACAGTCGTGATTTGTCGTTTATGTACTTGTGACAAAACGTATTAAAAACACAAAAACCTGCTACGTTTATGTATCAGTTATTGCTGGTTTCTGGGGGAAGTGTAGCTCGTATAGCATGTAAGCTAAAAATATAGAGGCTTACTTACAGACATAGTCGGCTGCCTTAGTTTTGGGGTGTTTATGTTTCGATTTTTAATGTTAATTTGCATTTTTTTAAAAAGCAAGTATCTTAATATGTTCTGGTAACTGAAGTCGCACCACATCCTGACATTAGTATCTTTCAGCAGATAAAGATAAAGGGCTTTGCATTCTTGGATTCTGGGGTAATAAAAAAAAAAAAACCTGAAATATTTTGTTTTGATTGCAGCTCGTAAAGGCTTTATAATATATCTTTTCTTAGTGTTTTACCATTGTTGCCTACCAGGTATCTATATTACTGTGTAACTACATGCTGAGGCATAGTTAAAAAAAAAACAAAAACATATACAGTGCCAAAAGAAATATTGAATCAAGCTATTAAAAAGTAAAAATCTACATGAAAGCAATATGTAGCTGCCAGTCACATTATTACGGTTGATGGTTTATAATTTCATCTTGTGGCATGATAGGAGTTTGCCATATAGTTTTAAATTTAACAATATATTTCTTGATACTTTTATTAAGCACAAAAATGTTCTGATTTGTTATTTTAGAAATTTGGATTATTTGTTTGTTCCTGTCAAAATTCCTGTCACAGATGAATAATTTCAGTTTTATACAATCTTGGATCTTTTTTTGTGTAAACTTTTTATTTTACCTTTTTCCAGCTATGTTGGTGTACATTAATTTACCAACCCCCAAGCATTGAAACAGCAAAAACTAAATACATTACTGTGCTTTTTCCTTTAGAACTCTGAGCTGTTCACATTGACCTATGGGGCCCTGGTGACCCAGCTTTGTAAAGACTATGAAAATGATGAGGAAGTCAATAAACAGCTGGACAAAATGTAAGTAAACTTTAAGAAGCATTTGTCACATCCATTGCAGATTGTAAATGGTGTGAATCTTTGAAGTTAATTGGTATGTTTAGCTTCTATTGTTGGAAGAAAATTTGTTTTATTGTTGTTTCTGTTCTGGTATTGCAAAATGTGTGCATTGCTTTAATTTTCTGCACCATGACCATATAACCACCAGTTATTTGAATGCTATACTGAAACTATTACAGTCATTATATCATGGCTTGGCGCTACATTATTGACCATTATTACATTGGCAATTGCTACAAACATGTTTGAACTGGTAAATGAAAGCGAAGGCATTTCTGGACCAGAAAGAACAAAACTGTATATTTGAGTGTCTTTGGGAAAGATTGTGAACATACTTTGTGCTCAAATGTCACCTATGGACAGGATGCTCGACTACCAAATTATGCATATTCATTATTAAGTTAATCTGTGTGTTCTAGTGAACACTGCAATACATTGCCTTTCAGGTATTTAATAGTATAACACTAAGATTAGCACTTTACAATATTAATTTTGTTATTCCATAACAACGCTTTCTGTGATATAAACTACATTGTCTGTCATGTGAAAATGTATCTTTGAATACGTGAAAAAGAAACTGTCTGAACTTTGTGTGCTATTGGTTGCCAGTCCCAAAAGCTTAAGTGTGGCTTGGCCATTCTCCTGCTGTACAATCAGTAATACTGTGGCCTATGTTAAGATTTAATTTCTCACACACATCCATGTGTTGTTAGCAGTTTTTTTTTTAGGGAAAAAAGCTTTAGATGCAGCTAATGTTGAGACTAGTTTTAAAGACAGACCAAACATCTCTTGACGGCCAAGCTGGACACAGTAATCCTGCAGCAAAATAGTTTGGACAAAACCGTGGATTTGTAGCCCCCAAAAATTCAAAACATCCCTTCAAGCCGGCAAATCTTTGGACTGAGTGTGCTTTGTTTCCCCGGTTGTATGGCAACCCTGAGCTTAGAGCAGGATTAGACATGTCTCAGCTGCCCAAAGAAGGTAGTAAATGTTCTCTTTCTGCTCTCAAGTTTTCCACCCAACTGGTCAGAGATGGGCTATGTTAGGATAGGGACACATTAATTGGCTTCCAACTGCAGTCAGGATAAGTTTTCTCGACTTAAGTCACAATTGGCAGCAAGTTCAAGGCTTCAAGTGTGTGAAGCAAAAATGTCTTGAAGGGTATAATTTTGTATAATTTCTGCCTTTTACACCTCTCTCCTACTATGGATGCGAACATTGATATCCGTTGCCTTTCTGTCTGGCTCCCTGTCCCTTACAGGGGATACAACATCGGAGTGCGTCTGATTGAGGACTTCTTGGCGCGTTCCAGCATCGGCAGGTGTCAGGATTTCCGAGAAACAGCCGACATTATCGCTAAGGTAAGTGGAAGGCTCCAGATCAATTGGAGTGTGATTGCAGACGTCTCCCAAGATTGGGGGTGGGAGGAGGTCTTAAAAATTCAGATTAAAGAGATCAAAATAGCCCAACACATGATGGGTGAAAGAGCAACAGTACAGATGGGAGATCATATGCTTTAGGCCAAGTGGAGGATAAAATTGTAAAGTTTACAGGATAAAGTTATTGGCATTGATTCTAAATGCTAAACTCAGATCACCTGCTGTGGTTATGGCCTTTTTTGACCCAAAATGCTGTATTTAAATCTGCTAAGGTTTAGTAGGCTGCACATAAATTTGGTGCATGTGCCGTGGGAAGTTTATAAATGTATTCAAATGTTCTTGAAAGTCCTTATGAGTTAATAAAGTCACTGTGCTCCTAATTTGATTTGCATTCCTCCTGCTTTTCTTCTTTGGTGACACGTTGTGGCTTTTTTGGACTGGAACCCGATTTTCTTGATGACTTCCCGGACAAGAAAACAGAAGAGCAGCTTTTAGGCTTCAGCTGGTTCAGATATTATTTTGTGCTTGAAGAGATTCAGTGCACAGATGGAACAACGCTTATTCAGAAAACAGTAGTTTGGACTCGACAATTAATGATTGCCTTGCCTTGGGATATCACTTGGCCCCTCAAATATCATAGAAGTGATTTATTCAGTCAGGTACTTGCAGTAACATTTTTGAGCAAAATTCAGAAATTTTGCTGAAGTAATAGTCGCCATGCTTTGAAATAACATTATTCAAGTAAAAGTAAAAAGTACACTTTAGTAGAACTTCCCCTAAAAATAGTTCTTCGACAAAAATATTACTCTTGTAAATGTAACTAGTTAGTATTACATCGACCTCATGTCTGATCTATTGAATGCTTTATTATGCTTTTAAAAAAGCACCAATAGTTAAATGGGTTTGTTGAACAACGTTTGACGTTGAAAGAAACTAAAGGCAAAATATGTCCAGCTAAAATTTCTGAATAAATGTGCAACAAATAAAAGATTTTCTTTCCTATCCAGACCCTGATTTGTTTCCCTTTCCCCCCCCTCACCCTTCTCTTCAATATTGTTGTGGTCCGTTAGGTTGCATTTAAGACGTACCTGGGAATTACCCCCAGTGTGACCAACTGGAGTCCAGGAGGAGATGAATTTTCTCTCATTCTGGAGAACAACCCGCTGGCTGACTTTGTGGAGCTGCCAGATAACCACAGCACGCTCATTTACTCCAATCTACTGTGTGGTGTCCTCAGAGGAGCCCTGGAGATGGTAAATTCAACTGCTTCGTTTCCCCCATTTTGAAAGACTTGGTCAGATTTCATAAAATAACATGGCTGCCATGGTTTAAGATCCCGAATTTGACGCATGTGCAGCTGGAAGTTCAAGAGTGTCCTTGAAAATCCTAATGAGTTAATAAAGTCACAAAGACAGAGTTCATTGTCATTCAATTGTATGTTTAAAAATGTACAAATTGAAAGAAATTTCATTGCAAGGCTCCAATAATAATAAATAAATAAATAATAAAAGTATTAATGTAAATATATCTAGTAAAAGATTAAACTAATGGCAGTTTAGTAGTCTTTTGACTTGAGGAATGCAGCTGTACACATACAGCAAAATAAATTATATGCAAAATAAATCATTAAAAATATATATTACAAGTGTATTGTAAATGAATCATTTATATGCAAAATAAATAATTTTTTTTCTGTCTTGCATGTATATAATCTGCAGATTTCTTTCTTAGACAGACTCATTTAAAGTATTTTGAAGCTTTATAAAACACTTAAGACTTTTAGTTTGTTATTTAAAACTTGTCTGTTGAAAGTAGTGTTTTTTCTTGAAGTGTCTTGAGTCTCGTTTAGACCTAGGCATATGATATTCTGAATCTGATTTAGGTCCAGATGGCAGTGGATGTGAAGTTTGCCCAGGACAGCCTCAGAGGGGACAACGTTACAGAAATCCGCATGAAGTTCATCAAGAGGATTGAAGAAAACCTCCCAGCCGGAGAGGAGTGACAGAAAAACAAAGACACTTTTATTTTCTTTAGGTGTATTTTTTTTTTGAGTTGCGTGGCATGTTTCTTAATTTATGTCTATCATTTTTTCTCAATTAAATCGACATTAATCAGTGTATGTTATGTGATCATTTTCTCACTGGGAGATTTCAGAACATTTTTACCACAGTTTAATTTGGGACTGGATTATATGAATAGGCTGTTCCAACAGATTTGTATGCTTTGATTTAAGCCATTAAAATTTAACTAGGCTGTATATTTAGTGTTGCTTTGCTGAAAGGCGTCCTTCTACTCCAGTCTTATGGAGCTTTAAAGGTCTTTAATACTAGGATTTCCCTGTATTTCTCTCCACCCATTTCTCATCCACTCTGACTAGGCTTAATGTCCCCACAAAGGGGAAAACATTCCTGCAGCATGATGCAGTCACCACATTTCATGGTGGGCTATGTCTTAAGTGTGATGTGCAATCTTAGGTTTCCAAAACACGTAGAATTTAGCATGTCCACTGAAGGGCTTTGGTGTCTTCTGACCAGAATACAATCATCCAAATATCTGCAGCTGCTCCAGAGTTACCACGGTCTTCTAAAGGCCCGCCTTCACAGTCGTGGCTTTAACCGGTTCTTCCCAGTCAGCCCGACAAGTACTTATCCATTTGCAAATTCAGTGCGGTTCCTTCCTGCTGTTTGGAACCTTCTCAAAGGTGATACAAGCCAGACCAATCTGAGTATTGAAATTTGTGTGTTGATTGGGCTGTGGATTTACGACACTGGACAAGTGAAGGTGTTACTTGTGAAAGAACGCATACAGCACCATGTAATGAACAGAAATATAATGAGAGATCTTGGAGAAACTGGTTGTCCAAAGGAACATGTTTAAAATGACGTGATAAGAGTGTCAACCACGTTCGCAAATTCCTGCTCGCGTTCTTACCTCATATTCATGCCCACAGAGAAGAACAGATGCCCAACTTACTAGAACTGAAACAGACTTTAACCGGCTAGAGAAAGAGTTAGCAAAGGAGAAGGGACATGACAGTTCAGGGCCTGAATATTGAGAATATACTTTGATGAACTATGAAAAGGTTTAAGCCTCATGTTTCTACTTGAGGTAATTTCTATGACGCACCAAAGCATAGGTGCTTTGCGAAGTCGAACAGTCCTGGATTTGTTACCAGGCCTGTGTTTGTGCACAGTGCATTGAATGAGTCTTGAGTGTGCGTGTCCAGTAAAGCTTGCAAGTGCTCACTTGTGGTTTTCACACCTATGAATGGTTTTACATCACCCAGAAGTAACGAGCTGAACCCCCCAGTTTGTCCCAACACGCACCTCGTCAATAACCCAAGAAACACAGATGGCTTTTCAACTGCCAATGTGCTCACACATACACAAATCATTTCTCCCTTCACATTTAAAGAAAGAGGGAAAGAAAATCTGGTATGGCTTCCATAAAAACATTAAGACATGTTTTTCCTATTGTTCTTCATTGTAACAGAGCAACACTTGTACCAAACTCATGAGACGGCTGAAAGCACTTACGAGGATGAGATTGTCAGATAGGGATTTCCTCTTGGAAAAAACTCTGTCAGCTAATAGCTGCTGGAAACCTCAAGGCTCTACACAACTTATTTTATAGCTGCTGTTACGTAAAGCCATGCCTTCGTGTTGCTGGAGCATGGAGCTGATGTAGACTTCCTCCAACAGCCACCAGAGGTTGCTGTTTACATTATGTTCCTTTCCTGAGACCCTCGTCGCTCCGGAGTGTGAGGATAAAACTGGCTGTTTTTGCCCAAAGCTAGGTATTGTTGCAAAAACACATTCCGTTATTTGCAAGAGGAACGCCCGGAGCTGCCAGAAAACATAAATAAACAAGCCCTTTTTTTTTATTGTATTTGATTTGATGAGGAATATGGAAATACGATCCACTATGACGGAGCAGAGTGGTCAATGCCAATACAGACTCTGGCTTTGATTTGGCTCAGGATCAGAGAGCGAATGACATCATGCCACCTTTGATCTTTGCAAGATGTATTAGGGACAGAGGGTCTGATTATTGCCTCTGTCTGCCCTGTTGATTATTTAAAGTGATCACCTCTGAAAAGTGGAAGCACCAAGAGGCCCGGCACTGTGCAATAAACTCTTTGTGTCATTAGGCAAGCTCTCAAAACATTACGAACATATCAGTGCACCCTGAATGCCTGGAATGTGTATGTTGGACCTGAACGGGGGCAGGTACCTCCTTTTTTTTCATGATGTAGATTGCTTGGCAGGCGTATAGCTGTCTACCTGGAAATGGATGGACAGCTCAGTTTGTGTGCTTGAGAAAAACCTGAATCCCTTCACCATATGCTCGCAAGAGCCTGACAAATGCAGACAAATACACATGCTGTGCTCGGAGGCCAAAACGAGGATGAATTTATTACCATTCCTACACTCACACTCAGGTGTTAATGCACACTGAAATGACCTTTTCCAAGCACGCAATCTTGCTTTGCAGCCCTCAGAGCCATAACTGGGATTCTCACATATTCTATAACAAGCACCACCTAAGTAAATAGAGCTAGCCAACGAACACCGGGGTTTTAAGTGGGTATTTTACTGCTTGTTATTTTCTTGGAATTTTTAAAACGGTCATCAGCATTGTGATATATTGTGACAGTAAATTGCAATTTGTGTTAAAAATGAGTCGGGGTCCTATTTTGGAGAAGCGGGCCTGTTCGCCTTTAACCAGCAGCATTGACTTCTTAGTTCATTTTCATCCACTACCTTATGTTTGCATTTACCTTACAATTAATGCAAAAATAAAAAAAAATAATTCACTAAAGTCAGGACAAGTACCACCAGCGGCAGGTGAACCCCACTTTGAGAACCAGGGTTCTGTGGGACTTGTGAGAGTTTTTGTTGATGGTTTTAGCAGTTTTTTCCCATTAAACAAGAGGTCTGAAGACTTCAAGCTTATGCTCCATTATGACTTCACTCCTCATAAGCGGGCAGATGGGATTTCTATTCCCTTTCCCAAGACTGCAGATGTTGTCGCAGAATAAAAACACTCAAGGTTTGGAAAAAAAAGGGCTTTTCGAGACACCTAAGTCTTGCTGAGCCACAGGGAACAACTTGAAGATACTGTTATCATATTTTTCCCCCCTTCCTTCTCTCTTTCACGTTTGTTTAAATCAATCTAAGACAGCTTGATCAGTGCCTGAATTCAGCAGGCCTGCTGTTCTCTATTGAAATATCTAATTTTATTAATACTTTTCATAAACGCTGCCTATATTTTTCAGAAAACTTTATTAGGACAGATCTGGAAAACAAGTAGCAAATGTTAAAGGCCTGAGACAGCGTGCGCTGATCTGCTTTAAGCCAGATAAACGTTTCCATGTGCTGTTTATGGAAAACAAATGGTGAAAGGCACGCTGTGACAGCGAAAGCCGAGCACGCAGAGTCAGATTTGACCTGTGCTTATTAAATAAATACCCCATCCCTTTCTTCTACCTCCACCTCATCTATTTTCACCCACCATTACTCAGTGTCCTTTTTGTTTTCTCAGATCTTCTCATTGGATAAATCACTTTATTTCCCTATTTGCTTTTTTTAAAATATTTGTCTGAAGGTTGGGAAATGTCCTGCATCTGATGGGAAATGTGCTCTACTCTTCTGAGTGGATGACTGGAGATTCAGTCATCCAGGACTTCCGTCGGTTTTCAGCAATGTATGTTTTTGCTTCTGGTCAGCGGAAAAAGCCGCCTTGGCAGCGGGGTACTTGGCCTGGATGAATAAAGAGAAGGAAACAAGCCAATAAACAAGTGTGTGTCTGTGGTAAAAATGTTGTGCAGCAACACGAGGCGAAGGTAATTGAACAAGTGTTAAGTCGGCCAACGTCGCACACCTAAAATATGCAAACTCAAGCGCCAGAGTCGTCTACTTAAACACACTGTTTGATTTCAGTGGTTTGACTAGATGCACTTCTTAGATTTATGTTCACGAGCACCTCAGTGAGCAAATACGGATGTGGTTTTGAGAGATAATTACGAGTTTATTTGGTATTCAGTCTGCAAGCCATTTGGATTGTGAGTCATTATTCACTTGCAAACAGTCGAGCACTTCTTATAAATCTAATTTGTCATGCTTTGCTCTTCTGTTTACGATCACTTTGACATCTACAGTGCTTTTTCACATTTTGTCGCATTACAACCAATATCTTGCATGTAATTCATCAGAATTTTATAAAATTGCCTTCAGAAACGTCAGATCTCAGTATAAATCCAGCTGTTATGTGAAAGCGTTTGAATTCAATTGTAAATTCAGCAAACTTTGCACACAGGTCAGGGATAATGTGGAGAAGCTTGAAGTATGGATGTCATTTTAAGTTGTAAAATAATATTCAAACCATCAACAACTCACAAGCTGTCGTTTGGCTTTATTTAGCTTGGAGGTTCATCTCTGAAGCCGTTTCATATTTTGTAAGTTCAGGAGCAGCCAAGAGGAGACGTGAAAAGGAGAGGTTGTTGTTATTTTGTCCAAATGAAAGAGGTTTTAAAGTTTATGTGACCTTTGACTTGGAAGAGGAGCAGTCCTTTTATGAAGCAGAGTTGCATGCCACGCCTTACTTGTAAGTTGAAGATCGCTTTTCTTCATGTCTAAATTCTGGGCAACTCTCAATAAAAATTATCTTTATGTCTGTGATCAGGTAAAGAAACATTGTAGATAATTTTAAGATTTTTTTTGTCATCATTTATATGCTAAAACTCTGTGTTTTTGCTTGCTGCCTCAGGGCGACTTTGTGCACAAATATTTGTTCAGACAATATTATTCTTTAAGAGTCGTTAGTCACTTTTTTGTTTGATTTGTATTACACTTCTCATAATCACTGTAGAAAACCTTGGTGTTTTATACTCCTTACAGCACAGTGTTGCCCAGAGGCAACAAACCCACATCCTGTTCAGATTGTACGATTGATGTGCGATTAGGGACACCAAGCTCCCAAAGAATGTGGGAAAATATTTCTTCCCCTAAAAATGATAAAAAGTCATGCAGTTGCCATGGTGACCCGCCATTCACTTGCTAACATTCTGGAACAAACTCACAGAAAACTGCAAAACTGCTGAAACACTGCATGCCTTTAAATCTAGACTAAAATCCCACCTATTTGGAGTCGCCTGTACTGTTTCAATTGTTGATTCTATGTTGCATGACTGTTTTTTTTTGTGGTTTTATGAAGTAAAGCACTTTGAAATGCCTTGTTGCTGAAATGTGCTATACAAATTAAATTAGATTTATTGATTGTACAGTCGATAATTCAAAAATCCAACTTCATGACACTAAATGCAGCAGAGGATCTTGAGTCAGAAGCTTCCTAGTGCTGTAATATTAGCTATAGGATATCTGTCCTTCCCACAACCAACAGAATATGCAACCTTGTCCTTGAAGACATTTGCATATGAGTTACAACAACATCTAATTTTCCTCTTGGATTAATAATGTACTTATGTATTGAATTGAAACTTAAATGACATGTGGCATGGGTGTCCACCTAAAGTTGCATACAGTGCTTGTATGAAAGAGTTGCAAGAGGTTACTTATTATTGGAAAAAAGAAGTAAGACAATAAGGAGTTCAATTCAGTTTGCCAGATGCCATTCAGGAATCAATAAACTTGGAAAAAAAGTGTCAAACTTGTCTGGGCCACATGCAAACAAAGCACAAGAGAGTATAAACTTCCCACATTTTCCTAAATGTGGGTTTCTGCAGGTGTGGAATACACTGAAACACAGAAAAACAAAACCTGGGCCAGAGTCAGGTGACACAAACAATGTGCGGCTAATCTTGGATCAACTGTTTCTCGTCAGGGTAAAAGTGGTCCAAAGGCCGAGTCGGTCTTCTGCTCCAGCAGTTATCTGTCTGGTCCCATGAGGGGTTCAGACATCCAGACACCGGCTGGGTGATGCAGAGCCATTTAATGCCTTGTTTTCAGTTTTCTGTCTCCCTTTTCTTCCAGGCCTTTTGGAAAGGGAGCTGCTAAGCTGCTTTCGCTCTGCTTTCAATTTCCTCCCGGTCTTTTGTTCTTCCTACTTTCCAAGATCTGATCAGGAGGAGGTTTGCAGACACTCCTTTTCAAGAACCTTATTTTTCAGGCCTTTTTATCTCACGGTTTTGCGTTTTCTTGCCTTGCTTTCCTCTCTTCTTTTTGCACCCCCCCCTTTTTTTTTTTTTTTTTTTTTAACCCTACAGCTGCTCAAGTTGGATTTTATGTAACACTGAGAGAACCTTCCAGCTTGGAACGGCCTCACATGAAGACAGAGCGCGGTGAGTGAGTGGGAAACAGAGGAAGAGAGAAAAAGTGTTACGCAGAATTTTTGCACAGGCTTACCAAGACTGCTCTTGACTTTAGATTTATTGTGTGAGGGTATTTCTCCCTAACATTAAAACTTGCAAACCCATGTTTTTTTTTTTTAAGTTGATTATTTTTTAGCTTTTGTGTTCACATGTTAACCTCTACCAAAAAGTAAAGATACCCTGGAGGAAAATCAAACGGGGCCTCCTTCAGAGCAGCCAGATTTGCTTGATGGCTGCACAGCAGCGACTCTCCACTGGGAACGGCTGCTCACCACTGACATGCCTGAACTGACCGTGTGTATGTCTGTGTATGTACTACAATAAAAGTTTGGAGTGACAAAACGCACACATCACACAATGATTGGAGCAGCTTGCTTCTCGTGATACATGTCTCCCCAGCAGGCCATCTATCAAACTTGAAAAGCACAATATCCTACCTAACATCAAGGCATAAATCTAAACACGAGGTCTGAGGCTTTATGTCTTCAACAACTCGTTTATTATACGCCCACCTGAAGCACCTCTCATACAACTCAGTGTGGCTATTACAGCACTGAATGTTCTTTTATATGGACTAAACATGTCAATTCTGCAAGTGTGGCTTTTCAGTTTAATGCCCTGGAGGTTTTAGACCAGAGGGAAAGCCTACATTAAATGAGAGAAGATATTAGTTAATACTTTGGTGGGGATTGTTGTCATGTAACCCTATAAGGATTCAATGACCCAAACTCACAGTTATTCTTACATTTATGTAATGCTTCTCATTCTTAAATTAGGATGTTGCACTTGGGAGAAAAAGTTGTCAAGAAAGGACCTTGAACACATCATCCTGACAATGGAACATGACTTTGGCAAGATCATGCTACGTACTGGAGATGACTGCAAGGGTTGAAGATTCACCTTCTCATTTATTCATGCAGCTTCTTTATTTTCTAGCGTTCCCCCTTCTCAGTCACATTTGAGAGAAAAGCTATGAAAATAATAATTTTATGAAAATGAATCATTTGCTGAGGAGTTCTGAGACACCGTCATTGCGTCTCAGTGCGGTTCACTTTAGGACTGAGACTAAATGGGAGACAGGTAAAGTCAAATATATTTGAATAGCACATTTCAGCAGCAAGCTCAAAGTGCTTTGTATAACCAAAACATAATCAGTTATGAAGCAAACAACAAAGATTACATTTTATTTAATGCCATCATCAAGCAAATACAGTTCAGACATGTTGATCAGTTTTCCACTTATGACTAATCAATGGCAGTTCTGAACAGGTGAATGTTTATTCTTAATCTAAAGGAACTCATAATAGTGATAAGACAAAGCTTAGCTGCCATTCTTCTATATTTGAGCATCTTCGCAATGTATTTTCTTTCTGACACATAAGCTTGGACATGACAGTACCTCTGTGAACTACCAGACTTAGTGAGATCATTGGCTAACTGCTCTGCTTTTTCTTTCAAGTTTTTTTTTCACAACGAAACTAGATCTCAGGTGTATCTTGATTGGATAGTCTGAGACACAGTCGCAGTGACTTGCTTGAATGTGTTGAAATTGCTGGGCACGTCATCCAGCAAGATTTTCTGTCAGATCATATGCCGAAAACAGATCCAATGTGATTTCATCCTGAACTCATCCACCCCACTCTGAAAGAGTCACCTGAGACGTGGAAGCTGGACAAGACTGATGGGTGAATCTAAATATCAGTTGTCCCAGAAGTTAGCATATCCACATTTTACACCATCTTGAATGTACTCGGTTTTAGGCTTCTCCCATTGAGACCGGTATTTGGTACCAGGTCCTTATTTAGTAATCGAGGTTCCAAGCAATCCATATCAAGCTGAGAATGCGACACCAGAAGATTACCTTTGGCAGTACTGGTTGAGTTACAAGAGTTACTCCATAACGAGAATCAAACATGGCATTTTTAAAAACTCACAGCGATGCATGAGCGTTTTCTAAGCTAAGGTTTGACATTCAAATCCTTTGACATTACTTTTCGACCACCTTGCTATGACAGCCCAACACACAAGAAAGGGGTACTCAATCGTACATTAATATGGGAATCAACTTGAGCTGAGTGGGCGCCAATGGAAAAGAACCATAAATTAGAAGCTACAAAATTTCTTGAGACTGGGGTGGAGGTTCAACTTGCATTTCTTTATGGGGATGTCATACTCTACCTCTTAAGTTAGAACAAATTCTTTGCTTTAGAAGGGGGAGGAGGGCTTTCTTTTAATCTTTTAAGCCAGATCTGAGACACTTGTGATTTATGTTAGGATTGAGGGAGCTTTGGAGGTGGAAGCTAAGATATATATTTCTATGTTCAGTTTAACATGAAGGTCCTGTCATTTATAAAGCAATAAACATTCTTCAAATCAAAGTCCTGCACATAGGAGTTTAATACATAGAGTGAATTCCCAAACTTGAAGGCCATTGCCAAACTTTTCTAGCTGAACATTCAAATGTCCCATTTCCTGATTGAAGTCATTTAGTAACCAGAGCACTGCACAAAAACCGCTTAGTTTTATTAGCCTTAAGAGCATAATATTTTCTTGTGCTTGGGCATGTATGCTTTAGATAATTTATCCCTCAACACTTGTACGTGTGTGCATCGGCTTCACCTGTGTGCCTCCCTTGGCGTGTTCTTCACTTACTCTGTGCGGAGGTGCTGAAAGCTTTCTCTGTGGGCTTCATAAACCTTTTCGTTTTAGCGCGCCTGGTCGGGTTCAGCTGCGCATTAAAAGCACACCATGCTCTGCTCCAGAGGAGGCGAAGAGAGAGAACATTCAGGAAGCTGTGTTCCAGTTTGCTCAGTGACTCCCGGGTTCATCCGCTGGTTGAGGTCTGACCTGTTGAATGTCAGCGCCACCAACGGGTAGCTAATTAAAAGAAAATGAATGGTGTTTAGTGGCAGATACAACACTAAACAACTGATGAACTGGATATTGATTTGTCAGTGGACACGCTACTCTCACGCACACACCGCTGCTTAAATTGACTGTAGACACATTGAAAACAGCCTTTCTTTGTGTACAAATCAGAAGCTTGCTTTGAGGCACAATAGAGGTCTATTGTTGCCAGTCTGATTGTCACAAATAAAGATTGTCCAAATGTTAGTATTTCCAGGAGTCTGATTTCACAGCTGTATTGTGTTTCACGGCATTTAACTGATTTAGTTGTCAATTTATCGTACGAGTGTGCGATTTTTTCCCCTATTTTCCTTCTTTGTATTCCATCAAAGTGGGTCTTTTATTCAGAAATATGTAGCCACGCTAATTTAAACCAACAACGTCTTCCATAGAAACAAAGGAAAGTGAAACATCATGACTGAAAGCAATCTGTTCTCAGAAGACCACATTTGGTTTTTCTTGCAGTCGGTATGCTGCAAATACCATCGGGACATTTTCAGCCGACATAAAAGCCAGTAAAGTTAAGTAAATGAGACCTGGATGTCCTTTGAGATGTGATCTGGAAGACGAACGCATAGCTGGAGATTTGAGGGAACGTTGGACGATCCAGCTTTCCCTCCTTTCTTCCCTCTGTGTTTTACCTTTTTCTTGGCACAAATAAACAAGTGCAAATATGAAATGCTGAGAAAAACACAAAGACATGCATTGGCTGAGGTCAACGTGTTGACAATTCCTTTTAAGCAGCTCACTTTTCTGGCCCGAGTAGACGAAGACATTAGAAATAAGACTGTCTTATTTGTCTGAGGAGTAAAGCTACAGTACCATATACAGATGAAACCAAATATTTTTTTATTGGACATAGATGAGGGTGATGGCAATGCCGAAGCATCGATTTTGTTGCCCTAAAGCCACTTAACCCTTTTATTTGGGTATAAACACACCAACCTTGTTGAGTGGTGACTTAAGTCAAATTTGTGACAATTGTTCATAGAGGTTAAGGACCCTGAGCTTAATGGCTAAAGTTTTGTCATGTTTCTTTAGTACTTTCCTGTCACCTCTGCTTTTTTACGTGCACCAGTCCCACCTGGAGGAAAGCCCTTCTCCAACATACTGTCAAAGTCCTGCTTTTTTCAGTTGGGGTGGTGTAATAAGATTTAGAAGTCATATATTTACTCCAGATGTACATTTGAACATTGTGACTAAACATGTCAATTGTAGTAATACTAGGACAGGTGAGTATAAAGGGGGTTGTTTATAACCTGAATACTGTTGCAGTGCCTTTGTTTTCCCTTCTGTGCAACACAGGTTTTTCACTTCCGAGACCCGACAAAGTGGTGACACCAAGTGAAGCAAAGATTGTAGTGCGAGTTCTAGTTGTATCTTTTCCATAATTGGGCACATTTATGCCGTAATGCATCGTATGATCAGTTCACTGTGCATCCAAACTGATCAAGTACTGTATTCCCCAAGAGCATATTTCTATTTTCCGATTTTTCTATTTTCCCTTCTCTAAAAATAAGTGTCGTTCAAGCATAGCATAAAAGAAAATTCCAAAACTGAAGTTACATATAATTTGAATCCTTTTGCTTAACTGACCAGTAAAAGAGATTCATTTCAAAGCACAAAAGGTTTAATGGAAACAGTTTTCAGCGAACATAGTTAGTCACACATCCAAAAATAGAAAGCTAATCGCTATTCTGGACAGGAAGACGTGCATAAGCATGATTAAATAATGGATGTGCTTATGAAAGAGATAAAGTGATTTTAAAACCCCCAAATTGCTCTAATTACACAAGAATTACTCAAACCCCAGAGACCACAGGCACCAGTCTGGCTGATGGAAACACCTCCTTCTTAAATGCCCGATCAGTTGGAATAAAAGTGTCAATAGGACCTCAATGAGGCAACTGTTCATAGTCAAATAACCCTGTATTCACACCCAGCTCTGGTGGAGCATGGTCTGGTAAGCATTTACACTGTAAGGTGGAGGAGGCCTTCTAAATGGCCTTCATAAAGTGTCACTGATTACCACGTATGCAAACTCGTGTCCCACCCCTCACCCACCTGTGAAAAATCCCTCAACTGGGATCTGGATGGGAAATGGTGACATCATACAGGCCTGGAGACGGAGTGCGGCGTCGGCTGTTTGGTTTTCCACCGCTAAAAGCAACAGGTCAGAGAATCGTTGTCAGTAAAGCTTTCACTTAGAGTGGCCCATAAACTGTGTGGAGAGACAAAATAATAATCCAGGAGTTAGTGGAGTCAAAGGAAAACCAGAGTCAAACATAACGACATATTTATACAGCAACAAAATCACCATAGATCACTGTAACTTTTTCTCCATTACACCTTCTTGACCCCTGACCTACCTTACCACCCAAAACACTGACGGCGTTACGACCCGTAACGTCCCTTTTCATGAACTTTTGAGCAATTTTGTCATATTAAACTTCACATTTACCAGTAAAACAGATTTATTTCAAAGCATTTTCCCAGTTCTTTGTAAAATCTCGAATTCTATCAAATTTGTGAACACCTTGAAGTGGATTTGGGTCTCCACTTTGACTGGGTCATTCTAACGTTGTAATATTTTTGCATCACCTTCGAGTTGGTGGCTACAGGATGATGAGCAATGGTAATCAGTCACCACACATAGAGATTCGGCTCTACGCCAAAAAGCTATGCAGCTTGTTGAATAGCTGCAGAGCTGCAACAGCTTGTGGTAAACATTACTCCTAAACTTTTCTCTCAACAAAGTCGTCTTCTTGCCACTCTTTCGTAGGTGCTGTTAGAAAACAATTGATTGTACTTCATTCCTTTTAGAGGGGTCAAAGTAAAGCAGGCTGGAAGTGCATCCCATATATTTCCTTCCATTCAAATGTTTTGCACCAGTTTATTGCTCTATCCAGCATAATACAATGAAGCTTTCTGTTGTGGCATGACGAAATGTTCAAATTTTAGGTCTTGATAATGACGTGACCCATAAATAATTAATAAAGTTTCGTTTTACTTCATTGCATCAGTGAACCGGAAAAAACAAACTGTAGATTCCAGTTAATGTTCAAATTATTTCAACCAGGCCCATATCAGTTATAGACAGCTGAATAAGCAGAAGTCAGAAAAATAACCAAAAGGCGAAAGTGTTAGTCTGTTTATTGATGCGAGAACGTGCTAGCGCTCCAAATAAAACATATGTCTAAAGCGTTACAAGACCGTCATTTACAAATTAAGATCCGAACCTGAGCGAGCAAACATGACGTCGGACAACTGTGGAAAGAAAATAACTGTAGTCAAAGGACGTTAGTGCAAGGCGTGGACACGGCAAGGAAAAACTGACAGTCGTCATGGAGAGCTCTGTGAAGTGTGAGTCAATACAAGCACCTTGCTGCACTTACCAGGAGACCTCAAGGCTCTTTCTAAAAAAACAGAAAAAAGCAGCTAAAAATAGAGGTGAAAATGTCATGCTTGGAAAAAAGCATTTGATATTTCCATTTTCACATTTTGATGACTTGTGTGAAGCTTTAAACGTTGGTGTTTTGATATGTTAAGACCACACCACCCAAAGGCCAGGCTGTGCCTGTGGGACTGGGATCTCACACAACCAGTTACTGGCAATTATGAAATAACTGTTTTCTACAATTCTGAGAATGTAACTCCAGACACAACGATGTTTATGGTATGATTTAATTTGTTCTTATTTTGACTTTCTTATCGTTTAAAGGGGCAGTTTCATGTGAAACTGACTTTCAAGAGTTTTACATCATGTTGTGATGTTATTATTCCCTCATCAAAAACATACTCAGAGAGTGGCCTTGATTCTGTCATGCATGTTTGAGAAATACCTTTGTCCAAAACGCCCGATTGGACCTAGCACCGCCTTCTAGGTGCAGCTCCTTGTTCTACCCCTTTAATGGCTGAAGACACAGTGAAATCTCTGTGTTTTTGGACTTAAGGTTAGATTTGAACAACTGTAAAACCTGGTATAAATCCGATCCTGTGTGCTTTAAAGTTTGAGATATGGTTGCCTGTGTACAGACATTATTCTGTCACTTGATTAATTTAAGATGGAGTCATTTAAACTTTTCACTGATTCTCCAATCTCCAATTTCTGATGACATACTTGGCTGCCCTGTACTGAATTTTAAGTATTTTGAACAAAAGTTCAAAATATGCCTTAAAACCATGAATGATGTCAATTATCAGACATGTGTTAAATCAATACTGACAAGCTAACTAACAGGAGAATTGGACATCAGAAAACACATGTATGAAAACGCATAATAGCGAGTGCAGTTTTAAAAATGGTGCCGGTTTTCACATCTCAAAAACAAGGAAAACCCTGCTAACAGCCTTCATTGACAAAATAGATATTTTTGCAGCTGTTTAAAGCAATTGTTGAGAAATTCTATAAAATAAATTTGTCCTTTTTAATGAACTGCACACATGCCTGTCAACAAAAGAACTGACCCATTATGTTCCCCTTTCCTTCAAATGGCCAATTCGACAAATTTTAACGTTACAAAATGTAATGCATTAATTTACCTCCTAACAATCAATCTTCAATCGGCTACTTTGTGATGGAGGAATGGTGCAATGGTGTTTTCACTCTTCAGTTACTCCTTTTATGGTACCACAGGAGGGAGGAGGGCTGTGTGTGTCACAGACGACAGACGAGGCTGCTGTAGGAGAGGGAAGCCGGATGCACTTGAAACATGTGAACGGATGCAGGGAAATCCAACTGGAGGCAGGAGGACACTTCCAGGGTAGGTCCTCAGAGTTACCTCAGAGGAGTATCATCCAATCCGCCAAGCACATCAATCGGCTTTCGTTAGAATTGATCATGGAATATGTCATGGATCAATACAAAGGACTATAAAATCATTGAAGCCAGATAGTTGCCATCTTGGATAAGTGAGGACAGATGGCAGGTCTTCAATTAAAGAAAATAAACTGAAATATTGAGATTATAGGAGTTAGAAGTCAGATTTAGGGATCAAACAACTACTTTATGTATTTTATGTGCAAATCTGTCTACTATTAGATTTCAGGGTATGGCTTTTTATTGATGAAAATAAACTCAAAAGTGAGTTACATCTAAAGCAAGCCATCGACAATCTCCTGTTTTTCTAAACCTCACACGGTGCATCGTAAAAGTACTCATTCCCGCATTAACTTTGCCGCATTTTGTCAGGTTATGACCATAAACTTCAGGGTTTTTTGAACCTTTACGTAACAGATCGAATAAAGCAGTTTCTAATTATAAAGCAGAACGAAAACAGCACATGGTCTTTAAACTTTTATTACAAACGTAAATCTCGACAGGGTAGAGTGCATTTGCTTTCACACTTGTTCTCCCCGATATCCCTTAATAAAATCTGATCAATTGTTTTGAGAACTCCCTTTAATAGTAAATTAAGGCCACACGTGTGTAATTTAATTTTATTTTAAAGAGTGCGGTTTTGTGAACAACTTAAGAGAACATGAGAGAACAAACAATATTATGAATAACAAGAAGTACCTCAGACAGGTCAGGGGTTAAGATGTGGAGAAGGTTAGAGTCGTGCTATAAAAACAGTATCAGCCTCTGTCCATGGCTTACATTGGACAGTTTTTTGCAGGACAGCCATTACTTGTGAAGTCCATAAACGTGGCCTTTACACAGGAGTGTCCAAAAGAAAGTCTATGTTTAAAGTTATATGGAATTTGTTCACAATTTGCCAAAGGGGAGAGAAGAGATAAAAGCAAACATGGAGACAAGATGCTCTGGTCACATGAGAGCAACATTTGCTGTTACTTTTTGGCTGAAATGAAACGCTGTATGCTGTATGTATGGCAGACAATTAACCCTCCACAACACGGTGAGGTGGATGTTGAACACGAGGCAAAGCTGCAAAGTAACCTTATAGAGGCTTGAGATGGGGCAGCATGTGGGCACTCACATTTCAAGAAGGGCAATAAACCCAAATATACCAGCAGAGCTGAAATAATTAGATTAAATCATATTCTAGTGTTAGTCAAAATCCATACCAAGATCCACTATTTAATGTCTTTTGTAGACATTTTGATTTGAAAAAGGTACAGGTGGAAGTGGTCACTTAGCTTCCTGCTTTAACTGGCCTTAAAGTATTCTCTCTCAATTGATCTGTATGAGTATATTGATTGCGCTTTAATTTTCTGTACATTCCTTTTGTGAATTTTAGATGACGTAATTGTAGTTAAGTCTTTGCTGATTTGATCGTTTCAAATGATCTTAATGGGATATCTGTCAGAATGTGCATTTGGGCCAGGCCTGTTCTGTTGAAACTTTGTAGGCCCATCCCAGATACATTTTCCTTCCTGAAACTCCTGATCCCATTTCCCAGGCTAATAGGTTTGTACATTTCAATCGGCACGGAGGTTAGGTTGGGCCTGGAGAAGGACGGCAGGGAGGCTAGGTGGAGAGAGTAGGAATGAAAAACAAGAGGAGGCCAGCGAGACACACATTTCTTTCTGTAACACCATGTGTTACCGTAAGATATTCATTTCCTCTGAAATTCTGCTCCCTCTGGCTTTTCTTTGTTTTTCTTTTTCATCACTGTCAGTGTGGCTGTTGTTAAAGCCACTGAATCCCATCTTTACCTTGGATCTGTCTTTTCAAATTGGTTTCCTGAACTGAACCACGCACAGTGCAGCTGTAACCTGAGAGCCGTCTGCTGGAGTTCTGTGCTGCCAGGATCCATTAAGAATGAACATGTTTGACTTCTAAAAAGCCTGTTGTTGTGACTGAGGAAATTGAATAATTTTATTTCTAAGGTTAAATGCTGAGAAAGATGTGTTGACATGTGAAATTTATAGTTGACTCTTAATCGCAGCAAAGAACACTGTGAATGCCTTTAATCTGACACTAATGTTATATTTTGTAAGATGAGTTCACTTAATTATTTATAGTTTGTTTAAAGGTTAAGGAATATTAGTCTGAATAAAGATAAAACCCCTGTCCCTCATCTATCACTTCTTTTCCTTTCAACAAATCCACATCTGCCCTTCTCTCCATCTAAAGTAGAAAAATTCTGAACTGATGATGCAGTTTCCATTTGAATTTGCAGCAGTTCATCATGGCATTACAAAATCGCAACTTTGGTTGTATTACCACTTGCAAAGCAACCTCTTTCAGTTTGTGGGTCTGGTTGATTTGCCGTGTCAGTAACAATGCAAAATACTGAAGCAAGTGACACCTCTTGGTGCAAAGGAGATCTGGATATACAACAGTTTCCCTCTGCAGCTCTTTGCAGAAACTGCACTAAAATCTACTTCCGATTGGCTGCTAAAGTCTCTTACCATCCAGGTATAATCTGGGTTAAAAATGAAGGCTTCAGTTGATCGGTGGCTTGTTTTGAATGTAAAACTCTCGGAAACTTTTGCCCGGATGCTGGAGGCCAGATTAGTCAAATCTTAGATCTCTTTTAGTTATTATTCCCCTTGCACTGATAAGTAGTTTGAAGAACAAGTTTGCATTTTGCTTTAATTTGTTTTAACCCTCTTGTGGTCAAAAGGAGGGATTACATTGAGCCCCCGTTCCCTTTTACAATGTTGTGTTTTTTTTTTTTTTGTATGGTTTTGGGAATTGACGGTCTGGTGGGATACCCTCACGCTTCCCTGCTGCCTGACCGTGACATTTGCTGCCATTCTCCTCAGTGATCTGCTAAATCCACAGGAGGGTCAAGTTAATCAGATGCAAGAAAGCAGCATTTCAGTTAAGGCTGTGTTTCTTCTTACGACACACCGCCTCTCCACTGTCCAATCTTTCTTCCATACCCTTTGTCACCTCGTACTTTAAGTGAATCCAACGGTTTTGAGAGTAACTTCCTTGAGGCTCACAGAACCGACACAGAGCCAGCCAAGGCAGGGAATCATGTCCACACACTTGTACCTAAGGTTAGTTCAGAATTAAATTGTTGGACTGTGGGTGGAAACCGGAGTACCCAATGAAAACCCACATGGAAAAGTTGCCAAATCCACACAGAAAGACCCTGGCAGAGACATAGACCTGAAACCAACTTCTTTGCTTCTGGGAACATATTTACAGTCAGGGTTAACTTGTGAGGCTAATAACCGTACAGTAGTCCCATGCCGGCCTGTAACTACCATAAGAGAAGTGTGTGCATTTGTTCAGCAGCCCTTGGCTTAAAGAGGCTCTTTGAAATGGGTGAAAGTGAAGAATTAGCGGGAGTCTAAGAAAGCACAGTATCTTTAATGATCTCTTGAGTACGGACTTGTGATCAATCAAAATACTTTTTCCCGATTGGTTGATGTCCTAAAGGGAAGAAGGAAAGAGGGAAGGATGGAAGAATAGACAGATGGATGGATGACAAAACAAAGTTATACTTTGTTTTCAGAAAATCTGACAACCATGCCAGCAACTGAATGTCTCTGATCGAGTAACACTTTCATGAGTGTATTATCATCATAGATCAATCTAAAGTGTAAAGGCAGCCATGGAGTCAGCACAAGATGCAC
This sequence comes from Poeciliopsis prolifica, assembly GCF_027474105.1. Classification (NCBI taxonomy): domain Eukaryota; kingdom Metazoa; phylum Chordata; class Actinopteri; order Cyprinodontiformes; family Poeciliidae; genus Poeciliopsis; species Poeciliopsis prolifica. Next base: position 2,452,786 of record NW_026562427.1, read on the forward strand.
TCACGGTAAGAACATAAATTCTTTGTGACAACAAGCTTTGTTTTCTCAGGATGCCAAATTAAATCTCTAGAATCATCTATTTCCATTTCTTGGAAATATCACCAGATATTTACCTGCAAACATATGGAGAGAGAGAAAGACTGAATGGGAGTCAGAGATGTGGAGAGCAAAATGAAAATGGAAACCAGTGATGAGAGAGACAAACATTTCTGTCTGACAGTCACAGCTAAATCTAAAAGTCTGCAGTTCAGCAGATTGAGCATTCTGCTCTTGCTTGCCTAAACAATTTGGAAGATTGATAATCGTTTTTTGGACTGTGAGAAGTCCATGCCGAAGGGAAGCAAAGCCAAAGAGCTCAACTTAATTCCCTTATTTTGAATTCGGATTCCTGTGTTTGGGGTCATGAGCTGCACGAGTCTGGACAGGAGTTTATTTTCCTAACTAGAAAATCTACAGGTATGTAATGATAAGTGTGGTCAAACAGAGAGAGACCTTGGCAAGGCTTGTATTCCACCCAACCAACCAACGTCCACACATAATGCCTCGCCTCATGTTTTCAGCTTGCTTGTAAGCGTCTGAGTGAAAGGGCCTGGAGATTCAGAAAGGAGGATTGTGGGATTTGGGCCCGACCAGAAGGCCACCTCGATGGCTAGGGTTACCTCCACTCATTCTCCCCTTCTCCTTCCCTCCTTTTTTCCACATGAAAAGGAAAACCCTGGCTCTCTCCTGTCTCAGAGAAGTGGTCTGTGTCTGTGAGAACGAACTAGGCTAGGCCGGGACTACTTAGTCTCAGGAAAACCACAAACAAGAGGCTCCACTTTCCCATCGAGAAACACTCATCGCAAACGTCCACGCCGCTCTCATAAAACACTTTCATCTTCCTGATGCATGTCTGTGTTTCTCCATGTTTTTCCCACTGATTCCTTATTTGTTTTCTTTTGGTGTAGCTCAGTGTTGCACCTCTGCCCCCTTTTTTAAATGTACAAACATGTCAGTGGTAATTCATGTTGATAGCAGCTATTGTCCAAATATTTCCACTGTAACTTTAGCTGAGAAATCAATGGTAAATCTTTTTAATTGAGCTGTTTGCTGAGGTGGCTACAGCGTCCTGCTTTCCTTGGCCTGTAGGCTGAGACAGGCTTAAATGTACGCCCCTTTTGTGTTTACAGTGAAGTTTCGGATTTAGCCTCTCAGCCCCGCAGTCCAGCGCACCTGATGGGAACAGATAGACTGACTGAATCTGCTAAAGCTGTCAGTCAGAGTTATTCTTGGCTGCAAGTGCAACCTGTGTGGGAGGTGTGTATGTGCAATGAATCTACGGTGTGTCAGCATGTGTTTAATTTGACCATATGGGGTTTTCTTTGTGTACAATGTAGCGCAAACTTGCAGTCCAAGCGCAGAATGTGTTTTCAAGCATACTTGGCACTTTGCACAAAATTAGAGCTGACAAGCATGTTAATGAGAGCATTTTAAAACTGAGAATCTGTCTAGAACATTCTTTATTTGGAGAAGAAACTGCACCGAGGTGGAATTGTCTCGGACAATAAATGGGCACATATTCAGCATAACCTGAATATGATGTTGAAGTAAGACTTGGTGCTTCTTGTTGGATTAAAAAAAACTTGCAAAGATTGCATCAAATCCATATGAGGAAAATAACACCGCAAATCTCCTTAGATGAATAACACATCCCGATTCAATGTATCAGGAGAGAAAGCATTTCAAAGTGAACAATATTTTTCAGAGTTACGGTTTTCCATTATCCTGCTCCTACTGTTTAAAGTGGCGAAATGTCTTGATTTTTTTCCAGCTGCATGCAGCACAGTGCTTCCCTTCCTCTGTCTGTCGCTGAACACCGCTGTTCAGTTTGCTGAAAAAGTTGTTCTCATATTTACACAAAAAAGAACAAACTATCAGTCAAAGTGTGGAAACTGGAAGAGCTACGACCGCCACTCATATTAAGGTATTGCTGCTTCAAAAGCTAGAGTTGGTGAGCTGTGGCTTGTTTAAATCCTTGTGTTAAAACATGTTAAAACTGTTGTATTTTTTTTTTTTGTTAAGGCTATCAAACCGTTACAAGCTAGCTTCAGTCTGTAGTGTCTCTACACAAACACTCAAGATTGTATTTTTACCCATGTTAAGACTTTGTATTGACATTTTCCTTAACCCTAACCATTACTCGTGGATTCCTCACCTCATCCTTAATTGAAACCCAATTCCCAACTTGCCTCTAAACCAAACCTCTAAACAAAGGTGCTACACTACATTAGAACTGGGCTTTGACTCATCAGTATTAAGAAGGGTAGTAAATATACCACAAATTGTTCTCAATAGGATAGTTAACCAAGCACATGCTTGTACATGCATGCAGGCAGACAGGTACACACACATACTGCTCCGGCCAGCAGATGTTCCCTCTCAGTGTGATGACAACAAAAAAATCGGCCAGTGTTTTGAAGCATGTGACCAACAAGGTGCTGCAAAGCCCTGGAGATTTTATTGGCAGGGCCTTAAAGGCAATCCTCACTACCTGCTGAACTCCTCTGTAATGCTGAGCTAGCGCTGACCACAGCATCTTAAAGAGGCACAACATGCGTTATGTGCAAGTGCACGCAGATGTCACACTGTATGTGTAGCACGGCCGGGGTGTAAGCTTCTATTGACGAAAACGTTTTTTAAAGGCATGTTCACCAGATTTGTCTCATTGGCAAACTAGATCTGCTCAGATTTTATCTGGGCAGATCTAGTTTGAAACTATTCACATATTTTTCCCTGATTGCAGATGTACTTTATAGGTTCTGGCTGTCAAACGTGTTAAGTACATTATGTAGATATTAATTCACTGTTTTGTTTTGATGAAGACTTTTCTTTTAAAGACACATTCTTGCTAGACAGCTTCCTGGCAAATACCAGTGACAAAACGCATGCGCATGACTAATAACAACGGGTTTTTGTAAAGTTTCTCATTAATCACTCACAGGTGGATGAAAACTGGCACCAAAGCAAATTTGCACCACATTAAAGTTAATGCTCATTGTACTTTTACGCACATTCTTGAATGATAGCTAAACACGATTTAACTTCATAGATCAAACAAAATGATAAGCAAAACCATCAAAACCAAGCCAGAATTATTCGTAACATAGTATTTGAATAATGGCATGAACTTTTGTCAAAATTATTGTGGTTGATTCCAAGGGAATTATCTGCACCAAAGTTATTTGAACGCCGGTGTTCCGATATCTTTCCAGTAAATATTTGATCACACGTCTGTGCATCGCACTGAGGAAGATAACCGAGAAGCGTTTCAGGAGACTGATGGTGAAGAATCTTCACAAAAAAGTCATGAGATTATGAAGGAAAAAGCTTGAGAAATAATTAGTCATGCACATTGCACAACTCAGTTAGTTACTACAGAGACAGTAAAGATTAGAGACTGGAACGCCACTTCTGCTCGTTTAACATGAAATTCCAAAATTTTGAAATGAAAGATTCAGAGAGTGAAATAATCCATATTACCAAGTTATAACAGAAAGAGGAACAAAGAGTGTGAACATGCATGAAAGTAAAGAAAGAAATAAAAAATGGTGGATGTTTTGATTTTCGGCACAATCAGCATAAACTATTTTGCAGCCCTACTTTGTGGTCCATATGGGTTTCTGGTCCATTTGACCTCCTTACCTTGTGATTGGAAATTGGATCAGATTGTAACTGCGGCTCACATTAATGATAGTCATTCCCACCAGTCTCACACAGAGCCACACTGGCGGCGCTGGGCTTTTGCAGATCAACATGATATGCCATCGCCAAAATAAAGTTTTACAGAGGACAATATCATTTCAGTGTTTAAATGATCTGACCATCTTCTCGCAGCTGAAGGAGGCAGAATATCCAGACGTTTCTGGTCTTAAAGCTGTAACCCAAATGGGACAACAAGGAGTATTTTGTTGCCTTCAGAGTTCTGGTTTCGCAACGCTGTGTTACGTAACTTCTTCTGATTCAGCAGCACCACTCAGGGCCGGTGAAGAATGTACACAGCTGAAGGAGAGCTGGATCGGTACTGGCCCATCAATGTGTTTTCATTTTCATCCTCGGAACCAACATTGGAAACACACGGCTCCGGCCAAGACTTCTTTTGAAACAAGCACATATGACCGAATGTTACATCCTGCAAACACAATTTCCTTTTTTTTGTCATTTGCGAAATGGAAAAGGAAAGATCAGAGGATACCTGGATGTGCCCAAGTGAGCAGAGCACAAACGCAACCGCTGCTAACTTTTGGTGCAGTTTATTTTTGTCTATACTGCAACAAACTGATTTCTTATTTATTTTTGTATTTTTGCAAAAAATTTTTAACATAACATGTTGACTCAAATCAAGTCCCTGGACTTTTGTCATGATTTATATTTGCATCAAAAAGCATTGAGTGGAAAAGTCACTTAACGTGACTCAAGACTCTTTATTACGTTTATTTATTCAGCTCTTTCCTACTTCAGGACACCAAAATACCTCTGCATGAGAAGTATTTGTTCAAATACAAATGACTTACAACCCAAAGGTCCTGTTCACAAGTCGTCCAAACGGCTTCATTTCCGTGGCTCTGAAATCTTCCACTGAGTTGACACACACATACGGCAAGCATGCCCTAACCCTCTCCGGAGGCCACGGTGTGTGAGCGCCTGTGTGCTTTTAAGGGATAGGATTCTGTGAGGTTTGAAATGGGAACCAGACTAGAGGAGAGTCTTCATGCAGGGATGATTATATTTGTGGGATGGTGGGGTCCATCCCAATGTGCGTGGAGTATTTGTCTGAGTCCATAATACTCCTCAGGTGTGGATGCAAGCTGCAGACTGGAGGGATGGCCGTTTGGAGGCTTATCTGAACTCCAGAGGGAAACTACACCACCGTGCTAAAGTGTTCAGGAACACACATCGAAGTGTTATAGAGGGGAAGTGAACATGGTTTTCAGAGTATTTTGTGGAGTTGTATTCACTTCCTCTGTGGCAATAATAAATGCTACCACCTCTGGACGTGGTTTGGGCTATGCCCATCTAAAGACAGAAACTCGTATTGCCTTTTCTTTCTAGTCACATGGGCATATCAATTTTCAAGTCTCCCCACTGGCTCACAATTTCAATGCAAACTTTAACTGAGCCGTTCTAACACAAAGAAGACCCTAACGGAAGATGTGTCTCCATTCTCAAGTCGTCTGGAGCAACTGGAAGGATTTTTCAGCTCTTAGCCACCAAGAGCTTTTCTGTTGCTGCTGACAGAAGGCGTACCCACAGCATGATGATGAGGAGAGGAGCGGCTGTTTTATCAAAAGACGCCACAGCGTGGTTAATGCCGCAAATTACGTTTTGCTTTTGTGTAAATAGAAAGAAAGTTCATCATGAGGGACGGGCGGATGATTCCTCCCGTTCGTTTGACGTTCTCTGTGTGCTTTTTGTTTTGTTTACTTCGAAATCAGAAACAGACTCTTTAATAGCCTTCACGCATCCCAGGTCCCCATTAAGCAAACACTCAAAAGCTGCTTCACTTTGAATTGGTTCAAGATGAGAGCTGTGGCCTAATTATTTATTGTGCGTGGCATAAAAGGAGCGCAGGAATAACCCCCCCCCCCAAAAAAAAACATGAATTATTTGTTCAACAAGATGTGTCTAAGCTAAATATAAAAAAAAACCCTGAAAGGAACAAAACTTTTCCAAAACCTCACAGAACCCCCAGCCCACTTGATTAATGATGATTAGGATGTTGAAACTACAAATAATTTCAGACTGATTTGCTTACTGCGTTTTCTAATGACAGCCAGGAATTGCAGTTTCCTTTAAGTAACATCCATGCTTTCCTCACGCAACACAATAAAAAAAAAACGAATGATGCTTTGAGAAGTAACTCGGTCCTTTCGTAGCTGAACAGAACTGAGGCCACGTGAGGAGATAAGGTAAAAAATAAATCCAATAACTTGATTACAATGGCTCTGTCATTGACGTCACTGGTGAAGGTTTGTTGAAATGAATTTTATTGCAGCAGCAAAAACTTGCTTTCAATCCAACTTTCAATTTCAGTGTCTAAAGCAGTATCTAATATTAAACAATGTTTTTAACAAAATCACCTAATTATTGTTACCACTAAAATTCCCTTTCAGTGAAATGTAACTTAAAAAAATTAACACACAAAAAAATAACATCAATGCTTTTCTGAAACTGAATGGAGATCTAAATGAAGTCCATTCCACTGGGGGTTAAATATGACACAGAAGACAATTAATGAAGTATGAAAAGAAAAAAGAAAATAAACTAAATATATGGAAAAGCTCATGTTAAGTCTGGTGGAGGATTCCTTCTCTTACAAAGCGGCCTGGAGCTTCTTGAGAGTCAAACCTCTTTGGAATATCAGGAGCTACATTTTGCCAGCTTTCTCGAAGCGATAAGTGGTTGCCACTAAGATTTTCATTGTTGTGCATCACTGTCTGAATCCAGTGTGCTTCCTTTCATATGCTGCCGTTCTGCTTTCATTCTGACTTCCCTGTTTCTGTCTCGTCTTGACCCAGGAGTGTCATTTTTCTTCTTCAGCAAAGAATTTCCCTGGATTTTAACCTTCCCTCCGCACCGACTGCCTACCTTTAATATCTCTGCGCGACACTTGTCTGTCGTCTGAAGCCTCCCGGTTCATCTCTGCGGTCAAAAACGTGTGTGTGAATATTTTCATGTGTGTAAGTTGTACTTTGTCTAGTCTCACTAGTCAACACATCTGCGCTCCAGCTGAGCAATCCTTCAGGCGATGTCTGCACTGTTTAGTTTTCAGCATTTTGCATGTGTGCGTGTGTGTGTGGGTCCTATAGGAGATAAGATGACCCTGAACAGGATAAACCATTTAGAAACGAATAGATGGATGCCTTTCATCTCCTTCCATCTGTGCTTTCAGCTTTGCAAAATGTCGGTGTGTGTATATTTTGCATGCAGAACAGGTGGATGCTTTTATACTCCTGTGCAAACGCCAGGCTCTCCCAACAATTTGCAGGGCTGAAATTTTACCGAGCAATCGACCACATCCAGCACAAAGGGCGCATTTTAAACACCGACTTCTCTTTTTATTTTTAGCACAAGAACCAGACCTTGTGCTGATTACAAGCTTAAGCCTCTCATGCGAGCTTTGAGTCTTTGGCAGTCGTGAAGACCTGTAAGAGCCGAGCCAGGTGATTGACTTTTTGCCTGTGTGATGGTATAAATATTTATGATGCGGAGAGACACAAGAAAAGCGTTTGCTCTCTCAGAACCCAGATGATTTGCTTTGTTCATGTGTTATTCATGATCGTCCAGATTTGTTGACATAACTTTAAAATTGCGGTAGCACAATATGTATAAAGTGATTGTCTGTTCCCCAAAAATTTAAACTCGGGGGGCCTGATTTGGTGTTTAGTTAAAAATATTGGCCATTTCATCCGTGTGCGTACACAAATAGCCTGGTTGCTAGGGTTGATTTTAGATGTTTAAACTTCCTGGCTGAATTAGTGACATGTTTTGCACAACCGGTGCGTGATTTGATGTGATTTGTCTTAACTTTCCCACTTCGCTGTTTGCCTTTTGAATACGTTTCTCAGCCTCCCGCTCAGACCTTTAGTGCTGAAAGCACAAATGGGGAACAAAAACAAAGCTGCAGCAGGTTTATACTAGTAAATGTCCATGTGGGAATGTTTTCAGCTTGTGGGAAAGTTGGGAAGGAGTATTTCCGATGTACTTGAACTTGCGTCTGACTTCTCTAGATCCATTTTTCTTTTCTTTTTTTTTGTCATCCAATCAAACCGGAGCTGTATTTGTGTCTTTATTCGTGTTTTTGAGACTGATATGGCTGCCTGGGAATATATTCCTGATTCAGAAAAAAATGTAGCGATTTAGATCTGTGGTAATATTTAGATTTTTTTGCACATGTTTCTTTAAGGAATGTGTTTTAAACGACACAACTTAAACCTGTGCTGCGACGTGAAGATTAGGGCAATGGCAAAGAGGGCTTCTGACTTTAAGGACCTGGAGCTCATCACCGAATATAAATGATGAAAATACCAGTAGAGACATGAAGCATGAAGCTCGTCAACAATTATAGGAAGTGTTTTCTGTGATGCAAGTAATATTTTTCCTCTGATTATTTCGAAGTTCATATCCTTTTGTCATTTTTTGAGAAACGCTTTTCTCATTTCAGAGAGAGACTTAGTTGAATTTCAAATTTAAATTTGAACATAGCTGCAATGTCATGTTGTTCCATCGCTTTTTTTGAATTCATACTCAGAATTTTTTGACTTGGGGAAAAATAAAGAATGCAGTTACCACTGGGATTAATTAGGAGAGAATGCACCAAACTAAGCAGAAATGAAAGCAAATATTCCAGACTCAGAGGCTTTCTACTTAGGAGAGCATATAATATCAAGTATTCACAAAGTTTATGTTTGCAGCTGCGTTTCTGGGAGATCTGTCTTGTTTCTAACGTGTCAGATTGCCTGTTATTCCAGGATCTAGCATTTCTTGCTCTTTTTGGCTAAACAAACAATCGGCCAAAGGATATGAAGGAAAGAGACAAAGGTCAGCGGAAACAACACTGTGAATTCCCTGAAATGATCCCTTCTGTTTTATGCCAAAGAAACTGGTGATTAATGACGGGGGAGCAGAGCGATGTGCGGTTTTTTAAGATGGCAGGAATGCGTATTCTGCACCCTTGCAGCATGTAACGGTGAGAATTTCACACACACTGTCCTGGAAAACGATGAAGAGAGGAGGGATCTTGAGCCAAGAGTGCACAAAATAATTGTGGATACTGTATCTTGAGAAACACACTTGGCTCAGCTTCCCTGTACATCACACTGGTTCTTGCGAGTCAATTTTGCCTTTATGGAAAAAGCCCTTAAACTGTATTCCTTCTTTCAAAGTTGCCATTTTTTCTACTTTTTTATTTATTTTTTTTTATATATTTGCAGTACCTTCAACACAAATGCTTACATCTGGAGCTTTCTCACATTTTGTCATGTTACCACGACAATCTCCAGGCCATTTTATATAGCTGCTATGTGATTGGCCAGCACAAATGTATAGTTTTAAAGTCTAAAAAATACAATAAGATTCAAATTTGCTAAGAGTGGCAAGAGGGAAGCGATTGTTGACACAGTGGTCGTGTCAACGGTTGCGACTGGGATTAAGATTAATCTTCCAGCAGGATGACCCTCAACTTACAGCTAGACCAACAATGAAAAGGTGCAGATCAAAACATTCAAGTGTCAGAATGACTAAGTCAAAGTGGAGGCCTATAAAAAGTTCAGTATTTATGCTAAGACACACTCTTCATCCAATCAAGCTGTTTTGCAAAGAAGAATGGGAGAAAATATTCGCTCCCTAGAGACTTTAAGACCCTCGCAGCTGTAGCTGCAGCTAAAGGTCGGCCTATGATATATCGTACAACAAACAAATATGTTTTATTTTAACTTGTAAAAAGTTCAATTCGTGTGAATATTGTACTCTAGTTATTTTAATCCTCTGGATTCATTCTTCTGATTACTTTTAATCTCTAATCTCTAACCTAAAATTGCACATATCTTCTAAATGGCCATGCTCGAGATTTTTTTTTCTCTATGCAAACAATTTTCTATATTTGTTTCATGTCTAATCTGAAGGTTGATGAGGTAAAAGTTTGCGTTCGGTTCGCCTTGTAGTTGTTAACATACTTCTGGCCTCAGAAACATTCACCATTAAGCTCCATCACAGGTCAGACCAGCATTTACAGCGCAGTGAATTTTACATTTCATTATGCTGCTCCCTCCCAGGTGCTGGGGCATTCATCACAATGAATGTCACGAACTGTCTCGCAAGCGCACACAAAACTTTCAGCACAGCGAGGGGTCACGGCACAGGAATGCGAAACCGAATGAACTGGGAAAACTCTGGGAACAACAAGGAAAATACGCACACAAAAGCAGTAAACTGTAAATCAAGACTGTACTCTGGCCACTGGATGACGGATGCAGGCTGTCATGTTTGTATTTACTGAGGTATCGGATGCTGTTTTCGAGCGCGATGAGATCAGAGCGAGTGGGTTGCCATGGAAGCAGACAGTCCATTCAGGGGTTGTGTGACAATGTCCCAGGGCAACCTGTCATCACCAAGCGAGGCTCTCTGCTTTGATTTCCTTTATTAGCTCCCTCACGCTTTCGGTCTTTGTGCGTTTGTGTGCGTACACGGTCAGGGTCGATCCGCTTCAGGGGCGCTTGCTGCTCTTGATGATAAATTTAACGGTGGAACTTTAGCCGCAAAGTTGAAGGACGTGTGAGAATGTTAAGGCTGTTGCGCGCGTTGCTGGTTTTCTCCTGCAAACCTTCTGCTTTCAGTCAAAAGCTCAATTGAAATTGAAAACACCTCAGTTGCTTTAAGGATATTAGAGAACAGAATTGAGTTTCTTTCATTTACATCTCCATTAATCACAGTATTTTTTGGCTTGTTCGAGTCCACCTTCACTTCCTGCAATCCTCCTTGCTTGTCCTTCGCTGTGAGTGGGCTTTTAATTTAGCCTTGACAACATTTTGGGGACATAGTGGTTGACATTAGACCCCGTTGCAGGGTGACCATCTTTGCCTTTTATTTTGGTGTTCACCTCTGCAAAGGAGTCAAACTAAGGATTTAACCAAAATGTGGGTTGAAGTTTATTGTACATCTCTTACAGGCTGTAGGTAAGCATTTGGTACACTGCCGACTGTTCTCATTTTCCCACTTACAGAGGCTGGAGAGGTCTGGAATCGTCATCATCAAGCACATCTCAATTGTGAGAGACAAAACATTACAGCTGAACGGATGGGGAATACGGCTTCCCATTGTGTCATGTTCCAACCTCCAGATGGCCATGCACCTTTCCAGAAGGAAACCGAAAGTGGCTGATGATAAGTTTTGCTGTGAGCCAGAAAATTCACTTCATTAGCAGTTTCTCAGGATTCGCACTGTTCGTCCTCAGTGAGTGTATAACCGGTAACTTGCGTACGCCCGTCTTAGGTATCTGTGCGGCTGCGCACAGATTTTTTTTCTGGTCAATCCGTACATCTGAACTATCATGTCGAAATAGTTTAAGTCACAGTTTTGTGCATGTGAACGATTTTCACTCCTGCACTTGTGGAGTAATGTTTTTTGGACGGGTGATTGAAAACAATTGATATTTTCAGAATGGAGGTTATATTTGACATAAATTAAATGCAACATTCCATGAAAAATAATGTCATTTCAGCTGTGAAGAGTGGAGCAACTCTTGAGTATCAAGGCAACAAGTTTTGTTGGCTGCTTTGTGTGAACCGGACGACGCGCTGCATGCAAGAGCAGTATCTTAACCGTATTACCTTCTTGCTTTGTGATGTTTTCATCAATCATTTTGCTAATATGATAAAAGCAAACCACATTTGTTTTTGAAGTTACACTATTCAATGTCTTAAAAAAACAAAACAAAAGTTATTTGCATAGATGTGATGAACTGTCCTGCAAATTAAATGAATTTCTATGATTTTTCTTCATTACTAGGTTTATTTTTCTTAATTCTTGTTTTGCAGTCACATCTTATCTCAACCCTCACTAACAAATGCATTTGGCTCACCGTTTCTCACCCGAGGGCCTTTTTCCCTCTCAGATGTTGGTGTAATTAAAAGGCCAATTTGCTGTTTGCGCCTGTTCCCCAGCAGGATATTATGATAACCACACTTTCAAAAACAGGAAGCACTCTAGCCCAAGCGGCTGTACAGTTTATTTTGACAGGGGTTTGTTTAGACCTCAGCCCAAAAGTATTGTATGCAAATGCAGGAATTATCTGGACACTGTTGCTTTCTTCTCCGAGTGATGAAACGCGAATTCTGGAAACAAGTTCATGTGTTGAAACCAATTTTTCAAACGCCTTTATCAAACATTATCTGGGTGTTTGTTGCTGATTTTGAATGTTAAGACTTCATTGTTCTGCTAATTGGGACCAAACTCTGTGGACCTTTTTTTTTTTTGATCTTCTGACATAGTTTAGAATTTCATAGTAAATTGCAATTTTCAAAATAAGCTGTCAACAGCAGTAAAGTTTTATTTGTTGTTGTTGCAAAACTCATTGCTTTTTGCAGTGCCTTGACTCAGGATTCATATCCTCTGAAATTCATCACAGTTTTTGATGTTACAAGCAAAACCTTCAATCTGTTTCATTGTGATTTTAAGTAGTAAACCAAATCAAAGCAGTGCATCATTGTAAATTGAGCATCGCCATTTTAAATAGTTTTACAAATAAAGATTTGAAGTCTAGTGTACACTAGACCCACCGGTCACAATACTGACCAAGAAATGTATTCACTTTCAAGGACTCCAAAAAGCTAATGTTAATGTTCAGCAAATATTGAATGTTTGGAGTGTTTGGTAAATACTGACGCAGTATCACATGTTTAGAGTAAATTATCACATGAACAAAGCTGTTTATATCTTGATTGCCCCTTGGAGAGAGGAAGTCTGCCATAAACCTCCCAAAGAAGAGGATAGTAGTAAAGTATGTTTAAATAAACATACAACAAAGATTTTTGGTGCGCATCATCTTTAAAGTGTCTAGTTATGATATTCTCCTTTGCATTTACAAAAATTAGTTTGGTGTGTGAGCAGGATGTGTGTTTTCCAAATGATGAAATAAAATTATTGCCAATTTTCTTGATGAAGTTGCTCAATCAGGCTGATTGGAATGAATGTGATGATCCATTTTAGAGTTTTGGTGGAGTTTCTCATTTGTATATAGGTATGGCCTTTGACTATGCTATTCTACAACATTATTATGAGCTGACCTACTGTAGTGTCAGTTTTTCCCAGTGTGTTTTCCAGAGTGTTACTACAACAAGGAGTGAAAATATATACTATTATCTGTACATAATTTATGTACTGATTTCACAACTTATAGGTCTTATGTCACTTGAATTATAAATTTAGCTGAGTTACAGGAGTTTATTGAGGGGTGTCAGAGTTGAAGGGAAGTGAACGCATATGCATAACACTCTGTTCTGCTTTTCTTTGAATCTAAATTTGAATTTTTGTGTTGGACAATCAGATAAAAGGTCAATAAAATATACCATAGTTTAGAAAACCCCAAAACAAAACAAAAAACTCCAAATTGAATTGTTTTGCGCAAGGCTCCACATGGCTCAATACTTCATGCAACTGCAGTTCTTCCAGTTGTGTCTATTTTTCAGCATCGCGGCAAACTTTATTTCCAGATATTGTCTCATCCCACTGCGATACAAGAGGCAGGAAGCATTCATTCGTATGATGCAGTGTGAATGTTATGCTCCGAAAAATACGGCCTGGTGACACTTGACAGGGAAGAGAACTCTGGACCGCCCAGCGAATTTTCAGACACGTGTGTCAGAGGGAGTGCAAGTTTTTTTTTGCCTTTCTAATGCTCTGCTTCCTTTCTCTATTTGTCTTCCCACAGACCGGTGGCTAACGCTGCAGACGTATGTGTGTGCTTCAGTGTCGGGGACGACCCAAGTCAGAAGTCGCGGAAAGCCCATAAAGCATCTCCTCTAATTGACCGACTTGCCGGCTCTGACGTCTTCTAAACCCCCTCTAAAACCTTCTAGATCATCCAGCATCTTTGCCGTCGTTAATAAAAAGCTGATAACTGTCAGGCAAATGGTAGGAAGTAGTAAAATTTATCACATCGCTGGCTTGGACGAGCATGATCGCTCATGCCAAGTCAGTAGTAAGGATTTGCGCCTCGCCTCAACTGCCAAGCGAGATTTGTGTTCTGCAGCATTACACATCCAGCTGGATCTAGACTGAGGAGGCTACTGGTGGGAGTTACAGTTGTCTAAAGTTAGATGAAGTGTGCCCCCCCCCCCACCACAACCCTCATCTCCGCCTTTCTCCTGTCAGAGTCACCCCCTGCTGGAGGCCCCATTTGTCCTAATCCCATTTCTCTTTCACCAAATTGCAATAGCAATGACGAGGAGCACGATGAGAGTTATGCTCCTTCTGCACTCCACGCGCACTTCTTTGCAGAGACGTGAGCACACAAAAACTCACACACTGTCAAGAAGTACCTTTAATCACACCGAGGCTGGATAATGCATAGCGACAATCATCTCACTCCCTCTGTCATATAAAAGCAAGCCCACGCGAGTCAAGAAGGCCGCATTCAAACCGAATAATCCCAAATTAGCTTGAAGGAAAATGGATGAGCAGGATTAGCTTCAAGTGCGCCGTTTCCTTAGATTGTGGATTGTGCAGTAAGTGAGCGCCTCTGAAAGGATTTGGAATGTAAAACAAATGTCTCAGTCAAAGTGTTTCCACATTCCAGACATACAGTGATGAGGGTCATTTGTCTTATGTGGTCATTTGTGCGAGTTGCACGTCTTTGCGCTTAAGTGTGTGCGAGTCCAAACAAACGAGCATGGGAGGAGCACATGGGATGGGAAGAGAAGTGAACTTGCCACCGGGGATCGGGTATGAACGGGTGTACCATGAGAGACAGGAAAAACAAAGTACAGCTAGATAAAGGAAGAGGGTGGAGAAAATTACAGGAAAATAAATGGGAGGGCAGAGAGGAGAGCAGAAGTAGCAAAAATGAAATAGGGTTGGGAAGGAGTGGAAAAAAAACATTCTGAGGGCTGAGGGCCTTGGGGAGTGGCAGCGAGGACCGTTTGAGTTGGAGCGAGCGGAGATGGGGATTTGGGAAGGGAAGTGGGGAGAGGGACACTGTGAAATGTTGAAAAACCTCACAATTGATGGTGTTTGATTTCCACAGTAATTACCATTCCTCTGGCTCCAAGCATTCCCAATCTGGCCCTATCTTATATCCACGCCACATTCCGCAAATGATTAGCTGGCCCACTGTTTCTCCCCGCTACCTACGGGCCGAGTCGGCGAGGAAAGGCGGGGAGGATGTGAGCACAGCTGAGTCAAGAAACTCTCCGAAAACTGACTTTTGACTCAACACGCACCCTTCCACTTAATGAACACCAATAAAATTCTGACATGTAATGGAAATGAAGGATTGAAGTGCTCTTTCCATCATATCCTTTGGCCGATTGTTTGTTTAGCCAATCAATATACTCTTCAACCAGTATGTTGATTAGAGCAACTTGAAATTTGTCAAGAAGAAAGCCATAGGATGTTCTCCTTCCATTTTATCATAAAGCACATGGATCACATCACTCGACTGAAACTTGCAAGAGGTCTGACGACAATGAGACCCTTCAAAGAGTTGAGAGTGAGATAGTTCTGATCAAAGTACATCAGATTAAACTTAAATCCAACCAAGAATCTGTGGGTAAATTTTACAATTTATCTCATAGTAAAGTGAGAAAGTAAGGACGCCCAAAGAAGACGAAACAGCAGCGAGAAATGTTTTGACAACGTGTTAGGGGGACTTTGGGCCAGTGGACACTAAAGCCCATCACACTTTTCAATTTTTTTTATTATGTATAAACATGTTTTTTCACCACATAAAATCCTGCTTACAACATTTAAAATAGAAAGAAAGTGAATATATTTACTGCTGCTGGATTACCTGCTTCCTTTGTGCGTTACTGTTCGGTTTATCTTTGCAACACACACATGCACTTGTACTAGTTTAAGTGTTTGTGAGGCTGTAGGTTTCGGGAGAGATTTAAGACCGCCACATGCAGAGGAGCAGACTGTGGACTTGTCGGGCCCCAGACCTGAGAGCCCCTGGAGGTCTCCGGGTCCTGCCACTACTCCATCAGCCTTGTCATCAATCACTGTCCAGTTACACAGCGTCAGGCGGGACTGTATATCCTTCACTGCAGGCTTGAAGGGCCGTAAAGTCACCCTCATACTTTCCAATAATACCCAGGGCAGTATGAGAACAGGCATACGGCGTGTTAAAAGTTTTATGTACATAACGGAGGCCGAGAGGAGACGTGCATACGCAGACATATGCGTCAAGGGCTTACAGAGCAGCCAGGTGGAAACACGATGACCTTCTGGAGCAGCAGAGTTGTAGGCCCATGGGTGAATCTCTGCTGGCACAGCCCTCACAACTTTTTCTCCTTGTTGATTTACTGACTGTAAGAAGCTCTTAAGATAAAGCCTTGAATATGTGTGTGTGTGTGTGTTTTTTTAACTGTCCAAGTGTTTTGACTAGCAGTTGGTTCTTGAAAAGTGTTACACACACACACACACACACACACACGTTCTCTGTTTCCCTTTCCATCTTGTCAGATACAAAGTCTTGGCCTGGAAACTCCCATTAAACTAAAATTTGGTGCGTCGTTGTTGCGCTGAGACGAGACAAGAAAAACATTGTCTTTTTGGAGCAGAACTGCTAAGCGTTTGTGTTTTCTTTGACCTGAACGTCCGACGTGTCGAGGACCATTTTCTTCAATGTTTCCAATGTTGCCAAATTTGCAAACAACTCGCTCGTTTTGTCTCAGTGGTCTCTAAACATGATAAAGTCCTGGGATCCACTGAGTAGCTCCAGCTAGCTGTAGCTACATCTTCTTCACTCAGCCATAGTTAAAAGCTGCAGCAATACTAAAGCTCAGTTCGTCATGAAAGGCATCGACAATGAAAACTGCAGGCCAACTGATGGAGATTTTCTCCTCTGTGCAGTCGAATCTATCTGTGCTAGCATGATGCACGCTGACACGGCATGTATGATGAAAGTGGTTCGACAACATTCAAGATAATTTTCACAAAAAATGTTTGTTTTCTGACTCATAGAGATATGGCGTCTCCTGACTCCAGTGGAAATAAATGCAACTTCCAACACGTCGGCTTTTGGAGTCTCATGTAAAAACCGTGTGGTTTGAGGATAAAATAACGACATGAGGCAGAACTTGTTTATTAGCTCAGTACATGTTCCCAGCACTATACATGCATTTGGCAGCACATTGTAGTTCATTCATCAAAATAGATGCAGTATTTATTTGTTCCCAGTGCTGATTTTAAAGTAATTTGGGTTCTGCCAACCAGTACATTGCACATGGATGGAAAAGGCCGAAAGTAAACGCCAGCGTGAAATGGGTGTATGATATTAACTTGATCATTTTATAAGAATATTTTCATTTCTTTTGTTCGGATATTGGATTTTAATAGCTCTTTTTCTGAAGACATATACAAAGGATCACAAAAAACCCCAACAGAGTATTTTATGATAGAAATATTATTCCCTTGGAAAGCTGAGTAAATAATATTGAGATACTACAATGTTTGTGTTTGAGAGAAAAAAAGGCTCATTATTTTCTCCATTAAACCACAACGCAAACACATTTCTTGAATAAATAACAATTCCCCATCTTTAGCAAAGTGTTTCCTGATGTAGCCATATTCCATTTTCCTCCCCTTTTCCCCAGCCAACCAAAGCACACCTAACCTACATTACATTGTTATTTTACATGTTTGCTGTAATTGCCTCCACGGCTACATGGAAACTTGATCCCGGATCATTTCTAGCTCGATTCTGGAAACGTCTCTACTTTCTTGTCCAAAAGTAAAAAAAGAAAAAAGGGAGAAACAAACGAAGAACTGTGAAAAAAATAACCACTTAAATATTTCTTCTGTTCTTATTTTTTGTCACACTTCAGGGTTTAACAACACATTTCAATATTGGAAAAAGGTATAATGCCTATGAAAGCACTTTTTTATTGCGTCTGATGAAATTAATCGTGATCAACATGATTTGGCTTTTCTGACAGAAAACTCCCGTTAAGGCCGGTTTCTACAAAATAATCATAAGTAAATAAAAGTATGTAACATATATAAGTAACTATATAAATATTCAACCCCTTCAAGTCGGTATTTAGTAGATGCACCTTTGGTTTCAATCATGGTGCGGCCTTTCTGTGGATGGATCTCAATCAGATTTGCATATCTGGACGCTGCAGCATGTGGATCAGCGGTGGACAGCGCTTTTCAAGTCCGGTCATAAATTCTCTATGACTGAGGTCTGGGGTTTGGACCGGGTCACTCCAGAACATCCACCTTGTTGTCAATAAACTATTTCTGTGTGGCTTTCTCCGGATGCTTCAGGTCATAGTCTTGCTGGACATCTTGCTGTCTTTCTCCTGCAGATGAAAACAAATTGTCCAAATTGAGAGATTAAAATCTCTTTCTCCTATTAGACATTATCACACCGTTGATTCTTCTGTCTGACCACGAAACCTGTCCAATGTCTGTTCCTTTTAAAACGCAAACAGCGCAATCAGCCTCTTTTTAATGTTTATTCACCCGTCGTCATGTATTCTTGCCTCCCTGATCTCGGTATCCATTACAGACTTCCAGCTCTCCTTGCCCTTCCCAAAAATATGTCAGAAATGTGTCTGTACCTTCTTATTCCCTTTTTAGGAGTTGGACAGAAGGCTGCCGCCACTGTTTCCATCACCTTTTCTTTGCAAAAAGATTCTGCCGTGGTGAGGTGCATGTCTAGGCTTCTGTTCTGAGAGAGTTGTCAAAATATAGAACAGGATGAACTGGGAAGAAACACTGCAGGTTGTCTGCGATACGGCCAGTTATGAAAGAAAACAAGTAAGGCAGCTGGTTGGACAGACGCACAATAATTCTCACTCCTTCTCTGTCTGCTTCTGGTTTGCGGGAAGAAATGTGATTAGTTAAGAGCCATTCACTCGGCTGACTGCTCATGTGGATTACTAAGAACTTTAGGAGAAGAAAAATGATGCAAAGATATCGAGAAAGGTCAAGGTGAAAGAAAAAGGAGGCTCTCAGAGTGTTTGTTTTAGTCCTTTCGAGATGTGAAACAAAACAAAAATTGCCAGTGTGACAAAAAATATTTGACAACTGCTCTTCAGTGAAACAGACACAGTAAGGCCTTGCAATGCAATAACTCCATTTTACTCTATTTTCCATTTTGTCTCTTTAAAACCATTACAAAAAGAAAAGAGCCTGAATATTTGTCCACACTTTATTTTTATAAAATTGCTAACCCCGACCAGGTTAGATTTAGCACATCAGTGACAGTGACTTCTCCGCTGACTTTGACTGGGCCATTCTAACACATGGATTTTCTTTGCAAATGATTCCAATTCCTCTCTGATTGTTGCTGTTTTGCAACCTCTGAAAGGCATTTCAAATTTCCAAAAACTCCCACCAATCTCCCTGCCATAACTAAAGAATGGATGCCCCACAGCATGACGCTACCACCACTGTGTCTGACAGCAGCAGTACGGTAGTCAGGGTAAAGCTCAGTGTTGGTTTTCCTTCAGCGTTGGGAGTTTGGGCAAAATGTTAACTTTCTTGGCAGCAACTGTGCTGAGTTTCTTGTGTTCTCCAACAAACCTCTGTGGCTTTCACACAACATTTGGTTTTATGCTGAGATTAGATTGCACACACATGTCCTTTATTTACCAATTAGTAATGCCTGGTGATATTTTATTCTCCTCACTGTCATTTAGACTAAAGAGGACTTACTACATAGACATACTATACATGTTTTTATGCTATGTTTTTTTCCTACACTCTTTGCATTGTTGGTTTTTCACATGGAAAGTCAACAAAATACACTGAAGCGTAACTTTGGAGTGAAATAAAGAGGAAAAAGGATATTTTGCAAGGCGCTGCAATCAGAGTCAGGTTGTAAAAACAGAGAAGAGTGTGCTTCTAAACCAATAAAATAAACTTTATCTCAGGTGGAGTGTTTCACTTCGCCGACGCATTTGCTGCAGCTGCTCTTAGTGTCTGAATTACACTTTGCCCGTTCCTCCATTGTGCCAGGCCTCTTTCAAGCACTCGTGCGATCTTTGCAACTCCTTCACATTTTCAGCATTCTTTGCCCACGTTGGCATTCCCTAAGATGCCTCCGTGACTCAGATGGCTGAGGGGAAAAGCCAGAGAGTGGAGATCCAAAACCCTGGAATCCAAAGCCTGCTCTTTCACGCTAGCGGGAATTTTGGATTGTGCAGCGTAATGGCATGTCAACCGTACCGGTTATACGGGACCCCTTAGTCACATACTCAGACTTATTATTCACAGATCTCAAATAAAAAATAAAAAAAATAGACATTGTTTCAGCAATGATTTAATGCTTAGCATGTTATTTTCTGCCTCTGAGCAGGGAGATATTTTCCACATGAAGGTTCAGCGCTTACATTTGCTTTCAGGGCCAATAAAATGTGGTCTGTGGTTTATTTATCTCTTGAGTGGGTACACCTAGCGTGGCAATCGAACGTGCCCACACCAATGTGTGTGTGTGTGTGTGTGTGCACAGTGCAGTTGGTGTATTTTTGTTCGCTTCAGTTTTGTTGGTGCCTGGCTCACTGCTGTTCTGCCTAATTTATGAAGTGTATCAGTCCACTCTCTGTTTTTGAACATTTCAACAGCTAAGCCGATCACTTCTTCCGGCGAAATCCGGTTTCGAGCCACACCTCACGAAAAAGGCCTTACGGCAAAAGCTTGCCGAATAATTTTTTTAAGAGCTCCTCACACGCGCCACGTTGTTTTTGTACGTGTGCTGCGTCTTGTCCCAAATTGATTTCTCTTTTTGCTGTTTCTAAAAGTTCTCCAAAACAAATAAATGTTTCTTCGATGGAATAACCGAAAAATGGTCCAAGGAGGGATTTTCTTACTATGCACTTTGACCAATACTTTACAAAACCGCCAGTCCTGTAATATGACAAATGTAAAATAACCATAATAACAATGACCATTCAGAGGAAACAGGCACACAATGCATAGAAACTTATGTATTTATTAATTTACAAAGTTGGTATGTGCAGCTGTTATTTTTGGACCAACTTTCTTGGTTGTTGTTAAATTTATAGATTTCCTTAGTTTCTTTCAGTTTTTGTGAAAAAACAAAAAAGCTGCAAGTGTTTGGGTTTAGGCAACACATTCAGTTTTTCCTATAAAACAGGATTGTGATTCTTCAAAAGCGGGGTTCAAAAATAAGTACAGTATTGACTGCCATGGTATTATCGGGCAAAGTGAAAACTCTCTTCTGTTTTCTATCACAAAGAAGTTCAATTTAGCTCAAGCGGAGAGTCCTCTCAATGAACCTTTCAAAAAAAAAAATGTTCTCAGAGTCCTTCAGATCCAACCGGCTCTTTTCCTGTCTCCTTCAACTTTCCATCTCCCAACCTGTTACTGAATGCGAGGTGGAGATTTGTGTGTCGGTGAAATCGGACATGCTTGGAAAAGTTTTCTCCTGCTTTCCCAAGAGCTGCTGTCTGATGAACGTCCAGCTCCCTCATGATGTGAAGAAAGGATCTGCTCAAACGGCAAACATTTTTCCTTCAGCTATTGGCTTTTAACCGTGACCTGACAAGCATGAAAATGAGGGAGAGGAAGGGGGGAGTTACTTTGGACCTTAACCTTTAAACGTGCTTTTGTAATATTAAACCTGCAGGAAGGGTAAGGACTTCTTATCATGACAGTTCTGTTTCACTCTGTTGGGACTTGGCTTCGAGAGAATCAACACAACCTGAGTCCTTTTGAGTCTGCGGAGTTCAAATTAGTCGCTGGCTGATAGAAACGAGCTCAGCTGTCAGGCTTTAGAGTCTCACATGGTTGTTATTTTCCTTTGTGAAGGAGAAGTCGCGCAGGACTCAGGAAAATCAATGTGTATTTGGCACCTAAACTGCCTCTATTTCATTTCAAATCAGCAATAAAACCTTTCTATTTTTTCACTTCACAGACCCTGGCAGTAGAAGGTGATTTGAAGTTTGACAAATTAAAGTGCTTTTTAACATTTTTTTTAAATCATTGAAGCAAAAGGCAGAAATTCAAGCCCATGCCACTAACAAAAAAATAATAAAAAAAATGGAGCCTATAAAAAAACTGTTGGCTTGTCTTGAATTCTGATGTCAAATTTTCTTTTAATAGCTTTTGATCTGGGATGCTAGATTATACTTTTACCTCTTCTCCCTGCAAATTCCACTTGGGTGACTGCGCCTTGGTTGTCTCCTTGAATATTTCTGCGCACACAGACGCAGACACGCGAAACGGGGTTGCCATGAAAACGTCAGCTTATATATGGACGCCTTTGGTTTTGTCATCATCTTCGCAGATCCGCAGAAGCCTTAGAAGCAAGTTTGAGTCTGCCCAGGGTGAACTTTTCCTCCTTTTGGATCCGTTCTACTTTGATGAAGCTTTATGGACTTTATGAAACTTATTTTACTCTAACTTGGCCAAGAAAATTCGCAAGCAGCAGAGGTACGCTTTTAAAGTTGATCAGAAATGTGAGTTTTGGTGAACTCCGGTTAGTCTGCTTGACTTTTGACATTAAATGACACTTCTGTAATTCATTCATTCATCCTTAGCTATAGCAGGCAATTCTAAGTGTACTTTATAAACTTTTTTTTATTTTCGAGTTGATTGGTACTAATACTTGTTGAACTGAATCTCACGTAAACTGTGAAAGAAGAAATGGAATCAGGCGTTCAACTTTTCCCACTCCTCAGGCGACCGCATGAAGACACATTGTTTATCTGATGTGAGGGTATAAAACAGATAGTTTTTGTTTTTTCTGCTAAGTTTTCTGTTGCTTGTCATCCTTTATCTCCATAATCGTCCTTCTAGATCTTCGTTTCCGATTTTGCATCATTTTCCAGTCCTGATCATGACCGTGTTTGTTTTGATTGAGCCAAAGTCCAAGTCGGGCTCATTGCGGCTCTGGTAAACTACTCAGGCAGCGGTGCTCATATTCTTGGCTTAAAGTCGCCACGGTGGCAGGAATCATTTGAAATCATCAGCTCAAAGCTCATTCCCGTTTCTTGATCGCGTGAGGAATTCAGGTGGAATACCACACAGACAGAACACGCAAAACTCAGCACCCAAAGTTGAAAATCTGACTGCGTTTTAAATGTTACTCGTGAAGCTCTTGGATTCTGTGGTAACTAATTGTGCTCCGATGAAATGAAGCCCGTACCTCGAGCTCTTTCCCCTGATGTGGACAGTTTCATTTTGCACTTTTTCCCCACACTCCTCGCATCGGACGGCATTCCTGAAACAACTGCATGGAGCAAAGATCTCAAAGAAGTGCTGACATTGCATTAAACTTGACTACCTTTCTCTTCCATTCACAGTGTAATGCATTGTGACTCTATATCTTTGTAAGAAACATTTATCCTCTTTTTTTGCAGCTGCTTGTATTGTGTTTTTTATGTATTTATTTCTACACGTGGCAAAACATATGTGTTTAATGTGTGGTCTACTGGCAGTGCAACATGTGGCTGTGGTTACAAGTCAATTATTTAGGTTCTTTAGAATTATAAAATATCTTCATTTCCTGTATCTCTCCCTCCACCCCACTCTTTTGTTCACCTCAGAAAACCCCCCCAAAACAAATAAAAAAAAACTAAAGGGCTCCAGCGCCGTTCCTTGAATTCTTGTTGCGCAGAGCCGCTGTTTTCCTATTTCACGGATGTGAATGGTGTGGCTCAGGCAGTCTGAAATTCCTGGCTATGAGATCAGAGCCCTTGATTTATCAGGATGTTCCAATGCGTAAGGCCCGTGTGTGGGAACAGCAGAACCAGTGATGTGAACCAGTGTGAACCAGAGGCTGGCCTACCGATTCAGGAAGCGTCGCTCTCATTGAGGTCGTCATCCGGTGAGCATGTGACTAATATCTGTTGAGTTGTCGACAACAGCAGGACCCTCCAGAATGCTGAAGGACGAGTTTTTGATAATTAAAAAAATTATTATTTTTTCTTTTCTAGTCAAAAAGCAGCCGATGTCTTAATTTCATTCCGTGTATTTAAACCCCATCACATCTCAGTTTTTGACAGTTTAAAATCCATGTTTAAACTGTCAGAGGTTAATTTTTACATCCAGGAATAAGACTTGTATTATTTTATTTTGATTGAGCCTGGTCCTGTTCAGTGAGGAGGCAGCAGTTCTAAAGACAAAAGCCAAACTGTGAATTAGGTAGGCAGTCATTTAATTTGGAAAATGCCGGCAAAACACTAATTTCAGATTTAAAAAAATTCAAAATAAATCGACAGAGCTTTATTTTCCAATTACCAACTCACGAGTCAAATGCCATAATTGTTTTGACACATATAATACCTTCATTCTGAGTCAAGCTACTTTGAATAAAAACTCCTTTTGTGGTTCTCTTATGAGCTTTTTTTTTTTTTCTTTTTTTTTACTTAATTATCTTCCAATGTGTTCTATTGCAGCTCAGGGTGTAATATTGGATATGCTTTAAATCAGATTAAATGAAGGCAATATTTTCTTTTACATGATAGTAATTCATAAACTTTTGAATGCGCCTTATATGAATTATATGAGAAAGGTGTTTAATACCACAAACATGCAATATGGAGCAAGGGACAACAGATCAAAACATTGATTTTCAAATAAAAATGAAGCCTTACTTGTTCTCTTTTATACATGACTCCCACTGAAAAACTCCTGCGTGTGAAAAAGACGCCAGAAAGCTCCTTTTCCAGAGGGACGACTAATTGCCACTCAAGTACACCGGCGTGACCCACCTTAACAGCAACCGCAATTAACACATTGGTGCTTCTTAGGGCAAAAATAATCAGTTTTTCAACACAAAAACGTCTTTTATTCATGCAGCCCATGATGTAAATGCTACAGGGAAGGTTACGGCTGGATTTTCTTGAGAATGAACAAACCTCCAACCCTTCAGGGCTAGCAGGCAAGAGAAAAGCCATAGCAACGGAGAGATTTACGGAAATGGCATTTTCACAAACAGTGAGGTGTTAGTGGAGTGGCTGAGCCATAAAGTAAGTGTTTTCTTTCTTCTTCTTTTTTTAAATAATGTCAAGCTTGATAGCTCAACAAGTTTTCAATGTTTGACAGATTGTTTTTTTTACCCTCTCCACAATTAAAAGCTGTGTGAGGATGCTGGTATTGAGATGGCTCAGAGTTTATGCAACTCCGCTGCTCACCTGCGGGATCCAAACTATGCGCCCTTCGCTCAATCACAAGCAGATGTCATAGGAACTCTCACAAGTCACTAAATGCACTTAAAATTAGGAGTGACCCCTCTTCAGGACAGCCAAATATCAAGTGATGCTTGAGCACAGCTTTAGTGAAGACTGAGGCACGGCTTCTCAAAGGCATTAGAGGTCTTCATTGCCGTTCAAACCACTTGCTAAGTCTCGCATTTTCTCGTTGTTCTTGAATAAATGGGCGCTGCTTCAAAAAGTGCTTCATGCAATTCTTTAAAGTTGGATACAGAGAGGCTGCATGGCCTGCAGTTGGAGCCGTTTGACAGGGGAGTTCTAGGAAAAACCCCTTCTGCAAGCAAATCCAAATGACTATTTGATTGTTACAATTACATGTGCATGACTCTTGTTAAGGCTCCCGATGGTTTATAGTTTACGGCTGAGTACACAGGTTCAAATATATATATATTTTTTCCCTCCAACATTTAGGCCCTCGTCTGAGGCCTTGCCACAGACGGTTCGGTGAACCGGCGGGGACCCCACACTGTTGCTCTGGACCCTGACCCCTTCTCGCTGTCCTCCACTGCTGCCGCCTCTGTATTCTGTCATGCTCCTGCCAAACGGCTCAGCTCGGCTCTGCAGGAGTTACAAAAGCTGATGTTTGAACAAAAAACACCAGCACGCCTTTTGCGCTTCTTGAAAGGCGCGACGTTTCTTGCACCGGAGGCGGCAGCAGCTCACAGGCTCAACGTCTCGCCGGGGATTGCCCGACTCGTTCTAAAAACGGGACGACGGCGAGGCCTGGAATGTTTGGGTGGCAGCCGCCACGAACGCCAGCGATGGAAGCTGAGAGAGAGCTACGAAAACTAACCGTGGATTTATACCTGAGATGAAAAGCTCTGAGTGCTCCCAGCGCTCTCATGAGCTCTGCGAGTTCCCAGGAAGTTGCACACTCCATCTTCACTAATGAGAGAACCTTCCAGGCTAGACATTGTGGGCTCTGGCTTCAGCCTCCAGCCCATGCTGTTCTCACCGCAAAGAAACAAGCCAAGTTATTCACTGATTCCTTTCTGACATCCCTGGCCAAAACGTCTCCAATCCCACCCTCCTTCTGCCACCACTTTCAGCTTTCTCTCTGCTGTTCAGCCTCATCTTTGTTTTTTTTTTTGTTGTTTGTTTTTGCTTTGGTTTAAGCTCAGTTTCTTAAAAAAAAAAAGAAAGAAAAGAAAAGAAAAAAAAAGTATAATAACAATAATTTTCTCCCCTGAAGCCGAGCCTGTTGTCAACAACAACAACAACAACAACAACAAAAACGCTCAATGTGAAAAATCCTTCTTCAGGCAAACGCAGTTCACACACATTCAGGTCCATTCGGAAGCGCCGCTGGGTTTGGCATGTTCGGCGAGCGTCGGTGTTTACACAGCATGAGATGTGAGGCGGACAGCGGAGAGAAAACAGCGTCTGCAAAACGAGCAGCCAGTCCTGAGGAAGAAAGTACATCTGTGCAAACAGCATCTATTTAGAGGAGTTATTAATTACCCCGGGTCATCTATGTGTGAGGTGGAAGATGGAAAAAAAAAACAAAAAAGAAAAAACAGAAGAAGAAAAGAAGAAGGGCGAGCAAAAGGAGGTTAATGCCTTCCAAACGCCGCTTTCAGCTTCTAAAGTTTTTATTCAAATATGTCACATGGGAAACGTTTAAGTATGGCGGTTTAGCACAATTGTCAACTTTTTATCTCTTGATTTTGAAAGGAAGGAGTCGGAGGCTCCTCTTTTCATCGATTTCTTTCTTTCTTTCTTTTTTTTTTTCCACTTTCAAGAATCTCAGCAATGCCTCCCAAGAATCCTGCCCTTGTTGACTTTGGTTTGGGATAAAAGGTGCAGGCCGCTCTGTGAATGCTGATCCGAAAGGTGATTAGTCTGGCCTCTGCGTGAGCCTCTGCATAGCTCGGCGCGTTGACCCAGACAGATTACCCGGCGTTGCTGCGGACCGTCTGTCACTCAAGAGACCCAGGTGAGGAGAAAAACGAGAGGCTGGAAATTGAGAGAAGAACGCTGGTCGCACGGTGAAGACGGAAGAGGCGACTGAAGTGACAGAGGAAGAAGATGGAGATGTTAATTGGTTGGGTTTTTTTCTTTTCTTCTGGTTGCTGTTAAAGTTTATCTGGTCAGTTAAGTCACTGTACATGTGACACATATCAGAACTGCCACTGACGCAGTTGATTCAGTAAGAATTGCAACTTCAGGTTGTAAGGCAAGGATTATGAAGGATTAGCAATGTAACATGATTGAAAGATCCAAAAAGTTGAAAATCCTCCCACTTTAAGATTGCTGTTTTTTTTTTTTTTGTTTGTTTCCTTATAGTACTTTAACCTCCCTAGTTCTGACCTGTGTGGCACAAAGCCAGAGCGCCACTTGCTAAAGGGTTCCAGATTTCCCAATTTTCTGAATAAATTTTGGCTTAAGTGATCAGCCCTCTCAGTGTCAAACTGATTGGAATAAAGTTGATGCATCTCTGTGCGCTGGAAACCCCCAAAGCCTGAGTTTGAGAAACTGATCCTCGGTCACCAGAGGGGAGCAGTTAAATTTCAATTTACATTGAACCATTAAAATCAAGAAACCTCGCAACATCAGTCTTTCCTAACAGGATTCTTAATGAAAGTACTGTAATTTCTTCCCTTTTTGTGAATGAACATGAACTCATAAACTTTATGCAATAGCATCACTGTTTATTACTCCATGGGCTGAGGCCAGTGAATCTGTAAATCTTACAGAAAGCTAATTTTCTTTCCAGTTAGATCTTTCAATGCCAAACTTAGGGAGGAGGAACTTGGAGAGAACAAATTAGCCATAAAGAAACCCCTACAAATCTCTTTCATAAACATCAATTCAACAACCTACTACAGTCATAGTGTGTGTAAGTGAGTCAGAGTGGGTTTTGTACGTCTCCAGATACTCTTTTATGCAAATAAATTACAACTGTCTATTGCTACTCAAGCTGAAACTACACTTATTTATATGTAAGTAATATGACTAACGGTCCTTAACCCATATAATTATTACATTCCATCCATGCATTTTCTGTACCTCCTCCATCAGGGTCGTGAGAGGGCTGACGCCTATTCCAGCAGCCAACACAAGAGAGATGGAGTAAGTCCTGGACCAGTTTCCAGAACATCACAGGGCCAATACAGTTATCTATCTATCTATCTATCTATCTATCTATCTATCTATCTATCTATCTATCTATCTATCTATCTATCTATCTATCTATCTATCTATCTATCTATCTATCTATCTATCTATCTATCTATCTATCTATCTATCTATCTATCTATCTATCTATCTATCTATCTATCTATCTATCTATCTATCTATCTATCTATCTATCTATCTATCTATCTATCTATCTATCTATCTATCTATCTATCTATCTATCTATCTATCTATCTATCTATCTATCTATCTATCTATCTATCTATCTATCTATCTATCTATCTACCTACCTACCTGTGAAGTGAAAACCATTTCAGGTGACAAACTCTTGAAGCTCATCAAGAGAATGCAGAGTGTGTGCAAAGAAGTAATAACAGCAAAAGGTTACGACTTTGAAGAAACTACAACATAAGGCGTATTTTCAGTTGTTTTACACTTTTTTGTTTAGTACATATTTCCACATGTGTTAATTCATAGTTTGATGCCTTCAGTGTGAATCTATAATGTCAATAGTCATGAAAATAAAGGACACTCATTGAATGAAAAGGTTTGTCCAAACTTTTGGTCTGTACTGTATACACCGTGTTCCAAATTATTATGCAAGTGATATTTTCTCAGATTTTCTTAAATGGTCAATGCAAATGATGGTCAGTATAATTTTCAAGTCATGAACTATTACATTATAGATCAACTTTTACTGATCTATAATGAGAACAGTATTTTTTTTTATATAAAAAAACTCAAAATGCAGTGTTCCAAATTATTATGCACAACAGATTTGCTACACATTTTATGGATTATAAAGAACTGCTTTCTTTGAATGTGCAGCACTATGTGGTCACATGTACTAAAATCAAAAGCTATTTCAATCAAAAACATCTTAACAGACTGAGTTACATGTTGACATAGAACCTCTTCTTTGACAAAACCTGCACAAGTCTTGCATCCATTGAACTTGTGAGTTTGTGAATCGTTTCTGCTTGAATTTCTTTGCAGGATGTCAGAAAACCTTCCCAGAGCTGCAGTTTTGATATGAACTGCATTTCACCCCCAGATCTCCTTCTTGAGGAAACTCCAAAGGTTCTCAATAGGGTTGAGGTCAGAAGAGGATGGTGACCACACCATGAGTTTCTCCCTTTTTATGCCCATAGCAGCCAATGACACAGTGGTATTCCTACCAGCATGAGATGGCACATTGTCATGCTTGAAGATGATTTTGCTACTGAAGGTATGGCTCTTCTTTTTGGACCATGAATGAAAGTGATCAGTCAGAAAGTCCATATACTTTGCTGAGGTCACTTTCACTCCTTCAGGGACTCTGAAGAGGCCGACCAGCTCTCTACACATGATTTCGTCCCAAAAAAATGACTCTACCACCGCTTTCCTGCCATCACAAGAAATATTCATACGCATTTTGTGAAGCGAAAGTTTGACCTTTTATCTGGATTTTATGTGAAACAGCAAAATCCTACAAGTGGCATGTTGATTTTCATCATACCACATAATTTTGTTGCAAGACTCTTCGGAGTGCGTCTCCACCCTCTTGCGATTTCTAGAGACTGAAACTATAATTCATTCAACTAAGATTGCATCTGTAAACATACATTTTCCATCCGTACCACTGATTCTCATTTTGGATTTTGGCCTGACGAGGTAATTTTGACACACTGACATGTTTCAGAATAAACTATTGTATTACAGTTCTGCCTGTTTGCTTATGGGTGTTTTGTAAACCTCAACCCCCAGTCTTAGGTTATTTCCAGGACTGCCTTGCATTTAGCCACATGTGTCTTCCCATCAGCCCTTCCCCTAACTCCTATTTAGGTATGGGGAAGATTTAGTGTGTGATGTTCAGGGTGTTGCGCTGTTAGTTTTTTTACCCAAATTGTGTTTTGCATATTGGCTACTTTAATTCTGGTTTCATCTGTTCAAAGCATAATCTTCCACATGTTTTATTGGTCTTTTCTCAAACAAAGCCATCTTATTACGCCTTTCCCATGAAGGTCAGATTCAGGTTGTTGTTTGTTTCCTAACAAACCTCTGAGGCCTTCACACAGAACAACTGGAGAGATTAAATTAAACGCTATTAGCTAATTAGGAGGTTGGTTCGACTGGATTCTATTCAGGGGAATCAAAGTTAATGGAGCTGAATGTAAATGGACGCCACATTTTAAGAGTGTTGTTCGCCAAAACTTTCTTAATGCAACATCGTGATTGTACGCTACTTCGTATGTCACATGACGTCCTTGTAAAACATGTTGCAATTGCTCTGTATATGCATAACTAACCCAGGAGGAAACTGGCTTGACGTCCAACTACTAGCGACTGGCATCCATGTAAAGGTGAGAGAGCGTGTGCAGGAACCACACTTCTACAAAGTGTTAGTTTTGTTGATCATGTGTGATCAATTTAGTTGATCATTTATGCTGAGCAACTACTTCCGAGGGTGCGTTAATGCTTTCTAGTTTTAAAATCAAGATAGTTATTGACACGAGCAGAATTTGGTCGATTTATTAGAACATTTCTGGCATTTTTGCTGTGGTGTGTGTGTGTTTTTTTTTTTTCATGGCTCTCATTGTTCATGGCAAAGCTTAAAAGCTGTACGTTACGTTTGACTCAGCCTTAGTTGAAGGCTGTTTCCCTTCCCCTGAGTAGCCGTCAGTCATTGCCTACTCGTTCAGTAATCTTTCCCTCTCTGCGCCGCAATTACCCTCTTCCCAAAAATGCCATCAGGTGGGACTATTTCTGCACAACACCACATTGTGATGCGCAAGTGCGGGCCAACAATAATATTGGGTTTAATCTAGATATTATTACATGCAAAACGAGCAGCAGAAATTCAAGGGCGCCATTGTTCCTCGCGCTAAGTCTTTCGAGCGTCCAATAATGGGGTGTTTCCTTTGAGAAGCCCAAACCAACAGATCGTCTGAGTTCTAACATAGAAAAAAGACATAAAATCAGACAGACATGGAAAAGAACTGGACTACAAATAATGTGATAGTCGAAGAACGTTAACAGGTTGACCGCTGCTATTTTCTTTTACCGTGGTTAGACAAGCAAAACTTAAACAGCGGATCAACGACTTTAATAAAAGCAATCTTTTTATAGCCCTGATTGCGAAGAAGGGATGGGTGTTTATCTGAAAAGTCCACAATTTCTCTCTTCATTCATGTTTTAAGGTAAAAAAGGGTGTTCTTGAAAAACACATTCAGAACTCCACAACTTATTCCTCTGCTGCCCCTGAAAATACCTGCTGCTTTTAGCACAGAAGAAAGTAATAAGAAGAGGTTGAGAGTCTCACGTTTTTTATTACAAAAAACATAATGAAGCACTGCATTAATTACACAAAAGAGATAAGCTCGCTATACCTACATGTTTTCTGCGTGCGGAGCTAATTTCTGATTTGTGAAGCATCAGAACATTTGCCAGGTCTCAATGACAGTCCTGGAAGATATTGAGATACAGGAGAAATGAAAAAAGAAGCCAAAACTTTCATAATGTCGGAGCGATACTGAATCGGTTTCTGCCCGAGCGCCGTAGCTTAGTTTCACTCAGTAAGTCTGAAGCAGCTTTGGTTTGGTCGTGTCTTCCTTTCCTGAAGATCTCTGCAGACATGCTGGTCTTAGGTGGCAAATCTATTAGGCTGACAGAAACTACTGCAGGGTTTTGAAAGACTGAATGTTCACCAAGCAAAGATTTAACCGCGTGCGCTTTTCCAATCCATTGCTAATATCTCATCACACATGAAGGAGAGGAAGACAACAGAGGAAGAGGAAACTCAGAGAGGGTGAGAGTGCCATGAGATGCGATTAGCCTGGACCTCATGTTTATGATTTCTGTAATACAGGCGCTTGGTTCCAGACATTCCCTCCATGGAAGGAATGTCTTCCTAACCAGTTCCATGTGAATGGTTTAGGAGGGAACCACAGCCTATGGTCGGGTTGAAGGCTCAGTCTTCCAAACACACATCGAGGGGGGAATGTGTAGAGAATGGAGAACTAGACGCTCGAGAAGTGGGTATAGAAAACATAGCAGAGGGACGAACCGTACAGCAGAAAAGAAAGTACGAGAACTCAGTTCTGCCTTACAAAGATTTGTACTTTTTAATTTTTAATAAGGCACCTTGAAATGTCTCCACATTTCGTCGCATTATTACCATGAATTTTAGTGTGTTATTAGGATTTCATGTGAAAGACCAACACAAAGCAGCACATAGCAGTAAGTGAGAGGAGAAATTTCACACAACTTTCTGATATTTTTTTTTTTAGAAATCTCAAAAGAGTGGTATGTATGTAGAGAGCCTGTATTTACTTGGATACCTCTAAATAAAATGCACCAATATCACCTATCTCTGTTCAATTGAATTTCTGTTGAAATCTAGTTGTTCTCTGAAGGCATTTGTTTGTTTGAGAGCAGTATTGTGTGGCACTGCAGTACATCAAAAGTGACATTCACTCCCCACATCCACTGTGACTAATTTTGAGAAGCCCTTTGGGGGGAAAGGCAGACTCTATATATGCTTTTTTGGAGGAATACCAGCAAATAGAGGGCATACCTGTTATCAGTACCGAGTAATCAATACTTGGTTCTATTACTGCACCTTGAGGTGGTTCAGCAAAACAACAAGGTGACGTTTGTTCATGTGACCCGATGTGTTCCTGACATAGTAGTCATGTATTTATGTCAAATTATGTCACTTTTTTTGAGCAAATTTGAAACAAGATGCATAAATTTAAGAAATTTGTACTTTTACGTCTACTATCTGCTTGACCACAAAAACACAAACAGCAGAAATATTTTTATTGAATTAGAATCTAGGAAGAAATTCAACTAGTTAAAAGCACAGAGGATTCTCCTTCCACCACACAGAAATGTTATGTTGGTCTACCACATGAAAATAAAATACACTGAGTTTTATGGCTGTGACGTATAAAGTAATAATAATAATAATAATAATAATAATAATATAATAATAATAATAATAATAATAATAATAATAAGTTCAGATACCTTTGCAAGGCTCTGAATATGCAAGGGGTCTGATTCAATTTATATTGTATTTATATTTAACTATTTCTGATTTTGCTGACGTCACAAATTGCACTTCATTTCATATGCATTTTAATATTCTTTATAACTAAACTGGCATTAACATTGATATTCACAGATTTTAAGGGAAGACGTACAGTTAATTTTAAATTTCATCCAAAACATACGCTGACATCTTTTCCAGGACATTGTGACTTAATCTTTATTAGGCTATTAGACAAAAAGAAAGACATACTAGCCACCACCAAGGACATAAATCAAATCTATGTAAAAATTGCCTGTGGCTTTTAGATGACATCATCAGATGTATTTTTCATTATATAGATCTATTAAAACCAAATGGGCTGTGCCTGATTTGCTATATAAATCAAACGTAAAGGTTGTTAAGTACATATGGGATTTGTTTTCATTTGATTTTCTTTCCTTCCATGACCTTCTATCGTTCACAAATCTGTTGCACTCAGACATTATTTAACATCATAAAGACTCAGAATGCTGTTTGTATTTAAATATGAAGCTAAAATAAATAGCTCTGATCGTAATTGTGACAATCTGGGGTAATTTTGGAAGAATTGCACCATCAAGGAAATCATTATTGCACTTTTATAAAACGGTCGTTTTCCGCAATTCCCATTCAGCCATGAGAAGTTGGCCCGAACCAATATCTCGTCCTCTGCTGCAAGTTGTTTTGCATTCCGCAGTTCAGTAGTCGAACGGTGTTGGATGCAAAGTTTGTTTGGGGATTTTTGTGGGTTTTCCGTCGATTTTAACCTGTGAACTTCAAACGTGCTACTGCCAGAAACCAATGTAGTCTTCAGCGTTTTGCAGAAGCAAGAGCCCTTGCAAGCAATTCAATGACTAGAGGATTAGCTGCAGAAATGCTGATATTGGAGGCTTTTCCTTTTGCTACTGTTTCCTTCATTTTGATATTTGTTCTCTGTGCCTTTGCTGAGCACCCGCAACCGGCCGGAGTGACAACTTTGTCCTGTACCAGCAATCAGCCCAAACAATTATGTTTATTCGTCTCTCGCAGGAAAGAAGAGAAACGGTTGCCATTTGCAGCCAGTCAAAGCAGGAAATGTGTGAGAAAAAGTAGATGTCCCAAACATATCCAGCCCACCACCATCTCTGCCTCAGCTTTGTAAACAGAACAGATGTTCTGTGGCCCATATGGCAGCTGAAACCGTGTCAGTGACGTGGTTGGACCTGTCGAGCAAATCGATGTATGTTGTTGGATTACTCTAATATTACTCTGTCAGTCTTTTTGTTTCAACTAATACAATTCCCTATTATTGGTTACTAAAGCAAACAATATTGCAAATGAGGGCATTGGTGGTGTAATGATGTGTCTGACTCACAAAACAAAACGATACACAATATTAGTTTTGCAAGATGAGATGAGATTAGTTTGCTGCTGTACGCAGTGAGTAACCTAGTCTAAGCTTGACTAGTCCATTTATTGCTGGTTGTGTTTGCTGGGTATAACACACTGATTCACAACTGATGCAACTGCAAATCAGATGATGATAACATTACTTAATCTTGTCTTGAATTGATGAAGACTTAGCATGCAGAATGTTTGAAACCGAAATGATTATTTCGGTTAATCATTACCTGTCCACTTGGGTGCAAACCATCACAGCGTCGAAACTTCCTTTGCAGACCATCAATTGACCCCACAGTGTAATAAGTGAAAAATGAAGACATCACAGCAGCAAACTCCATCCTGACAACATTTGCAGAAAGGAACAATGTTTGAAGGAAGATCATGTTTCATGTTGAACTGGTGTGTCTAAAAATATCACAGTGATTTTGTGTCCTCAATGACTTGCGTCATATTGCATACGAGGTATTGTTCTGCACTCAAAATCTGATTATTGACAGCAAAATAGATCATGAGACCATCCTGTCTCGAAATAAAACCCAAACAAGTGTGTCGTGCTTTGCTAAGATACTCATTTGTACCTTGGATGTGCACTTGTAACCTTTGTGGGTGTTCCCAACTTCAGAGTCTTTGCTTTGGTATTTGTGCAGCACAAATGTCCTTGTTGTTCTGCAATGTCTATCCATGCCAACCAGAGTTGGAGGGGCCAGCTGTCTGTTTCATTTTTACATCTGCACATCTGGTGGCTCTTGAAGAGAAACTGGATAAAAAGCAGGCGAACACAGAGAGGGCGGAGAAGAGAAAAAGGCAGAAAAACACACAAGCTCTACCGCTTCAAAGCCAAGTTGGCCCTTTCCCCCCGTGGTGCTTGGAGGGTGTTGGTGTTAGCCATGTCCCCCTTGATACAAACCGCGGTTTGTTGGCGCAAGCTTGAGACATGCGTTGACAGCCTGAGTATTTATACTCCTCTTTGACAGCTTGTTTTGTTTAATATACATTCACATTCTTCCATCCCTGCTCCTCCCTAGCTTGTTGGTTTCTCAGGAATAAGTTAGCGTAATGAATTTTGCATGAAAAAACAGTTTCTCCTCACAGGACTCACTTTGGATCAAACAACGACTCAGTCAGCAGCACTTACAGTAAAGGCCGTCTTCTCTCTTTTAAGGAAGGTCAGCTTGTTCATTATTTATTCTCTTAGTTTGACCATGTTTGAATACAAATTTACTTCATAGGGTAATATTTCTACATGCTATTTCTGCACGTTTCTTGACTTTGGATCTCAGTCCTTTTGACAGTTTGTTAACGTAGGAAATAGAAAAGTTCACCATGCATTTGATAAATATTTCAACATTGTTTCATTAAATGAAAGCAGAGGCTATGAGGAAAACAGTAAGGAATAGAGACAAGAAGAGCACAAACCAGGATAGAATAAAGTGGGATACGGAATATAAATTGCAAATACAATTTTCATTTTTCCATGCTTATCCAGACCTGGAAAATGCTTTAATCAAATTCCATACTTTCCCAGCATTCCAGACTACGTAGGAACCTTCTACATGCCTTTCCAAAAACAAGCTTAGAGTTATTCAAACTATTCCTAAGAAATATTGGCCCAAACTCCCTTTCAGAACTTCAAATTTATGAAGCAATGTTCACAGGTTGTGCGAGACCTGACCTGGCCACTTACTGACTTGGGTTCAGTTCCTCTGTTTCCTTGTGTATTGAAGACGATGAATGATGGTATCGGTGGAAACAGCTGCTTAGGGAGGAGGTTCCTGTGAGCCCTCAGGTCAGGACACATTCGCACAGCGACACAGGACATCAGGTGAGAGGGGCCACTGCAAAAAAAAGAAAAAAACTTTTAGAAAGGGATAAAACTAAAATGTCAGTTTTGTCTTAATTTACTTTAGCCTCATTAGGGAATTTAAGAAAACCTCTTGCAAGTCCAAATCTTGCAGAGCAACCACTCAGTGTAAAAAAAAAGACAAAAAAAAAAGACAAGAGAGAGATTGTAGTTACTTGGGAGGTCATAACAACCTTCATTCTTTTGACATAAAAACACAGCTGCATCTTGAATGTGTGTGTGTGACTAATATAGTAGTGCGATGATGTGTATGGCCTAATCCAGAGTATGATCAGTGGAACAACTTTGTGAATTTGTTGTTATTTTATGTAATAGTTACAAAATTATGAAGGATTTCTTTAATTGTGTAGTCAGCAAACAAATTAAAGAGTTAGATATGTGTGAGCTCATGCAAAATGGATTCAGTGTTTTGGTGAACATTTCAAAAATTCTTTTTTACAAGTATGTTTTGCCATTAATAAAAAACAAAAACAAAAAACAATTCATGACATTAGTTGCCTTTGTGGTCACCTCCGCCAAGAGGCCTGCATGATCCAAGTTTATGTAATGTGTACATTTTCAAAAGCTGATTCCAAAATCACATCTGTCAAAAAAAACTAACAAACAAAAAAGACTGTGACTCAGGCTGCATGGAGTTGAAGGAAAAAACAAAAACAATAATGCTCATTTCTAAGAAATAAAGTTTGTGGAGATCTGATGTTAACCTCAATTTAGGCCATGCATCATCTGTGAGGTGACACAAAATCTTGACTAGAAATCTCAAGATAGTGGGCAAGATGGCACATAATTATCAACCTATATGTTTTTGCATTAACGTGTTCATCTGAGCAAAGAATGGTTCATCACTCCGAAAACACTTCATAACAGTTTTTAATGTTCATAAGTATTTATTTGACCTATTAAAGTAATGATTAGAACAAAAATAAGCATCCAAATACCTAAAAAAAAAAACAACCAGCCTGAGGCACGAAATGCCTCAAAGTCAATTCCTTGCAGAAGAGCCGACTTTGAGGAGCGGACCCATGAGTCTGACAAACACTAGAAGAAAGGGAAAGGCCAACGCTAATTACTGAATGAGCACAGGCAGTGTAACTCTGGTGAAAGTGTGTTTGATTCTGTCAAGATAAAGCCTGCTACAGTTACAGCGCATTAATCAAGCCATAATGAAGCACGCTTTTGACCTGTTTTGGACGTCATCGTGATTAACAATCGCGTCTGGGAGAAGAAAAAAAAAAAGAAAAAAAAAAACCCCTCGGAAAATGTCTGTTTCTTTTCCGACTGTTGCAGCTGAATTACTAATATTACACAGCCTGCACCTGCATCAGGACAGTTCCTTCAGTAAATCCACACTGTGATCAATGGTGACAGACCCCGGCGTCATTAGCACACGTTCTGGAACTGTCCAGGCACCATGAATTACAGGAGAAGAATATCTCAGGCTGTTTTCTTTTTACCACGGAGAGTCAAGCTCCTGCCTATAGGAGGCCTCGTCAGCATGAAGATGCTGTTATCGCCGGGACAACAGAGAACAGCGAGAATATAAGTCAGTATTTGTCTTTCCTTTGACCGTAGATGTTAGTTAATCTGACTACCGTGCGCAGTTTAGTACATTTTGTTCCACAAATACTGCGAGAAAGCTAAAATCTATACACACACATACACACAGTTGAAACCAGAACACTGAATGAAAGCATAACTTTTTTTCCTCACTATCCAAAGTCGAATCACAAAAGTCTCGTCTTGTTTTAAATTAGTGATCATTTCTTAAATAATTTATATTTACTGAATGCCAGAAAATGCAGGGAGATTTTTTTTGTGTATTTTTTTTCTAATTCAGACGTTTACATATTTGCTCATCATCAGGGATAATTGACTTTTGAGGAAAATAAAGAAAAACATGTATGTGTCTTTTGTTCGGTGTACGC
The DNA here is from genome assembly GCF_027474105.1 of Poeciliopsis prolifica. NCBI lineage: Eukaryota > Metazoa > Chordata > Actinopteri > Cyprinodontiformes > Poeciliidae > Poeciliopsis > Poeciliopsis prolifica. Next base: position 2,491,087 of record NW_026562427.1, read on the forward strand.
AAACGTCTGGTTTCAGCTGTTTATACATATGAGATCACGCACAATATTTGTGATACAAAATGTACAGAACTGCCTACAGTTGAAGGATTTACATTTCTAGTCAAAGAAAAAGGTAAATATTTTTAATATAGGAACTGGGCCTCAACAGGTTTTCTTCAGACAACCTGTTGAAACCCTGCACAGAGATATCATTTATTTATTCTCATTCTTGTTGCATAGAAAGAAGCAGATTCTGTTTATCTTTACTTATTTTATTGCAGTCAAAGTCTAGTTGAAGACAACATATTAAAAACATATGCAGGTGGTTCAATTTGTGTAATTTATGAAATCACTGTGTATAAATTTAATCAAAATTAACTCGAGACATACATTTTTATTTCCAGTGGACAAAAAAATCTTGATTCTAAAATCAGACATATGTATATTAATCTGCTTACTGGGATAATATCGGAGTCAAACGTTGAACATATTAATTTCGATCTAATAAATCTGCTTATGACTATAAGAGACAAAACAATTTAAACAATGAAAACAAAGAACTGACAATGAGTTAAACTTTTTGACATAAAAACAGACGCTTAGAGCTTTAACACTTGGATTCTACTTATTATTCGGGTCCAAATGAAACTCAGAACCCTAAAGAACACGTTCTCCAGCTTTCAAGAAATTTTGATGAGAAATGTTCTCTTTAAATTGAGATACAGTGATATATATATATATATATATATATATATTATATATATATATATATATTTATTTATTTTTAATTCATACAGAATTACTTTTTACTCCTGCCACTTAAGTACTGAATAAACCCTTATGTGCTGAGTATAAAGGTCTCACTTATGTTTCTGTTGAGCTGTTTTGATATATGGCGGCGGCTGACTAAACTTAATTTGCCCCTTAAAAAGTGGATTTCCAGTCCAGTGTGATGTCTTGGTGAACTCCCTGAAAGATCCACAATCATCTTCTTTGTGTTGTTTACTTTAAAGATGAGGTGATTGCTTCCACATTGAGTCATCAGCTGAGTCACATGAGCTCTGCTGTAGATGACAGACTGACCTTTCTGCCTGCAATGCAACCGCAGCGGTTCCACGCGCTGCGGTCCATCTGTCTGGAATAGCCCAGGTGTCAGTGAAGAAGTCTACCTGCCCATTTTGAACCACCTTAAACATACAAGAAAAAAAAAAAACGTCCAGGTACGGTGTTGTTTCACATAAGCATTTCCGAAGCCAAAACAGACATATGGAAAGCCAAGACTGCTCTTGAAAAACAAGAGTTGGTTTTCCATGCCTACAGCCAGAGAACCGCGTCATTATGCCATATTTGAAAGCTGAATGTTTCATCCATCCTCTCCAGTATTCTTGATTTCTGAGATCAATTTGTTAATTTGCCTATTTTTTAAATTATTTTAGCCATAGTTTTGATGTAAATATAGTTGGGAATCTTGGGGGTTTGAGCTACTGTTTCAGAGCTTTTAAACTTTTCCTTTATTTGATTCCATAAAAGTGTTTACCATCAGTTCTCAAATGACAATTTAATTTTTCTAAGGAAACTATTTCCAAACCACAATGACATGGAAACCAAATTGACTATCCACCTTGTTCAATTTCGGCAGACATGTTGCAGGCATCATCAGAGGATGCGTATTCATGACGACATGAAACGGGTCAAACAACCTTCCGAAGCAGAACATTATGACCTTCCAGAACAAGTCAGTGAATAAGTCATTAAAATCGACTTCTGGAACGGGTTCTGAGCTCACTTGTATGGCTTTGAAACTCTAGTGAACCACATTGACAGCATTTATCCACAAATGGAGATGACTTTGAACAACGGCAGCCGAATGACGGATTTCTCCCTGAACTTGACATAAAGCTCTGCGGGCCTCGTTGGCTCGGTGACGATCAGCAGTCTTGATCCAAAGAAGAAGAAGACTGCAGGGCAAACATGGCGTCTCGGTGAACATTTTATGGCAAGATGGTATAAAATAAGCCTCTCGACTTTTGTGTGATTTGTACGAGAGTTTGTAAGAATTTCCTTTATTGCCTTTGCCAAGTGCAGTCAATGCGATGACTACTCTTGGCGAACAACTCAGTGTTATTTTGGCTTCCCATAAAGTTCCAGTGTGCAGGTGCTACAGCTTATAGTTATTATTGTCATGTGATATTTGTGAAGCATTGCTTTGGTGAAACAGATGATTTATCATTTGTAGGTAACAAGGGAAATAACACTAGTAAAATTCTTCCAGTTTCTCCTAATTTAAGTTGCCACTTTGAAGAGGAGTTCTCTATTTTGCCTGCACGTATTCTTGTATGGGCTTAATTGTGCATTTGTGAACCCACTATATTTAATAACATACTGAAAACACTTCTCTAGCAGTGTCTCGCTGACATCCACTTTCATTTTACAATGGGAATCGTGACATTACCGCCGTCTCTCCGAAGAGCTCCACAGAAGATCTTGGTTGCAGGTTACTGCCTTTATTTTGATTTTCGAATCAACACATCGATCACATGTATGCTCTGGTATGCCACGTGCCTTCAAGTGTCATAAAAAAAGTCCTGGTGAGCCACCAGGTTCAAGCAATTCTTTCGTCCAAGTACGTCTCTTTGATTGTCAAGAGAGTCAATCAGAAGGAAAGCTGTGATTGCCAAAGTGTGATGTTAAGATAAAAACTCCGGATTTCTGAAAAACGTCGGGGGAAATTTGAACTCTGCACAGCTTTATACCACGTTGCCAGTCCCTCATATCTGACTGGGGTGGAGTTTTTTGGATGTTCCGAAGAGATATCTGAACTCCAGCAGTTAACTTTATTTATTCTAATCTGATTGCTTGGGTTGAGGGATTGTGTTGCCGCTGGACTGAGGGAAATTGCTCCCATGGCTCCAATTTTTTGAAACGGAAAATGTTTTTGTTTTTTCTCCCCAAAAACACTATAACAACACGGATTTCGGCGCTTCTCTGTCTTTCTCTTTGTTTGATAAAGACTGATGTTCTCGTTGCCCTGTCAGAAACGGGTAACTGAGAGGAGTTTTCAATGGAAAAGGGAGCGAGGAAATTGTTGAATGGCTTACAGAGTGACGCGCTTATCGGTCAGGCAAAGATTTCTGGGTGTGTTGTTTTTACGTGAAAGCATGTCAGTCTCGGTGGAAGGCTGCCAGGTTGAAAGTTAATTTACTGGACAGGGAAATTACATTTGAAAAATGTCTATCTTGGAGAATGACCTTCAGATAAGCAAAAATATTCAAATGCGGAATAATAACAGTCGGTTTCATGGATTTATAAGAACCTCAGGAACAATTTCAGAAGATCCTTGTTTCCTGTGACTGCCATTTCTGCATCTGCACATATCCCATGTTCTTGGCTTTGCTATTGTAAAGTGGGAAATAAATAGTGCCTAAGAAAGTAGACATAACCCAGGAGTGGCGTCTCTCTTATCTCACGCTAACAGTGAAACCAAGTTAGTGGTTGAAAATGCCAAGAGGAAGCAGGAGCCAGCCCTCCAGGATGAAGACTTGCGCCAGCCGGGCATTCGTTCACCGCCACCGACAGCCAGTTTCTTCATCTGCGTTCTGGTCCTCATGTTGGTCACTCCGTCTTGCAGCGGATGTACCAGCCACAGTGTCCAGACGTCCTGGTCTGGTTGCAGAGGGCTGCTCCGATAAACTCCAGCAGTTTCCAGAACTAAAACACCTTGAAGCTTTGCCAGGGATTTGGTGAAGTCTGGTAACAGTCTTTCTTTAGACGGAGACAGAGTCCTGCACAATCCACATCACATGTCAACTCACCAGGTAATTGTGAGGTGGAGTGAAGCCTGGTTTATCCATATGTTACATTCCAGTGACAAGGCAGTTCAAATTCTTTATGAAACGAGCAATAAACATTACAATGTGTCAAATGCCAACATGAAAATCATCAAGCAACATCTAATATGTTGATTAATGTTCAACATACTATCAATCAAAAGCAACTCTGAATATGTGAGTTTTAAGCTATGAATTGAAGGAGGTGCAGAGAAGCTGAATGTTGCTTCTCCATGTTTGGCGGAGAAGCAGTTGGGTGAAACCATCAATCGAGTGTAAGTATAAAAATCAATCATGTACTGCTTTACCTCCATTTGGTTCTAAGAAGACAAAAAAGGAGGAGTTTAAGGAAGGAACCTCCACCACTTTAAATAACAACTTTTTGATCTCTGCCGTCACCGGAGATCTGAGGTGCAGCCGTCCCACATCATGTTGCTGCCACCACCATTTTAAACCCATGAGCCAGTTGGTTCAGGATGACATGCAGTAACAGTATCCAATTCAGTGTAGGAGTTTTAAATGGTGGCCAAAAGATTCAGTTTTGATCTCGTCCAACTAGAACAACTTCCTCCACGTGTTTGCCGACTCCCTAATGAAGCACAACGCGCATCGGATCTTTGTGTGACTTCTTTTTAACTCATTCTTCTGAACTCCACTTCATGACATTATTGCAACTAATTCTCCTTCACAGAAATTTTGAAATGTGTGTATCTTTATCTTTTTTCTTTTCTTCAAAATACCTTTTGCTCGTCTCTCATAAAACCCCAATAAAATACCACAAAGTTTGGGTATTAGGACTAATAATACTTTTGGGAAGCAGCGTACGTGCACGTATACATCTTTCTATTTGAGAGATGTCAGCACTGTTACACTCTGGAAACAATTACCAGTAAATATTCCTCACATTCTTTCATCTCCCCACCAGCTCAGCTGATTAGTGTATCCACTGGTACGCAAGGCTAACCTCAAACATGCACACACACATTCGCATTTTCCCCTGTCTCTCATTTATTACAATACAGTAAGTCCTCCCTCCCCTTTCTTTGCTTGTACTTCCCTCTCATACACAAACACCTGACATTTGACTCCTGCTTGCTTATTATTAACACTTCAGCTCTTTAAGCAAAGACCACCCAGGATGACAATAACCTGCTGTAAAGAAAGAGGGAGTCGTTTTGTTGTTGTTGTTAATATAGGACTCTTTTCTTAATGTGCAGCATGTAAATAAATTCAAATACGCACATTCAGGACAGCGCAACTCCCCTTTCAATTCTTCTCCTCTGTTTTCCTCTGTCTGGCCTTTCTCAGCTCCACAGACAGAAGAATTACCCCAGCTGTCCTCTAATCTCATCTGAGAGCATTTTCCCAGGGTGGAAACACTGTCATCCTTTTTCTCTGCACCGTTCCCGTCTTATTTCTCTTTTATCAGTGTCAAATGATTACCCGAGAGGAAACCAAAGAGTATGCATCAAGTGCGCCAGGAGGCGCCTCGCCAGAAACTCTCTTTCTTCTTTTACCTGCTCTGTCCATTTTCCCAACGTCCTCGGTGCTCGTCGTGTCATGTCCCCTCGCGTCAACCCCAGCCACACTCCACATCCTTTTGTCGGTCAGTGGCAGAGCACCAAATCCACCACAGAAGAATGTCTTTATTGAAATGTGCATCAGTCCAATTGGATGACCAGTGTTTGATGAAATCATGTTTGAAGTACTTCATTGTATTTTATGTCTTCATTTCTCCTCCTATTGTCTTTTGGAGTGCTGCCGGCCCTCGTCAGGCTAAGCCTGCGGTGTAAACCTGTATCTACGGTGGTTCCTGTTTAGGGTTAGGATGCAGGAAGGTGGAGAATGTGGAGGATTGAGAGCTGCCGTTCTCTGCCTGTCATTGCTTGAACCTTTAACTCCGACCTTTCCCACCAGAAATTTTGATGCTCGTGTGGTCAAAAATAGCTCGAATGAAGAAAAGCGCGTTAAATGTCATGCCTTGCTGAGGTATCAGGACGTCTTGCACTGAAACCCCCCTCACCCCTCCCACATCAAAATCACAAACCGAATTCTATGCACAACATTGGATTTTTTTTTTTTTACTTAAAAGTATAGCACGTATTTGTTTTAGACCCCAATTACTATATCATTGACTAATAAAAACAACAGCAGCTTGTCATACCTTCACATTTTCGAACATAAAGCATTGTTAAAATCAAAACAGCAGAATCTTTTGTTGTGTTCTTCTGAAACAAATCTCCACACAAGTCTGTAGACGAACTAAATGAAAGAAAACAAACAATCACAATCGAACATTATTGCGTTTGTTTAGCAAATGATTATCAAACACTTTTTTAAAATTATTGTTTTGGTGAAGAAGTTTAAAACTGTGCTGGGTTGCAAAACAAAGTCCCAAGCTTTGAGCATTTCACAGATCACTGTTCAGTCTACTGTCTAAAATGGAAAGAGTTTGGCAAAACGACCCAAACTGGAAGGACAGGCAAGAATGAGACAAATAGCAAATAGGACCATATAAACTCTGGAGAAGCTGCGGTGATACGGCTTGTCGGTGTACACGCGAAAGGCTGTGGTGGATGAAGGTTTAATTTAAACTTTCTTAAGCAGGGACAACAAAACTAGTCGATGTTGATGAGAAGATGCTAAGTGGGAAGGATTTTTGGAAGAACAAATCTTAGAGGCTGAGACTTAAGACGGGGAGAGCCACAGTTCAGATTTAAACCTTTGGAAAAGAAATGGAAAAATCTACGTACACAATCTACGTGAAGGTTTGCCTCTCCAGACGCGCAAAGCCACTGGAGACTTTAAAAGACTTGGAACTGTTGTTTATCTGCAGGTGTTGACTTCGGAGGACTAAGTAAGTCTATGAAAACCATGAAACACACCGACTTACCAATGATCATTTACCTGGTGCTGGTCTATCATGTAAAATTTCAAGAAAATGGATTTGAGTTGACAAAATAGAAAAATATTTCAAGGGGGATACATATATTAGCAAGGCGTACTTAAGGTCTCTGTTGGTGAGGGAAATGACAGAAGAAGACCATAAAATATTGCTAGCAGTAACCATTTAATGTAACGCCATTAAGGTTGTAATTGCCTTAATGTAATAACTCACTGGGTGTACTGGAACGACGAGGTCAAGTGAAAGCCAACAACCCAATTCTGATCAAGCTGACAACCGACCCCACCCGCCCTGCACACTCCAACCATTCAAGTAACCCTCATAAGGAACACACACACTCCATGCAACCCCCCAAACAAACCCGCTCCACCCTGAACACACAACCTCTGAGCAGAACAGACCCCCGTACGTTGAAACACAGTGGGCCAATGTTCGTCGACAGCGGGTGCGGTGAAGGGTGGAGTGTATCTGTGACGCCAACCTGCCTTTCACGACTTATTTTTGGCCTGTGTTTGTCGAACATCAATGGCAAAGCGGCTCTCCTGGAAGGGTTTTCTAGACAGTAAACTTGCCTGTGTTTGTGTGTTTTTTTTTTCTCTTACAAATGGAATGGAGAGAAGGAGAAAAGGGCAGTGAAGAAGAGAGGAGGAAAAAAAAAATCCAAAAACTTATGACAACCAGGTGTTTTTTCCCTTTTCTCAGGAATGTTTCACCTTGTAAAAAGCATGCGAGTGAGAGGCCGTTTTTTTTTTTTTTAACCAAGTCTTAGAGAATGGTTTGGGGATTTTTCAAAGGGGTGTGCTCTTACCAAAGGGTATGAGTGAGCATTAATCTGCGTGTTTCTGCGAGAGCATTAGAGCCGAGGTCTTTTTGGGGGAGCCGGAGGGTGAATTCTTCATCGCAACCGTAGCGTAGCCATGACTTGGAGCGTTCCTTCATGTTTTCCGTGTTGACTCCACCAACCAATTTTTTGCCTCACTGAGCCTGTGTATGTGATAGGGTGTGATCACGCAGAAGCACCCACCTGGCAGCTGAATGAATGGCAGGCCAGACTGCCTCACAGGGGTCCTATTGATGACATCACCGCCAGGCTTCTGGTCACTCCACCCTTTGTGTGTTCACAGAGCCGTTCACTTGGACCACGGACCCTTTCACAGACGTGACGCCTTTGCTGCTTGTTTTTTAAAGGTGATTCAATTTCGTTGGCTCCGTCGCTGAACAAAATAGGTTTTCATAAGAGATTCTGTAGATTTTTGCCAGCACAATGAACAATGGAATGCCTGTGACCTTCGGACGTCTGTAAGCGAATGAAAGCCCACTTCGACGCCGCAGAATGGGCCACATGAAATGCTGCAAATGCAAATAAATGCTGTCGTAATGACGCCGCTCAAGCGGCCGATCCCATTAAAGGTAATAGACGTGATCCAAACATGCCCCCCGCCGCCCCACCCTCCACCGCCTGTAAGAGAAATCGCTTGAAAGTTCTCATGTGAGGAAAAGTTGAGTTCAGCACAACTTTGGCTCTAACGATCGGCAGATTATACAGTCTGGGGACGTTTATTGCTCTTCCTGAGCAAAACATGAGTGAGAGGAGAGCAGTGAGACTGCCAGCTTTTGATAACTGCCTGGTACGTGTGTGCGGATCGAGGGATATGAATCGGTGGGTGTTGCTCAGATGACAGAGCCATTTTTAAATCAGTACCGACTGGAACATCTGGATGATTATTAAAACCATGAAGATTTTGGACAAAAATGGGACATTCTGAGTCCCTCAAATGGTTTTGATGGCACTTTATGATCTCCCTTTGAAGTCTTCGCATCTGATCTATAACTCAGGGTATAGATTAGCGTTTCCTCCGTCGCACCCAATCAGAACGTACATAAGACAAAGAAGGCAGATGAAACATTGTTTTTGGCCTGTGTGCAAAATAATACATGTGGTGGACAAACTAAGATGGTGCAGAACCCTGAGCACATCACAGTAAAACATGGCGGTGGCGATGTCATGCTCAGGATTATTTATTTTTTATATGTTTTATAGCAGACACTGGAAGTTGCTCAGAGTTATTGGAAAGACAAATCTAATCTTCACTAAAACCTTTTAGAGGCTACAAAGATTTTGAGTCTGGGGTGAAAGCTCAACTCACAAAAAGACAAATTCCAAATTAAAAATGTTGCACTTGTTATTTTGATGTTTTATGCGACTATTGTATTAAAAAAAATAAAGGAAACAGGTTGGCAGTTTAGCAAAGAGCAAAGTGTTTTTAGCAGGAGCAAGACATAAGTTTACCGAAAAATGTAGCTGTACATATCCCCACTGAGATATGTAGCGCTACCTGTGGCTGAGGTGAGCTGGTAAATAATAAAGCTTTTCCCACTTAGTGACAGAATAGAAGTTAGAGTCTCTCCTTATTTTTGGCTGCATGTTCACTCAACCAGGCTGAAAAGATTACTGGACTTAAACAGCGGCAACTTTCACATTTGTACACGCGGGCCTTAACAAAGAAGGCACATCAAGTCTATCTGGACCCGACTCATCCTCTTCACTGTGCTCTCCAGTTGCTGCCATCTGGACGTAGATTTAAAGTCCCAATGGCAAGGAAGAATGGCTACAAGCGGTCATATTAATTGAGAATAGATAAGTTTATGTGTTCTCTAAGTCTGCTAGTAGTATTCCACTGATTTTAAATTTCACACAGTAACACAGTGCATTATGACTCAGCGTAGTAAATTTTAAATGGTTTTTAATATTTAACTGAATGACATGAGTAGAGTAGTATGACTTGATTTCATTTTACAGATCTTGTTTGCTCATTGTGCATGCAGTTTTGTGGCGACTGTGATGTGTGTTGTGTTGTGTGTTTTTTGTGCCATTGCCAAAGATAAATTTCCATTTTATGTCAGTTTAATGGACAATAAAGGAGTCTAAAGTCTAAAGTCGCCTTTGGTCCTGACTTAACCTCATGTTGAAGCAAAAATAATTGTGTTTGAATTATTCTAATAAAAATGACCATGAGATTAAAATCCTGATTTATCACAAGTTACAATAGCTTTACAATAAAAACTGCTCTCCCGGAGTTAAAGCGCATACATGACTTTGGTCATACTAGTGTAATGTAAAATCAATACACAAACTGTAACACGGTTTGTGTTACAGTTTGGCAGATTAATGCCTGACCTGATTTGAAAGTCATGGCATAAGAAGTGGAGTGATTTCTTAGACATGAGTTGAGCAGAATGTGGTCAAAAGACTCAACTAAATTTTCTTTTTCATGTCTTTTTTTTATCCCCTTCCCAACATCCTATCCCACCCCTCTTTTTGCGGCTCCTGACCCACCCAGTCCTGCACACTCCCCTCCTTCCCTTTCTGCTTTTACCCACAGACACTTGCTTTTTTGTATGAAAGGGGGTCAACCCGGCGAACAATCCAGTCTGTCTTTTCCCGAAATAAGCCAGTGGGAGAGGGATCGGTGGAGAGTAAGCCAGAAAGATTGGAGCAGAGAGGTGCGCAGCCTCTGGTTATAAGTCTCTGGAGTGGGACCCGACAGCCTTCAGCTCCAAACACACAGCCTTGCTGCTCGCCCGCCTGGCCTGACTGACTGACACACTGAGATTCCCTCCACTCCCTCTCCCTCTTCTGTCCTGCTCCTTCCCTCCTACTTTCCACCGTGGAGAGTGAGAGTGCACAGATTGGGAAGGTGCTCCTCAGACCTGCGCCTGGATCGCTCGAAGACAGCACAGAGAGGACTTTTCCCTCGTCCTTCATTTTCATCCTCTCCCTGGGTTTTGCCGTCTCTTCCAAGCACGTGGTTGGATTTTGTTTTTAGAATTTTTTTCTCTCCAGACTCAGAAAAAGAACCAAAAAGAAAACAAAAGTTTGAAAATAGAGTTTGCTTCAACTGCAGCAGCAGAGAATATCCAATTTTTGAGTTTTATTTATTTTATTTTGTGGTTGTTTTTCATCCTTTTTTGCCTATTCGACTCTCTGCACTTGCAGCAGCACTGGACCAGTTCAGAGTGCCAGCTCTTTCCCCCACAGGACGCCTCTCCTTATTTTTGGCTGCATGTTCACTGACTATCTGATACTGCCACATCTCATGGGAGACACGCGTGGCTGAACCAAGGAGGGCGGCCGGCAGAAGAGAGAGACCCACCTGAGGAGCACACCAACAGCTGCCCCGACCCACCTGCCCTACAAACCCCCTCCAACCTCCCTCCCTCCACCCCCCGACAGAGGGTGAGGTAAGCGCTACCTGTGCTCACATTTCCTCTGGCTCCGCTTGCATCCTCACGTCCTGTCATCATTCCATTTTATCACATGTGGCTGAGGTGAGCTGGGCCAAGAGAAACAGAAGGAGAGAGAAGGAAAGGGGGAAAAATTTATAAAAAAAACAGATTCAGCATCTCAGTCATAAGACCTGAGTAAATCTCCTCACCCCTAAGCTAGTGCACAAAACTCGAAGATTAAAAAGAGTTGGAGTTTGATCACCAAACCTCTCCTTGACAAACTTTGTTTATATATATATATATATATATATATATATATATATATATATATATATATATATATATATATATATATATATATATATATATATATATATGGCTTACTTAGATAGTCTTCCTTCATCCCACATGTTTTGTGGGGGTCAGTAATAATAATGATGTTAAGCAGGCGTGGCATGTCTAAGAACAGTGAGGCAGCAGGTTATGTTTAAGAACAGACGCAATTCAAATGCTCTTCAGTAGAATGAATCTCACACACATATATGTAAGTGATATATATATGTATATTTCTCTATATTTCCATGATCCCAGAATTAACAACTGCTCTCATTTGCTTCCCTCCTTTCTCTACTCCTCTCATTTCTCCTCCACTGTTGCTTAATTCCATCCATTGTGACGCCTCTGGCATGCGATGCTGCATTCTTTCGGTAACAACATCCCTTCACCAAAAACTCAGAGAGGACAGATAGTTGTGACTCCAAGTCTTTGGGTGTCCCATATGGAACACAAAAAGTCTCTGAGGGGAAGAAAGGGGAAACAAAAAAAAAACAAACAAAAAAAATGAAAAGAGGAGCAAAACACAACGTTGCCAAGAACTCCTGTTACGATGACGGTTACTGCGCCAACTTGTAGTTCACTGCATCGGGAAGCATTCTCAGGAAAAGCCTGTTGATCCCGACTTTTAACATCCACAAACAGTTGGCGCCATTTCTCTGTTTTCTGTCATGAGTGGAAGGAAATTGACTGCAGGTATAGAAGTGAGTCAGACAAGTGCAAGAGTTTCTTCATATCTACTGTGGCACAGAATACACACCAAACTCAAAGAATGTCATGGTTCACAGGATATGACAGGACTGATGTGCCAAACTCTCTTTGCCTCAACTGAACTAATTCCACTTTAATGAATACTACTTTGTGCAATGTGTTGTAATGGGACCTGTGACGCTTGTACATTTGATCAAAAATCAAATGTACAAGTGTGGACCTAAGAGGAGAAGCGAGCAGCACAGAAAAAGTTTTTTTTTTCTTTTCTTTCAAAAGACAAGCACGTGGGCGACGCCAGCCTTGTCTGCTGTTGATAAAGCTGCTCTTTGCTCCTGGCTTTCAGTGATTCACAGTCCCCACCGGGTGGAAGATGGCCAGCCGTGGTTCTGACCGGAGGCTCAGAGCAGCTCAAGTGTGTGCTCGTGGAAGCGATTTCTCTCTAAAACCACATATGCCAGGATCCAACCTGCCGCCGATTCAGGCCTCTTGTACAAAGTAGCAAAGCGCGACCAAGCGTACACAAACAACAGTCATGCTGGATATTGTCGAGGGCACACATGGTGTACTTTAGCTATTCTGTAGTAAAGACAACTGCATGAGTTTAACTCTCACTTTAAAAACTTTTTTTTTTTTTTTTTTTTTTTTTTTTACAGAGTAACACACCCCCGCTCTGATTTTCTCCCTCTCTGTCTGGTTGTCTGAATGTCTGTAGAAGGGATGTCTTTGGTTTCAGCTGTCTCTGGACTGATGACCTTTCAAGCTCATCCTTTCTAGCTTGTAAAACACCCTGCAGTTTGTGACCACAAGGGGGCGGTGTAGCTTCCAGCTTCCCACCAAACGCTCACTCAAAACACATGGCGTTGTGTACAAAAGGAGGATTGATGTTGAGCCGGTGAATATATTTAAGGTCGCGTCCTTCCGAACTCACATCCTGTGAGCGTAGCAGCCACACTGCTGTCCTGAGTCTGTTTGAAGGATGCAAATTTGCTGTGCAGGGTTTATTTCCTTTCTTGCTCCCTTTACGGTTTTTCTTTTTTTGTGCTCTGCTGAGATTCGTAATGCCTTTCCTTGTGCGTTTCTGCTCAAGACTTGGCCATTACATGTGCCTCCACTACTTTCAGCGTTAACAGGAAATGAAGGAGAATGCCAGTCATTCTGTAGCAGAAGCAAACACCCTCCCAGCCCTTTACTGTGCTGGAATCCAAAACACCTCCTGAACGCGAGAACACACACAAAGCGGCATACGCACACACTTCCCTTATCGGAGTCTTTTGTTCCGTTATGCCTCTCGGGGCAGGGAAAGTGAAAACGGGCGACTGCTATCGTTTAAAATCAGGCTTTGAGAGTGTTTTTTATTAAGTTCACCGCTCCCTCCTCCCCTCCTTAGCTAGAATCTGTAATTTCAACCCCAAATGTTCAATGAGTCTTCAGCGCACATTAGAAGGAATGCTAACCAGTTCTGGTGAAACACTGAGTGAAGAACTGCAGCGAAGGGTGGTGGGAACCGAATACAGGTTCTGGTCTTAATCAAGGCTTGGACCAAATCGTTCAAGACTAATAGGCTGGATTTGTTTTTCAAACTATAAAGGGGAGCGAGAAAGAAAAGACAGACTCAGTAAAATCTATAAACACTTCTTTTTGTTTTTTGTTCAGTGCAGTTGCTTAAAGCTTTGCACTTTTGCTTCATTTGCTCTGTTTATTCAGTTTAAGCTTGTTTTTACTCAGCCGGTAGCCTTCTTGGCCTGCACAGCTAGATGACATATGTGAAAATTGGTCTGCATTGAGCCGATATGGCGAATCGACACAAATATCTCCCCCTTCAAAACGGACGGGGCGGCTACTTGCTGGAGAGACTGTTTTGACTCTGTGTGAGCCAAGGGACAAGCACATTGACAAAAGGGAGAAATGAAAAGTAGAGTCTAATCATCTTTCAAGTGGAAGCTTCACTTATTGTTTTTGTGATTTATTTGCCTGCTATTCCATGTCTTTGTTTATCAATATCCCTCTCATGGTTTCAGCCTCTCATAACTGTCTGGAGCAGAGGAAGTTTTTCCACTGGGTTGGCAGCAGCAGGAGGATGGAGAGAGAGAGACAGAGAGCGAACAGTAGGGAGGCTTGGCAGACACCCCTTGTTATTTTTCCTCCGCCTCCCATTGACTCTGTCAGCGCTTGGTTCGGTCTCAGACGGGGCCGCGAGAGCAGAATGGGTTGAGAACAGCATCTATCAGTCAGGACTTATCACAGGAACTCTGGTAGAACAAAAACTGTGGTCAAGGTAGAAGTTGTCAACACCACATCGCCACGATTTCCTCACCCCCTAATCTTTTTTGGCCTTGTTACGATTGTCGAAGCAAATTTGTTTCCTAAGGCAAGATGCTGATTGGCATCACTGAAATGCAGACAAGGAACAAAATGCATTAAAAGCAAGGCAGTTTAAATTCCTTCAATGTTTTTTTTTCTTATTATTATTTCTTCTTGGAACAGCATCTTGCGTTTCCAAAGGGATCCCAGCACAAACAAAAAGAACTGCTCTGCTGTTCAGACACAACCGCTGTTCTCAGTTAATGGACTGTGATACCTTCATTTTTACTGCTCAGTCCTCGTTTTCTTTGGTTTTCACTCGTGCTGATTGGATGCTGTTGCCGTTGACATTTCTGACATCTGACACTTCTGCCATGCAGGAGTCGAGCCCGTAAAATGAGGGGAATCGACAACGCAAGCCAAAAATGACAAAGTAGAAACTGGTCATATATACATATAGACAAATATTTTACCAAGACATGTCCTTATTTTTTCATGTGAATAATAGAAATAAATAATTTTACCCTAACTATTTCCCTTTGCATGTTATAAGTCATACTTTTAAATTCTCTGAGAAAAGCCTTAATGTTAGACATTAGTCACTTTAATCCATTTGTTTGGGTTCACAACCCTACCTTATATAATTTGTGAACCTCAAAACTCTTAACCCTTTCCATATTTAATGAGCCTAATACTGGATTAGTCCATATTTGATCGAAGGCTAGATTAGCAAAGCACTCTGCCTGGTTGTGTGTTGTTACCCAGGCCGTTTCAGAGCTCACTGAAAGTGTGCTGTGCTGGTCGGTAATGGCAGTAAAAGCACAGGTGTCTTATAAGCATTCGGTGCATGTGGGGAGGCTTAGCATACAGCTCCTGTTTTTCACTTTGCTACCTCATTGCCCCTCTGTTGACTGTCTGGCAAGGGTTTTGTTTGGGGCTTTCAAAAGCAGGACACAGGGCCAACTCTTTACGGGATCAACTACTCAGTATGAAACTCCCATTATCCCTCTTTTCATCATGTTACAGACAACCCTCCAAAGTCAAGTATTTATTTTTCTTATTTCACTTTTGATCCATTGTGGATATATATCTCCCTGATGGGTCAAGAGTGAATAAGAGGTTGGTAACAAAGTCATCTGAGACTGTTAGAAAAGCTTGAGCCTCTGTTATTATTCAGTCTGAGCTTGAATGAGACGTGTGCGTAGGTGTTTGCAAAAAAAAAAAAAAAAGATATAAAATAAAATAAAATGAGACGAGAAAAAGAGCAGGGTTATTGTGGTGTTAAGATCCCCTTGGATCGGGGTCGTAAAAAGTTTTTTTATTTCACAGAGTCAGACTCTCTGGAGTAGGAAATGGATGCTTTGCAAGTGACACGTGCATCATGTGATCGCACGTGGAGGAATTCCCCCCACTCTCCGGTAGAAGGCAACAGCTTCAGAAAAATATGTGATCAATCAACAAGGCTTGTGTCCAAAAATGTACTTGTGCCTTTTATTTCATTCAACAGTTTTCCCGTGCCAGACCCACTTAAATGTGGTAGCTTCTTAATCTATAAATAATACTCAAGGTGACTGCCTGCGTTGTTCTCCGCCGGAGCAGAAAATTCCAAACACCTGACTTCATCGGGGTTTTCTTTTTATAGGACGGGGACATTTTTATTTCCTCTCCATCATCCACAGCTGACTGGCAGCTTGAGATGCACAGAATAAGAGGGGAATCTTATTTATATACCATAATACTGAGAAAGAACAATAAATGTAAAAAAAAAAAAAGAAGAGAGCAGAATTGGGATAACCAAGAGCCTGTTAACATTGTTGCAAACCTGGGAACTAAAATATGGCTTACATGTATAAATACCAGACGTGAAGATAGTTTAATATCTGAAAGACTAGCACAGATGGAAGTACTTGCTAGTCAACTGCGCCAGTCTGACTGGTTAACCCTGAATACGGGTTGATTTCTTAACCTAATTAATTAACAAGTCAATTGTGAATTCTGTGGCACTTCTGAGAACCTTGATAACAAACCATCCGGATGACAAACCATCTGGATGACAAACCATCCGGCTTTCCAGATTTCAGCATTCAAAACGTGCACGAAGCCGTTTCCCTGTAAAAAAAACCAAAGGTCGTGGGTTGTTGCTTCAAGAAAAACATTGATGTGTGAAGGCAGATCTAAACACAGAGTTAATGATCTTGTGGTATGTTGCATGGGAAAGCAAAACAAAGAGTAAGCAAACTGGTGGAAAAGTGGCCCTTCAGAGACATGTGGAGCACCGAAAGTTGGCATGTTTGGCACACATTTTTCTGATGTCTGAAATTCCGTGAACGATTGTCATTTCACACGGTGTTTTCAAAATAATACACGTCGCTCGAAGTGTCTTTTCTTATTTAGATATACGTCTTTTGTTTGTGAGACCTTCAGCCCCCAGGTTTGAGATAGTTTTTCACACACACTGTTGGAGTTTGAGGAAATTGAATTCAAACACACCATATTTGTGACCTCCATTAGATTTAAAGACCGAGAAGTGGTGGGTATCTGAAGTGGTGAATAGTTTGGTGAACAGTATGAGCACTGGGGTCACTTTTACAGCCTATTGAATGCTTGATTGTTCCAGGTACTGGTTGGACTCCACCAAGGTTACCCCTTCTTCACCAAGCCTCTTTGTTGTGTTTATAATCAGGAGCACATATCATCATGATAGAAAACAAGGGAGGTTGGGTCAGAACCGCAGCACCCACAATTGGCTTTGTGCAGATGACGTGGTTCTGTTGGCATCTTTAAGTCATGAATCTGAACAGCACTGGCAGAGTTCCTAGTGGTTTTCCAGACCCCTCCTACTAATGGAAACCCTGGGACAGCTCATACAAACTCGTTGTTCATGCCCAGGAATGCCTTGGAATCCCACAGGTGGAGTTAAAGAGAGCTCCTGGAAAGGAAGGCATCCGGAGTCCCTTCCTAGACATGTCACTGCCATCCTACCTAAACTCTGAAGTAGAAGAAAATAGACAATCTGTAGGGAAAGACTCCCAGCCGATGCAGTTTTGTTTATTTTTCCATCGTTACCACGTACTAACCACCTCATTAAAAAATAACAAACTCCCCAAAGGGTATTTAATTTGATCAATTGAGTGTGACAAAGACTTGGGTACAGTGAATTGATCAATCGAAAAGCAACCAAAACATTGTTTTTCAGAATTCTGTTTATCTCATTACAGCCGAATGCCTTTTCTCCCAGACTTTATTTGTGGATGTTGTGGCTCAGAAACTAAATCTGTTCTCTGCAGACCATGAGCCGATTGACCAACTTGTATTTCATACCGCAGTGCTCAAAGGCATTAATGAAAGTACAGCACAGCCATTCCTTCGGGGCTTTTGTCCTAATCATTTCCTGTAATCACCAGCGTAGTGAGGCGATAAAATGGAAAAGCAACTTATTTCAGCTCATTTGAGGGAATTCTTTTTGAGCGTTGCTTCAGGGACTGTGCTGTTGACTAAACCTCGGTCTGTAAGTCTGTGTGCGTGTGTGCCTCTCCATAGTTACAAATGAAGTCCCCTTGTTTCGGTTGATCCCTGCTGTAGAGGTAATGTGTCGCAGGGTTAGACGGCAAACATGATGCAGTTTGGCTGCTTGAAAAAGCAGCTGAAAATGAATTAGTTTCTCAGACAGTCCCATGAGGGGTTTACCGTTCTGCTTCAAGACAACAACGTGCCAAGCAGAGTTCCGAAGGAATTTTCTTTGAATGTCGTTAAGAGAAAGACCAGAAATTGTGGCATTAAATTAAATTTCTCGGTGAATGCAAAGTCATGTTACAGAAGTACGGTAGTCAAGTGACAGGCAAGATACGAATTGCTGTGAAAAGGCATGAAATTGTTGTGAACCTTCCATAAAGGTTCACAACAGTTGCTAAAATTACTGCAGGAGTGTATCGACAACTCATGTAGCAGGTCCCAAACCAGCATCCCTAAAACATTTCAAGCTCCGCACACCTCACGTGTCTGATCATGTTTCAGCATTAGGCTTTAAGGCGAAAACAGCGACTGTCTTACACTGAAAAAAATAAGTCATTGGATGAACATAAAAAAATTATGGAAAGGATTTCCACCTGATTACTTTGCTTTATTTCAGCACCATGTACTTGTGTTACTCCTATTTAAAGCAAATGTGTTAGGTCAACCTAATTTATTAAGATTATTCCAATGTAAAGCAAATGTGTTGGCTCCACTTGTTACAATGGTGATTCAATGGGTGATTCTAAATCAAACATGTTGGCTCAACGTAATATATTGTGGTTATTCTTATATAAATAAAATGAGTTGGCAAAACATAATTCATTAAGGTTGTTCTAATTTAAACCAAATATGTTGGCTTAACCAGAATTATGGTAAGGCAATGGATGATTGTAAATCAAATGAGTTGGCTCAACTCCATTCATTAAGGTTATTCAAATTCAAATGAAATGTGTTGGCTCAACATATGTTTTAAAGGTTCCTTTAACTCAGTTACTATAGCATGACCCAGTGTAATGCAATACAGCCCGCCCAACTAATCTGCAATGTTTAGGACCAAATCATTGATGTAACTTCATTAAGATGAATGTAAATCTAGTTGAAACCACCTTATTTTACAGTGGTACCTTCACACTACCTGATTCAGTAGGTCCAACTCACTAAAAGCAAGTTAGCTCAACAAATATGCTTCATGCTAAAAGACAGCTAGTTAATCGTGTGGAAATTATTTCCATTATTTCATGACGTTAGTTCAAAGACATATTTTCAAGCGTTAATCAAGCATTTTAAGATAGCACTAGGTGAAAGTGTAGGAAGAACACTCAACAATTAGAAAAGGTACAACACAATTGTATTTTCAGAATTGTTATACATCGTTTTTTTACACAGCACAAAACACAGCTGAGTTGGACATTGAAATAAAAAAACAACTACAAAAAGGTTACAGTTTCATTTCCCAGCCAATTCTTTACAACATAAAACATGTCAGTATAGTTGCTCAACTTAGAGAACTGTAACAATATAAATCTTTTCTACTGCAGACTTTAAACACTCATTTTCCATATGAAACTTTACTCAACTTAGCAGCGAGTTTCATATTGAGAACTTGTGCTTTCTTTGATAAGTTCTTTCCATCCAATTTCATTATTATTTTCTGTATTACTTCAAAGGTATGCTTGAGTTACTGAGCAAGTTGAGTGCTGAACGCACTAAACTTGAGGGTAGCTCAAGTTTAGAGCATAGATTAGTCCCAGCAGCATCACTATTGCAGAAGATACACTGCCCAAGCTGTTCATAACTTCCACCTCCTCCAGGACAATCCCAACATCCAGATGTGCATCGGCAGCCTCTGCACCCTCTGCTCAAATGACGATTCCGAGGACAGCCTCGGCTTTGGCCATTTCTGCGCATTCATCAACGTCCTAAGGGAGTTAGGGAAGGGTATTGGGGGAGAGACAATTCACATGTAATTAAATAAATAAATTAAGACTGACATTGATTGAGTCACTCATGGACCTTAGTTGGTGAAAGTATTTTAACAACTCTTAGGAGTTCTATTGTAAACACAAAGAGAATTTAACATACCATGTACTCCCTCACCAGCTTCTCTGGATCTTCATTTAGGTACACACAGACCTTTGAGGATGCACTCTCGTCTGACCTCAGCAGTGTCTTCCTAAATATGCAGATCAAAAAACAATGAGAACAATCTCAAAACTCCAGCAGTATAGGTTCACACACTTGAAAACATAGCTGCATTCAAAGGAAGTCACAACAAAAGTGATCAGTGGCTTGCAGTCTATTTGAAAGATATTTAAAATTGTTAGTATTCCTTCATTATGCCATGACTAAAATGGAGTTTAACATCTCATTTAAACATCTAACTGAAGCTGTTAGAGGTTTAAATAAAGACATGAATATATCACCAAAGAAATATGTGAAAAGTACAGAATGGTCAACACAGTCTATATCCTTCTACTTAAATGAATATGCAAAGCATTCCATGTCTTACAAGTACATGGACAGTCTATGTGTGGGCATGGATAACGTCGCATATGCCGGTGTTTAAGTGTAAAATGTTTTAACAGGTCATATCTACGAGACAGAGAGACTACACTCCTTACATTTCCACATCCCCACGCAAATAAAGACAAATAAAACAGACTGGCCAAATAAATGTTTAGCTGAACTCTAGCTCTATAAGCTCTCTAACACTACATTCAGTCACTTTAGATCTGGCAAAACTTACTATTAGCCACTGAAATCTATAACTTGATAGCCGATGAGCCCCTTGACCAGTACTTACGCAGGTGGATTACAGACAGGTGATGTTCTGAAAGAGATCAGATATATTTTCAGCCATTAAAATATGCAATTCATACTGAACTGAGTTGTATCTTTTAGTACAAGTCCCTTGAATGCCTCATGAATATAACCACTGGACACTTGTATGCAAGCACATATGTGTAGAACAATGGTGAATTGAACATTGTAGAAAGCAATAGTAACAAAGGTCAAAATGAGCACAATCAACACAAAAAACATCAACATTTCAAAATTAAACCAATGAACTTTATATTGTTTCTGAGCTACAATTATTTGGGGACAACAAAGAAGAGTCCAAAAAACCCCAACATCTTTACAGCAGAGGAATATGTATTTTAAAGAAAAAAAATAGAAAGCTCAAGTCTGTAATAATGGATAATCCATTGAGAGTTTTAGCCTGACAAAATATACTAGAAATCCATAACTAACAGGTATTTTAGGAACATTTAACAAAGCTCAGAAAGCAATGCTTTCTGCAGGTTTCACCGACTGAAATGTAGGACTTTTTATTACCATAATTAATTAAGAATCTCGATGATGATAGAAAGGTACCAAAGTGTGTGTGTGTATCTACATTTACCTCCATAGTAACATTACTGAAATAGAATTAAAATAGTTAGAAATAGACTGATGTTAGATCCGTGTGTTAAAAATCCACTAAACCTCCAGGGAGCTCAGGAGGAGCAAAACTGTGACATTTCCGGGGTCCATTTGTGTCTCTGGCAGCAGCTTTGTGACCCTTACACTACATATGGCTCTGCAGAGTTTTTTCGCACAGAATGTACCTAACATGGTGCGGCGATAAATGTAAACAAAAAGCTATCTGCCTTAACCTAACCGGCTTAATCTACAGAACATGAAATAATGTGACACAAGTATGGAACAAGTAGAAAATGGTGCAAATGGTAGAGAAATTTTAAGTTACATATTTTTATATGGATTTAGATGAAAATAGTTTGACTCTTACCTTTTTCAAATTAAGTAGATGCACGCCAGGAATCTCCCCTCTGCCCTTGAAAAAACCCAACAAGGTGCGAGCCAGTTATCTCGCGTGATTTTCCGTAATCTCTTGATGTCGCTGGATCCTCTTCAGCGGGAGATGAGTCTGACACAATAGCGCTTTGGAACTGACGTCACTGTTTTTTTTTATTAGATTAACTTTGACAAATATTGATATTGAATAAAATAAAAAAAAAAAAAAACATATATATATATATATATATATATATGTTTTTTTAAAAAAAACATATATATATATATATATATATATATATATATCTTTTTTTTTATTTTATTCAATATCAATATTTGTCAAAGTTAATCTAATAAAAAATATATATATATATATATATATATATCTTGGCACAGCCAAGATACTGCGCAGGACCCTCAAGCTCCCAGGCCTCTGGTAGAGGCCTGGGAGCTTGAGGAATTAGATGTATTCAAGTTGAGATAACGTCATTCAATCACGTTAGTTCAGTTGAGAGAAAAAACCGATTGTCTCGCGTGTTCTCGCGTGATATCCCGTGATCTCACTCGTTGTCGTCAGCACAATATCAGTCTAACTATAATGAATCATGTTAGTTCAACATGATTCAATTTTATAAATGTGAAGTCGTGGAATATCTTGTTTATCCAACATGATTTTATCACGTTTTCGCTTCAAACCCAACATTATTGTGTGAAAGGTACATGATATTTTTTTGTTAATGTAATACGCCCCGACGTTCTTTTTTTTTTTTGGCGGAAGATCTAGCTGACGTAATTGAATCACGTTATCTCACCTTGAATACATTTTATTCCATTTGCGAGAAAAAACCGATTGTCTCGCGTATTCTCGCGTGATATCCCGTGATTTCCCGTAATCTTGCGTGAACTTGCGTGATATCCCGTGATCTCACTCGTGGTCTTCAGCATAGGATCGGTCTGACTATAATGAATCATGTTCGCTCAACATGATTCAATTTTATAAACGTTGAAGTTGTGGAATATCTTGTTTATGCAACATGATTGTATCATGGTTTTGGCTCAAACATGCAATTATTTAATTAACAGTACATGATATTCTTTGTTAATGTGATAACCCCTGAGGTTCCTTTTTTACAGTGTAGGGGAACACACAGGCATCACATTTGCTTAAAACATCTTGATAGTATTGTATTACAGCCAACTGTTGTAGTATGATGACCTGGAGCTGCTTAGTTGCTTTTGGACATCTGTGACTTGCCGTAAGTGACAGAGTCATTAATTTTGCGATTTGTCATAAAAAATTAGAACATTTTTTATTTTGTATTTTTTTAAAGTGAATGTGAATTTCCACCCATCAAATCATGACCTGAGACTTAAACGTTATTCAGCAGAACAACATTCTGCCTCTGAATGGCTAGGAGATGAAAGACGGTTTTGGTCTGAAGGTAAAATTTGATTTCGATACTGTGGCATGACCTTAAACAGGCCATCCATGATATTTTGAACACAATCCAAGCTAAATTCTAGAGTGGGCCAAAATTGTTCCACAGAAATGAAAAATGCAGAATTGCCAGTAACTGCAAATGCTTGATGGCAGAAAAAGTACTAGGTTTAGGGGGAAATTGCTTTTTCACATACGGCCAGGGCGGTTTGGCTGCTTTTGTACACAAATAGATGAAATCGTCAGATGAAACCTGGAATTTCTCTTTACTCAGGTCATGCTTGTTAAGTAACCTGAAACAAATAATCGTGACAGACGAGCAAAAACAACAACAACAACAAAAAATCTGTAAGAGAGGCAATACTTTTTCCACAATGTGTGAATGTGTGTATGAAGGGGCGACTGAATGTTTTGTAAAGTGCGATATAAGTACAGGCCATTTACCATATTTTAGTTCTTCAAATCAACTATATTTAGCAATTGGTTAATTTATTGGTGCAAAGATGTAACATTTGAATTCACTTGGAAGGGATTGGTTGTAATAAAACAAAAGCTAATCTGAAAATGCATTAGCATTTTCATTCGGCAAAGATCCCATGCAATTAGTCCAAATACGTACATGAGCCCAATGAAATACGCGATTTCAGAGGGTGAACACAAAAACTTCACCTTAAGCTGATAATAACCATGCATGTCTGTGATTGTTTGAAAACTGAGAGAGAGCTGCAGAAATACAGCCACCTCTGGAGGATGTTCTCCGGCCAACCAACATAATCCTTAATTACAGAGGGCTTTGAATCAATTACCACTCACTTTTATGTGGTTTGCAGATGGCAATGCTCCTTCTTGCTCACCACACGCTTTTCTTGCTCCTTTGTCTGCAAAAACAGCAAAAAAAAAAAAAAAACTAAGTGCAGCGTTGCCTCATTGATAATTTGAACCAGAAAAATGGTCATTTCCTAACAATAGGGCTGGACTTTTTCACCAAGACAAACCCAAAACCAGTCCCAGATTCGCAAATTTTTAGCTGGACCGCGCCCAACGCGGGGCAGAACCGCACATACCCTGGTCTTCCTAACATGTGGTGAAAGTGTGATAGAGGTATGGAAATCATGAGCACCGGGGGATAGAATGGAGGTCTGACGATGGATAGAAAGTGGAACTTGATGAAATTAGGATTTGGAACGTGGACGAAGTGATAGCAGAAAGCAGACGAGGATGAGTGAAAGAGCAGGAATGATGTGAATCAGATGGAAGCGTAAATGAGAGGGGGGGAAAAAATCACCTCCACTTGATTCGAAACCATGTGGCGTCTTTGTAGTTGAAGCCAAAGTCAACAGAAAATTTCCGGGGGGGGGGTCATGTGTTTGTTTAGACGTTGAGTCATGAATCACCCTTTGCCACAGACGCGTTGTTCATCACCCGGGTGACATATTAGTCGAGCCAAGCGGAAGGGTCAGTAATGCCCCTGAAATCCTGCAAGAGGATAAACGTTCAATGTCAACTTAAAAGTTGAAACCTTTCTTTAAGTGTCAGGTGCTAACTCATTTTGTCGTACAGTGAAGGATCCATCCAATCTGCTGTTGTCAACGTTATTTCCAGAAGATTAGGCTTCATCTACGTTATTTTCTGACTAGAAGGTAAGCAGAATGGATGATAAGGAGCAAAACGAGGATGAGGATGCACCGATGTCTGCCAGATTGCTGTATTGAGAGGATGTGTTTTGAATACTATGTCCCTGTCTTGTGACCGCCTCCTGATTTAAACCTCATGCTTGAAGCACAGACGTCAAAGAGAAAGCAGGAGTAGAACGTTCTGAGGCCCCTCAGCAGCATTGAGAAATCTACACATTTTCTCGTTCGTCAGTACTTCTACCCCCAACTGGCACTTTGAAGGTATTTAGTTTTTCAAGCCTTCTGTTTTTTACAACCTGTGCCTGCTGGAGGTTCACTCTCACCCCTTTTATCGACATCAAATCCAGCTGCTGTTTTTGTAAAAGAAGCAGAAAAGAAGAAGAAAAAAAAACATAAAGCAATAAAGGCTGATAAATGTATGTAGCGAATAAACTGGCAACGTGAATAAGCTTGAGTTGTTTACAAAGGCTTTTAAAGTGTTGGTTTTGAAATCCGATAACTTGAATTTGACTTAATTTTTATGGCGGCCCAGAATTTACAAGTCATGCATTGGCTGTGGGGTTTGCCTTCTGCATTTCTGCTACTGATGTAGTTTCTTTTTACTTCAGGATTGGAAGAGTCTGGAAGTCTGTCACCGAGGTTGCAATCTGTAACCTTGCCACAAGATGTCACTAATGTGCACAACTCAATAGCCTATTTAACGAAACACTTCAGGAGCAGAGTTGAAGAGAGACACCTTCTGGCAGTGTTGCATAAAGTACTGAGATCTCAGAGACAAGTAAAAGTATAGGTCCCGCTCCAAAATATGACTTTGGTAAAAGTCCAAGTCACTGACTGAAATGTTACTTGAGTTAAAGTCTTAAAGTATTTGAAATGTCTTGTACTTACATTTTTTATATTTTGGTAAACTTGTCAAATCCACTTAAAATAATGTACACAACCAAGTGCAGGCAAAATTAAACCTGCTAATAGATATACCAGCAGGGAAAATTTAGTTAAGAAAATTAGGCGCTTTACCTACACCACAAGGTTAACTTAACCTGCTTTACAACTGAACCAACTTCTTAGTATACCCTCCGGGACAGAAAATACAAAGTTTTTGTAAGCCTTAAGTTTTCCCTTTAAGTAAGGTCAGTGCTGATAATGAGAAAATTAAATAGTGGCCAAAATGCGGCCAACATGAAGAAAAAAAACCGTTACGATTACTCTACTTCACACACTATAGGTGCACACAACTGGTCATTATGTAAAACAAACAACAACAAAAATTGGGAGGGAAATGCAGCTTATTTGACATCTGAAGAGGGAGAGGTTTTTTGTAAACTTTGTGTTTAATGGGAGAAGCGAAACAAGCGTATCCTATTGGTGGTGATGAACAAGCCCAGGCAAGTCGGCTACCGACTTTGTTTCAGTCAATCAGTAGGTTGGGTCAAAACACTTGCGTTTCTCTCTCTCAATTTTTTGTAGCGAGTAGCTAAACAACACATTGAAAATGTATCGGAGTAAAAGTATGCAATTAAGTTTGGAAATATAGTGAAGTAAAAGTGAAAGTTATCAAAACTTTTCATACTCGAGGAAAGTATGAAGTACTCCAAAATATACTTAAGTGAAGTAGTGAAGTGTTTTTACTTTGTTACTATACAACACTGCCTTCTGGATGTGTCAGTGTAATTTCTGGATGAAATCACATTGAGACATCCATTTTGGAGAAGACATGAGATTAGAAGCGGACTCCAGATCGGATTATAGCCCATAGTTAGTTGATTTACTAGATCACCCCTTTAAGCTTGGGTAAAATCCCAGTGGGGCTCGCACACAAATGTTAGTTTGGGGAGACACCAAAAGCAGCCCCTACTGTGATTTTTGCTTCTGTATTGGAACTATTCAAGGTTTTCATTTGGTAAATATTAAAGCAACAAAACACTATCCATCAAATCCTTGAAACCCTTTTGCAACTGGCTTGCAGATAAGAAGAACATAAAAGTTGCAAACCTTACTTTAGTGCACAGATGTTTTCTGTTTGCAGCACATAAAAACCAGCATCTGTAAATTAAAGAAATTTGTTAAATATTAGAAGCACTTGGAAAACCCCAGATCTGTATGCTTGTTACTTTTCTGACACAGGATCAGTCACGACATTCCTTCTAAAGGGATGCCGAGTGGAAAAATCCAGGTGTAACAAAATAAAAATCCATCGACTAGTTTTTTCTGAGGCGGTACCAGATCCAAACTCTCTTGCCAAATGTGGAAAGAGTTCATATTCCCCCCTCCAAGTGAATACAGTATTCTTTAACGATTTCCTAATGAGGTTTTCCAAAGGCAGGGATGTATATAAGTGTATCTTACTAAAAAAAAAAAAAAAACATCTCTCTGGCATCTTTCTCTGTATCCCCTCTTGTTCCCGCACTTAATACTCTTGATCGCAAATGTTTATTTGTCTTTTTCTCCCATAATCATATGGGTGGTTTTAGATCACAACTCGGGTATTCTTTTACTCTAACACCAGATCCGTACTTAAAGGAAATCTCTTTGTTGATGTTTATGCATAAATTCAGAAGAGCCAACACAGAAAAATGGGAAGGTTTAACAAAGCCAAACAGAAGTAGTGATTTGAAGATTGTGGTGGTTGAAAGGGGAGTACTATCTAAATTGAGATTGTAACCAAACCACATGCTAAGAGGACATCAAAAAAACATAACATATATAATGCTAGTGCATTTTTGTTACTAAAGAGACAGTGCCTTTTTGTCCCTTTTGGGTGACTCCACTTACTAGCAGTTTGAGTCGCATCTCTTCTGATTGTCTGTTTCTGATTAACAACTAAATATCCTTTAATACTGGATCAACCAACTGCTCAGCTGCTTTCTTTGGAAATGTATACATATTTTATTGAATTAACTCTACAGTTAAGGAAACCGGAGTTTTTGCAGAGGCCTCTGTCCTCGACGCGGTCATTACAGGTTCGAGTCCCAGACACTTCTTGGTTTTATTCTATTTTTCATGGTGAACACAGAAGAAAAGTTCATTATATGCACTAAATAAGTATTTCATAAGATTAAAAAGATAAGTAGAGCTGTGCTGAGTCCTTTGTGCTAAATGTATATGTGGTGAAGAAGCAGATGAGCTTGAGGCTTTGAGCTACATGCGGGTCTTGTGGAGCTATGACCCGCATGTAGTATTCTGCATAAGTATATATAAGTATACTTATGCAGTATACTTATACATAAGTATTCTGTTCCATGTCACACCATGGAACAGAATACTTACATATTATAATAGCAATAAGATAAGCCACCTGCATTGAAGGGTGGGAGGTGACTTTTCTTCTATAGAAGAGGCTTCCTGACTCAAACTGCCAGGAAGTGAAGTTGCCCAGAAGGGACAAACACAAACTCGGTTTGCGCCTAAACAAAAAGTCACAAACAACGCATATTCTTCCATTCCTGGATTTCCATTTTTTTAATCTAGCTGAACACACAGTCAGATTTTTCTCATTTTTTATCTCCTGCAGACCAGCTTTCAGTAGATGGTATTCTTGAAAACTGCCCACACAAACAGTTACGGTCTTTTGGAATTTCAGGAACTTCTCAAAATGTATATTTGTATAATATCTTTACAACCATATATACAGTTTCCCCTAATTTTCCCTTTGCATCAAGGTCTGTTGGTCATATCCATTTATAAGAGGCAGAGCACACCATGGAGAGGTCACAGGTCAATCACAGGGCAACAAAAAACACCACAATAGAAAACCAGGAATAGAAAACACACACTCACTCCTAAGAGCAATGTAGAGAGACCAACTAACAGAAAACACTTTTATCGGATGAAGTGGAAGCACTTAGAGAGAACCCATTCATGGTTGGGGAGAACATGTCATCTCCATGCAGAAGCAAGCACCTTCTTTCTGAAAGGCAACAGTGTCAACTATTGTGCCAAAATGCAGCCCAAATAAATTGTAAACACAGTATAGTATATTTTTTGTTTTAATGAAGCATTTGACCCAGTATCCAGGGTGGGAATATTACAAAACATATTTTTTGTGATTTCTGTGAGAAAGAACTTAATGAAGTCATTGTGGGTTTTCTCTAACCCAGATAACAAAAATGCACATAGCAGAATTAGCTGAGCAGGGCTTTCGCTGGAGTCAAGATAAAATTTCAAAACCGTAGAACAATTGTTATGAAGGATGGTGGTGCCAACATTATGCTGAGGGTAACGCTAACAGCACTCCCACATTGCATCAGGCATTTGAAACAACAAAGATGGAAAGGTGGACGACATCAGGCTGTGCTGGTTTAGTTTCTCATTGGTCCAGAACCTGAATTTCCTGAGTATTTAGGAAGAAGGCAACCAGAGTTTTTGTCTTATTTATGGGAGACATTCTTTCAAGCCTTTTGGCTTGTGTCTGGAACTGTGTGTTCCATAAAGAACAAGGATCCTAAATAAGCCCGGGGGCTTGTTTGTCCAAGGATGCTAAACGTTTCTGCAAAGCGGGCTGCCTTTTCATAAGCTATAATAAGGAGACACAAGTTTGGCATATTTGTCTTAAAGCAGGATAAAGTCAACATTCCAACCACCACTGACAGGATGATTTTTTTTTTCATTTGCTTATTGATGTTGCCTTTAGCAGAATAAACACTTCATCAGCTGTCATAGTGATCTTGCGAAGTTTGCATTTGACCCACAGTTAGTCATGTTACTAACCTCATAGGCAGATTTACTGTTTACGTTGCTTGTAAAACGTAAACAGAGCTCCACCAGGCAGAAGCTTGAAGCTAGATCCTTTTTTTTTATTTCTCCTCACTACAGCTTTCCATGTTGATCACTGGTGCATGTCGGACCATTGGGAGAACAACGCATGGGAATGTACTCGGCAGAGTCCACATCGATTAATCTGCTAATCTACTCCATGTGACCCTCCTCCTGCTTGCCTTCACCCCCACGTATTACACAGCTCAAAATACGATTATTGTAATGCTGCCGAGGTCCTGAAATTGGCCAAATACTTCCCAGGCCAGTGAGACACAACAGCACACTCCAAGTCTCTGCTTGTCTGCTTATTTAGTTCAGCTTGGCACATCCGAATGTTGCGTTTTGCTAAGTCCGTCTAACATTTTTGGTACGTCATGGCTCGGTTGTCTTTTTGGCAGCACGGTGATCCTTGTCCATCATCTGCGAAATACATAAAAGTGCATTTTCCCAGTGCTGAGACTCAAACTTTACCCCTTCAAACATTCTGAAGGGAAAGAGCAAAGGCCCGACTCCTGCCTCGTCTGCAACCTCAGACGCACCTCATCCTTTGTGATCCCCGCATCTTTTCTGCGTTTCTCCAGTGGTGCATCGCTTACTCCTCAAAGCTGATCTGGAATGTGTCTGCAACCATTTATTCTCTGCCCTAAGAGTGTAGTCCACTCAGTAAAACAAAGTAATTCTGGTAGTACAGAAAGGCAACACAGACAGGGAATATAATTGATTGGGTTGTTTGTTAACTAATGGCATCAAAAGATATTGAAATGGAAACTGCCTGGGCTGCTGTGATAAGTGCATTAGTGCTAAAACACTTGTTCTCTTGACTTATGATCATTTGGGAAATCAAATTCTGCATCCAGATGGTAAAGTTTTTTGTCTCCGTTATCAGTCTAGACTCCATTTATTTACACATCTGTGCTTGCCCGATAAGCAAATTGTTGCCATTACCTTACGGGTGCGAGGGGCCAGTTGTGTTTTTTTTCTCTGCAGAGTAGATAAATAAGCAGTGAGCAGGAGAAAGAAAGAAAGTAAGAAAGGAGTAAAGAAAGAAAGAAAGAAAGAACTAGAATTCACCAGCAAAAATGAGTGCAACCACTGTGGGAGATGTGGTGAACATCAAGAAGTGGGGGCGGGTGGTTGGATGGGTGGGTTGGGGCTGAGGAGGGAGAAATTTGGCATCACTGATGGAAACGAGGTCTGGAATCGGCTTTCGCTCACACATAAACACGCACGCACGCACAAAGAACGGAGCAGACAGAGGCACCCGCCACTTAAGCGACATTGCAATAGACATTTTCAGGAATTCCTATAAAAACCACAGACGTTATTAGACCTTGTTGAGGAGAAAAAATTATGACAAGGACAGGTTAGGAGTGCAGGAGCAAGAGGAAGAAAATGCAAGAAAAATAAGTCAGACGGTGTTTGCTTTTCAAATCTGCTTTTTCTTTAAAAAAACACAAGAAAAAAATTGTCTTTTCACTTTTCTGCATTTCAATGTGAGCAGAAACTGAGATCTTCTGTCTGGGGAAGTAATTGGTGGGTGACAAGAAAGTGTGAATGCCAGTCGGTAATCAATTTAGACCCTGAAGAGATGCTGCCAAATGTTTTAAAGTATGTCTTTGATTGAAAGTTATATGCAGTTGTTATTTTTGTCTGATTTTCTTGCCATTTTCTTGTCATTTGTATTCAGTACAAGCCCAAATTAATTGGTCCTAAAGGCTGAAGCTCGATGAGAGGTTCAGATTAAAAGAGGACGTTTGCTGTTTAAAGTCTCACAAATGTGACTATACGAAGACATTTATACGAAACTTTAAACATTCTGTGCTGTGACACCATTGAAAATAAAACGTGGTGTTGCAGCTCGCCAATCATTATTTCCTCTTCCTCTAAACTTATGAAATAGTATTAGTCGTCCAATCAAGTCTTCCTTGATCGCCTCATTTGCTATACTATTGCCAAGCACACATATGATGAAACATCATAGCGTATATTGCAGTGGGAGGGCCTTCACAGGAGCTCAACTCTGTGGGTACCGTGAAGGCCGTAATTGAAAGGAAATCAAATTCCTTTCGATTCAAATATCCCGAAACCACGTGACCGACGGTTCAACTTCAGTCCGACACTGAACCTTTACTGGGCCCTTAAACCTTTAGCGGAATCTGTAAATCTGTGGTATCTTCTGATGCTGGACCTTTTTTGGTACCTTGTTGCCAGAAGACGTTGGAGAGTGTTTGAACCGTTGCATTTGCTTTCTGCTTTACATCATAAAACCTGATTCGTCACACCAACCGACCGTTTAGGCAAACTATCAAAACCCAGCACTGACCTCCGACAACCATCTCCCGTCAAAATCTTTCAGGCCAGACCATCGTGCAACAGGAACAGAAGGGGGGAGTTTATCTGTCTGTCTTGTGACCTTAAAACATCCACTCGAAGCCAACAACCACAAATGCATCAATGCATTCCGTTGACTGTTATTCTGGCATTATGTCTGTTTGCACTGCTCTCAACTGAGGAGCTATGAAAAACCGTCTAAACACAACTATTTCATACCATACAATCCTGAGCCAACATTAGCAGCGCTGAATAAGTGCAAATATGGTGTAGGCCAAAGCAGATGTTGGAGACTCATCTCTTTAGCTTTTCTGACTGTCTTGATTTGTTTTGTCCTTTACTTTTTAAAATGTGTTATCTTTGTAATATTTCTTAAAAAATGGGGGCAGGGATTCACGAAATAACAAAAAAAGTCACTTTCTTAAATTACTGCAAATATCATCAGTCAGTTTGTTGATAAATGTTTTTTTATCCCTTCTGCTTAAATAAAAACCTTTTGATTGTAAAGCAAGCAAAAGTAAAACAGATTTTCACTTTTAGCCTCTGCTAAAAACATATACCGGCAAGAAAAAATAGGTGATCAGTAAATTAGTCAGAAGTTCAGAAACCATCTATAAATCTATAAAACTCTGACAAATACATTGATGTTTGTGGTTGTAATGTGACAAAATTGAAGATAATGTTCAACAGACACAAATAGGCATAAAGGCACCAAGTGATTTTGTGTAATTTCGGTGAACTGACTCTTTCTGTAACCATGACTGCCCAGTTAAATATAATTGAAGACAACTTTTTCTTTTTCCTATTTTTTTAAACAGTGTTACATATTTTTGTCTACAGAGTAGTATCAATACATACTGGCATTAGGGGGTGTGTCCACCTTCAGAGTTGTTTCAAACACTTTCAAAGATTATTAAAGAATCATTTATTTTTTAAATTGGTTTACAGCTTGTTTCTTTTGTGGCCCTTCATCACAAATATATGTCCTCCAGGTACCTCCAGCACAAGAACCTTGTTCTTAAACTGACGACTGAAACACAAACGTGTGTGTGACTTATAATACACACACACAAACAAAGGGATTCGAGGTTTTTCGGCCGTACAGCTAGAAAACCTAAATAAACACACGGCCTTCCAAAGCATACACAGTCGCATTAGAGCGTCACGTCAGACAAGTCCTGGAGTTATGCTTCCTCAGCAGTGGATGAGTGATTAGAAAAGAAAAGCGAGGTTTGTGGGTAAATACTGCACATACACTGAGGCGCTTCAGGTTCAACAGCGGGGCTCGCGAGAGATTGTTCGTCTTGCTCCTGACGGATCAAGAAACCTCAGTTCGATAGCCATCATTCTCACATGCTCTCTAACGACCTCACAATTACAATTCCTTCTTTGAGCAGAGATTTCAGGTCCGTTCAGTGATCCGCATGATCACTTCCCTCCCCTCTGTCAAATAGCCCCTTTTATTCCTTTGCTGAAAAACAATGGCAGAAGTCCTCCATCTGGTTGCAGTTTGAATCCTGTGCCAGTTTGAGTGGGAGTGATACAGAAACCTCGGCGGGGCTTGGGAAAACATCAGCTCGCAGTCGAGAACACTGGTTGCATATTTCGAGCTACTGTAGCAACAAACATACTCACTGAAACTCACTCGCAGACACACGGACTCGTATGGAAAAATGCAAGGCCGTAGCTGCTTTTAAGGTATTATTGTGTGAAATATGGGGACTAGTGTGCTTTTGGGAGGCCTAGAATGAAAAGACATTGTGTGATATGAGAGACAGAGGAAAAGTACCTCATGTTCTGGAACAATGGGAAGAAGAGTGATGGAATGCCCTGTAGTTTTTTTGAATGGATTTTGTCTCACTCCACCTGTGGAACGAACAGCAATAACAGCAAGCCAGTAAAGTCAGATGTACTATGAAAATATTTGCTGGAATGAAAGAGTGGGAGAAAGGTTCTGTTTGGAGGTTCATGCCTTTGGAATGGCGTGCTGCTTGGCCAGGTCCTTGGACTACCATTAAACGGAAGATTTTGGGAACAAGAAGAAAACCTTTGAGGAAAGGTTTTCTTCAGAACAACTCATTGTTTCTGTTTGATGAGGCATAGCCAGATTGAATAGAGTATGCAAATGCAGCCGTTGCTCACAATCATTAAAACCTTACAGTGCACCCAACTGATTTAACATGTTTTTTTTTCACTCTTCAACAAAATACCTCAGCAATCTGAGGAAATTGACCATATTTTGAAACTAAATGAGGAGCACCAAGCTGGTTGTGGATTTAGAAACATGTCTTCAGTGTGCACGAAGACTTTTTAGAGCCAGATGAAGTGCTTCAAAAATGCATGGCTTTCTTGCTAAGATACTTTTTTCTTCTTCTTTTTGTTCTCACCCGACAACAATGCTATGCCAAAGGTTTTATGAGGGCAGCGAGGATGAGGAGCCAGAATGTGGTATGGAAATGGTCCGGGTAGCATTAGGGGATTGGTTGAGGCTTTCCACTGATGCAGACACTCCCCCTCTGCTTCTCACTCTGTATTTCTTTGAAGTCGGGGATGATTTTCCTTTGGCCTTTTGCAACTGTGGAGCAACATGAAACGGTTAGGCCCACGACTGAATCTGTTACAGTGCGTGTGTACATGTCTCTTATTGCATCCTTTTCTTATTATCTGCAAAAGAGACAACGTTGTATAACTGCTGCTTGCAGTTCTAGTTCTACTTGCCACTGATGTCTCTGGCCTTCCTTTCTGAGCCGCATCAAAAGATTTGGTGCAGAAATTGCAAAGCTCAGTTAGTTTTTGTGGTTTGTACAGGATTTTATAATCAGTTGGGAGGGTTATTGTAGATGTTCCCTCAGATATCCCTGGTTCTTCTCAGATTCATATGAATCACTTCTGCCCCTGGACAGTTTGCCAATCTATCAGTGTGTGCGCATGTGGGTGTGTGTGTGTGTGAGTGCGTGTGTGTGTGAGTGCGTAAAGTGCTCTGAGTGATCAGTATGACTGGAAAAGTGCTAAATAAGTTCAGCTCGTTTACCACATACTTTGAGTTTTTTCTTCAATAAAAAGGTTTACTGCATAAATGAGTTCATGCTCCTGAAAAAGTAACTAAATATTGAATTCTTTTTGCAAGCAGATCCCAAACAAACTTTACTTTGTGTCTGACAAGAAAGCTTGACAGAGTAGATGAGCGATAAGCGCTCAAAACAGCAACAACCAACAGCGGCTGACACCCGTCGTGACACTTTGAACCTTCCAGGCACTTTGTAATTGGGTACATTTCCGAGGTCACAATCGGTCACGGTGAGTGCACAGCTGGAAGTCAGTATGCAGTGATTGGTCTGGTGGCTTTTGACTGACGGATGCTTCGCTTTAGCCACCTTTAAAAAAAAAGGTTCAACTGTGCTCGGTCAGATTCCTTCCAACGGGAAGAATTCAAAATTCTCCCAGAGATCTGGGTGAATGAGTCATGCACAGAAAAGCAGCAGAGTTTTCGGTCTCACAGATACATCTCCCCGCCGAAATGTCAGTTCGTGCGCAAGTCAGCTGACTGGAAACAAAGCCTGGTCTTTATTTCCCTGTAAACCCTGGTTACCAGAGCTACCAGTGGGCAGACTCTTTTAACATTGTAGATCAAGCCTCTTCTAACGCTTTGGCTGTGTGCTGGGCAACCCTATATCACAGAAATCCTTCCCTCACTTTGACTTTCATCCTTGTTCAACTTTCATATCACAGACGGAATTGCCAATGTGGGAGGAATGAAAGAAGTAAGGGAAAGAAGTGGAAATGTGGAGGTTGGGGGTTGAAATGGGGAAATAATTGGGAAAGTACAGCTTCCAAAAGCTGCATCTTTTTTTATTAGGCTGGGGGACGGCATTTGGGTTTGGAAATCAAACGCTTGACGAGTTTGGGTTTTTTTTTAGGCCCGAGCAATAAAAGCGCTGCGAAGGCCTATTGTAAACACAGTGTTGATTTTATTTTATTTTTTGGCTCAAATCATATTCAAAGAGTCCCTAAATGTGGCAGATTTTACTATTACTATAATTTACCGATTTTAAGTTTGACGCAAAAATTGGAACACAAACTGCTCAACAGCGCCACCTGCCAACTTTCAAAAAACCCTACCTAGTTTATCATAGAGACATGAAATTTGGTACAATTGCACAGCTCCCCAAGATGCACAGAAAATTCAATTAATGTCATCGTGCAAGTCAAACAGGAAGTCGGGCATTTTGGATCGAAGCCGCCATCATGTCCATTTTATTGACGTATCTGATCAAACTCATCCTACAGCGTTTGACATACAGACTTCAAAATCACTCAGCACACTCTTGAGGCATAGTAGGTCAAAAGCTATCCTCCAATTTTTTGTACATCAAAGCATGTGGGCGTGGCTAAGTGTCAAACTTTGACCATTCACCATGAAACATCACGGTGCAATAATTTCCACATACAAGGTCAGAACTGCATTAGTCTTTCCATGTCTCATTATAGACCAGCCCTGATCATAGTCACATGGTCAACTGCTGACATCA
Organism: Poeciliopsis prolifica; assembly: GCF_027474105.1. NCBI lineage: Eukaryota > Metazoa > Chordata > Actinopteri > Cyprinodontiformes > Poeciliidae > Poeciliopsis > Poeciliopsis prolifica. Next base: position 2,527,365 of record NW_026562427.1, read on the forward strand.
CCGAAGCCCTGCCCCCTTCCAACAGGAAGTCGCCTGTTTTTTCTGCCGGATGTTTCACTTTTACTCTTTGATTCATATGAGTTTAATCTTGTGCCAACTGATATAAAATGAAATGACGATTAACTCTGTCAATGCTGGATTCTGGCTGAACCACATGGCGTGACCGCATGGCGAATTGCAATCCCTCTCTATATGCATACGGTTGTCTCTACATAACATATGAATCATCTGATTTGCAACAAAGTTTTTATGATTAACTTTGTTCAACTTGTAAAGAGCCCAACAGTATTCAGTTTTAATTTGACTCCACTGATTCATTAATTTTTATTAAAAACAATATAGCATTTTTTATTCATCAGCAGTCATTGTTTAGCAACAATTTCAGTAATTCGCCAGTAGGGGTCAGTATCACTCCACCAGTGACATAAAGATCGATTGAGAAATTGAGTTCTCAGAGAAATAACACTTCATCAGACAGACCGGTCGCACTGGGCGAGGAGTGGGCGAGAGCGTCTGCGATGGCGAGCGGGCGGCTGTGCTGGAACCCCTCTGCGTTGGCCTAAAGGCCGGAGCGGCGCTGAGCTGCGAGGGCCATTCGAGGTTGCTTGCAGCTTTAACTTTTATTATTTTCTCAGACCACAGGGAATGAAAGACCTGAGGTTTCCTGCAGCAGCCTGCGCTCCGTTACCCAAAGATGCCGGGCATCTCTCCTTTGCCAACTCTTTCCCTCTTTCTGCAATATCATCATTAAACAGCCTTGGATGCCTGTTCAAATGTTTTTTAGGCTTGGTGAAAGCTATTTACATCGTTCAGCAAGTGTGCAGGTGATATTTTCTCCTCCAGAAGATTCAAGAAGCAGCGTGCTCGGCCTGCTGCTGATGTAGTCACTGCTGGGTTTTATAGCCAGCAGTTGTACTTGCTTACCATTAAGTGCTCAAGAGGAACTATTACATTTTAAAGCTCATTATCAAGTTGGAATTGTTTTTGTCTCAAACTGAATTACTTCAACAGATGAGTCTAGTTTCCTATCTGATTTGATTTTTTTTTTCTATGCCAATACCAGACCTTCTTTCTCTGAGGCGTGTGATTCTGCGTGAGCAAACTTCCAAATGTACAACAAATCTTTTTCTTGTTTTATGTTATTAGCAACCGCAATTTATGTTGTTTAGTATCAAAACACCTCAGTCTCCGGAAGGTAAAGTTTGTCTCTTAAGGTCCCATCCATCTGCTCCTATTTTGTGAGTCTAATCGTAGTCAGCTGAACACAAAGGTCATTGCTTTAAACTCAATATCATAAATCTATTTGGATGCATTTTGAAATATAAATGATCAGGAAGCTTTATCAACATACCGAGGCTGGCGAAGTTGCTAATGACAGTAAAGTCAGCATAGACTTCAAGAGTTCCTGTTGGCACTGAGCTAGGAGGTTATTTCACAGTTCTTAATCTTTCTGGACTTGTAAACCAATTGTTAAAACGTAAGCTCCTGCACACCCAAACATTATTATGGAACATAAATTCTTTAAAAGTCAGTTTGAGACTTATAAAAACCTTTTAGCATTTTTAATATCTGTTGGAATTAGACTGGCATAAAAACTGAATTTCATTTTGTCACGCATTTATTATGATGAAGAGTTAAGCTTTTTCTGGGTTTATATAGATAAAAAATGTACCTTTGTTTTTTTTTTTTTTTACAAATACTGTTAAGATTTTGTCTCATTCTTATGAAGCACTTTTTGGATCTCATGAGGTTGACGTATCGTCACAGTCACACGTTTCACAGGGAAGTTGTGCAATAGGTCTTCTTTTTTGAACTGTCACTGATGATTTTAGCAGTGCAGTGCTTTTTATTTTTCTTCCACAGGAATGAGGAATTAATTTAAAAACAATCACAAAAAAATAAAAAAAACTTTGGGGGGTATCTTAGTTTTTCGGAAAGAACTCTTAAAGTTTGGAAAGAACAGCACGCCGCGTAATCCAGATGTCTCAGAGATGATGCCCTATATTTAGACAACATGTGCACCTTGCACTGCCTGCGAAGACGGCAGCACCAGTCTTTCTTGTCTGTTTTCATTTGGTCGCCCTGGATGGGCTTTGTCTCAGCAGCCCGTCATCCACCCCCAGAGAAGCTTAGGTATCTAAGGATGTGTCTCGTCCCCCTGTATGTTGTGTAAGTTTTATTGCTCTGTAACTCTCATATTCCTCCCACCAAGCCTTCCCGTCATCCTCCGCATGCCAAGCAGCGAGACAAAGACGCTACTTCATTCCCCCTTTGGTATGGTGATTATCTAAGCAAGGGCCTGTGAATCTAAACTAACTGCAGACTCTGAAGAATGTCCCCTCCGTTTAGCTGCCAGGCCTGCGATAAACACATCTGATCTTGTGATTCACCTCTTAATGAACCATGAGATGCGTGCGGACTGATGGCGTCTCTTATCATAGCCTCTCGAATCGGGCTCCATTATGTTAGACAGACAGATGTCAGCTCAATTAAGCCGCGCTGCCTTCAGATCCCCCACCGCAGAAACCTGCGGCTGGCTTCTTCTTTTAACGGCTGACTTTATTCATTAAAATGATTTGGTTATTAATGAATCTGTCCTCGCACAGACTGGATGTGCTGTTTTGTTTATCGCTGGCATGAGACTGGAAGTTGATCTCACTCAACACGCCACAATAATCTAAATGATTACTACAAATCAGGGTTTTTTTCTTTCTTGTAACCATAAACTCTTCTCACAATTGTATCATTCTGCAGAGCAAACCTATGCATCTTCCAGTGTCAATTTATCTTATGGTTTTCAAATATCACTTTTCTTCTTTTATTACGTTTTAATAGTTTGTCTCAAACATTCAGAGAGTGCAGATGACCCCACAGGTCATGTTTGAATGATATAACGTTGGGAATTTTCTCCTCTCCGTGAACTTTCCCGTGCTGACAAGCCTTTCATCATCGCATCTCATCTCGCTGCAACCGAGGCATTCCATTGCGGTGTGTCTCTGATCACCACCTGATGACTGGATTGTGGAGATAAGAGACGAACAATGGGGAGATCTGGTTCTAATATATATATCAAGGCTGAATGTAATCATCAGGACATAAAAACTGAACAGTAGAGTCATCTGAGATTGGTTGATTAAGAGAGACAGATCCTTCTTTTTCACCGACAGCGTCAGATGAAAGCTGAGTTAACCCCTCTGTCTCAAAGGCATCCTGATCTTGTCCTCCGTCAAACCTGAGTTGATTTACTCATCTTCTCCATCTTAACTACCTCGCTTTTTCTTCACCTCCTTAAAACTCCTGGTGAGGCTCAGCAGGTTAACTGATTGTTAACCAGCAGTAAAAAAAAAAAAAGAAAAAAAAAAGAAACGAAATAAAACCTGTGATTTTCATTGGGATCATCCACGCTTGTCTAACATGAGAGAAACTCGTCTTTATTAATTCAGTGTTGTTTTATTAGGTGCAGCCTGTCTGCTGCGTTGGCCTAGAAACCTGATATTCATCAAACTGACAAATTACTGCATTCTTGATGTTAAACCAACTTACAGATTGAGACAAAAGTAAATCATTTTGCAAACAGCTTGCACAATATATTCTTTCAAGAGGATTTATAAAACAGCGAAACTGACTAGACTTTGTGGTGGTCTGTCTTAACCTTCCTGTGGATTTAGGCTCAGTTTCCACCTGATTGTGTCTTGGTCTTGTAATTAAACATTGCAATATTGTTCAGCATGTCAAAACATGGCGGACGTCGGGAAGACAAAACAGGAAATTACCAAGAGCAAAGTCTCTACATCACATGAACACATATTATATTCAGAATTTAGAGAACATCCATCCATCCATCCATCCATCCATCCATCCATCCATCCATCCATCCATCCATCCATCCATCCATCCATCCATCCATCCATCCATCCATCCATTTATTTTACACCCTAGACAGGTTGGCAGTCTTATTTATAGAACAATCCAAAAAAAATCTCCCCTTAAAAAGTCCACAAAAATGTAGCGCTTGCAGACACACGTACAGTGAGTTAAGGCCACAACTCAGCATAAAATCACAAGTTGATTCAGACATTGTGTCTTACATACTCATATGATGTAGAACTGGGCTATATCCCAGTTCTACTTCACTTGTCGTGAGTGCCTGACACTTCCCAGAGCTCCCAGAGCTGCGTGCTCTGACCTGTTGTGCTCTTTGGTGGCTTTTACAGCCTTCATCGGACCAGACTTGTGCTCACTGCAAACAGCGCCCAAGGGACACATCAACTGGTTTTCTCACAGCTCTTACATGGCCCAGTGTGTATATTTCAGCAGCCAAATAGCCTTTTTTTATGTGTGTCTCATGTTAAAAAAAGGAGAATGGTTGTGACTGGGAAGATGTAAAACTTTCACTTATCGCATGCTCGTGCCACCGATACTGTTTTTTTTTTTCAGGACATTGCAGACATTAAAATTGACGAGGCCAAACACCAGGAAATTCCTGTTTTTGAAGATAAAGCCTCTTTGATTCATTTTATTTATTTATTTATTTTTACATTCACATCACATTTACAACACAATACCGACATAACTTCTGCAAAACTATGCAATCATGCTCTCACAGACACTGGCCTATGTTTATACAGCCCAGCAGTAGATCCTGGGAGGCGTGAGGCCAGAACTGGCGGGGTCTCCTTACACAGCGAGCCGTCTCAGCCAGCAGCTAATAAAGGCTCGCATTGATCCCGATGGGTGGGGTGGACCTGGGCACAGACCACAGTTGGAGGAAGCAATGTGCTGCACGCTGGTGGTCTGAGCGAAAGGCATGCATGCGTGTCAGGGTATGAGGTGCTTTGTGTGTTCTTTTCGGCTGGCAGCGGCTGGAAATTTAAGTGAGTGATCAATCAAACTAGGCCCAGTGAATTGTTAATGGGCCTTAAGTTGGATCCAAATTATCTAATGAACATCCAGCTGAAATTAAAGGGGATGGAGGAACAAGGGGTTTTCTTGAACCAACAGATCTTCCCCGAATGCTCCAGAGCACACAGTCACAAATCAAGAACCCCTGTCCTGACTCCAGATGAACTTCTGTGCTTTGACCTTAACGTTTAGATGGATGTGCTGCCAAAGCTTATTTGCACAAAGACTTCAATGCACTTATGCAAAGCAATATTTGCAAAGTGCACAGCAGAACTCAAGGGTTGGCCTTAAGAGATCACTTACAACGGCCCAGTGCTCTGACTCATCTTCTTAATTTATGAACGCCTTCCACGGCAGCTGGATTCTTTTAATATTTACAAAGTCATAATCCCAAGAGAATCTACTTTGCGTGCTTTTGTGTAGCAAAGTATTCTGCGTGTCTGGTTAGTTTTATTGTCAAACAGTGCACATTTGGTACAAGACACAAAAGGAGAAAAGGCAACACATTCGTCTTGTTTCACCAGCAGCAGGTCATACTTGTTTGCGTTTCATCTTTTGCTACAGAATCACAATCAGTCGTGCTCAAGGTGGCTGATATTATTAGTGCTTTTGAAATGAACACACCTATTATCTCGATATTTAACTATGTACAGTTCGCAGTCAGTGGAAAGCAGCTGGTGAAAACAAGGGCGTAAATCCCATTTCTTTATTAGGGGGAAGGGGAACCATAAATAGGCATAGCTCCAATTATTTTTGGCGGCGGGGTTCGGCAAAGTTGCAGTATGTAACATAGAATGTGGTTTAAAAAGTTTTTGAACCACATTCAAGCTCCAGGACCAAAAATGACCAGTAATGCACATCAAATGTGTGTTTTTCTAAGTAAGCAACCTGCTGAGAAGCAAAACTAAAATTCAAATGTTGCTTGGATGCGAGTTTTGTTCATTCCGACCAATACAAGTTATGGGCTATTTAAATTATGACTCGTTAAGTTGCTTTATTTTAAAGGCTTTTTTAGTTTTGTCGTGTCTTGGATGACTGAGAACAAGCAGGTAGTTAAAAATGAATATCAGGGGGTATTACAACTTAAATGTAACACCTAAAGCACCATGGTTTATATAGAAAAATATTCAGATTGTATTTTGTGGTTTCTGCATTGAAGACAGTGAGAAATAAAGGCATAGCTCTCGTTTTTTTTCTGTCTGTTCTCGGCTCCCAAACACAGAGCTGTCGGCCACTTGCTCATCCTCTCCCTCCCGTTTCAAACTCTTCTAATGAACTAAAAGTTGAGGAGTTAAATATGAATGAGGCGTTTGCTGCCCTTGTAGGCTTAAGTCTATGAAAACAATGCAGCAGTTTTTCTCATGAAGCAGCTTATCGACATTCAGCCAAAGTAAGAAAACAACGAACTGCCGTCTGATCTTTATTGTCAATGTGTTTCTTCTTATTGAGCAGTGAACTATCTTTATGTTTCTGTGCAAATCGTCATTCTTTCTGTAAACGTATTTAGCTGATGTGTCAGGTTTTGGAAAGGATTCACAATCATAGATTGATCGAGAGATTGGATTGTAATATATATAATATATGAGGAACTTGCACTGCAACATGGTGACATGGTGAGGATCCAGCTGTCCACAACCCAACCATGCAGAAGTACAGATCAGAACAATTTTAAAACTCTGATGCCTTTGAAGTGAAATAGAAAAGGGATGGTTTTGCTCAGTCCTTCTTCGCAGCACTGCACTTTTGTAAAACTCTCATTTTATGTCCATATCATGTTTATGAGCCTTTGAAAATAAGTGGCAGTTTAATGTACCATTTCTGTTAAATTAAGTCGGCTGTTCCCTTCACTGGCATTTTTTAAAGCTTCTCGCTTAAATGACAACCCAGAGGTAATACTATATCATTTTTGTTATATTAAATATTTTGCTGCCGCACATCCTAGACTTCTCAAAATTGCCAATTAGAGATGTAATATAACAGAATGACTCAGGGTAGTGTCAGTGCCAGAGGAGCCCATGTTGAAGCGTTCAGGCTGCAGCACAGTAGCCTTTAGCACAGAGGCATTTCGACTCTTTCGGCTGGGATTTAACCGAGATTTCCTGCTCCTTATTAAATTTTAATCTCTCTTCTATGTCTCCTTTTCTCAATTTTGAACAGAAAAATAGGCCTTCCTCTGTGTTGTGCTGCCAACCAGCAGCGTCTATATGTGTTCAATATGTGCATCTGCGTGGAAAGCTGTTTCAGCAGCAAGTCCAGGGAGCATGGAAAATGATTGACGGAGGATGCGCATTAAGTGGGTCGACAAGGAGATAAAGATCTAAAGCGCTTATTCTCCTCTTTCCATCTCTGTTTTTTTTTTTTTTTCTTTTTGTTTCATGTCTTGCAATGATTTCATGTCTCCGTTATAATTTTCCTGACTCCATCTAATGCTCAGGTCTTCCTTTAAACGTCATTAAATGCTTTAGGCTTAAGCATCAGGCACCAAGCTCAGTGTTTTCATGGAGAATGAACAGAATGAACTTGGACAGATGCAGACTACTAGTGATTTTAACTTTGTTTTTCCAACTTGGATATTTGTCCCAGCTCAAGTGCAGCTTAAAAATTGTTTCCCAGTCCTACCAAAAAAAAAAAAAAAAAAAAAGAGAGAGAGAGTGGAAGAATTGACAGTGTGTTATTGTTAGCCCTCTACAACATGTCTCACCTTCAGCACACACATTCTTAATTACACCCACATGTTCCACTCCCACATGGACTTTGACCATTTCAAAGTTATTGAATAACTAAGACAAAATGCAAAACTGTTGTTGCAATTTTCCATTCGGTGAAAACTGTGGACAGTTTGCGCGGCAGCTTGTTTCAAACTCATGTGTTCATCACAACTAGAGTCCATGAGTAAAAGTCCATGATTCACAAATGAATTCATTACTTTTGGGTAAATAAAGATTAAAACGATGTGCTCTATGAAAGGTTGTATGAGTCCCTGTCACATGTTGACTTGTTATATTTTCTGGTCTGTTCTGTGGAAAACCGATTTCATGGACAACATGATGTCTGTACTGCCTGCCAATTGATAACAAGAACAGTTCTGTGTAAAACATTCATAGCCTGAGCAATGGATCCAGGTAAATATTATATTGCCATGACAGCAACATGTGCGCATATTGCTTCTTTTTACATCAAATGCTGAAACAAAGCAATCAGAATTGTGTTTCTGACTTACTGCATTTCTGTGCTAGGAATGTTATTGCACCAGCATTTTCCAGATTCAACTACATCATTTTAAGGAATAATTTTTGATATTTTCCTTCTCTTTCCTGACTCAATACAAAATACTGACTGGAACACTTTTAAAATTGTGTTAAGTACGGCGTTGCCCACTTTCTTAGTTTTTATTGAGTAAGATCATTCAGTGCTGATTCATTTAACATTAACTTTTGACGGATGGGCATAGTGTGGATTGCAGAGGCATGTATAGTAGGGGTTGCCATGCTTATCTAACGTACGTTGCCGTTTTGGAATTGATGTCAGGGAGGTTCAAGTGAACCACACTGAAACGATTTAACAAATCTTAAAATCTTTCGTGTCCAGTTGGAGGAGAGTTATTTAGTCTCTTGTTAGTTCATACTCTTACAAAATCTCTGTTCTGGAGTGATTTGGAAAACACAACCTTGCCTTTCACGTCAAAGTCATACATTGAAGAATTTAAATGAACTGATGTACACATACTTTCCCTTTCTGCTTTTCTAAGTTCTTCCCTCTCCACCTTTTTGTGCTGGTACATCTAAATTAACTGCAGGAACAGAATCACCAAGTGTTGCCCTTTTTGGCAGCACACAATAGGAGCATTCACACCAGCAATGGGCTGTGTGCGGAGAGCAGGACGCTTGAAGAAGAGTGAGGAGGAAATTGGAGAGGGGACTCGGGGGTGGAAAGGCCCTGAATTTGCCAGAGGAGACCTGTATGGCACGACGAGAAGGCAATCATACTGATTTACAGGAGATCGGATTCCTGGATGCCCTTGAAGTTTTCCCGCTGGCGAGGTGAGGTCATCTCCTCAGTGCCCTCTAACACACAACTCCCTTCATAACAAAGTCGCCCAGACATAAATCTGCATCAGTGCATCAACTTCTTATTTTTCACTTGACGAGGAAAAAAAAAACCCAAAGAAAACTTAATGTCAGTTTTTGTGCTTGTGGAAGTTTGCCTGTGGCGTCCCGTCTTGAGTCAGTGAAAGGCAGAATATTTATTGCCTTGGAAAGGTGGAAGCACAGAGGCCTTTATAAGATTATTTTTCTACTATTTTCTCTCGATTACCTAATCAGGGGCTTGTATAGAGTTGAGGTGCACTGCAGGGGCAGGAGGAAATCTGCAGATGTCTGTGTTTACCTGGACTTTCACTTTTTTTTCCTCTCAGTTACAATCCTCCGTCTTTATGCGCATATTGCAAACCCACCACTTCCTGGATCAGGAGGTTTCCACGCTGTGCAAACTCAAATCGACAGAAAAGATGAACTAAAGATGACAGAGCATGAACTGGCAATACGACAGATATCAGTCAGGCGAAAACAATGAACTGGACGTGTAACTGTGTAACACGTAACATGTGTGGACGACCTCAGAGATGTGGTATTGTGTCAGCAATTTGCCTTATTTTGACTGCTTCACCTTTCATCCTGTGCTCAAACACTTTCATCTGCAAAGTGCATCAGTCCTTATTTAATTATTAGCACGTCTGGTTCTGCACTCAGATTTACTCCCAGTGGTATTAACAGCGTGTTCTAATGAAGTCATCGAGCAAATGACAACCTTGAACTTGACCTTCCCACATCTTTTCTCTTTCTGAAAACTTTCATCGTTTTATACACTTTACTCCTCTCATTTTCTTACAGTTTCACTACTCGATCAATTGACATGAGCTCATACGTCTTTGGACGTCTCTTGACCTTTGTCTATTTCTCACCTGCGAAATGACAGAGCAACATGAGGATGCTCCACATGTGCTATGTCTTTGAAGTCACGTGGTTCTACTCATGTTTCCCTTTTTACTGGGGGTTAGGTGTTTATGGTCCGAATCAACGTGAGTTGCAGAAGCAGGTATATGTAATCAAATACCATTAGCAGGCTGCTATTCCAGAACTGCTGTCACACTTTAGAGTTTAGGCAACATGGATTTAAATGTGAGAAAATTCAGAAAAAATCCTGTGAAACATCCAATCTTTACTTACATATGTGTAACTTAAATAAAATGTAGCATATAAAATTTAAGACTTAAATAAACCTTGGTTATTTTGTTTTAAATGGCTAATGTTGTCAAAATTGCTTTCGGTATTTAGGAATGTCAAAAAGTATTGTTTTGGTTCAACAGAAGAAAGCCTAACACATTGCACTTTTACTTTACACCTGAGAGTAAAGGTTTTTTTATTAACGTCTGATTAGCTGAAGTTAAAACCTACATGCAATTTGTGCTTAATTTGGCACCACCTGACATTCCCAGACAAATCTGAGTTGCTCTGAAATCATCCTATTTCCCTTTGGATGTCAGAACACCGACCTTCATCCAATCAGACTAAACACGGCATGTGACTTAAAAACTAGTGCGTGAAAGAAAAAATAATAATAATCTGATGATGAATTTTGACAGACACATTCTGCCAGAGCAAATAAACATGAGCTCTGAGAGTATTTGATATCCAAGGCTAGTTTTGGCATATCTTGAAGCAGACATTGGATATTGTTCTGGTTGGCTGGTTGTCTTGGTGGCATCCCAGCATACACACACACACACACACACACACACACACCCACACACACACACACACACACACACACACACACACACACACACACACACACACAGACGCACGCATACACGCATGCACACGCACACAAACTGAGAACAGACTTATGTCTTCTTGTTAGATTTAGGCAATAAAGCTTCTTGGATGGGATTAAAACCTAATATTTCAAAAATAATTGAAAAAGGTAAGGAAAAAAGAACAAAAAAACAAAGCAGTTTCATATGCTTTGAATGTTATTGCAAGTCATTAAAGTCATCTTGGAATGAATGAACCACCCATGGAACTGTTTTTGGAACGGAGGACAGTCTCAGAAAAGCAAAAAGGAGCTTTTTAATGTTCCCTATGACATATCCTACTTCAGTTTGCTTTACAATATCCCTTACTTTTACTCCAGTTTATTTAGCTAATGATTTAAGGGAAACAAAACCGCTTTAGTCAGGAGATTTTTTTTTTCTTTTCTTTGCTGGCAGAGGCAAAAAATGGCAATTTTTCCTGAACAGCAACCAAACAAAACCTGAAATTTACCACTGCCACCTAAAATAACAGATGTTAATTTCTCATTATGCATGCAGATTTTTGGCCACCTTCGCACGCAATCATGGTCGTATTATGGTCAGTCTGTTTCTCTGGTGATTATTTTATAATGTGGAGAAATATGCAGTGGATTCAAAGACACAGGGACTTGTGACCGCAACTCAAATAATATGCCATGATCTGACACCTCCAAGCGCTCATCAGGCTGAGGGAAGAATTACCTCATTGAAATGAGGCAGACTCCAAATAAAACCTCAAAATACTCAGTTTTCAGGTTCTAGGCCTTTCTCCTTTCTGTTGATCATATTATTGCTTTTTTCAAATACACAAGTCTGTCAGTTAAAAGCAGAGCTGACTGCCACAAGATTAATTCACCTTTAATTTGTACCTATGATGACATTTTGTGCTGCACCTAATGGATTAATATAAGGGATATTTAATCTCATATTCTGTCACATCCCATCTGAGTTGTCCATCAGAAACATACGTTTTTGAAATGGGAGAGAACATGACATCTGAAAAACAAAAATCATACACAGTTCATTTAACGTATTGCAGACATTTGGTTGCTATGGCTACTTATTTACATAAATAATCAGGATCCTTCATTTCAAGGCACTTAAAAAAAAAAAAAAACAATATTCAGGGAAGGAGTCATCGTGAAACTCTGATCTACCAATCGGAGACGGATCTCAGGAAAGAAGTAGCAATGTATGCAGCAGCGTTTCGAATTAATTACCTCTATGAATCTCCCAAAAATGTCAACGTACCATTATTATAGACAAAATATGATCTCCTGATATTGAGCAGTTTTAATATTAAAGCTTTCGAACATGTAATCAGTCTATTAAATAGAAAAGACAGGTTCACATTTCAGTTTGTGTTGATCAGCATTTAAAGGTGGCTGATTATAAAGTGTTTTACATCAGAATTTCTGTGGTTGCAAAGTAAGACCATTTATATTTCTTCAAGTGCCAACAGGTGTTCACGCAGCACTTTCCTTGTGCGTAGAATTTGTGAAGATCATGACATTATTCACATTTTGAAGATCTCTTGAAATCATTGGCGAAGGATGCAGTGTGTTGGCAGAAGGCCTTCTCGGATGTGTGTTTATGTACAATGCAGTTTATTTACAGGTAGAACAAAGAGACATTTGGTAGCTCCTGCTACCATTGAAAGAAAATGGAACAAGTGTGTACAGAGACAGGCAAAAGAAAAAAAAAAGTTGTACTGGAGGTTGATTTCCATAAAAAACCTAAACGAAACCTGTCTCATAATTAGCACCCATTTTGAAGAAATGAAAATGGCATATGTGACAGATGATCAATGAGGAAAATTGGTTCTCAATTACAAATTACAATTCATTCCGAAGATTGTTCGACGGGAATGAGATTCTGTCCAAAAGCAGTAAACTCTGAGATGACAGTCATTATTTCTACAAAATGCAATTATCCATCATTCAAAACTAGGTTTGGTGATGACAAAGTTATTTTTTGTTTTAAGGAATGAAAAATGCATCCCACCGCAGACCATAATGTTGCAAAAGTGTAGTTCAGACACGTCAGCTTGATGAAGATCATGCTGCCAGCAAGCAGTCTGGGGGTTTTAAACCAGTTGCAATTTTATGGTTGGAATTCAAAATGGAAACGATCTAGAACAAGATGCTTTTCAGTGCGTCACAAATATTTAACTTTTTCCACATTTTGTCAAGTCACAACCACCAAAATGCATGCATTTTACTAAGACCTGATAGTAGAGGCCAACACAAGTCCAACATCTTGGTGGAAGCAAAGCAAAAACAAGCTTTGCTTTTCAAATCCTTTTCAAATGAAACTCTAAAAAACAAATTGCATTTGTATTGAGAGAGAACCATCTTTCACTGTTGGACAGTTGAACGTGTCTCGGCTTAAATTTCGACAAGCTTTGTACATACAGTCTGAATTTTTTCCTGTTCTTCCGTAACCCTAGTCAGACTGGACAGTGTCTCCGCCTAGGAATTTTATATCTTCACAGAAGAACTGCATTTATCAACTCTGTTTACTAATTACGTGACCGCCCAAGGGATTTACCAAATTATTTAACACAAATGTGCACCTTTGGTATGATGTAGACCATTTGTTTCATTCATGTTGTGGAAATGCTGCGCAGATATTGAATGAAAACGCATGAAAAACAGCTAAGACTATGTATTTTTATTAACTTTTGGCCAATGTGTTAAGAGCCATTTTGCAGGGTCTAATTAATTATTTAATTAATTAATTAATCCAAAGCTGCAGGTTGCAGAGTGCTGCTTCATGCCAATGAAATACTTCGAAGTTGTAATTCACAGACATGAAAATGTTTATGTGGTGTTAATACATTTTTGCATCTTTTGTGTGAGATGGTCACATCATACACCGCAGATTGAATGTTTTTCTTTTTTTCAATGGTGAAAGCCATATCTCATCGCATTTAAAATGCCACAAAAGCCAGAAGATATGCGTCCCATTACTAGTCGTGTTATTCTTCAAATTTCCACCCTTGAGCTTAAAAAAGCAATTCATTTAAAGTTCAAAGATCTCTTTAAGACATGTTTTTAAAAGACAGAATGTTCGGGTGCTACAAGATAAAAAAAAAAAAAAACCAAACAAAACAACAACAACAACAACAACAACAAAAAAAAAACCAGTTTGTGTCATGTCTGGGATTTTCTTTTCTACAAGATAAAACAGCTGAGTAAACATCCTCCAGAAGTGGTGATTTCATGTTTTCTTGCCAGCAGTCGTGCAGACGTTTGAGCCCCTTTTTAAGTTTAAAGGTTTTTCTTGGCATCGAGCACGTGTGCTTGCCTTCTTAGTGAAAATATTTAGAACCTGTAAATGCTGTTATGTCTAGACTGAGCCAGTGCGCTTTATGCGTGTGAAAACGGCTCCCTCCACCTCTCTCGGTTTGCTTGAGATATTTGCAAAGAGAGGGAAAGTTTGGTGAAAGAAGGTGGCTGTGGTTGAGACGCCGCCTGCCAGCCGTGTGGGTTCATGGTTGAGTTAGATTTCATTATGGTCACCGCTGTGGCTTAGGTTTATCAGAATTGGATGAATCAGCTGAAAGTTTTGTCAGAGTTAAACTTTGGTTCTCTCTGGGGTCTGTGATTGGAACCAAAACTATTCAAGCAGCGCTCGACCCCATTGTTGGCTGCCGTTTAAATCTCTGGGGTCTGTGATTGGATAAAAAAAAAAAAGCAAGCGCTGAATTGTGATTCTGCCGTTTTGTAAAGGCTGACCTCACGCAGCACACAACGTTGAGGTGCCGATCGTGCATGCTCGTATTTTCACAGTAAAACAAACGCCTCCCCTTCCTGACCGTGGCACCAAATCCTCACGCTTGGCTTTATCTGGAATCTAAATGTGGCACGTGGTTTGGGAAACATCTGGCTGTGTGGACCGCCACATGTACGGCATAGGGGGTAAACGTAGGCCCTGCTCATTGGGTCGAACCTCTCTGCCGCTGTTCATTTCATTAGTGGGTAGACGGCGCAGCGAGTGCTTGGCTTCAGTCGTCGGGATTGACTGTGTCTCTCTGGCATGTCAGCTCAGTCCTCTTGAGGCGCTGCTAAATTACGGTTTGGAAGCTGCCGCTCATGCTTCGGTAGTCGTTGCAGTCCTCCTGAGCTTTTTAAGACATTCCACCGGAGCCGTAAAACTCACGTTCATGAAAGGTGATAACTGCAAGCATCACATCGATGTCAGGTGGTTTCTAGATATAGGTCTGTGAGGTTTACTGAACAAGTAGAAGTTTATCTTCAACCTTTTATGGTCTACTTCAATATTTTGGACTACACTGCGGCGTTTTTTTTTTCTCACACATTGAAGTAACAATCTCCTGAACTTATTCATGCTTTCCCATGTTACTGTGACAAGCCCCGATGTGTTTTATTTGGGTTTTATGTGACAAATCAACAGAGGTGTTTGATTAAAAAACATCAAGTGACAATTTCTATTTAGTCCCCTTCATTCTGATACAGAACAAAATCCAGTGCAACCTATTAACAGACTGCTGATCTCTGTAACCAATATACAAAACACTTTAAACAGCAAAAAAACAACATTGGACGTCACCATGAACACAACTTCTCAAATAGAAAATGTTTTAATACCGTGCGGTAGGGATGCTTGCCTTCAGCAGGCTGTTACTCGTCATGGATGGTGGGAGGAAGGATTTTTAAAAATACATTTTGGGCTGGGGTGAAGGTTTGCCATCAATTGCCAGTTGTGCTTTTGGCTACAGGCCATATAGGCAGTCGCCCAGAGCAGCATTGGAAAGGGCCTCCTGCAATTTTGATTGTTTAGAGATTGGCTGGAGGTGGGTCTCGCCCAATGCACTGTTTATGCAAGAACCACCACTGGGCAGAGATATAAATCAATGGCTCTTATTGAGGCATTTTCATGAGTTAAAGTCATATTTCTAACCCAGGGAAACAAGAAGTTTACTACGGCTCAGATGAACAAAATGAATGAGAACGACAAATTAAAAACAGAAAACACTGATATTAATGTTGTAACATTAGTGGTTTGGTACAGAAAAAAAAACACAAAGATTTTTTAACTGTTTTTTTTCCCAGAACATTTCAATACATTGAAATGTCTCTTTGTCTATAAGGTTTGAGGACGCTGTATCTCTCTAGATTTCAACTCTTTTGCTTGCAAAACAGCGGGCATTCAGACCTGCCTCTTAAATTACTGTGCATTTGCGCTGAAACCACAGACCCCCACACCAGACAAGCTTCCTTGCCAGCCAGCCAGAAAGTCGGCCAGCCACCAAACACTGTCTCACTAATACTGCCTGCCTTCTCCTGTTTATTTTTCTTAACATCTCTGTCTTTGCATTCCTCGTGTTTCTTTCGAGTGAAGATCTGTAGTCTCCAAAATGCATAAATAAACACGAGTTACAGACATTTATGATGAATCTCAAATAAACAGCTAAAGGAATTCTTTGGTAAATGGCTGTAAATGAAGAATTTGGGCTATCTAGCTTTAGTTCCCAAAAGAAATCGCAGACTTCAGGCTAATCTCAGCACATGTGGTGCCAATGAACACACCTCTTTTTCTAAGTGCTTGTGATTTAAAGCATGCTATCAACTCCTAAATTACTTCCAATCCTGTTGCCAATTAACCATCCTGTATAATGAGATGTAATTGTCAAATTAGAAGATGTCAACTTATGTTCATATGAATGCTGCGCCTCGGCGCAGACTGTCATTGCGCAAACATTTCTCTCTTGTGCTGAGAGGATAACAAGCAAGTGATGACCACAAACGCTGTGGAAGTAACTGTCTCAAAATTACTTGGGGAGAGAAAGATCCTTCCCCCCCTATAAATTACCCAATTTCATAGAAAGAGAAACATAACGCTGCTACTGCACACACATGTTACTGACATGAATGTATACTGTAGAGGAATGCGGTGACAAATATAGAGTGGTGTGAAAAGTGGATTTGCATGAGTGGAACTTTGTCACAGTTTGTCACATTGCAGCTGTAAACCTCAGTGGGTTTTGATTGGTGCTTTATGAAGAAGAACAACAAAGGTAGATCGCCATCTTTAAAAACATGTTTTATTCATTAGCTTTGCAAAGAAATATCTCAAAGGATGCTCTTGTAAAATTTTGCAACACATACCGATTTGGACTTAGCCCTGGGCTTTGACTGGGCCATTGTAAGACGAGAGTACACTTTGATCTAAATCATTTTATTGTAGCTCTGATAGAGCGTTGAGTGTGTTATTATCCCAGTGGAAGACAGACTTCCATCCCAGCAGCAGGTTTAGAAATTGTCAGATCATGATGCTGCCACCACCGTGTTTCAAAGTGGGGATGATACGTTGAGTGAGATGTTCATTGTTAGATTTGCATATTTACTGGAGCATTTAATTTTGGTTCTAATATAATCTAAGCACCTTCCGTCACGTGTTTGGTGAGTCAAATTATATGTGCCAAACTTTAATTTTTGACTGTCACAACTTCCTGTGACCTGTCCAGGGTGAATGCTGCCTCTCGCCTGGAACGTTAGCTGGAGATAGGTACCACCAACTTCGGACCCCACTAGGGACAAGGGTCTTACAAAGTGGATGGATGGATGGATGGATGGATGGATGGATGGATGGATGGATGGATGGATGGATGGATGGATGGATGGATGGATGGATGGATGGATGGATGGATGGATGGATGGATGAATGAATGGACGGACGGACGGACGACTTCCTGTTAGCATTATTTTTCTTCGTGTGATTTCCAGCAGTACATAATGATTTAATGATAATTTCATGCAAGGCGATTATTAGTGGTTTATTGCATTTGTTGCGTACCTTCACTAAAACACGTTAGAACGCTCTGTGTTTCTGCTTAATCTTGTCTTTTCCACTTAAATATTCATCACCTGTCTTTTGCAAACTTGCCATACAGTGCTGTAAAAGTACAGCACAGCTGCGTGCTAATTGCCTCAATAAACCTCTATGTAAAAATGTTTGCTACGCAATAAAAATTAACCACATTTACAGAATTTCCTTGCCTAATAAAGTGGTGATATTGTTGGCATTTATAAGATGTTAGTCTGAGCCTCAAAATACATTTTGCATTCCAAATCACTAAAAACCTAACTCTTTAGTCCAAATAGGGCTTGAAAGTTTGGGGGGAAGAGTTGGATTGGGAATGCATCTTGGTTTTGTAGGTTGAATCCAGTTGCACACACTTAACATTGCATGTTTTTTAAGACCAAAAACATGCCAAGAGTCCTCAGGTGGTTTTCCTGTTAACATAGAGCCATGCCTGTAAAAATATTTGGCCAAAGGCAATGTGGTTGTCTTTACCTGAGGTTAATTTGAGTTGACAGAAATGCATACTGTGGATGCCTAAGATCATTAAGATCTAAAGTTGTCCCTGTTGCCGGTTCAGTTAGAAAAATAAAAATAAAAGCATGCTGCTGTTAACATAAGCTACATACTAAATGGAAAGAAGTCTGTATAAATATATTTGAGTTTGAAACTTAGGGAATCAGAAACACGGCAGTCATGATATAAAGCTCCACAGCCACCACTCATTTCACGGCATCTCTTTTCCAACGACCCAGATTATATTGCGATCTTTTGAAGTGGTTTTTAGTATTAGTTTACCAAACTTTCGAATTTTCTGACTTCTTATTGACCCGGTTATCCAGTTTTTTGCGTTGTGTTTCCAGGCATGTTATTACCGGTATCCAGTGGCACGTTTACAAGGAGCTGGTTTTCGGTGAAACCAAAACATTTTTGTTGAGATCCAGCCACTCGTTTACACGTCTCCAGTGATTGCACTCTCTGACACTCGCACTTTTTGAAGCCCACTCTGAGTGGGAGTTTTTGAAAAATAAAAATAAAAGCCCCACAGAGGTGTGAAGAACTCTGCAGATGTGAAAGAACACACAGCTGCAGAGTTTGTTCTACGTATGCAAGAACAAACTCAAGTAAAACAATGGCGGACTGCATTGTGTTGTACATGATATTTAACCTGTTCAGTCTAACATAACATTTGATACGGAATGTATATGTGTTGCATGAGCACCTGGTTCCTTGGAGGTGGGTTACCGATCTCTATATGAAGTAGAAGTTAGTGAAGTGGAAGCTAAGGAACCAAAAGCACATGCTTGGTTTGACTACCTGCTGAAATCACAGCGCCATTTTGTAGCTGAAGCACCAACAACAGTGTAAATGTCTCTATTGATGCTGCCTAAACATGGAACTTTTCACCAATCAACATCCAAAAAGATTCCAGAGAGAAGTTTTGCGTAAACATAGCGTAAATGAAAGGCCAATCAGAATTTTGCTCTTGATCAGAAAGAATATCACGCATAACTAAATTATAGTGACTATTAGTAGTTGTTTTTTTGTCATCTTAAAAGTCTGCTCACCCTTCTAAGACGTCATAAACACTTTATCTACCAGGCCCTTCTAACCATCAAACAGTAATTTACTGGATATTTCTTCTATGTAAAACTGTATATTGTTAGAACTTGGCATGTTGCCAGGTGGATCCTCTGTTACCTAAGCATATTGTAATTCACATTAGCTCCTAAGAGCAAACCATTCATTCATGAATGTTTGCAGAAGCAGTCTGATTTTTCACTTTGGGGAGTACAGACATGTTTTGACACACAAATTCAATGAGTTGAATAAGTGAGCAAATACTTTTGGCAGTATGGTGTGCTTTAGAAATTTGCAACACTTGAAAATATACTTTAAAAAAAATTATGATTATTTATCAATGCAAGAGAGTTGAAAAAGGCTCATCGAAGCTCATAAATGAAAATCTTTGTACCGGAACGATTTTTCAACTTGTCTTCCTCTCTCACCTACAGATCTTTGTGTGTATGAGAAGCTTGGGATGCCGGTGACCATGCTGTTGGCTCCTGTCTGCGTGCTGCTGATGCTTGGGGGCCGTGCTTTTGCTGGAGGTTACCCCCCCATCCCTCACGTGAAGTACATGCAGCCCATGATGAAAGGACCTGTTGGCCCTCCATTTCGAGAGGGCAAGGGACATTACGTTGGTAAGTAATCCCTCTTTCCACTATCATTTGTTTTCACGTTCTGCAAACCACACGGAGGAATAGACCGCACAGCCTTTCTGCAGCCTAATAGGTCTATTCTCTTTCTGTAAATAGACCTAATATTTGAAACCTATGTTCAACGTACACAAATATCCCTCCTCTGGAATCTGGCATTGCTCAGTAGGGGCCTATTAAAGGTCCGATTGCCAAATGTTAGTTGAAGTGAGTGAACGGGGCTTGTTGTTCCTCACACCATCTGGATGCCGTTACTTCAATGTTTTTAATCACATATTTTCCAGGAAAGAAAATAAATTACTTAAAAAAACACTCAGGGGAAGGAGAATAGAGATGGGGGGGATGGGTGGTAACCATCACTGTACAACAAATGCGTACTATCACCCCCCTTGATGATCAAATTGGACTTAAAGTGTGCCTGATCAGTTCTGGATCATGTGAGAGGTGGCGGGTGTAATCAGAGGCCGGTACTCAGAGCAAATTTCAAAGCAAATGTAATTACTAAAAGAGTGTTTAAAAAAAAAAAAAACGATGAGTGAGATGGGGAGATTATTTGATGGTGATGATTAGCACCTAAACTTCAAAGCTTTGTCAGGAGCTTTAACAAGACCACAGGGATTCTTTTTTTTTTTTTTTTTCTGTGAATAGTGAGCTCAGACCTGAGAACTAAACACTGCTCTTTGATGAATGGTTGAAATAGGATGTATGATTTTACTGCCACTCAGTGGTCAAGAGTCCTCACTACATCCCTACACTGTCACCTGGCTCACAAACATGCAGACTTTCAAAGAAGAAATAAACGCGCAGAAAGAGATAAAGAGATTTCTTAACTTAAAGTGTCTTTAAAAAAATAATGCTAATTAATTCTAAGGAAAGCAAATAAACAAAAGAATAATCTTCTGTATCATGTAATATAATAAAAGCTGAGGCTTAGAAATTAGGTCAGATCTTAAAGTGCCATATTATGTAAATTAATTTAAAAAGTGCTTTTTAATAATAGATTATTTAGTCAAATAAACATTGAAAATTAGAATTTCTTTTTTAATTCATCAAGAAAGAAATAGAATGACTGAACAAAACTTTATCACCATAAACACTGAGGGCATATAGAAAACAATTTTTGAATGGCCCAAGCTTTTGTTTAACATCATTTGCTAAATTACTGTTTTTTGGTATACTTTCTAGTTACTTATAAAATGTGTTTGATGTCATGTTTCGTATTTCATAAGTACAAATGGCTGCAAGACTTATGCAGTACCAGCAGAGGGCAGTAAAAGCTCCAAGTTACATGTTGAATATCAGAGCTAAAGTTCTAGTGATTGTTGTACTGAAATGCACTTCAACAGTCTAATGTCAAATTCTCAATCGAAAAGGTCCCTTCTGATATTATATCTGAAATACTTTTGTATTTTTAATGTTCCTATTAAGACTTCAGCTTCTTTATATGAATTGTGCTCATTTTTCCCAAATATTATTCCAGAATTTGTTTGCAATCAATTAATTCATATTATATTAATGAATCTATTTCTTGCCAGTTGTTGTATATGTATGAAAAAGAAAACAATATAACGATTGTTGCAAATACTTAATTTAATATGAACATAGCAACATGGTGTCAGCAGATGTGTGATTTCTAAAACAGTTATTGTAACAACAATATTAGCATGATAAACGTACTGTAAAAGAGAGCTGCAAGCAAGATTACTCTGTGGAATAACTTAAGTGGCTTTAATTCTTTGCGAAATAAAAAGAGGGAAAGCAATAATTACTCTAACTACTTGATTTTTGCTTTCTAGATATGCCACCTATGATGAAAGGGGAACCAGGTCCTCAAGGGAAACCTGGACCAAGAGGCCCTGCTGGGCCACCAGGATTACCAGGAAAGCCTGGGATGGGAAAACCAGGTCTCAATGGACAACCAGGGCCTCAGGGACCTCCAGGGTTTACAGGAATTGGTAAGCCTGGACTCCCAGGTCTCCCAGGAAAGATTGGGCCAAATGGAATGCCAGGAGTTAATGGCGAGGTTGGACCTCGTGGTGAGCCAGGACCCCGTGGACTTCCTGGGCCCCCTGGTGTCCCAGGCCCTGCTGGTTTGTCACTGAATGGGAAACCTGGACTCCCAGGTATCAGAGGTCCTCCTGGAGCTCGGGGTGAGCCAGGATTAAAAGGTATTTCTGGCCCACCAGGTGAACGTGGACATAAGGGTGAGAATGGTAATGGGAAACCAGGAATTCCAGGTATCAGGGGGCCACCAGGTCTAAAAGGCAGTACAGGACCCCCTGGTTTTCCAGGTATTGGCAAACCAGGACAGAAAGGTTTACCAGGACCACCTGGACTTAAAGGTGATGAAGGACTGCCAGGCAAACTAGGAGAACCAGGACAGCCTGGGCCACCAGGTCTACAAGGTCTTCCTGGGCCAGCTGGGTTGGGAAAGCCTGGTCTAGATGGACTTCCAGGAACACCGGGTCCTGTGGGTCCTAAAGGTGAACAAGGGACTCGAGGAACTCCTGGAACTCCTGGTGCACCTGGCTATGGAAAACCTGGTGTAAATGGGCCAAAAGGAGAAAAGGGTCATGGTGGATTTCCAGGTCTCCCTGGGGACAAGGGAGAACAAGGAATCGTTGGTCCAATTGGGGTGCCAGGTCTTGATGGACAACCAGGACCACAAGGCGTTCAAGGTCCAATGGGACTTCCAGGAAAACATGGAATGCCAGGGCAGAAAGGAGAGCTAGGACCCAAGGGACCCCCAGGATTGCCTGGACTCAAAGGTGACCAAGGCCTCAGTGGTATCCCTGGGCGACCTGGTTTCCCAGGGGAAAAGGGCATCCCTGGACCTAATGGTCCTATTGGTAAACCAGGCCCTAAAGGTGAGTCAGGGCAAATTGGCCAACCTGGGAATCCAGGGTTGACAGGTTCTCCAGGGCCTAAAGGTGAAGTAGGCTTTATAGGGACTCCAGGCCCCAGAGGCCAGTCAGGAATTCCTGGTCTCCAAGGACCTATGGGTCCTATGGGCCCACAGGGTGCCCCTGGACCACGGGGAGAAGCTGGACTTCCAGGGCCTCCAGGGTTAGGCAAACTGGGTGACAAGGGAGCAATGGGTCCACAAGGTCCACCAGGAAAACCAGGGCCTTCTGGGCTTAATGGTATGCCTGGTCCACCTGGTCCTCCTGGCCCTCCTGGCCTTCCTGGAAATGGCCAAACTGTTGCTGCAGGGGTCACTGATGCAGGACTAGGTGGCGAAGAAGTACCTGGGGACAGGAAGGGTCCTGCATACACTCAAGTTCTCTCTGCCTCACTAGCACCAGCGTTCACTGCTATTCTCACCACACCATTCCCACCTTCTGCCCTGCCAATCAAATTTGATAGGACCCTGTATAATGGACAAAATGCTTACAGCACTTCTACTGGCATCTTCACTGCTCCTTTATCTGGCGTCTACTACTTTGCATACCACATGCACGTGAAGGGAACTAGCCTGTGGGTGGCTTTGTACAAGAACAATGTGCCAGCCACTTATACCTACGATGAATACAAGAAAGGCTACATGGACCAAGCATCTGGCAGTGCAGTCCTAGAGCTTAAAGAAGGTGATGAGGTATGGGTTCAAATGCCCTCTGATCAAGCAAATGGCCTTTACTCCACTGAGTACATCCACTCCTCCTTTTCAGGATTCCTGCTCTGTCCCACATAACCTTTTCTTCTTCTTCAAAAAAGTTCCTATATTTGTGACTCAGTTCAGCCCTATACCCCAGACACCTGCAGCCATAATAGAAATATAAAAAACCCATAACATGTTAAAAAAAATTACTACAATCACATTATTTTTCTCACCTCCAACAGTCCCAGTTTGAAAAAAAATTAAAAATTGTGAATTCAATATGAAATGTTAAAAGGCAGGGGAAGGATTGTCATACTGTGTTCTTTTAATGTCCTTCAAATGTATGTTTCGGGTTATATTTTGTGATGGTTTTAGCCTATATTAATTTTAATTATTATATTGTCATATTTTGTTGTTATTTGAACCTTGTCATCAGTATCGCTTTTGTCTGTTGGATTTAGACTTGTAAGTGCCTTACACGTAGCGAGTGCGTAACGGACCTTCCCGTGTGACTGCACATACTGCCAGACAATATGGTCGTCAGAACGTGGGACGGGAGGGAGACACGTTTCCAGACATGCAGTCGCTTCTGCGTGTGTAATTTAAATAATTATTTGAAAAAAAACAACAAAAAAAAAAAAAAAAGAAAAGCCTGCACAAAGAGTAACACTTCAACACAAGATCACAGTTTTTTCTGTGAAAAGAAATCAAGGCATTTGGTCCTCCAACACTTTTAGTTTGCCCAAATTCTAAATTTCTCAAGAGAAAAGTATACTTTATTATTTGTTGGTATATGAACGTATTGGGTGCTATTTTGTTTCTTTGTTTTTTTTTTTTGTTTTTTTTTTTTTAAGTTTGAGACCATTTAGGATGTGAATAGAGTCTGTATTTACATGCAGTAAGAAATGTATCACAAAAGCATCTGCAAATGGACAGTAAAGACTGTCTACTGTTAGATTAGCTTCGATTGATTTCTCTTTTTCATTTGCACTGTCTTATTGCACCAGAGATTTCGTTTTCTCCCAATACTCAATCGTTCATACATCGTTCATAGAACTAACAATTCTACATCACTTAGCTGTTCAAAACACAATGCCAGAAACGTCCCTTTCTTCTTATTAGAGAAAAAATATGTGAATATGGTAAAAGCTTGAGTGTATTCCTGAACTGGAAATGCTGATAAAATTCAAACTAAATGCCTGTGACTATGCCACCCGTGAATTTTGGCACTTCTAGCAAACATATGTACAGAGGCTTAACACTGTAAACTGGGGTTTTCAGAAAAAAAAAGTTCTTTAGATTGACCGTGCTTCCTTAAAAGCTAAAATAAGAAAAATGTTGTGATTTTTTTTTTTTACCTCTTCAACAATAAATGAATCATATAGAGGCACAGCTGCCCAATTAAAAGAAATGGTATCCAAGAACACTGCCGATTCTTTTGAAAAGATAAAAAACCCAATTGGCTATTGTCAACATTCCCGTACTTAGCCTAGTGTTATAAAATATTCAATGTCATATTTGGGCGTTATTGGATAGATGCAGTTCTATTTACTATGCAATTAATAAGGAGGCAAGAGGCAAATTAATAAGGAGGCAAGAGGCAAAGATCGTATGTTTTCCATTGTTCCAAGACTGATTCCAAGATTTTAATTTGTCATAAATAATTTTCCCCAGGTTGAAAAAAAAAAAAAAAAAAAAAAAAAACATCCACACACATACACCCAAATTTTTCCTTCCTAAATTTTCACAACTCTTTTCCAAGGGCTGCAAATGGCCCCCGGGCCACACTTTTGACACCGCTGTTTCGGAGCCTTGCTATCCGTGGAGATTCCGTTTCCGTTTCCTTTCCTTTATAAAGATTAAGATGCATGTGTCACGATTTAATGGCTTCTTTTGTTGTCTTTAAAATTTTTATGACTGCCCCCTTTGTCCCATCAAATTTGCGCCACATGTAAACGGGACGTTGTGAAGTTCTCAAAAAATAAGCTTCTACAGAGTCTGATCGACTAAAAATTGTAAACTATGACAATATTGTCCCTGTATGGTTTGGCATTGGTGATATTAAAAACAATTATTTATGTACAGGGTTTTCTTAACCCTCTGAACAAAATCCAGTCAAGTTGAAGGCTGGATTTCTTCCAAATTCTTTCATCCGTAAGAGGACTATTTATTATCATGTATGTTCAGCAGCCGTCCCATCAACTTGTGATGGGTGCCGTACGTCCAAAAGTCTGAACAAATAAGGATTTTCTAAGCGAATAAGAAAAGGGACCAACAGAAGTTCACCAGTTGTGAAATACAGGTTGTGTAACATTTAACAAACCCCCAGTTTATTTCTAGAAGAGGCAGCAGGTCAGAGGTAAGAGCTCTGTTTTTGCTCACTACTGCTGGATGAAACATTGAAGATCTTCCTGTCAATAAATGCCTGGGTGTATGTGTGTGGTTGTTTTTTTTTTTTTTTTTTGGCTGTGTTACATTGTCCCCTTCAAAAGTCCGGACATGAATATTTCAATGAGCATAATAATAAACTTGAACAAGCTTATGAAGCCTTTGGAAAAGCTATGATTTTGTTAATGTTCCTCAAGAACGCTTGAGAATCGGAACATCAGAATGCTTTCAGCTCCCTCTGGGTTTTGGCAGGAATTCCACAGGAGGTTTTACATCACGAGTCTCTGCTGAGAGGAGAAAGAGAAATAGCTACTGAAATAGATGATTCATGTGACATGGAAAACAGCCAAAGCTGAAGCGAGACAGCAATGATAATATCGAGGAATATTCAAGATTAACACTGAATTTGCTGTTTTTCTACGTTTTGACTCATGCAAGAGGAATCGCGGCTTGCTGCAGCTCTGGGTTGAACCAAGTCAAACGAGAAAAGTCAACAGTTTTTGAGATGTGCCGATTTCAGCGGCTGTTAGCAAGCTAACACACACAGTGCACGGCCGGGGCAAAATTTGCTATATTTACAGTGCCTTGCAAAAGTATTCACGCCTTGAACTTTTACACTTTTGTTACCATAACCAAAACCTGCAGTGCATTTTATAGTAAAGGTTTATGTTCACCGCTTTGCAGAACCATCTATCACAGCGATTGTTTCATTCACTCTCGGGGATCCTCTACCAGCTTTTTGCACATCAAGAAATTAAAGCTCGGTGTCTGTGAACATCGACTTTCAAGTCTTGCCACGGCTTCTACATTAAAAATGGGTCTTAAAGAAAGCCTCTCCTCCCTACTCGGCTTGTTGCAGTCTGTACTAATACTTCTTATGGCTTTCTTTTTCAAGTACACTTTTTGTGGACTGCAAGGCCAGTACATGTCCTTGTCAAAAGGATTTTTGCACCTGATCTGTGGGTCTCTGCAGCTCCTCCAGAGTTACCACGCACTTCCTGGCTGTTTCTTTGACTAATCCTCTCTATGTCTGCGACCTGTCGCTTTGGGTGGGCCGCTGTCATCTTTGCAGCTGTCCCGTACTCTGTGGTGATCTTACACATTGGATTCCGCCTTCAACATATTGGATTTTGTGGTTCCAGCATAATACGTGAAAAGGTTCAAGTGATACTTTTGCAGAACACTGAGTTAAAGAGAAAAGCCTACGTCTGTTCTTTTATTTCTCTGAAATCCAACAGAATCTGCTTGCATTGCCCAAACACTTGTTACACTGAAAGAAAACAGCTTTAGACCTTAGGTAATGGAGATGTTCTTTGTGCCAAACATTGAGATCTGCAATTAAAAGGAATGTATGCTGTTAGACAGATTTTCTCCCCCCATAAATAATCCAGAATGCTGTCACTAAACAGTAACCCTTTAAGTTGCTCGAGAATAGCACTGTGAGGATGGTGCCCAATCTGTATTTTATACCAACATAATGCACTTACCCTTTCCTTTACATAGCATGAGCACACCAACAACTGCTTGTGTATCATTCAGTTCAGTTCTGTAACACATTCTAAGACTTGTTTTGTGCTGTATGTTTTTTTCTTTGTGTGTGTTTTGTTCTTTCGAACTCATCTTTGAACAAAAGAAGCGCTGATGAGAGTCATGTACGTGCTTATTGCTCTCTTTCCTTAAGTTTTTACAGACAATGTCACTTGCTTGCTGGGTTTGCATTGTGTGCAAATCATTCAACAAGTGTCAGTGAGATCCTAAAACGCAAATTATATATTTGAACTGTTTCCTTTTTGTCTATATTGAACAACAAAAAAAGAAGAAACAGAAGAAGAAGAAGAAAAACAAAGACAATCGAAAAAGAAAAAAAGAATCCCAACAGTTTGCTTCGGTTCTTTAAGGGATATTTGTTTGTTTTTATTTTCAGTAGACACAAACGGCCGTTCCCATTTGCACATAAAATTAATGGAGATGTATTTATACATTATTGATAATTTAATAGAGATGCCAAAAACTGACCACCGAAGCCTAGAACATACAAATGGTATTTAATAGCATTGACTAGTTAATAGCCTTTGTAACATGTAGTTAGCATTCTAGAGTTATTTGTGAAGGATTATTTGTGAACGTTTATTTTCTTACATGTCACGTACAATGTAGTAGTGTATGTTTTTTTTTTTTTTTTGTTATACATGACTATTGCTTGCACTCTGCAATAGAATATGGGTATAAAATGCACTCCTTTTGATTGAAAATGTTTGTCTGCTTATACAAAATCTACAGTACTTGATTGTATTGATAACACATCAATAAAAATACAGAAAAAATCCCTCTTGTCTCATGCCTTGAAATACAGCTCTTTGTGTGTAATGATTTCATATAACATAGGAGCATTTTATTACTTAATTTGAATTACTGAAATAAGTTAACTTTTTTGTGATGTTATAATACACTGAGATTGACCTGTATGAGTGAATAACACTTGTTAAGGAGCAGATTTAAAGAGTAGTATTTTTTTTTTTGTATGTGATGATTGCAGCACAAGTTGGTTTGCGGGAAGCTGTTGCAAGTAAGTAAATGGTCGCTAGAGGGAGCCACAGAGCTCTTAGCAAAGACGCAGCCAGACTCACCTGAGGGATTACTGAAGGTCCCAGGCGGATGTGGCGATAAACCTTTGAGCCAGTTAAGATCCAAAAATGTAGATTAGATCCAAAAATAAGCACCTTACCAAGAGTACCTTGCTGTTAGATTATAAAAGCATCAAATAAACACAAGGTCTGACACAGCATTGTAGATATGGGAAGATTAAAAATATTTGAATATGATTTAAGAACGTATTTTTTCAGTAATCTCAAATTTCACAGATGGACGACGGAGGATTAAATAATCTTAAATAAGCACGCTTGTATTTGTTTGGAATTTGCTTCTACGGACACGTGACAAGTATATCTATATATAAAACAAATAACCCACGAGCACAGGGATGAATTGTTGTTCTAACTTTCTGGAACTGTCGTCACCATGGTGAGCTGTCATTACTCACCCGGATTCCTCTTACGTCTTACTGACGCAACTCTCCGTGTTGCGTTTGGATGATTCCGGCAAACTAATGTAACAATCGGCTTTCATCTTTGTTTTGTTTCAGTGAGTGGAGGGTGGGAGATGAAAAGCATTTTTCAAAAGTTGTATTCGGTTAGTTACCTATTTTGTTACAGGTTCAAATTCAAAACCGTCATATCAATTTTGAAGATGCTTATGAAATATTAAAGTTAATTCATCATAAAGAACAGATTTGGAGAAAAGAAAAGCTGAATTTTCAATAAACGCCAGTGTTGAACAGATTGCTATATTTTATACTAGATAATGGTAATAGATATTTTTTTCTCTTGTCGCTCATAAATGCTATGATAAATATTTGTACTGGGTCTTAATTTGGATGTGTAAAAATACAGTGTGTCCTTAATAAGTGATCATTTGACATTTTATGTTTTACAACATAACAAAATTAAGAATATATATTTTTTTTCATTTGACGTTTTTATAATAAATGTAACTTTTACTGATTTTTAATAGTTGCCTTTTTTCTGTTATCATTAATGTAATAGGTATTAATTCGTCTAAAGGAAGCTATACATTCTACTTTTTTTGTGTTTACAAAGGATGCATCTGAAATAGCTGTCAAAACAACATCCAATAAAAAGCATTTAATGGCTTCCCATACTTCACGCAATTCGTATGTGCCCAGCAGGAATGTGCACCTAGCTCTGAAATTGCCTTGTTGTACCTTCTAGTTCGTGTCATTCGTCATACAATTTCCGACGGTCCGCAAAGGTGTCGGGAGGCTCCTCCCCTCCATCATAGCCCGACTTCCAACGAGAATTGAGGGTGCTACATTGAAGAGGAACAAAAAGGCGACCTGACAGCGGTGTTTTCTCTCCCTCCACTTTCTCCGGGGTAGTTACGGGATTTCAATGTTCAGCCTGATCCTTGTAAGTATTCACTGAACAAATTACGAACATTGGGTTTCCATTTTTTTGTATGGCTAATTAGAAGTGGGATGTTACATGATAAGAAGGTTTCCACGGTACATGGCAGCCGCAGTAAGTTGCATGAGGGCTCGCCTGATAAGGCGAACCACTATGTTAGCCTAGCTTCATAGCTTAGACAGCCACGACTCTCGCCGCTTTTTACACAGTAAGATGTGTTACGAGGCAAGGAAATGTTACAAGTTTGTGTATTACCTCAGTGTGATGGAGTCTACATCTGGGAAAAGTCTTAAGTTAAGACTTTCTCAGATTGAACGTTGCTAGTGGTGACGGCAAAATGCGGAGTTCAGCTAACCTGCTAGCTAATGTAGCGGTATTAGCGTGCTATTGTCACCACTGCCATTTCACAGACAAAAACGGAACATTTCGAACGGGTTTTATTGAAATGTCGGCAAGAAAGTTCACCGTGAACGTTTCGAAGATGCTTTTTTTTATTTTGTCAAAGCTAAATATTACACGTTGTGTCACATTGGCGGTTAATGATACCTTTAATTGTACATTGAGCTTGCGAAACAGCTCAAGCTTAGCAAATCGTGTTGTACGACCTAGTTCGTCTTTAACCATCTGTTAACGTTTTTTGCAGTTGCTTCAAGTGTAGCATTGACCGCAGATGTACTATTACGACATTCTCGTTTATAGCAAGTGGTGGTCATCTTGCGTCCTGGGATTTAGTTCTTTTACAGAGTAACGTCAGTAGTCTTGGTAGAACAGCCTTGGCTCCCAGATGGCCAAGAACAGGCAATAGTTTTAAGGCGACTGAGTTAGCCGGTTCCACCCTGAGTGGCAAATGTTGACTCAATTGTGTGGTTGACCTATTTGTTCGATGCTGTGATCCAGGCCACCATTTAAACTTGCTCTGTTAGTTGAGACTTTTCAAATAATACAGAAAATCCAAAGTTCTGGGCATTTTCATGTCATCAATTTACACTCAAAATATCTGTGTAGAGATTTAGTTTTATTATATGCACTATTCAGTAAAACGTAATAAAAGAATCATCTATGCATTTACTTAAACATGCCTATTGCTTGCACTCTGCTATAGTTTAGGGATTAATAACACTTCAGGACATACTTGAGTTGTTTTGTGATTTTATTCCAAAAGTTCTGACTGTACTGTGCTGTATCCCAACATGAACTTCATGGACAATGCAGTAAATTCTAAATGTATGTGCGCTATAAATGTGGATTTCAGAAGCTGAAATTCCACAATAGCAAATAAGCAGGTCTGACAGAGATAGCAGAGTCCTCTAACGGGGAAATCCAACGACTGTTACAAAACAGACTCGCTGATAGAAACATACCCGTTCCCCTCACAAATCAGCCGAACTGACACCTTGTCGAACAGTTTACACACACAGCCCTAGTATTTCCACCAGTAATTTACTTTGATGCATAAATTGCTGCTACAATCGAGGTTGGACGGGTCTGTAATTTATCCTATCTGGTGTTTCATGAAACAGAAAGCACCCCTGCATTTTAGCTTTTGTGGGCTGAAGTGAAATGAGGAAATGCAGTTGGGGGAGGAAGTTGACTTGAGCAGCTGTGACACTAAAGGCCACTGCAAATTCCCATGCCTCACTGGTTTTTGATTTAAGGCTGCTCAGTGATTCCGGTTTCGGTGCTGGTAGTACATTTCAATGAGAGGGTGATACGATATTGACGCCCTAAACATTCCTGCCAACGTGGGTGGATAAGTGAATGAGTAACAGGTAAGCTAATTATACATTCCTGCTTATGAGTGAGCCACAGCAAGGTGACCCACTTAGCTTGTAGTGGCAATAGAGGGTGAGGTCTAGAAATCTGGGATATAAAGAGCTTTTTTTTTGACACAAAGATTATCCTGATGGTGTCTAATTGTAGCAACTAATTCAAGGGTTTGTTTCACAAAAGACCAGAATACCTGACAATTTGAGTGATGCCACATCAACTCTTTATACATGACTCATGCTTCAACACATACGCAGGTCATTCCTGCTGGCGAGCTGGCTTTCATCTTGAATCTAATTGGCGCATGATGCACTGGCCAGTCTAGACAGTGTCTTCCTTGAATTCACTCCCCAAGATCACACCTAGCAGTCATATGGTCTCACACTGCAAGTTATATGCTTACAAATGGATGTGGTGAATGAGACTTTGAGCTAGAGGGAATCCCATGTGATTTGGCTTGTGATGAGAAACAAAGTGATGGGACTTTGTGGATGTACCTCGACACAAATGTCAAGGTCTGGTTTATTTGAGAATGGATGTCAAACATTTCTCAGCATTTTGTTTCTGTCATCTCCCACTTTAACTCAGTTGGAGACTCATATTTTACTTGAAATTCTGATGGAATAGTTGTTTAAAACTCAAAATGAAAATCAGTGTTTTATTTTTCTTGGATTTAAATAGATTAATAGAGGCTGACTAAGTGAGTACTCCTCCTGTCAATGTCAAATCTAACTTAGTTCCTCAGCATTGAGTATTAACCAACTTTAGACTGAAGGGAGTGAAGCGCACTGCAATGCTTATTTGGTTAATTTATCTTTAGGACACAGAGTGCAAGATTTAGCTCCTAAAGGTCTGTACATTTCCTGACTTTTTAGAGTGATTTGAAGTGTTTCAGAGTGTAATCTCTGTGATATAATTATGTTATCACTTTACAATAATGGGCTGAATCCTGACCACAGTACAGTCTGCTCTGCTACAGACGTGAACAAATGGAAAAGCTGTTTTAACACAATTTGATTCAATTAAATTCCAATTTTTCTTAGTTTGTAGTGACTTTACTAAAGTTATAAAGTCTAACCACTGAGGCTAAATCATTGGTATATTTATAGTTGCTGATCAGAGTTCCGGGTTGCTTAACTTAAGCCTCTAGAGTTATTTCTGAGGCTTCCGGGTAACTTCTTAATGTGCAGTGGTCTTATCTTATTGCCCAACTCCAGGGGAGTCTTGCTTTCAAATAAAAGTAAACAAAACAAACGAACAAAAAACAACGACATGCTTTTAACTTAAGAGCAACTGCTCAAGTCATACGAAGAAAAAACTGTCGTGTTTCATGCGTACTACGTTACAGGAATAAAAGGGTAGTGTTTATAAGTGTAGAAATGCACTGTGGCAGGAGGGGAAGTTCTCAGCCTTGGTTACCGTAACTGAAAGGCGAACCCCATGTACTGTAACGCGATGCCAACTTGTCAAAGCGGGTTACTGGGGGAGAACACCACCTGTGTTGTTGCCTGCTGGCGTTAAGCCCATCTAGCCACGGGGATCCTGCGAGTGTTGAAGGTAGGGAGGAGAAGGCCTGCTCAATATTGACTGGCTTAACTTAGTTGTCTGAAATTGTTCTTTTCATTTTTTTTCTTAAAAAAAAAAACCCTTTACACGATACAATTTTGGCTTCGTTAAGGGTTATTCTTGTGCGTTGAAGTTGTGATCACTTCTCACCAGGCAAGCAGCAGGGAATTAATCTCTTTTTTTTGACCATTTGGATGGTCTCAACTTTTATATAGCAGCGCATCACTCGGTGTATGTCTTTTCAGTTTTCCTGCGTAACGTATCTGTTAATGAGTCATGCTGTGTTAGGCACGGTATTCGTTTACAGTTGTTGCCGTAGCATTCGGATAAAGCAAAGACACAGACTCGTTGGGACTGTCTGTCAGACTAACACCTCATGTAAATGCTGCTGGTGTGGTGTTGCCTGCTGAAACTACAGCAACAGGTAAGACTTGACCCTTGCTTTGGGTTAACTCGTGTTTGTGGCTTTTATCTTTTAACACTTTTCTATCTCAATTATTCTGGTCAGCTTTTTATATGAAGCTGATGCATTGATTCAAAATCAGTTTTCGTCCAAAGTGCTGGCAGACATGTAAACGTCAATCTTGCTGTATTTCTCTTATTACCTAGGCATTAATTTGCCTCATGCTGCAGCTGTTTTTTGTTCTCCCTCTTAAGAAGCTTATCAAACACTTAAACTGACCGACAGCTTCTCCCCGAATGACTCTAAACTTGCATGGTCTTCACGAACATAATCTCAGAACAGAAGGGATTTGTACCCAGTAGCTGTGATTGTATAATTAAGTGTATTTTCCCTATTAAAAAAAGTTGCCATTCCAACAGACGGCCCTTGCTGTCCATTTTCAAACATTTAGGTTTAATGCTGAATGTCCAGTCTCTTGCTAGTCTCAAATATATGAATGTTTAAAGATGTTGCCTTTGTTCAGATCTCTTCACAAAGAACATCAGAATTCCCTGTAGAAGCACTTGTTGCTACCACAGAGATAATTGTTGATACAGCAACAGGCGAGTCCTGATGCAGCTCTCCGTACGCAGCTTTTGCTTCCAAATGTCAGCAGAATTGATGTTGCAGTGGGACCAAACCTCTTGGTAAATATTTGTGCAGGCGTTCTCTTGTTTCTGTCAGTGTTGGCATTCTTTTATAAAGTAGACCTTTATTTTAGTGGCTCACCTTCACATCCTGCTGTAGTACATCTCTCTGGTTTCATCACATGCATATCAATAATATTTAGACTAATCCACAGTCCAGACAATTAAACAATAACCATCTTTTTAACTGTTAAACGATAAACTAACAAGTTAATGGTTTGTTCAGACAACTTCATGCAGCAGTTTGGACTTTGAGCATTGGCTATGGATGCTCCAACTAACCTGCTCATTGCAGTTTGTGTGGAAGTCATTATGTAACATTTGCTCATTCCAAATGTCTAGAGGAAAAATACCCAGTTTAACACTTTAGCAACAGGAGAGGGCATGTATGCCAACAAAATGCCAAGAACGAATTATCAACCGTTTTCTGGTTTACATGAAACTTTTTAAAATGCATTTTGCAGTAAAACTACTAAGGGTATCACAAGTTAGTGGCATTTTATTTGTTTTACCCTAATACTTTCATTCCATCTTAAAATATCAATGATTTTAAGTTTGTAAACATTTCTTCTGGGACTAAAGGCAGCACATAAACCTGATCCACCACTAAAACCAGAAGCACATGATGGAATTGGAACATTTTTTATTTTTTTTAGCTTGATCATAATCATGGGTCAGTGTGGTTGACCATATATGTATCTGAAGAAAAAAAAACTTTATACTTGGTTTCAAAACTATAAACACACTTGTGGCCTGAAGGATTCATGAACAAACTGTTGATGCACTTTTTTTAGTTTGGTAAATCGGAGAAATGCTGTATTGCATAAATTGAGACAATTAAAATGGTTCTTTACTTTAGTGCTGATGGTAAGCAATGAGTTGGGTTAGTGCACCACATATACAGCCTTATCTTATGGTACTTGCAAATTGCCTTTTTCCTATCTGGTTCCCCAAATGATGTCACACAAAGTTGCAAAAGTAAATGGAGACTTTTTGGTTGTTTTCCGCCAGCTGACGAGCAGACGGAAAACAGCGTCTTTATTAGTCAGCTGGGGCAACTCGAGAACTATTTTCTTTCTTGCATCAACAGAAGAGTTTCCAACATGGATTCAAAATGGTGACAGACATATGCAGCAAAAGCAACAAATGTGCTTCTTTTCATAAGTTGAAAAAATTTATCATTCGTAAAAGTGTCTGTTTTTGAGCCTTGGCTAGATTGCCAAAGCACATTTTTGGCTGGAACAGCAGTGCTACTACCCCTTAGACTTGTTAAATTTTCCTAGTGTATTTAGAAATAATTTAGAGTTTTATTTTTTTGTCCCATGGGTCATTTGATTCTTTTGGTAGATTTGGTTTAATTTAATGGAAAAACTAAGACAAAAAGGACAGCTTTGATTGTTTGGCGCTTGTTCTGATACTTTACATTTCTGTTCCCTTCTGTAAGCCATTTTCTCTGCCCTTGCCCACCCTCTAAGCACTATCATAAGGCTTTGATCATTGCATTGTTTATCTATGCTCACTCAGAGGCTGTAAAGCGATATGATAAGTGGCCCTAACCATGCAAAGTACATGTATGCTGGGTGTTTTTTTCATAGGAGTAATGAGGGGATTTCCATATCTCCCCTACCCCTAATAATTCCCCCACCTCTTGTTTCTAGCTTATAGGGACACACAGAGCCAGAACAACAAGCACTCCAACTGAATATTAGCTTCTGTCCTCTGGGAATACAGCAAGGCAACCTGTTGTGCTGAACAGGGGATAGTCAGCATGCCCAGTTTATCATAACATAAACACAGCAAATAGTTTAAATCCCAATCATTTAGATTGTCATTTGGAAGATATTGTATAAATCCTTAGATTTTAAGTGCCAATTATAAAAAAAAGGAGAAAAAAAATAGATTTAAGTGAATATGTGACACTAAGATGATTTTTCTTTATGGAAATTTGAGGTTTGCAACCACCAAATTTATATTAAGCTACCAGTAAATAGGAGATCTAACATAGAACAGCTCAAAACAAATTACTGCTAAATATTGTGCATTTGAAAATAGACATGCTGATGTCTGTCTGTAGAAACTGCAAGCAAAACAGGAATAGACCATTTTCAAACGCCAAATTGTAGCACTTTAAATTTAATTAAAATGTACTGCTTTTGCAAACCATTGGTTGAACGTGCAATCTTTCCATATCGGGCTGGCCACATTTTGATTACATCTACTGAAATGGCACGTATCCTCTCTTCTGTCATTGGGTAGAAAGCTCAGTTTGCTCACAAAACTGCACTTTTTACTGTTTGACATTTCGCTTTTAGTTCCCCAAAAAGTTGCAAATGCAGACTTTGTCTCTGGACCTTCCACATTCCGCTGTGTTGAACCTGGTGCAACTATATCGCCAACGCAATGTCAGTTTGTGCATGTCATATTGCAAAGAACTGGAGTGCAATAATTATTGGCTAATATATTACAAGTATTATGAACTTGCATTGTGAATGCTTATGTAATAATTGGACAGGTGGACAGAGTCTCATTCAGCAGCAGATACTCACATGGGTCAAAAATATTACTTGCAATGTTATGGGTCACAGTGTAACAAAATGAGAGAAGAACCCTATCGCCACCGACATCATGAACTTACTTATTATTGCTTTTAGATTTTCCTTAGGTCATGCGGACCTGGTTATCTTGAGACCAGACACTAAATAGAACCAGAATATCACAGGATAAGTGAAACTCTTGCCTTTTCTGTAAAAAAATAAATAAAATAAAAAAATTAGCTTGTCTTTGCCTGCCTGCCTCAGTTCCTTGGGAAACTCCATTATTTACCAGAGGTGATACCTCCTTATATTGAAGCTGAACTTATTTGGCCTGAGGGTAATTTTAGGGCTATTAGTTTAGACATCTTGACCCATGGGAGTCCCAAGCAAACCTTGCTTGAGCTCTGAAAGTATTGCCACACTAGCTCACCCATGTTATGCTGAATCCTTAATATGAACTCTTTTTCTTACAATAGTCCTCTATTTCTGTATTGTAGTACAGTAATCAACTAAATTTACAATACCAAGTTGGCTTGAGGTGAATTAAGAGACTTTCTTTATGATCTGCTCTTGAAGGGAATTTAATTTCTTGTTCCACTGATGAATAAATATTCTAAACATTTCTGCTGTCACAGAAAGCAATACTTGTTACTAGTTTTGTATCTTTTTGTAAGATTGTTGTGTGCAGTTTGAACCATTCTGCATATTGATCTAATTTTAGACGTTTCTTAAACAATACCTACCCACAAAGTGACTGCAAAAGAAGCTTATTTTTGGTACAGTCAATTGTGAAAGTTTATTCCTCACATTTCTTGTTGGCCTCTATTGTCATATTGCAATGTGAGTCATGTTTTTGAGCTATATACTTTCACAACCACATTCATGCTCTTTGCTTTGATATTTCCTGTCCAGCTGGTTGCACTGAGTATTACTACATTTAGTGGTGTTGTGACTTAGCTTGTCTTTGCCTGTTGTGACTTTTTAACATGCATACTTCTACAGATCTGGCAGACTCCAGATATGAATTATTAGCAAATAGATTGGATGAATTATTAGCAAATGGATTCCTTTTCTTTTTTTGTGTATTAAAGATTTTTTTTCCACGCTTGGTCTTCTTTGGATAAATGCTACATGGTTAATGGAAGATTGGGAGACATTTCTGTGACTTCGAAAAAGCAGTGTTGAAACAATTCAACCACACTTTAGATTGCGACATTCAAATTGAATAACAAGCTCATTAAGTAGTGAAATTTATCATCAATAAGACATGACATACTGCGACAAAAGTTGGTATTCATAAAAGTTTGGAAAGAGGGTGAAGAGTGTTTGACAAGACCCTGGCACTGCCTGAAAACCATCTTTTAGGAAACAGTTCAAGCACTCTGATCTAAAGGTTAGGGGTGTGCTAAGTTTTTATATACAACAACAAAAAGGACCATTGAAGTGGAACATTGCACAATTTCTTTCTCTCTCTTTAATTATCTTTTAAGGCGAACAAAGATTCTGTTCTTGGAAACCTTCTGAAGGGACATGTTCTAGTGCTTCCCACATCCGTTCCTGGAAAAGTGGCAGAATTCCGTCAACAAAACACGTAGTCACGCAGCATCCACTGCCTTGACGTATCACTTTCTGCCGAGCCTGCTGTTTGCAAATCCCCAAGAGAGGGCAGGTCGTGAGAGGCACAGCAACAGTCTGGGATCGCCGGAGCTAAATTTTGTATATACGCCTCAATCTTTCAATGCTGGCCTGTCTGGGCATGCCTGGGGATTCGAGTGTTGTGCTTGTTACACTAGATAAACTGGTGAAACTAAAAAAGGAGAGGTTTAACTAGAGCTGCTTATAGTACTTTTGTCTTTTCCTTTTGGTTTTTGTGTTTGACTTTTGTATTCTTTCCAGCATGATGAATAGCAGGGTGTTTGTCATGTGCTGAATTCCTACACAACTGGTTTACAACCACATGCACTATTCAACTCCATATTCTTGGGGTATTTCCTTTTTTTTTCATTTTTGATAAACCATACATTTTTTAAATTATGTCACACATGTAGTATTTCCAGTTGTCTTTAAACCTGGACATTTTCAACAAGAGTAACACTGGTAGTCCTGGGAATCAGTTTAAATTCTGTTTATTCAAATGGTTAGTAAGACTTTCCTAAGATTTGTCAAAAAAGTATTATTGTTTCGACTTTTTGTGGAGGTGTTGTACTATAACTGCAATCCTCCTCCTGAACACCAGCTGTCGCTGCTGAGAAAATCTGGCGGAATAGCAGGAATATTCCTGAAAGGAGCTAAAGTGTTTAGTTGCAAAATATTTAGTCTCAAGGCTGGTGTGATCCTCACCATTGAAAAGACCTAATATCCACAAAACTTTAGGCATTTCTTTGTATTTTTGATTTGTTTAAAAAAAAAAAAACTTTTTTTCAGTGAGTTTAAAGAAGAGCTGCTAGACATTACTTATTGAGCTGTTTAAAACAAGCAGCAGTCATAGACCAGATGGAAAGAAATTTTGAGCTGCGTCATTGTTCTGCATTTTACTATGTCGGAACAAAGTCAGTTACTGTAATGGACGATATGCTAATAACATATGCTCCATCCATAGACAATATTTCATAAGTAGTACATGAAGTAAATTAGATGCCATTTAGACATGGTTGACCTTAGATGTGAAGTCTTTGCTTCTTGAAGACTCCTGAAAAACCAAAACTATCTTTATTATGAGTTCTTACCAAATGCGAAACCATAGTCAGCTCTTGCATATTTCATATTAAAAAGAAGGTGGTTATTTGCATAACAGAAGAGGAAAAAACTCTCTAAGCTCCAGCAGAGATTTTCCTCTGGGTCTGCAGCTTGACCCCTCTTGAGAAAATTCATACCATAAGTGTGAACGTTGAGCTAAAAAAAAAGTTAGTATGTGTTTTTCAAGAATACTTTATTACTCTATCGGTAAACAACTGTCATGTAGTGTGCATGTGTGTGTCACCGCAGAACGTCCCCAGAACTCATTTGCTGCCAATATGAAATTGTAGAAACAAAAGAGGGGGGAGAACTTGAATCTTGGGTATTTTATGATCAATAAACTTGTCTGTTTCATCATTTACAAGTAAGGTACACACAATTTCTCTCATTAGTAACTGCTATCTTGGCTGATTATTGCTAGTTAGGGATTTTAATACTTTTATCTAGATCAGTGTTGCCTAAAGACTATCATTGACTATCAAAATCAAGAACATCCTGCATTTTTTTGTGTTCTTTGTCTTCTAAGGAACATTGTGTATTTACCTTCATCATTATATTTTGGATATTCTTGAATACAAGTTTAGGAACAGCAGTCAGACGTGTTCCTTGCTGTGTATCAACTGTTAACAGTGATATTTATTTGAATAATTTTCACTATAAATCAGGCATTATAGTATATAGGATTCAAACTGCATAATCTAAAGTTATGGTTTAAAACATGCGCAACATTTATTTTTATGCATTTATTTTCGGACATTCCTGAAAATTCCCATTTTCACAAAGTGGCATTCTGACCAGATTTTCCATATATTACTACAGTGACGTTTAATGGAGTCT
This sequence comes from Poeciliopsis prolifica, assembly GCF_027474105.1. NCBI lineage: Eukaryota > Metazoa > Chordata > Actinopteri > Cyprinodontiformes > Poeciliidae > Poeciliopsis > Poeciliopsis prolifica. The sequence continues at coordinate 2,567,663 of NW_026562427.1, forward strand.
TAATTTGTCTACATGATTGGATTGATATTCTTGGATCGTTTGACATTTCTAATAACTGGATTTCAGTCATGTCAGTTTGCTTTCTAAAGCTAAGAGCGATCATTTGTTGTGAATGGTGGAAAAACAAAACTTTTTAAAATTCCCACTGCAAACACCTTGTTAATGCTTCTGATTGGGGGGAAGCTTCTAAGGAGAGGAGAGGAGCAATGCAGCAGCTATTTCTGTCATTTTGAAATGTTAGAAATGGCAAACTTGCCAATCCATTTTTCTAAGGGTCTCAGAAATGCCCATCAAAATGTTAAATCAAAACACTTCAGAAAGGACACTTCAAAAAGAATGGCTTTTCACCTTTCTGAAAAGCCATTCTCCTTCGAGGATCCAGGTGAGTTCAAGTGAAATGAAACCTGTGTTGGACCAGCAGTAAACACTAATCTAATGGTTCTGGCTAATGGAAAAGCAAACTGGTTTTGAGAGGTCTTCAAATTGAGGTCTTTGAACTTTGCTTACACTTTTTTTTTTCTTCAAAACTTGAATTAGTCGTAGCTGCTGTGAAAGTTTGGGTTGAATCAGCCCCAGTTGGAGGCAAGAGGTGCCGAACCATCCTGTCCAATCGACTTTTCTTTTGTCTTTTGTTCCCCATTTTGTCTGGTTTAATGTTGCAAACTTATTATTGTGTCCCTGCTCTCTTGGGTGTCAAAGATTGATCAGCCCCGTTCTTGTAACTGTACTTTCTTGAACTCCTTGTCATTTCCAGAGATATCAGTTATTTTATTTAGTACTTGGAGAGGTCAAAGGGATGTTTATGTCTGACACTTTGTTCCTCTTTTACTCCTACAAATGGTGTCTGCGGAGTGTTAAAACTGTCAGCCACCACCCATCTCTGTTTTCTCCATTTTTTTCTTTATTTTTTTTTTTTTGTTTTTTTCACAATAGATATTGGTACTTACTTTTTTTTTTTTTATGAAAGTTCAGAATAAAAATTAATCGGGTGCAGAAGGCATCCTGCTGCTTTCAAATTTACGGGAACCACCAAATGTCACGTCTGTGATGCATGTCGCTCAGCTCCCCTCCTGCCAATGGACAAGGATCTGAAACAGAAAATTAGGCCTCCGGCTGCTTCAAGGCGGCATAATCTGGCCGTGCCCGGTCTGGCTCCAGACAAAACATCAGCGAGGAGACACACAGCCTCAAACCACCAGACGGAGATGCATATAACATCTCTCACAAGAAGGGGGCGGGGGGAAGAAATGCCCTCAGACACTCCTGTTTACTAAAACTCTGTTTTGCCATCATGGTCCTGCTAATTTCTGTGAATGTCTGACCATATACTTAACCTCGTGTGTGTTTGTGCGATCTAATTTTAGTAAAACACCCTTTCGTCCATGTAGCAGATGTATTCCTTGAGCCGGCTTCTGTGTGTTTACACTACTTCTGTATAAGTTGTGCTTGTTGCAAGAATCATGGCGATTGACTACCTGAGTGCTATCAGGTGTCAACAGAAGGTCTCGTTGTCCTTGTTAGTTACGGAGTCATGTTGCATCGAAGTGCTAAACAAAGTGAAAGGTTTTGAATTGAATCAGCTGCTATCAATTCGATCTCCCAGCCTTCTAATCTGTTGAAACATTAACGCTGTAACAATGTCCCTCATAAAGGATAACATGTACTTTTAACCCGGTAAGATGCTACTTTTTATTCAGATTTCTCTACAATTGAGGCCACCTAAAGCAATGAGTCAGCACCTGTTGGATACCCATGCCCTGATTCCCATTATCCTGCTTCTTTTATCGCATGTTTTGGTTTGCATGTCCCTCTCTGTTCTCAGATACCGCTGTTCTTATCAGGTGGTACCACAACTCCCTGCTCAATACCATTTTTATTCTGCCTCCTTCTGTTCTTTCTCCTTTGTCACTTAAAAAGATGTGTGCAATTAGTTAGCTTTTATGTTGTTTTTGTTTTTAAACTCCATACTATACATCATTGGATTTTGCCTTTCCTTTCTTTTTCAGTTTTAGCTGTGCCTCATCCACAGCACGTGATGGGGGAATGGGGCACAAAGTAGCCCACTGTGTGGGCCTCTGCATGTACATAGTGACCTTTTACCCAATTTAGAATATATATTTGTACACAGCCAGGCATGCACAAAATAGCAACTGTTATGCATTTCTTTTTTATATAGCTGTGTGTGTACATGGCAGGGACTTCCAATGCAAAGGCTTTTGGACTGAACACTCTTTTTTTTTTAACACAGGCACTGTAACAAGGAGATGATTTCTGATAGAGATGTGGATCTTTCAGTGTTGAGTGATTAAATTCAGAAACAAATTGGTCTAGCAAAAAAGCTAAGAGATTCTGTTTAAATTATGACTGAGAAGAGGAAAATGTAGTATAAACAAACAGAACATTAATTTAAAACGGTCTATAAGGTTCAAATTTACTTTAAAAAGGAAAAAATAAATAGATGTGCATAAAATTCTGTAGCATAAATTTGCAGCATCAGGTTAGCGTAGCTGTCTGAATTTTCTTCAATAAAAATGTGTCAGAATTATTTAAAATGCACAAAGTGTGCAAAGATGGCCTTCTACGGTATCCGAGTGGAAGAATAATGCGACTTGCTGAATACTCGCAAAAACGTTCAACTTGAACACCTTTGAATTGTTTTTTCATTTTGAATCAATTCAGATTTCCCACGACTATTTTTTTTTATTTTTCTGAATTTATGTTTAATGTTTGCAACCCCTAAAATTTGAAGACTTTTTTTTTCCTCTGGCATTTATTGGGAGTCAATTACATAACAAATATTACAAAGAACTTTCGAAGGTTTTGATTTAAAAACAAAAAAACAAAAAAAAAACTGGTTTAAGCCGATAAACATAAAATACCAATATCACTCATTTGCTATAAACTCAACCAAAGATGGCTGACTTGTCACTCAGCAGCTCTGACTGCCAATTTATGCATCACATCTTGTTTCCTGTGTGGTTAAACATGCTCTGTCGTCTACAAACCAATTGCAAGTGCGTCTCGTTTTTACTACTTGGAAGCGGTTCATGATCGCAGAACCAGTTTGCAAATGTCAACTGTAATTTGCATGCCTTCCGGACGATGTAGTCATGACAGCCCTACAAGCAGCTGCTTTGGTTTGATGCCAAGTTTTACCTGCTTCCTTTTTGAAATCACCCCCAACCCAATTTGTTTATCTACTTTGAGGGCCCATTAAAGTCAAATTCCTTTTTTACTTTTATTTTCTTATCCTGTTCTGCATTTATTCATTCTTTTCTAGAACAAGTCAGGTGAAAATCCAGAAATCTGGAATGTAAAAACTGAAAAATTCAGTGGGTGGTATTGTTTCAGGATTAAATGCAATTTAAAGAAACTTTGTTGACTGCAGATGAAGGCATGGTGGTTAACTCAGAGTGTATATCTTGAGCCTTTGCTCATATTTATCAGTGAAATAAACATGTAAATGTTGGAGCAACCAATGTCTATAAATAGTGTTGGTTACTTTTTTTTTTTTTAAGAAGTTGTTGCATAAACAATTTTTGGAATCGTTGCAAATTTTCAGTTAACGGCATGAATTTTGTTTGCTTATCAGCATGTTAAGTGGATGGCAAGCAAAAAGGGAAGTGCAGAAGCTCAGCCCTGCTCAGACTTCATTAGGCGTAATGTAAATCCTGCCCCCAAATAAAGCCCTAATTTCTTTTTTTTTTTATTTATACTCATGGTGACATTCAAATGGCAATTCAAAGTTGTTTTTTGTCTCTAAACCCTGCTGTTGAAGTCTTCAAACCAAACAATATAACTTTTGCATCTGGTCAACCATCCCTTGCCTTTTTTTTTTTACTTTTTGACATAACCTGTCATTGTGGAAGCCCTGTCTGGTCCTTGTGTTAATGTTTTGCCAAGTTTCTGTTTATTCATCTCCTCGTATCTTTGTGTCTCACTGTTTAAAATGACCAGCAGCCACCTTCTTTTGACACTCCTCTCCATTTCTGAAGAATCAAAAGTTCATTTAGTCCTTCAAGTCCTCCTTCTTCAGCTGTCTGCATGCAACCCTCCTGTTCTGTTTCTGGCAGCTCGAGGGTGGTAATTAAAGGCGTCGCAGAGGATCTCGGCCGTCACAGAATGAAAGGAGTGGGGGAAAGAAAAAAGTCGAGTCTGTTTTTGAGAGTGCCCTTATAGCACTCTCAAAGGGCTGTTGCCAAGTACAGAAGAGGGAGAGAAGACCAGAATAGTAGAATTTAGAGTGGGTAGATGTGTCCCTTTGACTCTGGTTGGTAGCTGACTGTGTATAAGATGCAGCAGTCTAGATTGGTGGGAGTTGAGGAAAGATGAGAACGTTATTGTGGTTTCTAAGAATGGCATCATATTCCTGGATCCCTTGAGCTGTTTCTTCTTTATAAAACCTACAACAAGGGAAGCAGATTCAGTTGAGACGCATTGAAATTTGTTTTTGCTCTCGTAAGCGAGAGAAACAATAATTCAGAACCAAAGTCTCGTCATTTTTGAAGAATTAAAAAGGGAGCGTGGGACTGAAGTTCTGGCTCTTGTTGAATCTTTGCCCTCTCTTTAATCCTCACCTTGTGACTATGACCTATGCAGTGATAAAGTCTGAGCCTTCTACCACCCACTCTTGTGTGTACCTAGTCATGATAGCAAGCTCCCCGCAACCCCTCCTTTTGCGCAGGCCCTCACACACACCTCCGTGTGATGTCGCTCTGAGACGGTTCCAGCCAGTTTGCGGCAGCTGGCTTTAGACTGGCGAGGACTTGGCAACGGTTTGACTGGCAACTCCCGAGCTAGTTGCAGACCAGACATTACCTGTTCTGGGACGGAGCCTTCTGAAGCCTGTGTGCGCGCCAGCCCTGCTGTGCATATTATTAGTTTCCATTTGGGTGACAGGTGGTGAATTTACAAAGTGTTGTAATCCAAAGGTGTTGTAATTTCACAGCTAAATAAAGCAATGTTACAGACTCAAAAATGTGCTGCAGGTTGCTTAGGTCAAGACCAGAAAACTCGATTACTCTTCTGCATATAACAGGTTGTCTGCACATGCAGAAATGTCTTATTTTTTTTAATATAAAATTAAGGCCTTAAAATGTCTTAAGTTCATTAGGATAAAAATGTAAATCAGCCTGCTAGTTTATCCATGCCCCTATCTAACTAGCTTTTGTACATCATGTGTAGGTACACATGTATGGTCAGTTCCCTTGACGATGTTTGTTTACACCAGTGATGCTGACAACCCAAATTTTTAAGCATGACACTCTGGTCTTCAAGACTAGATATACCTGAAGTACCTTTTTACATTTGTAAGCTTTTTGGCTTTAAATTTAACTCAGTCATATAAGAAAAAAAGTCTTAAATTTGACTTTCTGAAACCCTGTGTACCTTTTGCTCTTGTTTTTTGTTGTTTAAACATCATGTAATTAGATCAGTCTTGGTTACTGGAAGAGGAAATGATTTGTTGCATGTTTAGACATCCCAGATATGCTGGGTGTGTGGTGTCCTTCAAACAATGAGACGCCACCTACACTGCATTTAGCTAGGTGTGTCCTTTTTATTGAGGGTTTTAGTCACTCAAGTTTACATTTAAGATGATTAGAAATGGATGGATGTGCTCATTATTGCATTTTAGTGCGGACAGTGACAGTGGAGACTTTTGGCCACATTGCCATTGCGTTGTCCTTGAGTGTTACCATTTATTGTGGAGTTAATGGAATAATAAGATATATTAGGACTTGAATATATTGCTTATGATGAGGGATGCACACATTGTTCATTGTTGACCTCTAAATTTCAATACTTATCAAACTGTTATATTTAATCAAGCTTTAGAGCTACAAAAAAAAAACAGTTCACAAATAATTGTAAACATTTTAGTTACTTTTAAAATTGAATCCATTATTATTGAATTTGATTAGGATAGGGTGATTGTGTGATTTAAAAGCTATTCAACTTCTGCTTGCACAGTCCAATCAAGACTTTGAATTACTTTTTATAGCCTTTTGTTACATTTTCTATGGAGAGATTAAAAAAAATTGAGTCTCTGAAGTACAAGTATTGGGCCCAGTCATGCTCAACCAAAACTTTAGACAATATTTGTTCATCTGAATACAGCTTATAAAATATGTTGTTTAAAGGTCGTGGATTTGTTCTAATTTAAGGCACTTTGCGGTACTTTAAGCATCTTCTGCTGGCCGAGGGAAAGGAATCAATTAGTTTGGTTTTTGGATGTATACTGAGTTGGGCATTATAAGATCTAAAAGCAAGCTTTGTGCATCAGAAAGGGGGGAAATGGAAGCCAGTGGTTGGGGATTTATTTTCTATTAAAAAAAATATTAGGCAAAGGTCATGGTCTGAGGTATGAAAGGTAAGAAACAGTGAGTTGTTTTTGTTCTGAGTCAGTTTGTGTTTAGTAAACTGGAGCAGATAATTATTAGACTTTTATTGACGGAGATAAGGTTCTGACTCAGTTGGAGGACATAAATGACTGTTTACCTCTCAGATTTTGAACACAGCAAATATTGATTAAAAAGTTGACACTCTCCACGTCTTCTGACGGACAGTGCTGCTGCTGATGCACAGCACAAACTTGCGACAGAATTTAAGCCCAATGATCCATTTCTGGCTTTATTGTGCAAACGTTTCGACACAATCTGTGTCTTCATCAGTGTCACAAGTGAAGTATCAATGGTGGGTCACAGTCTAATAAGCAAGCAGTAATTACATTCTGACAATGGCATTTCTGCATTTCTGGTACTAAGTAGGATTTCAACTCGATGATCATGTGGACATGCTCTGCAGAAAAACTTTTAATATTTTGTAGTGTGAGAAACGTGCACGTCCTTTTTAATTTAAATTGATCTGTTTTAAAAGTGTGATTATGTTTAATTTAAGAATCCTCTTTCCAATCTCTCTGCAGGCTTTCTGTGTCGACTTCAGCCGTACCTATATGGCGTGTGTGACCGGGGAATTCTGCCAGGCACAGCACCTCACCTCAGTGGAGAAGTGAATCGGCCGCCCCTCGAGGGACTACGCTACCCAGAAACCTCCTTGACTGCCAGCACTTTAGGAACTGCTGAAGTTTTTTCCAAAAGGCCTCCCTTCCTCTCTGGGATATCGCGTAGTCCTTGGCCCGACTGCCCTGCCAATACGAAAAATATTTGCTTTCCACTTTCTCCTTGAACAGCCAATCACAACCAGCTCTCCTGAATGGGGTAAACTCATTGGATGACTTTTGGATAGTTTCATCCTTTTTTTTTTTTTTTTTTCTTTTTTTTTTCTCCTCCTCCTCCCCTACTACTATTTTTGTTTCAATTTTCTTTCAATTTACATTTTTCTCATCCCAGAAAACTGTGGACTAGTTTTGTTTATTTTTTTTCTCTCTGTGTGCATCATCCCTCAGTGAAGACCTATTGTTCTCCTGACCATTCTTATTCACGTCTTGTCCTTTTTTTAATTTATTCTACCCTTCCCCGATCACACAAACCTCATAGCAATCTGTACATCTGAGCCAAAAGTCGCTTTTTATTTTATGAGTATTGTAATTGTTTTTTCAAGCCGTCTCGCCAACATGAACCGCCCTGCTGCAGTCGAGATTAAACATGAGTCTATGAGGTTCCTTATCACCCACAATCCCACCAATGCTACGCTCAACAAGTTTACCGAGGTGAGAGGCTTTATTGCTCATCGACTGCATTCATTTTTGTTATGAATGTCTCCGACTTAAAGCTCGTTTTTTTGTCGTCTCGTCAGGAGCTTAAAAAGTTCGAGGTAGACACGTTGGTGAGAGTTTGTGATGCCACCTACGATAAGGCTCCAGTGGAGAAGGAGGGCATACAAGTCTTGGTGAGCGTCGTTTTTCCGGGTTTGTCTCTGCCTTCTGCAGTCATTCGTGTTGATTGGTTTTCAATTTGCTCTTTTCGCCTCCAGGACTGGCCCTTCGATGATGGTGCCCCTCCTCCCACGCAGATTGTGGACGACTGGCTGAAGCTGCTTAACACCAAGTTTCGAGAGCAACCCGGCTGCTGCGTCGCTGTGCATTGTGTGGCAGGGCTGGGCAGGTACGAATGTCTGTCGTTTTTCAGCCAAATCTCCAATTAAATCCTATGTGAATTTGCTCTTTGCTACACATTTTTCTCATCCCAGAAAGCTGGGATGAGTTTTCTGGGACAAATTCAGTTAGCTCTTTTCAAGGTTTGGAATTTTCTTGATTCCTGGATAAAGTCCTTGAAAGAGGTCATTACAAAACGGTGCAGTTTGAAAGTCAAAGTGCAATGTGAAGTCTTTTTTAAAATGTTTTGATATTTTAAGACTTCATAGTTGTTGCTCAGGTTATAATCCTCCAATCTTTCAATATTACACAATTGTCAAGTGATATTTTCTTGTCAACTTTACACATTTTTTGAACTTAAAAACACGACGGGGCCGCTGGATGAATGACCGCTGAGCGCCCAACCACCGGGTCTGAAAGTTTTCTGGGTGAAACATAATAAATTCCCCTTTAGTACAGTAACTTATTGATCTCCATAATACTATAACTAAAGGTTGTCTTTTATTTTGCATGTTAAACAGCATTATTCAAATTGAATTTTTATGTTCTAAGTGTGGCGCTGAAAATGTTTGAAACCTTACATTAAAAGAGCTTGAATGTTTTTGGAGAAGTGTATCTGTGAACAACAGCTTTTACATCTTGCTTTAGATTTCTATTTAAAGTTAGAATTGGACTTTGACTTGGCCATTCTGATACGCAAGTATATTTTAATGTAATCTTGTTGGATGTAGCCCCGCCTCCACGTTTAGGGTTTGTTGTCCAGTCGTGGGACTTTTATTGGTCAGACAAGGCTCTGTTTAATCCCCCTGTAACACAGTGACTGCTCGATGAGGTCACAGAGTTCACACTCCACTACAGAAAGCTCAGAATTGTTAAGCGTCTGAGAAGTCAACTCTTTATTTTTGTTCTAATCTTCCTGTCGTCTCGCCATCCTCTCACCCTCCGTTCTTCCCTTCGCCACCTGTTCCTTCTTCCCTAGACATGACACAGCTTGAGCCGATTGTCTTTTGTCCCAGTGCTGAGTTTCATCTTGCAACTTGAACTGTTGTGTTCTCCTCCTATTCCCTGAGGGTTCTGTAAATAAAGTCAACAGATTAGATAATCCGTTATTAGTTACAACACTTTCTGTCTGTGACTGCAAAATTAGGCAATTCGATTTTCGCTCGCCATAAAGCGAGGTTGCACGGGTAATGTGAAGTTATGCCCCGTTGCAATCGCACCTCAGTGTGACGGGGAATTGCAGTTTAGTCGTGTTGAATAGCACAAGTGTGAAAACAATGCAGGCACAAGCACATGATGTGGGCGAACTGGTGCGAAAGTGTCTTCTCAGACCACAAGTGCTCAGCACACCCAGCAGTTCTCCCTCTAGCTTCTAGGCCTACTTTTTTCTTCTTTTTGCATTGCTGTGACATTCCAGAGGTTTCGTTTTCCAAGTCTTGGTTAGAGTGGTATTTTCTGAAACCACCACCACCAGTCTTTTTCGTAGAAGTTTACTTGCAGAACTCATCTGAGGGAGTTTGGCACAGAGAACATGTCGAGAGATATTTTTGTTTGAACTTCATTTTGCTTTTCAATTTTCTAATTCGCTGCTCCTCAGAATTTGAGCTAGAAAAGTAGCCGAAGGAAATGCTCTGCTAGAGCTGAAATCTGACCTCGTCCAAGGAACTGCTATATTTATTTACTTTTTTTCATCCCATCTTCTCTCTGGTGAGCGAGGAGTTGGCTGTTTTACTGTAACTTATCACAAAGTACTAGTACAGCGGCTCAGTAGGGCGCCTGTGAACTTGTACACCCCTGTAGATTTCCCAGGCCTGTTTCCCAGGTTTACCTTCCTCCCCCTGTTTTATTACCAAGGAGCCCTGTGAACCTTGGCATTTCATCTCTTGTTCTCCCTGTTCTCGCTTAAACCAGACTAATATGGATTCCTTTACCTTTCAGAGCTCCAGTCTTGGTGGCCTTAGCCCTCATTGAGGGAGGAATGAAGTATGAAGATGCCGTGCAGTTCATAAGGCAGTGAGTACTAGTCTTAGCGCTTTACAAACTCATAACATAATTATTTCTTTATGGACTGAGATTTGGTTAAAAGGGTATAAGCAGTGGATGAGTATATTTGCATCTTTATTGATATAAATCCAGCTTATCTGGTTGTGGAGGCTGCAGCTAATGGGTTGTGTAAGTTTTTTGGAAATAAAGAAGACTTCTGTAGTCTTAAAATGACTGAATCCTTACGAACTTCATAGCAGTTTACACCAACACTCTTTATTTTATGACATCAGGAGGCTATTTTTGCAAAGAGGCCACTGATTATGTTCACAGCAAATGAAGGTAGGTGGTGTGCCACTAGCAATCTTCCTACATGAAATGTGTTCTTGGACACCAACTATATCATTTTCCAATTAAAATGTCCATGTTTAAAAAGTATTAAAAACTTAGCATTTAATGGAGAAAGGCATTAGCCCAAAGTTGCCCACTCTTCACTGCAAACCTGCAAAAGTATTCTTCTACTAAAGAGTAAGCCATCTTGTTTCGGTATCCTACCTGCTCTTTCACTGTCTCTGCAACACAGATTTCAAACTTTTATTAATGCCCATTTTTAATGACACTTATGCTCTAACTGTAGCAAAGGGTCAAATCATCCCCAAAAATCTGTTAAATATTATTTGTAGCTTTTTAAGCTAACATTGTATTGCTTTTTACACTTTGTTTCATTGGATGATTATTGGGAGTGCGCAGCCTTCTACATCAATTTTCTGTGTAAAAATAATGGTTATCTGTAAATTACTATCCGACACAAACATGATAATTGGTTAAAGTTATACAACAGCATTGGCATAAACTACTTTGACATGTTTGACTTTTGACAATTTAAACGTGCTGCACAATATGCTTGTTTAAGTTTAGCTGTAAGCTTTAGCTGCCAGGTTTCACCAGTTGAAATTCATACCTTTAAAGATAGTAAGTTATCTGCTGCAGATAAGTCAAAACTGGCTTTTTTTTTTTTTACTTTTTTTTTATTAACCTCATTCCAGAAATTCTCCACTGTCTCTTTAAAGAACCCTGCATGGTTGGAAAATGAACCTTTTTCATGTGGCTGATCTGGTAGAGATGAGCTAATGAGTTGTAGACACATTGTTGGTCTTGCTCCTCTGTCCTCGTTGTCAGTGAGAAATGGTCAATAAGCAAAGAAGTGGATTACTCTAAAAGGTTAATAATTCCTCTGAGTTTGAGTGTGTGCTTTCCCAGTTTAGAACTAAAACTTCTTTCCTGTTTTTCTTTTTTTTGTTTGTTTCTTTTCCTGTAGGAAGAGACGTGGAGCCTTCAACTCCAAACAGCTTCTTTACCTCGAGAAATACAGACCCAAAATGCGTCTGCGGTTCAAAGATAACGGCCACAACTGCTGCGTGCAGTAGGCCGTCCGTCTGTGCGTCTGCTTTCAATGCACATCTAGTTCGGAATCTTCCAACAAAGAGGAGATAATAACAAAAAAAAAAGAGTGCTATCAGTAATTGTTGTGATGATTTGTAAACACTGAGTCATGGTTAGTTGATCTGAGAGAAATCGAATGATCAAACAAAATCTGGGGAAGTCCACCAGCCGAACCAATGAATGGAAGGTCAAAGCACACAGATGGGCCCGCCTCCCGGTTCTACAGCTCAACCAAACCACGGGCCAGAATTTTATTTTATTTTATGCTTTTTTTATTTTTCTTTTTGTCCACTCGAGTCCATCCTGTACTTGTCTTTTTACTTTTTGTTTCTTCTTCTTCTCACTTTTAGTTGTAATCATGGGATATTTTACCTTCCATTATGTGAATTTTTTTTTTTTTTACACATACATGGTGATGAAATGTTTTGATTCTGTTATTTCCTTTCATTGCTATTTGGCCTCTTTTCTTTTTTTGTTAAAGAAAAAAAAAAGCATTTTTAAACTTTGAACACATTTCGATTGTGTTTTTTTGTTTTTGCACAAAACTCAAAAGGTTCACCCTGAAAATGCAGTAATGTTTTGTTTGTTTTTGTTTTGGTATTTTTTATTGAATTTTTTTCGCTCCTCACTTGCTTCGAGTCACTTTCAGTTTAGGGCCTCACTGAGTCTGAATATGTCATATTTATTCGCAATAGAACTGTGGCAGTGTTGAGTTTGGCAGGGGCAAGGACACTTTGTTATCCAATTTTTCTTATTTTATCTTATTTTTTTAAGTAACTATGTAAGAGCCATGACTTTTTTTTTTTTTTTTTCCTTCTTCTTATAAGTCTTGTTGGAGTGCAATAATCAGTCCACCTCAGATAAGCCCATCAGACCCTGCTGAGCATTCCTCACACATTTTACATGTACGCAGACCTTTCAGACAGGAAATAAGAGCTGCTCCAGCTGGTACTCCTCCAGCTGTCATTCATTTTACCAAATGGGGAGGTGAGGGCTGAGGGGAGGAGGGGGAGAGGGGGATACAAGATTTTCCAAACAAATATGCAGATTTCAGCTCACTCACTGAGCCCAGGATCTGGTTTGACAGATGGGGTGGAGGAGAATGGAAAATGGTCAGTTTTTTAATTTCTTTGTCTGTTTTTTTTTTTTTTTTTTTTTTTCTTCCATCATTGTACCCATTTTGAAGACATCCCCCCCGATTCGTATTGGTTCTTTAAAGATAAATAAATTGAAATAAAAAGCATTCTGGTGGTTCTCATTCTTTTTATTGCAGTTCATATCTGAGGGATGTTATTTATTTACAGGCTTGTTTTTGTGAGGACAAAATCAATTTCCTTTGGTGGCAACATTGTGAGTTTTTTGTTGTTTTTCTGAATTGCTCTGCTCTTTATGGCAAAGTATTTCTTAGATGGGACCTGCTCATCATGCATGTCAGTCAGGAGCTGTCCTACATGTTCTTTCCCCTGTGGAGGGTGACTCACCACCACGTGGAAGGCACAGGACACCGTGGTACTGAGAAATGACTCACTAGATCTCAAATGGATCACGACTCCGTGCAACGCAGGAGACAAATCAAAGCGCGCCCTCTGCTGTTGAAGTCGTGTAATTGCACTCAGGAAACTCCCCCTCCCTCCAAACTTGTGTTCTTGCACTGACTGCCCTTACAACTCCAACGACGTTGGCTTTAATTATGCACAGTTTAGTGAACTGCTTGGTATGAGGATGATCAGCGAAGTGGGAACGTGCTGACTGCCAGGGCACTGACAGCACCTCAGTCACAGCCTGTGCTCTCAGCAATGTTGCAGAGCGACAAATGCCTCGCCAAAGCCTGCTTTAAATACAGCTGAATGCCATCCACGATGAAACCTGTGCCAAGTGAGACAAAATTTGCATTCAGCTCGTTACTTATCGCTCCCGTTGTTGTGTGGCGCCTTTGTTGAGTAGCAGATTAAGTTACAGCCTAACAGGAATAGAACTGGTGGTAGAAGGGTTCAGGAAGGAGTTTGTCTTGTCCTCGGTGACCTTCTACAAGGCAAAAAACAAACGCACTCGAGTTGTACAGAGGGCATATTTCTAAATACTGAATACAGTCACTATCAGAGGCAAATCAGGAGAAAGACCCTCTTCACAGGTTGATTGAAAAGTTTATATATTTTTTTTCCAACGGACTTTGCGTCTTCAGTCTGTTGGTGTCACAAAAAGCTAAAAAGATCTTTGAATTGTAGTAGCTGTGAGTCAGCATGATCTCATACTGAGTCATGCTTGCAAAGATAAAGATCAAAGCCACAAACCTGTTGCAGCAACATCAGGGTGGCTTTGTGTTTCTCAACAGGTCAACATTTCTTTTCTCTTTGCAGTGTCCGATGCGCCACGTGAATCAGGGTCACCTTTTGGGTTCACTTTGCTCTTTGACTGCTGCAAACAATCTTTCTTCAGAGATTTAACGGCTCGGTGTAAAATTAACAGGCTCTTCTAATTCGAACCAATCTCCACAGCTGCTGCCGAAAGTATTCATGCCTCTTTGTCACATTTCCACCACAGACTTCAGTGTGTTTTACCTTCTCAGGTACGTCTCTTATACCCTTACATTTAGAAAGACTGAAAATTCAACAGAATTATACAATGAAGCTCGTGTGCAATGAAGATTGCTTCTATCAATTTTCAAGTCACAAGTCCAGGGGTATGAAAACATTTGCAAGGCTCTGGGCACCTTCAGTGTTTCCAGGTCAGACACCAACTTATTTTTCAGGCCCAGTCAATGAAAATGTTAAAAGTAAGTGAGATATATAAATAAAAGAGAGAAACTCCAGGGACGTTTATTTGAGTGAAGGATGATTATTAGTGCATGATTATTCTCATCCTCTCTGTGACATTTGCTTTGAACGGTATCTCAATTTTTAAGATTCAATTAACCGCAGAGTGAGGTGAGGAGACTTGGGAAGACATTTCATTCTCATCTTAAAGAATTTGAAAAGAGAGATGTCAAAAGCATTTATTTCTTTTTTAAAAACTTTTCTTTTAATCACATCTTGAAATCAAGTCTTTTGCCAGATGAACTTGGATGCTCATTTTTCCTCATGCCTGCTTCATAGACGTTTGAGAAATTGTACAGTTCGTTCTCAGCTTTATTTATAAAGTACATTTCAAAGAGCTCACTGAAATGCTGCACAGTGGAATAAATTGTTGCTCTTGGTCGTATTCTCTCTTACGCAACAACTCTGGAGGTGGCAGCTCTGGACTACAGGCCAGATCACATTATTATAAAGCCGTCTAATATGCAATAAATGTAGTTTGGCGCTGTGAAGCTGAGATACAGCACGACTCGGTGCCCCCCAAACCTGGATGTATCGTTTATGATTGCCAGTGTTTTCTGAGGCGCCATTGCTCAAAGCTATATGGAGTGCGATAGTTCAGTGAATTTATCACAACAATAGCACACTTTGAGCTCTTTGTGCAAACGCAAAGAGCACCCAGCAGAATCCTGGTCGAACAAAAAGAGACCAGGCTTTACAGTGGCATGAAATTTGTGAGCTTTGCTTGATTTATTTAAATTCCAGTTGGAAGAGATGATTAGTTCTTCAACTGTTGAGACATTAACACACTCTGACACAGTCTTGTAAATCATAAAGGTCCGTGCGTTCATGCCAGCACATCGGGAACGCCGCAACCTCAATTCCACACCAAAAACACAAGGAAAAAGTGTAGAGATTAAAGGACCGAGGATTGTGAATCGAGCTTGCCATGTCGAGGCATTAATCTTCTTGATCGGGAGTTGACAAGACGGATGTTCTCGCTGGATGTGTTTTGGTGTCATTGTTTTGGTGAAACATTGGCTTCAAGGGCATTTCATCTACCGCATAAGGCATCATGAGCTCCATGGGTATTTTGATGCTGTCAAGCTGATCTATGATCCTGGCTTGTACCTAGAAACTGAAGCCATATTAAGAGAAAAGGAGTGACACTTTGCCAAAGCTTTCTGCTGGTAGTTCAAATAGCTGACAATTTGAACACCTTGGAGCTGATCACTGGCTAAGTCTTTACTTTTTTATTGATTTTTTTTTTTTATGAATTCAAAAGCCAGTTTGTTAGCTTTCTTCCACAGCTTTCTAGCTTTGTTTCCAAACATTTCAGCAGACCGGGACCTTCACGTGTTTTCCTTCATCCAGCCGGCTTTCTAATCAAAGCGGACAGTTCTCCTGAACGATGATTTGTTTGACACCGAATGAATCACCTCGCTGATTAAACTCCACACTGCTATCATTTCGAGCACAATCCGTCTTCAATTAATCGTTCGGTTACACAAAATCAACAGCAACCGAATGCCTGTTAGGCCTGTTGCTTTCTACTCCTCCACAATACGAAACATAAGGAAAACATGGCTTAATATGGCCAGTGATATCAGTTTGATTTTATTTTCGGCAGCATGCTATCAGAATAAAATATCTATAAAATCGACGAGAAATATTTGTGCGTGGGTGGATCAAGAGAACAAGGGCAGTTGTTTCTCTATTTGCTTTACATAAGCTACAGGAGTTAAAGGCCAAAGGGGTTTTGACTGCCCTACAAGAAGAGCTTGATCTCTGGCAACTCTCCCACTTTCTGCAGAGCCGATCTAGGCCAGCACCAGCAAGCAGCCGACTCTCTGAGATTCCATTGTGAATTGTGGCCCTTTAAAAATGCATGCTCGCTCTCGGCTCTGTATCTTTAATGAGGTGTGTCTGAAATATTTGATAGGCCTCGCACTCATTTGAAAAACAAATACGTTTATTTCCATTAATATTTGATACGGAAATGAATATATGTAAAACACATACATTAATTAGTCTGTTTTGATCAATTGTCTCTGTCAAAACGTGGAGCCTGTGTTTCCGCTCAGTTACTCCCCACAGGCGATGCTGCGGCAAATCTTTCCCTGTTGCTCCGGAACAAAAGAACCATTTAATTTTCAAAGATTTAGCTGGGCTTTTTTTTTATGTAAGTTTGTGAACACTCAAAGAAATTATGTGCTCACTCAGCAGTGGAGCTGATTTATAAAATGGGAGTCACATTACAATGTTTGCATTTTCAAAACTGTGATAAATAAGGAAAAAGGAAGCCTAGCGTTGAAGTTTGAGCTACAGTATGGCACTGATTTTACTTTGAAGGCTCTGAAGGATGACTGCTTTGACCATGCAGGTCTTAGTTGATGTTGAGAACATTGAGGTACAACTTTATTTCTAAAATGAGATGGAGCTTATTTTTAAGCTTATTTTCTTCACGTTAGTGGATCCCACACATTTTCTACTGGAACTAACATTTTAATTCTCCTGGATTCGTTTTTTATTTTATTTTTTTTCAGTTTTGATTCCCAGTTTCGATTTCCAGCCACATTTAAGTCGGATTGAAGAGGCCGCTGAATCCCAACGAAGAAGAATTAGCTGCAGTGTGTTCGCAGAGGCGATAGAGGGTTTGCCTTCACTTTATTTAAAGAGCAGCTCAGTGAAATATATGCAGACATGCTTAAACACCTCTAGATTCATAGTGTACAATTAATATACTCAATTTTCTGGTATTTACCACCTATAAAAAGCTGTGGTAATTCTAGCTGAATTAAAACAGGAACATTTGTGTGAGATTCAATGTCTAGCAGTGAAAGAAAAAAAATAAATGTAATGTGCATTTTTATGAAGTCAAATTATTTGCTACAAAGCATCATAAAATTACATTTCCAACAAATGCATTCTCTCCCTTCGCCACCAGATGGTGATGAAGATCCAGCTTGGCAGTGTTGCAGTACCGGTGCTGAACAGCAGGGCGCAGTGCTAAGACACCGCGTTCTCAGGCGCAGTGTCGATGTGTGTGATGCGTTTCGTCGCTGGCAGCCTCCTCGGACGGCTCCAGTCTGGTGAGTCACTCTGCCACTGTATTCAGGATGTTTGGATTCAGCAGCTGAGGCCACGCAGTAATTAATAACCACATGTTGGTGTTGGTAAAACAAGCAGAAAGAGAGAGTGAAAGGAGCGCGTTTGACTTCTTCTGTGACTCAACCTACCTGACTCAGAGAGCAGAGACCGATGGGAGGAAAATATCTGTCTGACTGCAGAGGCAGCAGGGGCTGACAGCAAATTATTATGTTTGCCTTTTTTTTTTTTTTTTTTAATTTTCTTTAATGCTCCTTCAAAGAGATGACGTTGCCTTCAACGCATCTTGTTTTCAACCAGAAACAGTTGACACGATCCTCAGATGGCTTGCCAGAATAATGGGGGAATAAAAGGTGAGGCTTTGCTGATGTCACTAGACAGACAGACAGAGAAAAAGAGAGAGAGAGAGAGAGAGAGAGAGAGAGAGAGAGAGAGAGAGAGAGAGGAAGAGAAAAGGAGGGAAACCTTTTATGCGGTGAGCTTGTTTGGAAGGGAACAGCTTCAGATTGGTGGATCTCATTGTGCCTTGCTCGTTTTCTGCCCTTGGCTTGATCGCAGGGCGCCCGGCCAGCTTTGATGAGGACGAGTAGATGTTGAATGACAGGCGAAGATGGTGCCAGTCAATCAGCCCCGTCCCCCAATTCTACTTTTACTCTCCAAGGAGAGGAAGACATGTGTCATCCTCCCGTGTGGAATCACACCACTCCTCCCCTCCTTACTATACGTTTGCATTTTCCTTCTGTCTCCATTATTCATCCCTGCTGGTTGAGCTCTACAATATTCTATTTTTGAACTCCTTCTCACTGCCTTTATGCACCTGTTTGCTTATCGGCCTTGCTTTCATCTTCACCGTCAGCCACCACTCCCCACTTCTCCCTATCCCCCTTTCTTGGGGTTGCAGTGGAGGAGGGGGAGGTCGGGCGTGGATTTACAGCCCGGCAGTGCATCACTGTTTTAATCTGGACTCCCCTATTCCCTCGATTCCCTTTCTCTGGAAGCTGGCAAAAGAGAAAAAAAATAAAATGAAGAAGCACATGCAGTTTTTTGCAAAGGTAGTCGTAGGCCTTGAAATGCAATTTTACAGCCACAATCTTTCATGTGTGATTAACCAACACAAAGTAATTATGGGTTAAGTTATGACACAAAATCGTCTCTCACAGCACTGCTGAATCCATTAGTTGAATGTGCACAGCTACCAAAACATGGCCGTACATCTGAACTGAGCATTAATCACAGAGGCACCCAAAGAGAGTATTGCAGCTCTGGAGAGTCTGGAGAGAACAACTCCTCACAGGGGTTGATCTCTCCAGACCCTCCAGATTAGATGGATGCTGTAAAACTCTGGTCCTTTTTTTTTTTTTTTTTTTTTTAGTGGTAACCAGCAAGACATCACAGACATTGCAAAAATATAAAGAACACATTTTACATGCAAGACTTGATCTTTCTTTGCACCATGCAAAGTGGTGGCAGCATCAGGGGGTGTGGTGTGTGTGTGTGTATAAAATCTAATTTTTAAAGGGGTATTTTTCAGACACATACTTCCATTTTAAAGCACAGTAAAGTAGCTATGTTGCCTGTCAGTTGATATAAAAATACTATATATTTAAAACATGACAACATAAATTTGACTAACACTTTGAAATTGGGTCTGGGTCCCTTTAAGAAGCTTTTACCTTTTCAATAGTTCGCCTTCAGCATGTCATGACGGCAGTGCTTCTCATACTGCTGTTGACAACCATTCTTCTGTGTGTTTGACTAAGAAGTACCGTCGTGTAGTTCTCATGATCAGCTGAGCAGACATGCAGTTCCACCGGGTGTTTGCCAATTGCTACTGCCGCTCGGCAGGGGGTTGCGTTTCAGCATCCCTGAATGGCTGCCAGAGATTCAAGGATTCCTCAAACTTCTATGAAAGAATCAAAGCAAAACCCGAGCTACGCTTTTGATGGAGGAATAACATTTAAGATGATGTAAAGCTCAGTTTTACAGAATACACTCTCTTTGATCTAAATAAAAAAATAGATAAATAAATAAAAATAAACCGTCTATAATGATAATGACGTAGCAACAGAGAAGATGAGAAAATTGAGAAATGGTGACGAGTCTGTGTCCGCATTTCACACCTCATCAGTGAGCAGTCGAGGTGGACCGCTTATAGACTTGACAAGCAGAAAGGCTGGTTCTGTGAAAATATTCGTCATCATTCATCAAAAAACTCTAGTCACTGAGGAGAACCAGGAGGCAGAGCTCCACCAGGCCAGCAACATGCTGCAGAGGAAATAATGCATTACTACAAAGGTGCATTTTCAGACTTTTGTAAGTTGATATTCGTGTCTCTTGTCTTCTCCAGTTCATCAATGAGCTGTTAATACGGTTTGTCTTGTTGGAAAATGCTACATGAAGAACACGGAAAGGATCAGTCAAACTGCCGACCTGGCCAAAAATCTACATACGTCACACTCTTGGTGCCTGTAGGGAATGTTGTGTGTGTTAGAAATGTAAAAATGAACAAGTTGACTGTTTATGTGCAAATATACCTCCAAACACTTGAAACTGTAAAAAAGGAAAAAAAAAGGAAAATGGAATAAAAATATAATCTTCCTTCCATGTTTGTTTGTTTTTTTTTATATTCCTTGCTATTATGGGTTCCCAAAACGTGATAAAGTTGAAGGGGCTTGAATATTGTGGTGAAGCCCCGCAGGCAGCCAGCGGATGTACTTTATTTGCTTGTTTTTTTTTGGCGGTGCCATTTAGCCAGCTGACCCTCATTTCTTTGCCCACTATGATGAGAATGCCACAGCAAACAGAGCAGACAAGTTTGGCCGGAAGCATTTTTCCCTATTTTTTAACACACTTGTCAGCAGCTATATCAGAAGGCCCAAAACTGCCAGGGAAAGGCCAATGCAT
The DNA here is from genome assembly GCF_027474105.1 of Poeciliopsis prolifica. NCBI lineage: Eukaryota > Metazoa > Chordata > Actinopteri > Cyprinodontiformes > Poeciliidae > Poeciliopsis > Poeciliopsis prolifica. The sequence continues at coordinate 2,587,946 of NW_026562427.1, forward strand.
CCCAACACTGCAAGTGTTACGTGGCTGCTTCAACAAGCACTGCGTCTAATTGGCTGCGTTTGAGTTTTCCATTCATTAGCAAGTTGGTGCCAAACCATTCCATCACACAGGTATGAACATTTCCTTGATTTTGATCTTTGTTGTTTTTTTCTCCCTGACCTTTTTTTTTTTTCCTTTCCCTTACATAAATTTTACTTCAACCCACTCCGGGAGTCATCTGAGCATATCCCCCACTTTAGCACGGATCCGATTTGCCATGGAAACCAACGTGTGAAGAAAAGTGTTGCGTCTCCACGCACACAAGTACACAACTTGTGCTCCCTAATTAACAACAATTCTTCAGTCCTCGCCCACCTTTGAAGACGTAAGATGTAGGCAAATTAGTTCTGACCTCTTGAATTATGCATGCACTCACAATCATACAACCATCAGTTACTATATTAATCTGTTAAATAACTTTAAAATGACCTAATGTGTTAAAAAAACAAAGGAAGGTCATCCATCCATGCTGGCGCCTATCTCCAGTTAACGTTCCGGGCGCGAGGCGGGGTCACCCTGGACAGGTCGCCAGTCCATGCATGCACAGGGAGAACATGCAAACTCCTCGTAGAAACTCCATGCCATGAACCGAACCCAGGACCTTCTTGCTGCAAGGCGACAGTGCTACCAAACTGCACCACTGTGCAGCCCAAAAGAAGATCAGGAGCTTCATAATTGTATTATTAGGTAATAATTCACATTTTGTCATAAATGTTACAATGAGCATCTAACAAAGTGAAATTTTTGCTACACATGTGCATTTAGTTCCCTTAGTTTTAGCCAAAATCTTTGAATACTCAACACTGCAATGCTGGATGAGTTGTACATCAAAAAACCTGAACCTTTAATTGCAGCAAAAGTTGTCTTCTCCAGGTTCATGGGAGGGTGGAAGCCTATGCCAGCACTCATTAGCTGGGAAGTGGGATCTGGTCAGGTTCCTTGTCCATCACAACACAGAGGCCAACATTCTGTGTCTCTCTTCTAGGCAAAGCTGTTGGCTGAGCTTTTGCTGCAACTAACTGAATGTGCTCTCTTTCACTTTACAGCCTTTAAGAGCCACTCAGAACTGATCTGCTAAGATGTTTCTCTCCTAGACGAAGCCACTGAAGGAGCTACAACTGCCATTAACTTATTTTTCCTCTAACATAGAAAATAGTCCTGGATGAGGGCTTCTGTTTTTCTTTTTTTTTTGTGTGTGTGTGTAGGCCTATATATGCTCTGTATTCTCAAACCTCCAGGTGGTTGTGGCAGGCGACTCTTCACACTGAGCCGCATTCTTCAGGAGATTTCTTCCTGTGAAAAAAAGAGTTTCCCTCTCCACTGTCGCTATATGGGTTTATAAACTGGACTTCACTGCATTGTTTGTTTTATCCACTGAGTTGTGCAATGGGTGGTGGTCATGTGATTATTTGTTTTTCCTACTTTCCTTTTCCTCAGGATGTGACCGGCAGGTAAAGCCTCCAACTTGTGCTCATCAGCTGCAATCAAGGGAACGGTATTCTGAAGAGTGATTTCTCTGCTAGATCGTTAACCTACATTCTTTGAAAACCGGTCAACTAGTTGCTCTGTTCATTAAGATTTTGCTTATAGCTTCTGGTGCTTAACTCTTCTGCCTTTTCTGTTCTTTTGCAGCCAGTGCTCTATTGAAGACCCACTCCTCGACCTCCAGACATGTTTCTTATGCCACATCTAGCTTTTCGTGTGGATCGTCCTCTGAATCCTCGTTTGCCGGGATTGAACTCTCTGCATTGCAGTCTTTTCAGCATATTCACTTTGGAATAAACCTGGCAAACTAGAGTTTCCAATATAATCATCAGGGCATTGTTGGAAATAGGGTTAACTGTATACCTGATTGAAGTGACGTTCTCGTTTTTGTAAAGTGTCTTGAGATGATGTGTTGTAAACCGACACTCTAAAAAAGTTTATTAAAATGCTAAATCATATTGTCTGCAGAATATGGTAGACTTTGTCACAAAATGTCTTCATCTGCATTAAGGTACAAAAAATAGCAGTGTGTATCTGAAAAACCCCCCATAATTTTGGTGTTTCTAAAACATACTTTCATAGGACTCCAAGTTGAAACATTTGTGTATTTATATAAAACCTTTCTCGCTTGATTGATACGTAAGGAATGCAATTGAAGTTGCTCGAAGCTCTATAAAAAAAAAAAAATTCTTCAATTGAAATTCAAATTTAAAAATACATTATCCCAAAGGGAAATCAAATGTCGTAGCTCATTATTTTGATGGGTGTCTGAGCTCTATGCTCTGTTTTGCATTGCCACTCGAAAGAAAAGCATCAATAAAACAAACATGTAGCTAATATCCTCCTCTGTGAGTATCCATGATAGACCACCTTTTGGAGACAGACTGTTAAAACTCCAACAGTGTTATCCCCCCTGGTGTAATCTGCCTTGGCAGACAGTTGATCTCTGCAGAATACAATCACTGCCAAGGAATCAGGCTTGAATGGCAACACTCCTCTGTTGTCCCCCACTGACAATAACCGGGCCGGGTCCATCTCTGCGGTCTGGCTGCTTATCAGAACAAAGGCATCAGCTATTCTCCCGTAGCATAAACCGACCTACAACACTGAATCCCGACATCTCTGGGATGCTTGTTTGTTTACGTACATTAGACCCAGTAATGCTAACACGCAATAATGGTAAAGTCATTGCCCCGGAAAGGGTTTCTGTTTCGGAGCTGCCCCTCTCCAGCATTACTCTGGATATGATGCTTTGCTCATTGACTATTGCCATTGATATTACAGGGAGGGGATGAGAGGGGGGCTGGAGAGGTGATCTGACTATTATCCCTAAGCTACTCCTCTATTGTAGGCAGATCAAAGGAGTACTTAAGCCGGGCTGCTGGATGTGTGCATACCATGTCACTGTAGAAAGGATGCTCAAATGTGAAATGAAATACTATCCATTAATAGATGAAAGGTTGCAGGCCCAAATCGTCAGACTGAAGTTTAAAAGGGCTAATCAGGCCCCAAGCAATTTCGAGCCATGTTATTACAGCAGAGGTCCGGCAACATGTACAAACCTTTTTTCTATTTTTATAGAAGGGGGGTTGACATTTTGAGTGAAGAGTAAAGGGCTGCCATATAATTATTTTCTTTCTTGTGTGCATGGCGTTAAGGAGATGCGGGCATTATTGTCTGTGCTTAATCCAGTGTTGAGAATTAAAAGCAAAAATAATTCCTCAAGTTCAAAGAAGTGCAAATGTGTAATCTCATAGTTTAAAAATAGGTCAACGCTAATACCCAAATTAGAAAAAAAAATTACTTGCAGTTGTGTCTTATTTATTTATTTTTTCCTCTTAATAAAATCCGCCTGCTGAAAACAACCAAACGTCACAGTGAGGGGGTCATTTGTCTCTTTGATATTAAAACAATTCAGTTTAGTTTGTCTGATGGTGGTCATTTCTTAGGTGATCATTTTATTAAAGGCAATTATCTGTAAAACCTTAAATTTGATGCCCCGGGAAGCACAGCCCTTTCTACTTTCTTCTTCAAGAGGAACTTCACACATTAATTGCTAAAGAGTTTTAAGAGTCTTGGTGTCATTTTTTTTTTTTTTACAAACGGTTCTACTCTGCAGCGAGAATTGGACAGATAGATCAGGTCTGCTAAGCTGTAATGATGGTGGTGTTTCAGTCCTATCAAAATGGTGGGAAAAAAGAACAGAGTGCAAAAACCAAAACTGAAAATCTCCTAATTTGCTTGTCCATATATGTTGCGACACTTTCCATGTCCAAAAAATATGAGATTCCAGACAGAAGCTGTTTAAATGGAGTTTAAGCGAGCTTCCTCCAGTTGGGTGGCTGGGTTTATCCTTAACAAAACACTCTTAAGTTGCTCCTTCCTTTCAGGTTGTTCGTGGTGCATCCCACTAAAACTAGGCCTGGAAGCAGACACTGTGTACTGAAGGGCCTAGATCAATAACATTTCTGATTAAGAAAAGGTGGTGGATGGACAAATCTTCTCTGCAAAATTGAGGCAAACTTAAACAGATCTGATGTTATTTTGAACTCTGCTAAGAATCGCTACATTTCATAGGTTTCATCAGGTCTCATTAGGGCTTTAAGTTGCACCTATTCTTTAACATTCTGTACAATTCTCTGAATAATCTTTGCTTAATTTAGAGATTGAAATTATAAGAAACTGCTAATATTTTTAAGCCAAGAATTTGGGACTTTTAATGCCAATACTTCCCATCCAAATTAAGCTTTTTAACAAATGATCCAAGACCTTGGCGTATAATCTTAAAAAAAAGAAAAAAAGTTTTATAGAGTTTCCTCAATAACTCCTAATTCAACGTTTAATTTATCGTGAATTAATTGGAGCGCATTTCAAAAGCGTAGCAGGCTCTGAACTCGCAGAATAAGATGATTGACTTTTAAGAGGCCTATTTGAAATTTATTGACATCCATCTAAATAAAGTGTTTTTATATGGGGCTTTGGGGTCATAAACACTGCAGGGTTGTAATACCCAGAGACAAATTCTGAGGAGTAAAATGTTGGTTTAGTTCAGCCTCACTAAGAAGGCTTTCTGCAAAAGTCTTGTCAGAGTGAAAGGTGGGCAAGAAAAGTCACATTTCTGAGGGACTATATTGTTACAAAATGTATTACTAAAATATGAAACACTAGATGTGCCCACTTCATCATGGGCTGACACCAGAGGTTTGCGACAAGGTTACTTTTTTTGCCTTCAGAGTGAAACAGGCCCTTCAGAAAAGTGTGCACAGGTACAAACATTTCTGTAAGTTACTACAGAGTTTTTGACAACAACACCTTAAAAAAATGAGGGCATATGTATTATTATAGAATGCAGATGTAATAAATTAAAAAGAAGACATCCTTCTTGAATAGGATGTGTACACAATGTTCAAATTATTGTGCAACTTCAAGAATCATAAAAACAAGATATATATGTTTTATGTTACATCCAGAATATAATTTTGTATCCTGCTTTCTAATAAAACACACTTAATGACAGTCATTGAGCAGAAAGAAGCTCCATTAATGTAACTTAAATGGAGGCGCGATTGATGCACAGATCATATCAATTCATCTGTATGTTCTTTTAGGCAACTTAAATCTCCACAAATATGTCTTCTGTGTTTACAAAATGTTTGAAAACCTTTTAAACGTCAATAATTAATCAGTGCAACTCATGAAAAACATTTATTTCAATTAAAATAAATGTTTTAATTGCAAACTAAACTCCTGTCTACGCTTCCAGAAAATGAGTCATTTTGCAGCCATGTGCTGGTGCACGGCTGAGCACGTCAAACTAGCAAGGCTGGTTGATACTGGCACAGTTTTCAGTCCATAATTTTTTATGTTTCAGTTTACAAGCTGACATTTGCCATCGTGATAAGTTACAGGCAGGCTAATCTTGTGTCAGAAGGCTTGTAAATACTGTCACAGAGTACCGGTTTGTTAAGTCTCCAAGCTGCTGCAATCAGACGACATTTCTCCTGACTTCCAACTACTTCCTGTCAAGATCTCAATTTAAATGTGCTCTTTAAGAAGTTAGAACATAGCAATGTCGCTATCACCTCTTTGTCTTTGGTGTTGTCATCACAAACCAAACATCACTCTTTGACATCTTTTGTCTATCTTGTCTGCCACGTGCTTGTGTTTGTTGTTTCTTGAATTTATTAATTCATTTATTTTTTATGCATTTCTGGATTTCACTGCGAATGACTATTTCAAACCACAACTCTGCAAACACACACACGCATACAAAAAAGAGATATTTAGATATATTTTCCTCAACACTCTAAAAGGGCATCCAGTTAGATATATTTAAGCCAGGGATCTGCAACCTTTACAAACATAAAGAGCCATTTTGCTCTCAGGACAAAGATAAAACTCATTCAGAGCTACAAATATTAAATAAAATAAGAGAGACAACCTTGTAGTAAAATATCTCAGAAAATATATTGTCATTTTTAAAAAGCTGGTGATCTATTTCTATTTTTAAGATTTAAAATAAAGATTGACCAACGATGGATATTTTATTTAAAAGCCTTATGGATTCCAACACAATGACAAGGAAAACATCTTTAAAGGCATATTGCTGGCACCTTTAGTGTCTTTGGAGCAATTTATTTAAAATATCGGAGGAAAAAATTCAAACATCGTTAGAAACCAGAGTTTCTTATTGGAAATGTATTTAAAAAACATAAACTGGCTCATTTTAGTTATTGAGAGCCATTGTGGAAGGTCCAGAGAGTCACTCGCAGTTCCAGAGGTACAAGTTGGATACCCCTGACTTAAACTAACATTTATCAAGTTGTTCTGACTTTTTGTTTTGTTTTGGTCAGTTCCTTTTTTTTTTTCCGCTTAAACTTTTTTTGTGTGTGTAGGAGGAAGGTACGAGTCAGTGGCATTTGTTGATTGCCGATAGTCAAAGCACTGCATGCAGCAAGGCTTGCATACTTAATGCCGGAAGCCTGAAACTTCCGATTGCAATCAGGAGGACTGTGCGAAGACGGCGAAGGCAGGGAGCAAACAATAATACATCCAAACCTGAACAAGTGCGGTTGACATCGGGAACCAGACACAGAGAGAGGGAAGGAGGATGTGTGGGGTGAAGAGGAGGCGTGAATGATAACAGAGTCTAAACAGTGAATCTCCCACCACAAACATTCACAGTGATCTCTAAATGCATGTATAACTCAACTCTGTTTCTGAGCTGCAGCTTATATAGAGGCTTTGTATAAGCCTGTTTAGTATTCCGTCCACTTACTGCACGACATAGCTGCAGACGCCCAGGATGTCAAGATGTATAACAGGTTTCCTGGTTGGGGCAGTAATAGGAGTAGCTGTGGGGGAAATCAGCAGCTGACAAGAGGTTGAGGAAGGGATGAACCTATCTTCATGCAAATCCACTAGTCCATCATAGTTTGTGTGCTTCACTGAATGTTTTTGCGGTGCACTGCCTTGTGAGTGTTATATATAAACGTGTCCTCGCAGTTAGCGCTTCCTGCTATGAATTCCTCTTGCTGTTTAATGAGACTTTTAGATAATCTGTCAAATGTCTCAGAGCCTGGGTCGAAGCATTTAGCTAAGATCTACAGGGTTAAGTGGGGAGGAGCCACGAGACGAGGATTTCACTGAGATCCTTTTGTTTGTTGCTTTAAGAGTTAAACTGTTTTGTACAGAACAAAGGTTTGCATCAAGACATTTCTGTGCTACATGACAATGTGGGATCAAATACATTAAATCAAAACTCTATTCTAGTGTATTATATCTAAACGAAATACAATGAAAATTGTGGTGGTAGCAAGATGATGAAAAAGCCAATGTAGTTGAGAACGTAATATTTTAGCAGTCTTATGTTACTCTACCCATAAAGTGGCAGAAAAACTTGGAAAATGTTACTTTTAATAACATATTGAAGAGTCATGTGCTTTTCCCAAACCTTTTAGTGCTCATGCTTACGCTGATTTCCACATCAAAACAACATCATAAGACTCCCTTATCCTGCTTTCAGCAGTGAGAGAAGGAAGACAGGAGAAGGTCTTGGGAAAGGTCTCTTCAGGGCTCGCCCCCTTGGAGCTAATCAGACTCTCTCCCAGGATGCTTCAGTCTTACTACAGACAAATACTTACAATGGACGTAAACTCCTTGAAATAAACAATGTTGTTACTCTTTGACAAGCAGGCCTGGGTGCACAGGACTCAGTCAAGACAGGAAGAGTATATCAATTTCTTTGTATACTCCTGATGAGAGGGTTAGATGATGAATGTGCTCTATTACTACTAAATATATGCTACATTTATTTCTAACTTTCATATGACTAAGAGCAAAGTGGTTACATTTTGTTCAAAAAGTTGCCCGATCTGATTAAAACGCTCTGTTGTAGAAAACTATTGGTGGCCATCCCATTTGTATTATCTTAATTTCATCAACTGTGTTGAGCCAGAAGTCCAGTCTAGCACAGCTGCATAAGACAAATAGCACAGATGCTTCCTTTGCTTCTTTCAGCACCATACAAGCTTGTGAAAGCATTACAGTCAATAAATATCTAAGGCCATCTTCCCTTTCCATCCATTTCTCGGTGAGACTCTAAATCCGGTCTGAGATGCGTTCCCTGCTATCTGATCCCAGCCTACACATTGTCTCCACACATACACACACAGAGCTCAGTTGCAACACAGCCAAGCGGTTTGCATGGTTTCTTCTATATTTCATTGCGTGTCATGTATCAGTGTGAGATACACTCCCTGATTTCATTTATGTGGAGCAATGGAGGCTCTCTTATCTGCGACACAGTGAAATAGCTCCGGATCACAGTCGTAAATATGCCAGTCTCAAAGTGACAGAGTGTGCCCGAGCTGGCGGAAAGTTACAGTGGAAGCTACACTCGTGCTGAAAAGTTTGGAGCCTCTGTAGTGTGCTCGAGTGACTCGGTTGCCGCGCGGAGGGAGCCCAACACCAGATATCAGATGAAAGTTTGATGTTTGTCGATGTATGATGTTGGAGACCCTACCAATAGAATAAAACATTTCGTTTAAAAGATTAAAACATCTGTAACTTGACTCTGGGTCTGACGTAACCCTTAAACTTTCGAACTTTGACAAAATTGCCATTCTTAGCAAAAGACGTAAGACCATTTGTGTTTGATTATTTATATGTTGTAGCAATGCTTCTTGGTAAGAAGTTTTTAACCGGTGAACGCTATGTTTCATCTTCAAATGGTACTTTATTTGCAAGGGAAATGTGTTGAGCAACAGAGTTGGTTGTTGTGGGTTTTGACCATAAAAACTTGCCAAATCCTCCATTTCAAAGCCAAACAGCTTTTGATTTGCAAACCAAACTCTTAGATTTGTAAACCCTTCTGCAAACGGCATGAAATGTCTGTAAGAGCTTGAACTGAATTCAGCTGGACTTCAGTTGCCTTTAATTCAATCCTCTAGGAAAGGCACGCCCCACGACTGATCTGCACGGGTGTTATCAGAGAGCTGATGAATCATAGCTTAGCCTCATTTCAGCAACGGGAAAACAGACACTAATCTGGCCCATTATCTACTTTTTTCAGTTGAAAGCAGGCAGTGTTCGAGATTCAGCTTTACTTTGAGGATCTGACATTACTGGTTGTCCAACTTTGCCGAGCCAAACTCGTTTTGCCGCGAAACACGACAGAGTTTGTGTTTGAAACTTCGCGTCTTGTTTACAATCCTGAGAGCACGATTTAGAAAAACTGAGTGAAAACTGTTTTTCATTGGACTCTGTTTTATTTCCTCAGCTGGCACCGACTTATCTCCGTGGAACACTGTGGGCTTTTTGTGGGCTTTATTCTAAAGTCTTGATGAGATTTGTGTGCTGCGGACCCACAGGTTGAGCTGTAATCTTAGCAAACTATTGGAAAGAAATGGGGGAAAAAAGCACAGACATGTAACTTTGCAGGCACTCCAAAAGCATCTCTAATTATTGCACAACTTCGTGCGCTCCATCAAATCAGTGAAAATGTATAATGTGGAGACATTAGTATGCGGGTCCAGATATAAACCAGCACTGCCTGAACGTGCAGTAAATCAGTTCACTGAAAATTTACTTTAAACTTGAACACCTGCAACTTCCACAATTTATCACACCACAGCCACAAACTAATGTATATTTTAAGGATGTGTGTGTGATAGACCAACACAACACAGCATATAAATATAAAGTTAAAGGAAAGTGAGAGATGCTTTCCCTTTTTATTTAGAACTGCGACTCTGAAAACTTCCACACAAATGTATTTAGCCGTGTTCATTCTGGTACCCCCAAATAAATTCAATCAACTGCATTCAGGAGTCACCTAAATAAAAAATGTGCATTTTCAATTTAAACTCACGTGTTCATTGAGAGATTTTGTTGTAGGGCAAAAGTGAACATCGGTGACCGAGGAACACAGCAGAGCAGTCAGGGATCAAGTGTGGAGCTCATTGCAGAATATTCCCGTCTTTGGACACTTGACATGCGTTTTTGAACCCTTCGTCCAAAAATGAAAGCCATGTGGCATAACTGACCCAGACAGGGACCAAATCACCAGCCCAACAAGATTCACATGTCATGTGAGAATTTGTTTTTTCTTTAGAGGAAACAATGAAGTTGATCAGAAAAGACAGAACCTAAATATTCTGAAATAGTTGAGACAGCTAACCTTCCAGCTGGGCCACCCCTCTAATTGTACACTGTAAAAGAAACCCTCTCTACTTACGATAATATACCGGCAGCTGTGGTTGCCAGAATTTTACCGAATTTAACTATATGAAGTATGGTAAATCCATATTTATATGGTAAAATAATGTGGTTGATTGTCTTTCATCATATTTATGCTGTAAAATAGCTGCCAAAAATATTGTCAGTGTTTTAGAAGAGTCTTGTGAAAATCCAGACCTAAATCCAACGGAGAATTTTGCAACACATGATACAAAAGGTTCAGAGAAGCTTCCCGTCTAAAACGACTGAGGCTGAGACGTCTTACGAAGAAGAAGATGGAGAACATTTATCTGTAAAAGAAAAATACATATATGTTGTATATCTCATGAAATCTCAATAAAAATACATTTTCAGTTGTAGTTATGAGATTGCATGTGAAAAAAGTCAAGGGGGGTGTAAATACTTTTGCACTGCATTGTATAATTTGGCAGAAACTTCCAGTGAGTGTGACAGCGACTGTCCGCTGAACACCTAAAGTCGTATTTTAAATTTCTCGAAGCCTCTTATGTAGCTGGCATCTCACAGCCAGTTGCATTCACTAGTTAGCATAAGCAGTGCTGTAATTCTCAAAGGTTTAATAAAACAGAATATTTTTGGATGCTAAAAAAACAGATATGGAGTTTTTAACATTTAAATTATTCCATAATTTGTCTCCAATGCGTGACTAATAGCTTTCTTGCTCTTTTCGTCTTCCGCCTATCTCATCCTCTCGTTCCTCCCTCACTTGGCTGTAAGTTTCTAAAAGGCTGCTATAAATAAGTTTTTTTTTTCTTCCGCAGTTTGTTATGAAATGTGGGAAAAGAGAAGAAATATAAATAAATAAAATAGGGAAAAAGAAAGTGAGGGATAAAAAGCTTCCACTTTGCCAAAGGAAGTTTTAATTGGGACCCAAGGGAGAAGAGCTTTGCCCGATTTTGGAAATTCTCTCTGCTCTTTATGGAAGCAATAAGCAGCAATCTGATGCCCAATAGGGAAATGAGATGCAGTTACATTGACAAAAATTTGAAAAGGAAGGATTCTGTGGACTTTTAGAAACCGCCCGCTTTTTGTTTGTAATTATGAAACAGCTGGGTTTTCTCTCTTTCCCAAAGCAATCCAGCGCTTCTCCGCCGAGGTTTGCGTCTGCCACACTAGACTCCATCATGCTGTCTGAAGTGTCTCACAGGACTCGAATGCAACAAACTGTAGAAAGAAATCTCATACATGTAAATAGAAATTGAAAGACGCTGGGTATGAATAAACCATGACAATTTCACAGCAGCCCAGGACAAAACTGTTCCATCCCTCCAGACTAAAAAAAAGAATAAAAACACCTCTTCCGCCCCCACAATTCGTACATTTTCATTCCGATTACATGGCACCCTTCACCTTCTCCTCAAGTTCATTCCCACCGACGACGGCCCGTATTGAGTTTCTGTCCAGACTCAGTCAGCAACGCACGGCCTAAACTCTAAAGAAATGCCTGTCAAAAGTCGGGCCGAACAGGAGGAGCCACGCATAACAACAATGGAGTCGAGAGTGACCCTTTGACAGACTGACATCTCCGAGAGTAATTGCCTGTCATGTGCGGCACTGTTTCGCAGTTCACATAAAAGTCCCCTCTGTTGTTCATTTAAAGTTAAGGCGGGGTGGCCAAGGTCGCTGCACTCGTCCGGTAAAGAGAGAGGGATAATTGAACAACGCACATTATCAGCTGACTGCCGCGGGATAAAGTGACAGTACAGTGGAGAATGACGGGACGTTAGAAGGCCGCTCTTGATGGGACTGTAAGTGCAGCCTGTGGGACGTGCGACTGTCGTGTGCGGACAGCTGGATGCCATCCAGCTCCTCTTTTCAGTACAGGCCCCGCAGCGAGAGTCAAGAACAGAACAAGTGACCAATGAGGGGAAAGTCATGTCTTCTTTTTGCCAAGACTTTCTTATTTGTATATTGTTTTTATGAATGCCATCAGAGGGTTCTGTCAATTCAAGCTAAACCAGTGTTGGTTTTAAACTCCATGAATTTGACAGTCATGTCTGCAAATGTAAAGACATCCAGCAAATTTGACCAACAAGTGAGTAATGAGACTACATGCTGTCTCAAACTGACCTGCCAAACTCCAAAAAAGTTATCAGATTTAAAAGGTAAGTAATGATAACACAGGGCACATTCACAACATATTATTATGGACAATAAATAATTCCACCACTGTGTCACTTTCTCTAGACGGATCCTTACATTTGAGCGGAAGTCATTGCAACGTCTGGCGTGCTCGGTGAAATGCAATATCACAATATTTAAACATAGCTGTAAGAATCAAAATGCTGCATAAAATGACATGGAAAAACAATATCAGGCAGACTTTTTTTTTTAAGTTAATATGTGTTCTGGATGTTGGTAAATGTACAGCTACTGCAGTTTTTTGGTTACCATAAGATCCACCAACATTTTCAGCTACAGAGTGTTTTTGTGTTGTTATGCAGGCTGGTGAATTAGTGCAAACGCTACTTCACTTCCATTTAGCGGATAACAAAAGCAATCCTTTGGTGTATCAGAGCCTCGATGTGTTAGTTGTATTAGAAGGCTTTGGTCCTCAGGAGATTCTTGAAAGTAGAGAGGGGAGACTTGTACTGCAAATGTTTTTGGTCGCTCATTCCATTTATAAATTTACTACATTAGTATAATAAGATTTCCAGAAAATGGCTTCGCTACCATGGTTGCGGCTTCAAAAGAAAATAAGACGGAAAAATGCACAGAAGTGAAATATTAATTCTGTTTTCATAGGCTCGTCACACTCGCTCCTCCTGTCTAATATATTTTTCTCCTTGAATCCCTGTTGCTGTGACTGTAAGGATAAACCAGGCTGCTGATTTGAAAATGCAGCCCAAAGGACCTGTGAGATAGAATAATCTCATTTCCTTTTTAAAAGAGCAATCGAGTGTTTTCTGTTCAAAAAGAGAGATAATAAAGCCGCTCATTTATACAATTCGAGCAGCTCTGATCATGGCCGCCGCCCTAAACGCCTCTGAATGGGAGCCTTCCTAATCAACGGCATTCAAGTGGACCCTCGGTAATGCGAAGGCTTCCCCGCAGTATTCCGGAGGCTGATACAGGCTGACAGTCTTGTTCGATCCCTCTGCAGTGTCTTTGTGTGGGGCCAAAGGATTCAGTGTCTTGGCTGGCTGCGCATGTGAAGGTTAAGATGTAAGGCCTGCCTGGTGGGGCTTTCAGGAGTTCACCCCCACTTGCTGCCACAGCCCATTATGCACTCGCTCTTGTGTCCCTCAAGTTTTAAACTTAATTTGCCCTTTTCACTGGCTTCTGAATGCTTTTATGCCGAGGCTCAGATGCAGGGTGACAAGTTTTCGGGGCATTTAAATTTAGTCTTCGCGCTGTCAATGTGGGCCGTCAAAGTGCATGATGGTAAGGAGGAGGGACAGTGCGAGGAAAAGTAGATCGGACGGGGCGAAAGGAGAGCAACTGTTGCAGAGGTGACGTGATAAAAGATTCATAACGAGGCAGATCCCAGGTCAGCCAGAGCCTCTGCAGCCTCTCCATATTACTGGCAACGTCTCGCGGGGCTCAACATGCAGAAGGTGTGCGTGTGTTTCACAATAATATAAACAGAGAGGTATGAAAATTGCTTATTTAGATGTATTTACATTGCCATAGGAAAATACGCACCCCCTTTTCCTGCTTTTTGAAAGTCAGAAAAGGACTGTGTCGTGAGTAGTCCCACCATTCTTGATGATAGCTTAAAGAATTCGGAAAGAGATTCTTCAGTAAATGTGTTTCTTTCCCATCTCTTCTTTATGTTTTTGCTTTTTGAATCTCTTCTTACAGCTTGATTTTGATCCATAAGCATAAAATGCAAATCCGTATATCTTCGTCTCCGGCCCTGTGTAGCAACAAACACCATTAATAGTTATGATGACTGTCGAAGAATATGTTGAAAAAAATGTATCCACTTTTCCTGACAGAATAGTTTGAAGTTTTTTTGTTTTTCCTAATAAACAGTCTGTTTGATGTCATGCATCTCAGACAGACTTTGACTAGGCCACTCCAAAGCATCCATTTGTTTATTCTTTTAGGGACTCAGAAACAGAGTAGTTGGTTCGCTTCATATCGTTGTCCTTATATATAACCCAAGCGGTTTTTAGCCAAGGGTTATAAAATGATTATAAATTCTCCTCGAGGCCTTCATGTTGGGGAGCAAAATTCATTGTTCCGTCAATTAAGGACAAGTCCTCCAGACGAAGTAGCAAACAGTCCAATAAAATCCTACCAACTCCATTATGTTTTACTGTGGGTACGATGTTGAATTTCTGAAAGGCTGTCTTAGATTTTAGAACAGATGGTGTGAGCTCTCCCTTTTGTCTCATCAGTCCACATAGTATTCTCTCAGGAATCATCAATACATTTTTGGCAAACGTGAGACAGACCTTTGTTGTCTTTCTGGTCACCTTGGAACTCTCCAGTGGCTGCCATTTAACCCTGCCATTTAACCCTGCCATATTGTTCTTGTCGAATCACAATATTTGGTTTGAATAGCTTTTTCCCCCTTGGTTAACTTCTTTCAGTTTTTAAAACACGTGTTCTCTTTGTCTGATTTCAAGGATGACAACAAAAAGCAAAACTGAAGATATCTTTAAGGAAGCAAAACCTTTTTATTTAGTTTTGCTCATCATCAATACAAATTCCTGTGATCCAAACCGAAGCTATGATAGCAAGGAGCTACATTTACTTGGAACTCTCTAGCAGCTTCTAAGTTCATACTTGGCAATATTGTTTTAATACAGGGCAGTGCAGAGACGTTTGAAGGGTAAACGTATTGGTGAACCGAGCAGATATTTGAGACAAAATGGGTTTCCTCCGTAAGGTCTCTGGACTCTTCCTTAAAAATAGGGTGAGAAGCTTGATCATTTGGGAGGGACTCAGAGTAGAGTCGCTGCTCCTTCACGTTGAGAGGAGCTAGGTAAGGTGACTCGGACATCTGGTTAGGATACCTCCTTCACTACTCTCTGGTAAGGTGTTCTGGGCACGTCCCACCGGGAGGAGACCCCGGTGAAGACCGAGTACACGCTGGAGGGATTATGTGCTAATGGTCAAACTAAAACTGAGTAATTACTAGACTGAGGCTAGCCAGACTAGTTCATTTGATCAGTTATTATATTTCGCTAAATATTATTGCTGAGGGGCACAATCAGGCTTTTCTGACATACAGATAAAAAAAAAATTTAATTAAAACATATATTTTTTGAAAAAAAAAAAACAAACTAAAACTCACAAAGGACACTTGGGGCATCAAGGATAAAAAGGGCAGGGGCTCAAACCTCTTTGCCCCCCCTACCCCCCTCTGCATGTGCTTGTTTTAATATTATACAAACGCACCGCGCCCTCCAATTCTATACCACACTCCATATGTTGAATTGAAATGTTAGAAGCTGCACATGGGCTTATCCATATAACAGCAGGCGCCGACACCCTCCACCTTTAGCACGGTGTGCCTGACAGTGCCAATGAAAACGTTACCAGGTCTTTGAGATTAAGAGGGACAGGCAGAGTGTTCCATATCAAATCAGATGGAAGTCATTTACACCTCCGCCATGCATTCATCATCCCATGTCAGAAGCCCCCTCCTCCACCTGCTTCAGCTCCTCCACCAACCCCTTGTTCCCTCCTCTTCACTCACGCTGTCAAAGCATCACCTTTGGCATCTGCTGGGTTCCATATATACGAATTCCTCCTCACCCTCCAGAGAGAAGCAGAGAATTAGAGGAGGGAGAGAAATGAGCGGCCTTATGATGAGTTAGATGTGATTTATAATAAGGTGTTCCTGCGCAAAGTGCAAAAAAGAAGTTTCATTATTCAAACTCTTTTTTTTTTCTTCTCAGGAATTCTGTAATGATGATATATTACCACATTACATCCCAGTTCTGACTACTCTGACACCAGGAACCATATTAAATTTGGTTTTTTAGGCTGTTTTTGTGAAGAGGGGGGAAAATGTGCTCCACTGCCAATGAGTTTTTCAAAGTAATGTTTTATTTTTAGGGATACAAAGACTTGGAGGCTTGCTGGGGGAAATGTCACAAAATGTCCTTCTTTTCCAAATTGCAGGAATGCAACTGCATCACGAAAGGTTAAGCTTAAGCTTGGCATATATATTTATATGTGGCCCCATCCTTGCCTATTTTAAGGCTGATTGTGGTGGAAAGAAAATGGGAAAAAAATAACTTTGCTGCAACGCCGTTTGAAATGTGTTGCAGTAAAGTTGCCAGAGAGTGCACACACTCGCGTGGCACGTCTTTGGCTGTGATCAAATATCCATAATGCCACTGTTGTTCTGTCACTTTTGATTACACAGAGAGTCTCCGAACGCTCCCCGAGGCCGCGTGTTTTCACCACCACTCTGGCTGTTCTGGTGGCTGCTTCCTCTCATTGTCCTTCCCTTCATTACTTTGCAAATGGTAGGCATTTCTCAACGGATCTGACATCGCTTGTGTTCTTGTTCTAACGCGCCAAGAGAGGGGAGAGGAATGGGATGGGGGGGGGAGGGGATTGGAGAAAGATATAAAGTTAAGAATGAGGGGGAGCCTGCGCACACACATATTAACACACAAACACACGCAGCTTTTAATCTTCTGGGTTCCACCATCTGTATATAGTTATGGAGGAGGCTTTTAAAAGGATTGCTTCTGTAGACACCGGACGGCCAAACATCCCAGATAAAAGACAGAACACAAATTGTTAGAGCTTCACAAGGCAGTGTTATCAGAATGAAGCTTCGGGCAATTGACTGTCAGAAGTGTATTGACTGCGAGTAACGCTGAAGGAAGCCATGACATTTCACAAGTTCAGAACATAGAACTCATTATAGCTTGTGTTTGTGAGTGTGTGAATGCATTCGTACTGAGTGATTTTTTTTTTCCGATGATTTTCGATTATCGCGCAGGGGCCTAGAAAACTACAGAACAACTTTCTCCAAACAAAATATTAAGTTTTATTTTGGTTTTTAATTGAAACAGTCTTGTGGTGGAATGGCATTTCATACTTTTTGGTGTTTGCAGAGAAAACTATGCACAAAAAGGCAATAGGAATAGAGATGTTGATGTATTTTATTTTTTAAAAATTGTAGCTCAGATACAAGAGGAGTATTCTGAAAATCACCATTAGCATTTTCGATATTCATTGACAGAACAGCTTGTGTCCACTGTAAGACAAATTGACCCTTCCAATGGGGACATCTGATGCTCAGCTGTGTAGATGCTGAAGATGCACTCACCTTGGCATGCGGAAAGCTTGAAGTGGCTCCAAATGACAGCAACGCTGTCAAATTCTTCTTAACTAAAAATTCTTTGTTCTGGTTAACTTAACTAAGAATTACTTAACTACTTGGGGGAGTTCTAACTCTAATAATGTTACATAAATAAGCAAAACATATACTGTGTACAGAATGTTTATCTACAGATGATAGACTGATCTTTAAGTATACAAAAACAACACTAATGTTACAGCAAAATTAAGCCCATGATGGCTCTGACACTTTTTCTTTCCCAATGCACATAACAATAGAGGTTCATCATTAGAAACAACAGTCTTCACAGTTAGGATCAGACATCAAAATCCACAAAATTCACTATATTTCTTCTCTATTGAACCATATAACTGCGTTTTTTATTTTTATTTTTTTAATGTCAGTACACATGACAATGTGAGAGCTTAAACGTCCAAAGTCATTTTCACCTAAAGCTTATGTAACGACACCACTGTAGTAGTAGCAGTAGTATATTTTCTATATGTTGATGTAGAAAATATCTAGAAAATATATAGAAAGTATATATAGAAAGTGTTGTGCGTCTTATGTGGCTGTATGCATTTTGACAACTTTATGAACCGAGACTCAAAGATAATCAGGGCCTCAGAGCAAAACCTGGAGGGGAGGAAATTGTGGAGAACAAACTTGTTCAGCTTCAAATGAAGTAGAACGAGGTATTATATTATGAGACCACCATATGTTAAATTAACATCTCTAACTATAAAATAATACAGCAATGGGTATGGAAAAATAACTAAAGAATAAATTAATGAAGACTTTTCTATGTGTTTCTGTGACAAACAAGAAAATTGTATGTTTTTCAAAGAAAAACCCCATAACATAAAACTTAAATACATATTCACATACTTGAAAAATACCCAGTTTTTTATTTTTGTATTTTTTATGTTTTCTTGTCGAATGTGTTGTTTTAATGAAGAGAATAAAAGAAAAGGCATTTTTATTTTACTGTTCAACATAGATATTCAGCACTAAGCTCAGTGCGTGTAAAAAAAAAAAAAATCCTTGAGGGGAACGTAAAAACAATCTTTATGTTCACACAAACAAGATCAAATTAAGTACACCTGAGCAAGTTCATTTTCATTGCTGCACAGAAAAAAAAAGAAAACCAGTTTCACGGTAAAATTTCACAGTGAATTGAGTCATTAATGACATCAGTATTTCCTTGGTGACAAATCGCGCAATTCTCTCCATGTGTATGTGGTAATTACTCTTCGTAAGTCGGGCATTGATTAGACTCATATTTCCTTTTCTTTTTATGAGATGTCTCCAGAGGGGTGGAGGAAAATGAGATGGAAGATGAACGCTGCTGAATATTTTCCCTGCTTGTTTTTGAGAATGCAGATCCTCAGTAGAACCCGCAAAGATCAAGTCCTACAGCAAACTGCACAGACGTTCACTCACATAGATGTAAAAAAGTAAAATAAAATAAACAACTTAGCAGTTGCGCAAAAAAAAAGAAAAAAAGAAAGCAAAACAAATCCCTTTATAAAAATGTCTGATGCTACATTTGGTTCCTGCCAGGTTTTTTGAGTTTTGGCTTTTTCGTCAGGTTATGAGAAAACTTTTACCACTGGATCAAGTTAATCTGAGCGAATAATTAACTGATGATTTCATTTTAGAGAGGAAAAGAATTATTTAAATTTGCAGAAACCCTCGCTCCAATTAAAGAAACAAATGAATATTGTTTTTTCCTTTCTGATGTTTAATGTCAAGACTGAGGACACAGGAGTGCAGCTATAGTAGAAGGGAAGATTTGTAATTCCCAAATAATTTCTAAGAATAATATTCCTCAGTGTTCTGTATCTCTAAAAATAGCATTCAGAAGTACATTGGCATTAATCATGTCTGTAATAGTCAACATAAAACATGTTCACTTTTATGGTTTTGATTTAGTTTTTTCGTTGCTGTTTTCTTGGAACGACATTAAGAGATTTTGAGAAAAGCAAGATTTGTTTCAGGTGATGATCCCAGTGCAAAGTGACTTGGTTGTATTTTATCGTGTATTTCGTCATTCACCGTCTTCGATGTTACCCTGATGTTCAGTAATAATACGTGAATTCACATGTGTAACATTGTAGTCTGGGTATTTCTGAGAAGGTGATATAGTCAGTATGAATCATTTCCCACCTATAAAATGTTAGGGTTTTTTTTACCACCCACCTATTTAAAAATAATTTGTGGTTATTATGAGAATACAAATTAATTAAGGAACTTTTCTAAAGAGAAAGCCTCAAGTTAATTAAAAATAAAATTATTTAAAACTAATTAACTAAAACAAGCTCTCGCTCCAGGAAGACTTGTGACGGCTGGATTTTTTTAAACTTATTTACTTTTTTCAATTTTCATTATCAGTGACGGTAATCCTAAGTGTGCCATCATACAGCTTGTTGAGAAAGAGGAGCAGAATTGTGAACTTCTGAGCAGGCAGCTGGATGACTTACTTCAATTATTGATCTCTGGAATAGGGCGGGCTTGGCAACACCAGCTGCTGAGCAAACCTTTGTAAATAACAGTTTTTTCTTCAAATTTGCCTCCCCGGGGTGACATTATGGATTATTATCTGTTCAGAGTACACACACACGCACACACCCACCCACCCACTCACCCACACACACACACACACACACACACACACACCCACACACCCCCCACACACACACACACACAATGTACACCTGCAAGTGAGTTTTCTGTTTTTTGTTTTTACTCCCCGGCATTAAGGCTGGTAGCTAACATCCTTCAGCCCAGATGATGAAATCTATATCCAACTACTCTGGTGTTTATCTAAGTTAAAACTCAAGACATCAGTGTAATTATTGAACGTGTCCACCATCAACTGGCCAGTACACCAGTGGTTTCCAATAAAATAAACTGTTGCTGTTAAATCTGTCTTAAACATTTGAAGGAAGATACTGCTTCACTGATGTAATCCGATTAGACAAGCACTATTATATTTAAATGAACACGTATGGACTAAGAAATAATTGTCTTTTAATTACATTTTTTAAAATTTTATTTATGTTTTTATCAGATATTGTGTCTGAGACTCAGGGAAGATGTTTTTACAGTCAGATGTGTGTGTTGTCACCACCGTGTGACCCGAAAGTTCCCCCTCAGTTGTGCCGTGATTGAGAATCAAACATATGCGCTGACTGGCTCTCCCAGATTTTCAGAAAATTATTTTGAGTGTTAATGTTTAATTATTCAACTTGATGCTCCTTAAATCTTTTTTCTCTAGATTTGAGCTCTTTGTATTTTTATTTGATTATTCTTTCCACCTTACCATTTTTTCTATGTGCAATTTACTAGAGATATGCACACATCTTTTTCTTTAATTTAGATATACTGATCGCTCTGTGCTCCATGTGGCATAAGTTCTTATATTCAGATAAATCTTTAAAAAATGACTAATTTATGAATATAAAGATAGATAAATGCATCTTCTATTGTTCAGTGCATGTTATTTGTTATTTAGTATCTGTACCAAACTCCAATAATGTATTGGATTATCTTTTTTTCCCGTCAGTTAGCAATTAAAGCACTTGCTATATATGGAGCGTACTTTATTATACTGATAATAATTTGCTTTTTCTCCTGATTAATAATTCAGAGTTGAGCCAAGGCCCTAGAAAAAGGTGAATGTTTTAATTTGAAGAAAATTAATTCCGCAGAATTAAGGGGAGAAAAATGTCCAAGATAGATAATGATACTGTAGCAAAAAGAAACTTCACGTACTATCTGCAGGCGACAGGGTGTATTTCACTGCTAAAAGAGGGAGGAAATTTGCAGCGCTTTCGCACTTAAAGTCGCCATTATAATAATGCCGGGGTAATAACAAAATCTTTTTGTTGCCACCGAGATTGGCAGTGTCGCTCGTAGCAGTCCCTCTCCTCCTACTTACCAAACAGGAGCGGCTCCATTATGGCTAATTCAAAAATGTGCTGCATACAGAGTTCATCTGTTCCTGACCCGGAGACATGACTCTATTTTTAAAGCACGCGGACAAAGCACCGCAGAAAAAGCTCCGTTTTAGTGGGAACTAAAGACAACAGGCAAGAGCATAAATGACAACGTAGCTGCGGATACTGTGAGTGAGAGACGAGGATTGATTGTTACGTTTTTCTTTAATTCACCTATAAACCTATTAATAGAAACAGTCAAATTTTGCAAAAACGCCAAATCCCATGTGACCATAGCACCGTCCTCTACATGCTTGTTGTGTTCCCTTCAGCTGGCCATAAAACAGAACTTGTTTTTTGTTTCTTGTCATTCATATTATTTTGCCTCTGTTCAATAAAAGACAGCTTTATGGAGTGCGCAATTAAATCGTCGTCCCATCAACTGCTGCACGTCTAGATGTAAAAATTTGCCCGTGGGCAGCTTCTCTGGTTAATTAGTTCCCTATTTATACTGTGATTAAATTACACACAGCCGGAATGTGCTCGCAGTTTATGCGACCTCAAAGCGTTCGGCGACACTGGATTTAATTTGCGGGTGTCAGTAAAAGGGGCTCGACACATGCCTCACTTTTCGGGGGAGGAGTCGTGGAAAAACATGTCACCCCGCTTTTGGCTTCGCTTTGCGGTTAAGCACTGCTTTGACTTGTTGAGTGCACTTCATTGAGATTTTATGCGACTCAAGTGGTACTGGTGTGGAAGGGAGAGCAAATTCAAAAGGGGTATGAATACTTTTGCGAGCCACAGGAATTTTTGGGGAAAATTACCTTGCTGCTTTCCTCTAAATTGCCCATTCTTATTCAAAAATGGGGGGAAAAAAACAAAACAAAAAAAAACAAACATTTTTGTGACAAAGGAGTCGGCAGCTAAAAACTCTTGATTTGATTTTGTTTTCCTGGAGGTGACTCGAAATGAACAAGTGAGTCCTCATTACAAAGCTCCTGTTTACAAAATGCCAGGCAGTTGTGATTGAAGCGTTTGGCTGCGCACTTATGAAAACCCATGTTTTTCAATGAGAGACGAAATCAAATGTCTCCCATGATTATTCTGCCCGCAAAACAACTAGCGGCGATAAGGCCATGTGTGTAATCTGCAGAAAGAGGCTTGTCTCTCTTCTCCTTCCTCTTCTTCTACCTTTCCCGCTCGATCTGCCTTATTCCCCTTTCAAATCTTCTCTCTCCTTCTTCCTCCAAAAAATAAAAAATAAAAAAAATCGAGTTTATCCCAACACATCCCAGTAATTTTGGATGCCCGCGTCTCTCTCTTGCCCTTTTTGCCGTTGTTGCAGTGCAGCTCTCTGCTTTTCCTCCGTCTACCCTGTTTTTTTTTTCCATTCATCATTAATTCATGCGATGCAGCGCAGCAAAGCCTGAGTGATACACTTCAACCATAACAAATAAGCCCAAATATCTGCACTCAACAGAAACGATCTCCATTAAACCCAAACGGAGAAGAGGGAGATATAAAGGGGGGAGAAAAAAGTGGCTATCAGTTTTGTTTTTGTTTGTTTGTTTGTTTGTGCCTTTGCTTGTCAAGAGGCAACAGTTTCAGGTTTCATAAGAGCTGAGTCTGAAAATACCTCATTCTCTGAGTTGTGTGCCACTTTTTCAGCTCAGAGCGGAAGAAATCTCACTTCGAAATCTTTATCTGCTTGTATTTAATCATGCATGTATTTGTGTGATAGTAACCTGCGCCTTTTTTTGTTTTTTGCAATTAACCTCAGAGTTATTCAATTGAATTTTTAAAAGAACTTGTTCATTTTCCTCTGTGACGCACCGCTGCTTTTGAATCTTCACTACACATACATTGAGTTGAAAAACATCAGTTGGCGATGATACATTAGAAAGTGACATACCTCTTCTTGCTGCAGCAGAATACGGTGCATTCTATACACTAATAATTCTATACACTAATCATTGTATACACTTAATCTAATTGTACATGAAGGGTTTAGAACAGCAGGGATTCAAGAGCAACACACATGCTTTAAAGCTTTGGTAGTCCATGTTCCGCCTAATCCCTTTTCATTTTCTTGTATTAAGCCCCCAAAATGCACATTTGTCAATGCATTTTCATGAGTGGAAAGGCAGGTCAAACCACTGAGCCCAAGCTAATTGGTTGATTTAAATGTATGCCAAGAAAATAGCCTCTTATTATCCAATGCTATATGTCATTATTCCGAAAAGGACCTTGATAGGCCTGGTAGAGGATTTGTGTTTCTGGGGGGACTTTTTCTATTGTTAGAGAACATCAACATTTATAAATTTGAGAAAGGGTCACAATTTGGCCCTTCTTTTGAGGCTGCTGACACATTTCCATCAGACGTGGCAGTGCTGTAGTTCAGTCGTGTGCAGATGTTGATGATAAAAGTATTTGAGAATAAAGCCGAGCTTCTCTAATGGTTCGCTAAATGCTAGTCTTCACTCGGGTTGCTGTCAGTCGATGCAAAGCGTCAGACTGAAAACTGCAACAGAGCACCGAGGGAGTCAGTAATCTCACCAGACTCCAAAAAATCCGCTGATAGAAAATGGTTTAAAAAGACAGCCGGCATTAGAGGGCGTTGGCGCATATTGATCAAAGCACATAAAAGGCATTTCATCAGAGCTTCCGGAAATTGTGTCGAACTCCTCAAAGATGACATATGTATAATTTACCCAAGAAATTGCCTTTGTTGTGCGAGCCATTTCTGAACACGCACAGTGACATTATAGAGAGCGTAATCAGGTCATTAGAGTTGCAGAGGCTGAGAAACACTGCCGCCTTTTCGCGCTCCTGATTAGCAGCTGATGTAAATTCACAGCTCCCCTGAAAAGGCTTTAATTTGAGACTAATTTCTGATAACTGCCTCATCAGCTTATCGCGCACTCTGCTTGGGAGAAAGCTGCAATTTTGTGTCACAGATTTGGCCACAGCAGTGTTTAAAAGTTCGACTCTTGTCAGGGAGCAGCCAGAGGAACTCATTGTTCTCAGACGGCGGGCCGTCCTTGAAGACGCAGAGTCTTCCAGGACAGCGAGTAGATTTCGTCCCCTGAGGAGAAAGGCCTCCTCTGAGCACTTTCCACCGGATCATGTCCCTTCTCCGTGGACAGAGCGGCTCTGGCAGGCTGTTTGTCAAAATGCCGCATTATTGAGTGTGCCTGTTTTAATGTGTCCACCAAACAGTACGCTCTGTCAAACCTGCACCTGTCACAGATTAATCTGTCAGATTTATTGGTGTGCCTACACATTCGAGAGTTCCCTTTTATTCTTCTTCTTCGTTTTCTTTTTCTTTTTACCTCTTTTCTTATCATGGCCAAAAGTGATGTCTGTATCGTTACTAGCTGAGACGCTTCAAAGCCTCCCCTGAAACCACTCCGTCTTAAAACAGGAACAGGCCGGATGTTTTGAAAGAGGCGTTCAACAAAGATGGCATGAGCGATAGATCATATCTGACATGATGCGCTGAAGATGTTGCAGTGAGTTTGTTGAAAATTAGACAAATCATCAGAGCTGTGGAAAGCTCGTAAAACAGAGGCTCCCCTTTGCTGATTTTATCAATTTGAACTGAACTTGAAACTTTTTATTTGATATCAACCTTTATTTAATCTACACTTTTACAGGATAGAGATGTTTATAGTGATGTTTTCTTTCTCAGCTGATCAACATCCATATTCAGATGTTGGAGTAACAACTGAGCTCTGGGGCTAAAGTTGCCCTTCACTGTTTTGATAAAATTAGGAAAGCTGCCTGAGTGGAGCTGCACCTTCACTTTGTCGTATTTGAAAAAAAAAAAATAGAAACTTTCTTCACTTGCCTACAATGTAGTTTCTGGGGTTATTGTATTATTTAAAGCTCAGATGTCGTCCAAGTTTGACTTTTGCGAGCTGCAAATGTTTCAAAGACTTATTATTTTAGAGGGCAATTTCTTCTGGGACTTCACCTCTAATATGCTATGCAGCTGGAGCAGCTTTGGTCATCCTATCAAACTGGAATCAGTTAACATGCAGGTGAGCCCGAAAACAAAAACAAAACAGATTTTTTTGGTCTGTTTCGACAATAAGCAGTCTGGTTGCATTAACGCTAAATATTACAAAAAAAAAAACAAAATTTCTGCACAGATTTTAGAAAGAATTGCACAATACAGCTCCGCAATCATTTCCCACAATGCTGTGACAAACCTGTTCTTACGTTTGTTCACTTTCGCCAAAACAGGAAGACACAAATAGGATAAATGGCTGCAGAAATTAGACATTTATGGTAATTTTCCCTGCAAAAGGTGAAAGACGCGCTCCACTCTCCTGATCGCCCACTTCATGGTAAATTTGAGTTCCGACCTTCTGTCAACCTAAATCAAGTACCAACTGATGGAAAACCTATCACTCAGCCCATTATTTACATAAATCTAAAATTTGATTGCGTGTGACTGTTCTGTCAATTCAGTCTAATTGCTTTTGTCTGATATATTCCCTGGAGGTTTCTTGAGTTTTTGCGAATGTTGCAGAGTAATTAGTCTTTGTTTTATATATATCTTTCACCTGGGTGCAGGGGAAATGTCCCTATAGGGACAATAATAAAGTGACACTCAGACTGACTGATAGTGTTCATTGCATGTTAGACTTGCTCTGTACTCGGTGCATTGTTTTCATTTCAAAATGTAATATTCCTGCAAAGCATATTGTCCATGGATCTGTAGAAAACCTAGTATGGCAAGAGTTTAAGATGCTTTTCAAAAACATAATATTTCCAAACACCTGCGGATGTAGGTAAGCACTAACCAGTGCAGATTTGAATATCACTGTTGTTTTATTTTCATCAAAAGCCCTTTTGAAATACCGTTTCAGAAGCCAGGATGACACCTATGAAATCCTGTCTTTTTTTTTTTTCTTCTTGCTGTGTTTGAATAAGAGGAAATAGAAAATTTTCTGAAAAAAGACCTACCAAATCAAAACAACATTCAGCATAAGCAAACAGCACAATGTTTACAGCGCTGAAGTCATTCTTTCCAATATAAAGAAAACTGTCATTTTTGGAAAGACAGAACCACAGAACCACATTCCTGCAGTGATAATACACACCAACGATGTTGGAGACAGGTCAAGGTTATTTCCATGTGAAAGTCGTTCAATGTAGCTCTCAATTGGTCATGGAAAATCACTGGCTTCTATATCAGAGCCTTCCACACTGCCATTCTGCTGCACACCAGCTTGCTCTCATGTATGAGTCAGAGTTCACTTTCAAATTACAGATCAAATCTATGCAAGTCAAGTCTTCGGTTATTAAAAAAATAAATAAAAAATTATGAGTTTGGTGTGATTCTCGTCAGAGAATGAAGCCCTGAAGAGACACCATCTCTTCAAAGGTTGCAAACTTATTCATAAAGATGAAACATACAACAATCCGATCTTACTTCTGAGCCACTAGCTTCCAATAAATAAAAATGAAAAAGCTCTTTCTTAAGGTCCATATTTTATGCCTAACAGCATCTGTATGGGATCCTTTAGGTTTCAAAAGAAAAAAAAACTTTCTCCTAGATGAAAAGGGTTAATTATGGTAACGATTACGTGAAAGCGAACAACGCGGAAGATGATATTCATGGCTGAAATCTACGTACTTAGTCTTTCAGAAAGTCACGATAATGGAGGTCTGGTTTTTCTTTTTTGAGACATGCTCTGTCAGTGTTGAATGAGTTGACCTTCACTGAGAAGGTGAAGGCTTTCCGCTGCAAAGCCTCGCCAGTGGAAATGTTTTTGGATTCATCATGCAGTCGTACAGCCAAGAAAGAAAAGCATCTCCTACTAAAACCGCCCGAAGTCAAAAGACAGACCTCATTTGAATTATGTTTTAATTTACGTCGACTTTATCATTTGCTAAACACTGTAAAGAAAGGCGTTACGAAGCACTGCGCTGTGGATGACTTGCGACGTCTTGCTTTTCCTGCTTTTCATTTTGCCCATAAAAACGTGAATTTTTGTAAACAATTTGCCTAATCATTAGCTACCATCATCCTGTTTTTATCTCCGTCGCTCAAATTATTTTTCCGACTCCTCGCACGCACCATTTTCTCCCTCCATCCCTTCTTTTGACTTCAGCTTAAGCACATTGTATTCACGGGCCGCATTACAATTGCAAATAATCACGTTATTGTCAAAGAACTGTGATAAACAGAGCATGTGTGCATGTTTGTGACTTGCTGCAAAACAGTCTGTTATTATTTTAATGAAGGTCTGTGACTGTTGTCAACGCGTCTCTTTGTGAACTGTCATTCATTTGTCACAACTGTGCCACTGGGGCCAGTCAAGGAATAATTGAATGAGATAGAAATAATGAATTAATATAAATGCATTAAAATGTCTTTTTTTTCTATCTATGGAGAAATAGGAGTTTAACAGCTTGCTTGTCCATAAAGTAGAAACTGATTGAAGTGACACTGTGGTCTGTGGCTATTAATGCGAATAGTTAAACAGCTTTCACCAAATTATTTGTAACGGTTTCTGCAGCTGTGGGCAAAGCCAGGGATCTGTTTGATTCATCACTCATAGAACAACCACAATGCTAATGAGGAACAAGCCAGATGAATCTAATTTAGGATTCAAGTCCAGGGGAAAAGTTTGGTAAGTAACAAATGAGGGGAATGTAAAATATTGAGAACCCGGCTGCTAATTAGCTATTAACTATGCGCTAAGATGGATCGGTGAAAAGCCAACATGTCGGCATTGGTTTTTAGGTTGCATTGCATGAAGGGAACACCTTGTCGCCAGCTTGATTGAAATAAAATGTTGACATTTATTTTCAAATTTCAATTTTTTTTGGAGGGGATGAAAACAATTCAAAATGCAAGACAGTTGTCATGAAGTGGTGGTGAGGCAGACGCTGGAGACCCAGGTAAGTGAATGGTGATAATTTAATGATGAAATCAGTCCACAAAACACAGTCGAGAAAGTTGTCCGCGGCTAGGCAGCACGGCTGAGCAGAAGCCAGGGCTCACACCGGTAGCAACTAGTCTTTCAGGCGGAAACACACAAATGACGGCAGACAGAGAAAAGTACGACAACTACAAGGACCCGACAAGGAACAAAGGACACAGGAGGGACTAAATACACCGAGGGTAATCAAGGGAACAAGACACACCTGGGAACAATCAAGGGGAAGACAGGACAACGAGGAGACTCAGGACACAGAAAACTCAAATAAACATAACAGAAAAACATGGAACATGACAACAGTATTACAGGAGAGTAATAAAAATAGATTGATTATACAGATTTTTACTTTTTTTTTGCATGTTGAATATTACATGCAAAAGAGTGTCACTCAGTATGTGCCCGAAGCTCCTTTTGGATTAAAATATTCAATGTTTTTTGAGAAATTTAATTTTGGTTTTTTGTTTTCATTAACCGTTAGCCAACATTATTGAACTCATTTAGCCATTTAAAACTTTCATACTTTTTATTTTTTGACTTTGTGGTTTAGAAAGGAATCATTTTCCTGGGTACGTTTTGTACTGACCACGAGTCAAATCTGCTTCTGGAACTTTTTGTACTTTTTTTCCAAAACCTTTGATTTAACGTAAATTTCTGTAATATACTCATATTTTACTGTAGGGAAGTGTAGCATAAGTAGTGGAAGTGGGCTGGCAACACAACCAAGGAAGAACTGACAACTCCTGAATCTCCCTTCTCTGGGACAATAAAGGCTATTTCTATTCTGCGTAGAAATACTTGTCAAAAAAGGTAAAGCGGTGAATTTAACAGATTACCACAGACCACTTCGAATGTAATTCAAAAGAGAATGCTGGTCCGTCTGTTTCCAGATCCGCGGAAAAGCATTGTGAAAACGTTTTGAAAAGCTTCATTCAGACCACGTCAGAAATCAGTCAGGAGGTCTAAGAGCTTTATAGGCATCGAGGGCTCAGTATGTTGAACTCTTCCCACCTCTGGAAATTTACAGTAGGAGTTATAGAAATGGATTACAGAGCAATGAAGATTAAACACATTTTTATACCACAGGTCAGAGGTGAAGAAGCACCTGACAGCTAGGGTGGAAATACAAGCCAGATGCAAGGTGGCAACCCTACACTAGATAGCAAAGGCATATAGGATTTGCTGTTATTTATTTCATGTCTTTCTTATATCAGGCCAGTTTTCTTCCCTTTTCTATCCCCTCATCCTGCCTGTGGGGCTTCAGGAGCAGGGACAGAATATTTGCTTCTTAGAGGAGTACTACAGGAAATGAAGAATGACAAATAGAAACGGGAAGAAAATAGTAATATGAGAAGCACTTGTCACAGGAGGCAGCTGCAGTTTCCATCGGAAAAATTAATAATGTATTCCTGCAAGTTTTGCATGTTGCTCTGTGCAAAGGGGGCTTGGAAAGGCAGAAAGAGGGCAGAAAGAATGGAGATCTGCCTGACTCTGAATAATATACTGTGTGGGTACAGGTGTTCCATATATCTATGTAGAAGCTAATCAAAAAGACATTTTTTTTTGGTCTGAAGCAAATTCATATTCAAAAATATAGAATACATGGAAATAAAAATATGGAAAAAAACAAAAAAAACAAAAAGAAACACTGTCAATTTTGCCAAAGGGGCCCCAAAAGATTGCTTCACATTTATACACTTTTACTTATCCCTTGAACAAAATTGGAGTCAAGACGTACTTAAAACCAATGCTAACCACTGATTTGCGATGTTCATTAAATCTCTTGGAAAAAAAATTACGAGTTTCAGAAAACAAAGGGAAATAGATTGAGCGAGATTCGCGAGCGCCTCTCTTTTCTTGACGACATCCTGCAAATGACTCCGCCGGAGAATTGCCCGTCTCTCTTACATTTGCATCATAATGCAATCATCAGAGGCGAAAAGAACGCGTCAGGAATGTCAACCATCCTCGCGGAACCGTGGGAGCAAGTGAACGCGCACAGTGGCAATTGGGTTTACTGCGCCTTCATTAACTCAAAAATGTGTCTCGCAGCCATCAGTCGCAGACGGCGGTAAAAATTCAGCCAAATCAGTCACATAATAGATGCTTGAATAAATGGGATTGTGCACATTGAGCTAAACAGCGCGCGGGCTGAAGCCGCCTCGTTATTACCGAGAGGCCGGGGATTTCGCAGCCTCCTCCATGTCAGTTGGGATATTGCTTCTCCAAGCGTGGCGGGTCAGCTCGTTTGCTTTACTAATATCCTCAGGTCCTCTTTTCATTTTCTCAAGGCGTTCTCCTTGTTACTCTGTGCAGCCAGAGGCCTCCGTCTGTTTTAATGGGTGGCCTCTTCGCGGGGCCTCACATTCCTGTTGTATCGTCTCACAACGGGCAACCGAACATAGCACGGCCTCCTCATTAGCTGTGGCGGGCTCTCGCATAATTGTACCGTTTCACCCCCCGCCGTTTTACAAGCTCACAGTGAATCCCTGGGAGAACAGACGTGCTCTTAAAAAACCTCAGAAGACCAGCCGGCATTGATTCTTTTAGAAATTTCCAAATCCATCTCGTTGCTGTCTTCCCGCTTCGCCTCCCTGTGCCCGTCTGACAGCCTGTGTGTTAAATATTGAATCGTACCGGTTGTCTTTGGATACTGCCTCACATTTGTTTTTTGTTTTTTTGTTTTTTTGTTTTTTTCCAACCTGCAGTTAATTTTTCTAGGAGATATGATCTTCGTGAATTTAAAGAAAAGCCTCATGCCAGCGAGATGGAAAGGGCAAACAAGGCAGATGAGAAGGAGAAAGCAACTTATCACACTCTAAATAGACACATCCATTAATTATAGACACAGCTGCCTTGTTCCAACATTTTATAGTCTGCTGTGTGTCACAGGGGCTGACTCAATCCATAAGACGAGCGAGATCAAGGACGGGACAAAGCGTGACTCACACTTTGATATCACCATCAACAGAGTCGCCGAGCGCATTCATCAGATGAGAAAACCTTTTTGATGTTGTTGTACACAGGCACTCTGCATAATTGTCTGCGCTGAATAAGTACGACTGGAGCAAGGTTTTGATTGTCTCTGCAACGCGATAAGTTGGCATTATCTTTAAGTGGACTGTGTCGATGCGATCGAGAACGGCGCCAATTGCCACATTTGTCATTTTGAAGAGAATTATTGCCACATGCAGGAAAAAAAATAAATAAAGATTAGCACAAGATTTCAAAACGGGGTGCAGCAACAGCTGGTGGAACATTATGGCCTAGTTTTTGTGCAAATATCTTAATACATGTGAAATAAGAGAAACTTAACTTACAAGTAACTTTTCAGTCTGATATAGGAGCTTGCTTTACGTCAACAATATCTTAATATTGATAAAAGAAAGTTCCACTTATATGAAATAATCAACCAGTGAAACAAATGCACTGTCATCAATATTAATGGTCTGTTCACAGGTGGATTGTAGTGTTACTTTTCTCCCACATGTTCACTCATGTGTCCAGAAGAGAAGGTTTCTTATGTACTAACTAACTTGTGAAACAATTGGTTGCACAATATTTTATGATAGAGTGTCAGAGCTGAATACATAAAATTACATAATTTGATCTTCTGGTTAAGTGAGCTGCACTTGCATGCATGCTGTGTTGGTGGAAGAAAGGTTTGCAAAAGCAAAGATTGTAAATCTGTTCTTTTTTCTTTTGGCCACCGGCACAAATCAGAGAAATTGTTATTGCAAATCTGGCTGTGCAGTTACTGTCTAATTCCTGAATTTTATCTGGCAAGAGAGTTTTGGATTCATTAAAACCAGAAGGAAATATAAAAGACAAAAAATGTCAGTCCTTGTTTTTAATTGGTAATGTTTGTCTGAAATGTAGCAACACATTTCCTTTTTTAAGTTATATTCATGAGCCAACTATAGAACCTGAGGAATGACTAACGTCTTTATCGATCCTTCCATTCTCGGTGCCCTTTCCAACCCGTTTGTGTGACAGATGAAGCAAGTCTAACTAAGCTGCCATGTGCTGGAGCCGGTCAATGGCAACCCCTCCACCCCCCACCCAAAAAAAAAAAAAAATGGCTCACCAAAAATGAACAGTAACGTTCAAACCCTGAAAATACTGTTCCACCATTCCACCTTGTGACGTAAATTCAGAAAAAAGCTACGTCTGCTGTGACCTTCTGTTTCTCCGAACCTATACTGAAATATTTGCAGTGTTGTCTTTGCAGGAAGCTCAGACTGAATGGAGAACATCAGTGATGATCACGATTTTGTCAAATCAGCGCACGGGTTCTGAATCATACGGGTCCATTCAAACTCATGAACACACTTTGATCTATACCTGTTTCGTTTTCATCCTGCATGTGGGAGATTTTCTTCCACTGATGCCTTGTACTTAGTGAAACTTTTCTTCACATTACATCATAAAGTGCAAGGTTAGTTTCCCTCCGCCCCCCCAAAAAAACCTTAGTGTTTTGCAAGTAGGGCAAAAAAGTAGACTTTCTGTCTCACCTAGCCAGGGCACCTTCTTCTACAAGTGTGCTTTACAATATTCATGACTTGTGGCAAACTTTAAGAATAGCTTTTGTGGCATAAAGTGGAGTAACCATACAATTAATGTTGTTTGTTGCCAACAACGCCACGTGGGGTTTCCACCCAGGAACTAACACTCAAGGACCATGTCTGGTTTTGCAATCAGCAAGAGACAGGTTTCAAGTCAATAATAATTTATTATCACAAAAGACACTTATGCCTGAGCAAACAGGAAAGTCACAAAATAGGTCCAGCTAGGCTTACCAGTGGATACGACCAGGCCCTGGATGGTAGGTTCCAAAGCAAAAAAAAACACTTCAAAACAAACACCCGTGAATCACTCACTCTGTTGCGCAGATCTGCTCATTAGTTCAGATGTGGGTGCATGAATCGACATTTGTGTGCACACACACATACACACATTAGTATGCCACTCTGCAGCACTTCTCAGCAGGTGAAATAAATCTGGCCCAATCAGCAGCGCCCTCAACTCAGGTATATAAGGAAACCACTGACCACTTTACTGGTTTTGCAACAGAGCTGAGGAAGGCAAACACAGCCTCCAAAGCAGCATTTCATGGAAAAGGACTTATAAGGACTACCTGTAAGCCACTAACTGGGCTCAGTTGAATGTAATTTGACTGTAGTTTTACATTTGAGAAATGAAGAATTTATTGAAGTAACAGTTTGCACTGCTAGTTTATAGTTTGGTTCCACTAAATGTATGTTAAGATATCTAATGTAAAAAAACCTTATGTCCTAAGAAAAAGAAAAAAAACTGTAATTCTGAAGTGTGTGGATTTGTTTGATTCAAATTCAACCAGACATGAAATTTAATAATTTAATATTGTGAATTTAAGGTTAAAAATTAAATTAGTCATTAAGATAAATGATTAACTTTGAACCAAATGTCTAAAATGTTTTGTAGGTTTTTCACCTGTTCTGTTCATTGGTTCTCACTCATTGGTGAAAATAAAAAAGATTGAGTGAATTCCTGAAGTCTTCAAGTCCTCCTTTTCAAGTGTAGGAAGCCATGAAATTATAGGACACTCGACACACTCCGTGTAGTTCCCTCCACCGATTGGTGTTAATCACGGCACAATCACACCCAAAAACAAAGGGAACGCCGCATCCAGGCCCGAGCGCACCACCGGCGGTCTAGAAAAATGAAAAAAAAGGTTGTTAAAATACAAACAATAAAAGATGCATAAAAGTGTCCATGAAGAAGTCCATAAAATCCTTATGCTTGACAGGCACAGCAAGCAGCTGAAGGTCAGCAAACCGAGACTCCATTTTTGAGAGATCTGCTGTTCTCTCTAAGAATAATGCGCAAAAACAGTGTCTTCTTTTCAAAATAACTTAAATTTCAGACGAGCCCAACAAACAGTGAACGCAGCAGTTTCTCGCTCTTGACCGCTAAACAAGCAGTCACTCCGTCCAGGCAAGACAGCAGCGTCAAGCGTGTGACCAACAGTGATGACTCCTAATATACATGGAAAACAAGAAAAACAACTCAAAACACAAAGATAAAAATAGGATTTGTCACTGAACCACATACCGATCAGGTCCAGCTCTTTTCACTTCCACCCAAACGGGAGCATTCAAACTTCGGCACTTAACAGGAACCACTCCACCCACGATCAAACGTGGAGGTAAATGTGCACATACGTCTCTGCTGGTAAAAAAGCTCTATCACTACAATGAGCAAACAGTTGTAAATGCAGGCAGCCAGCCTTACCTGTACTCAGAATACAAACAGTTCAACACGGAAGCGCGATGCTCGACGTGTCAACGGCAATCAGTCCGCAGCTTACCTCAGCTTTTGTACTGAACATACTCTGCTATTGGCCCACTGATAATCACCCTGCCAGCAGGTGCAGCCTCCACCTACTTCCTGCCACACTTTCTTTTACAGCCAATGTCTTCTTGCCACTCTTCCGTAAAGGTCGGATTTGTGGAGTGAACGTTTGTCTCCCGATCAGAAGACTCTCCTACCTAAGGTGTAGATTACTTCTTCCAGGGTGACCGAGGTGCTTATGGCTGCTTCTTTGTTTAATCTTCTTCTTGCCTGACCTCTCGGTTTAGGTAAATGGCCATGCGTAGGTAGGTTTGTGATTGTTCGGTACTTCTCCCTGTTTCAAACGATGAACCGAAATGTACTTCATTGAACGGCACACACTTAGGATGTTGTTCTTGGAAGCAACCTTTCATTGAACAAACTTCATAACTTTGTCCCTGAGGTAAGTGAGTTGTATGAATGAATTACTGTAGGTGACCTCTTCAAAGTAATTGGTTGTCCTGAATTTTAGTTTGGGGATAAAGAGAGCAGAACACAACCTGCTGCGAAAGTTTCCCATCTACAACAGCTGATTACTTGCGCCAATGCATTTCTTTTATTTAGCATGCAAGAATGTAGATGTATATTACCAGAAATAACCTGAGAGCAAAGATAAAAGGTGTCAATGGACAGGCCAGCCGTATTAACCGCTTCACTGTGGAAGCTTCTTAGCGGCTTCATTAGCCAGCAGATTCAATTCCACCTCCGACGCATTGAGTGCATCTCAAGGTCATTTGTGGCATTTGCCAAAGGAACTTGCAGCAGATTTTAACAGATAGGCCATGCTGGAAGGGTCCGTCCCCCTGCATGGGTTTCCCTCTCAGAGGGAAGGGAAGAGAAGCAGTCACAGGCGATTGGTTTGGTAATTTCCAGCGAGGATTGCCGCAAAGAACAAAGTGAGTTCGAAATGTCATCTGTCATATTGTGTGATTGCATGGCTGGAGCTGCCCTTGCTTCTTCTTCTTCTTTTCTTTTTTGCTCCTTTTTTCCCACACTTCCACACAAGCAGAACTTCAAACTCTCTTTCAAATGACTGACTGCTTACAAGTCAAGAGAAGGTTGTGTTCTGCATCACAGTTCTTTTTAAAAGTTGCTAGCCATGTAAACTGCAATCTTCTCACTCACTGATTGCATCAGTGAAACTGAACCTGGGAGCAAACAATCAGGCACACAGAGCACGCCTTTATTCAGCTCCGTTTCTTTATTCTAACCTTGACAGGAAACACCTTCTCGCTGCTTATAATTACTGGCAGAATGCATTTTCTGATCTTTCTCTTCTTTTCTCCGAGGAATCTGAAAAGAGAGAGAGCGAGAGAGAGAAGATATTTGAGGTAATGGCCTTTAAAGAGCTGAAACATTAAACCATCACAACTCCAACTTGTGTGTCTTATGTTTTGCTTTGTGAAACCCAGTGGTACAGTTTACACAACGCGACTGGCAAACTGTGCCTGTCACAATCTGGGATTTTCTACCAGAGCCAGAGCAGGTTGGGTAGAATCTAGAGAGCTGCACACGTTTCCTGTGCAGATGCAGTTCAATGACAGACTACAACTAGAACCACAGCAGCAAAAAGAAATTGAAAAACAAAGATGCAGTCAGCACTGATTTGAGATTTTATTGTATTTCTTGTCTCACAGGTTTTTCAGTTTAAATAAGAGGAGTTGTTCTGAAAACAGAGGACCAGGAATGTCTTATAGGATTGAACTTTTATGAGGTAGGAATCTGAGCGTGCCGGTGCGTGTTCTGCAAATTTTATGAGCGCTTCCTTGGAGGAGCGTGAACAGCACTGAAACTGATAAGTACGGCTTTGTGACTGATCCAGAGATACCCGTTGGTTTCATTGGATGTAAAAAAAAAAAAAAAACACAAACAAGCACAGTGGGTATTTTCCCAAATCCTTGGTACTTTTTAAATCATTTTGGTTAAAAATGTATTTGGTTTTCAGTCCGTGTCAGTTGGACAGTCTCACAAAGTGACATGATCAGTTGTAGAATTGCTCTCTCTGTGAATAAATGTGCAGTACAAACAGATGAGCAGGTTTTCTTGTGTATGACCAATATTCAAACCTTTGCAATTTTGTCCAGCAAATAGGCTGTTGCCATGTAAACAAGAGGCCAAAACCCAACAGAACATTTGAGTCTTACTGTCGTGGCATTATTGTATAAGCAGTATCTGAATCTCATCATTCATTTTTCAGCCCCGGCTTTTAAACAGTTCGTTGCTTTCCGTCTTACAGGCAAATCCTTAGCAAACTGCAAATCGGAGAGTAGCTCTAAAAATATAATATTTCACATGGTTTATGAGGTCGCCACAGAGACAATGAAATAGTGCACTGAGGCATATTTAAAATAACAACCAATTCAAACAAGTCACAATCTAAAAAGTTAAGATTCCTAAGTTTTTATTCTAAACCTGAAGAAAGTAGGTTATTTATACATTTGTTTTAATTCAACCCCTTTTTTGAATTAAAAATGCTATTTACTGAACTGGTGTCAACATCATTTGATCGCATCATCATTTGTTTTATGAATATTTATATGTGCATTCTCAATATTGTGGAAGTGGAAACTTTTTACTTAAAAAAAAGCTGCTACAACTAACTTCCATCTTAATAAAGGCCAACTGTAAAACTTTGGTATCTTAACAGAGAAAATAAAGGCTTAGAAAAATATATCCTCCAAAATGAACAGCAGCAGGTCTTTCATCATTTCGGGCTTTCACAGAGAATCACATTTTGCCGGGCGTTCGGATCGGACTCGAACGCAGCCGTCATTTGCGCTTTGAAAGTGAACTTCAAAGCTTTGTCGAACTCTCCGACAAGATCTCGGATCAGCGTCACTCTCGTCATCGTTCGAAACACCGTTTCGTCCGGAGGTTTCGCTCGTGGTTCAATGTTAACACCTCAAATAATTCTTGCTCCACATTAACATGGTTTGTCTTACCGTGAATCCGGCCTCAAACCTGTCAATGTCAGACTTCAGTCGGTCGAATTTTGCATGAGCTAACGAAATTTCCAGATCGCGATGTTAAATTTGTCCACCATTTGCAAACAGGAGCCTAAAAAAATAATAAAAATATGTGCTTTCATTCGTCGACAAGATTACAAATTCCTTATGCAACTGTTTTAAATGCAGCAAGTGAGTTATCTGCTGCTGCACAGTTTTTACTGAAAAAAAAACAAAAATCTTTTGTTAATGGCTGCGTTCTGGGCTGTCCCAGTTGTATTGGGTAAGAACAACACTGAAGGATGCACTACTTCAGAAGCTGGTTTTAGTGTTTCAACTAAGAGTTGTTTTATTTTCACTGGCCGTAAGGCATCATAAAGAAAGTTTCTGGGAACTTTCTTGAGATCCAAGTGCTCTGTTTTATGAGCTGGAGAGCAGGTGTACTGGAGCTAGCTGCCTCAAAAACTGAGGAAGCGCAAAGATGTAGTCAGGTTTTCTGAAGACAAGTAAAACACGGTAATAAATAATAACCTCGCAGGAGGTTCTGATCTGATTTCCCTCCTGTGATTGTGGGGCAATCCATTGATTATTCTATGGAGTGTAGATCATCAGAAGTACTGGCAGAAATGGTCCAGCCCACTCCTGGTTGGAAAAGTTTGAAAATTGGCTGAATTGTTTAGCTTTTATCAACATATATTTCCCCTTGAAAATGCTCAATAAATACCAAAAATTACACCACAGAGAAAAAAAAAAGAGCTATTAGCACAACAACACCTGAGTTGTTAAAGATTTAACAAAATAAATCTTTTAGTTGAGCTAAAAGATTTATTTTGTTATTATTGATATGACATGGTCTTTTTTTGGAGGTAAACACACATCCTTTGCGATTGCTTAAAAAGTGCAATGCTACAGTGAAAAAGGCGATGCTAAAGGTCACCGGCTGGCGCACACAGAGAAAATCATCATGCAATCCGAAGGTATCTAACCTTTGCTTGTCTTTATTGATTCACCTCACCAAAGAATCTGCATTGATCTGGACCGTGACCTCCTGGAGTCAGTGACTTTTTTGGGGGAGGGGGATTGAGGCATCGTGTACAACAAAGCTAAATTTGGTTGGATTTCTGTCCCTATTTTGTTTCTTTCTCCCCTTCCTTCTCTAGAAAAATTTTGTTATTATGTAATTGTATAGATAAAACCAACTTTGACCTTTTCACAACATAATCCTTGACTTGTCTGCTGTGCTCTTTGGTCTTAATAATAATGTTTGTTCACTAATGTTCCTAAGAAAACATCTAAAGTCTTTACTGAGCAGCTGTATCTTTACTGAAATGAAAAACGTGTCCAATCGGTTGCCCTTGATTTTATTTTTGGGGGATCTGGAATCATACCCATGCAACATTTTTCACTTTTATAAAAAAAACAAAACAAAAACATCTCAGTTTTCCTACACTTGACAATTATATATATTATTTTGTATTGGTGAATATAAAAAAACCCCAAACACAATCCATTAAAATTGAAATGTGTGTTGAGAATCACTGTAAATATTGAAAAATATTTATAAAGGGTAGAATAAAGAATGTAGCTTCGTGCATTTTTGCTCGTTCTTTTTCAACACACTTAGTTACGTATTTTTAGCGCCGTTGTTTTTTTTTCCCTCCTAAGTAATTCTGTTAAAAGTTCCTGTATTTCTGCTCAAGGTTATCATAGCATCAGAATTTCATCCTGCTCTGTGCTCATCCATGACCCTAATAACTGAGGCACTTATTAAACTCTGAAGCCTCCCCACTTATTATCTGGAGCTGAGGCAAAGCAGACGGCTAATGAGACCCCGCTGCCGCGCTGGGGAGTGGGATGCGTGGTTCAAGTATGTGTTTGTGAGCTCATATAAGGCTGGAAAAAAGGAAAGAGCTGGCTGCCGTGATGGGTGTCACTCTTTAATATTTCTTGGCATGATGCAACTTGAGTCTCAGTAGAGTGAAAAATAAATAAATAAATGAAACGGCTTGTATCTCTATTGAGCAGCTTTTGCATTTCATGCTGCCTTTCACCAGTGATGAAATTTTTCTCAGTACAAGCCTGAGAAATTCGTAGGACGTTTGTGTATTTGGCTTCAGGAAAGGAGTTGTGTTTGGTAATGGGGTTACGCGCTCAAATGACAGATCATTGTTTAACTAAATATTGTAATATAATAGAATAATATTGATATGTTGCAGTTTACACTCATCAATTATTACCTGGTGCTTTTGGTTTTTCACTTTTCTTCTTGAAAAAGGATTTTTTATGTTTTTTTAAAAATGTTTTTATGGTTTTTAAGACCTAAGAAAATAACTGAATACAGAAAAGTAAGAAAATACAGTTTTATAAAACAATTATTTTAGAAGTTTAGCTTAGCTATCTTTTGAAGTTTTCTGTACATCTTCAAAGATGGTTAATTAGAAATTATGTGCTCAAACAACTGACTGTGAAATAATGAGAAGGACTGCAGATTGCATAGTGTGACACCATTGTATCTATAATTATTTAATAATAATAATTAAAAAAATATACTGATAGATACCGTTACTAACCACAGCTACAACTGCTGTGTGTCCTTTAATGACTTAAAGAACACGCCCAGTTTGATGGACTTCTTTCACAGCGCTCCTGAAATATGTGGCCATTTATTGGATTATAGCCATTAGTTCTACTTAATATGAAGTGTTACAAGGACATTGGAGAATAATCTGTTATCCAATTTCACAGACAGTCTAAAACCAGGACTCTGAATCTCTCGCGTCTCAATCCGCGGCCTCCTCTCGCTCTAATCTCGTCTTCTCCAGCTTGAGTGCCGGGGAACACAAGATCTCCAGAGCCCTTGGAAAGGGGGTTTAGGCTAATCTGAGTTTGGGCCACTCAAGGCTGCTCTGCTGGTCCAGTGGTCCTGGCTGGCACCATTCGCGAGCCAGCAAGCTCTGGCGGAGGCAGGCTTTGGTAGACAACATGGCAACAGAGTGGACAGAAGGGGTCAAAAAGACAGATGAATTCGGTCGTGAACGGATAAAAATAATATTGTTTTGAAGATAACATGATG
Source organism: Poeciliopsis prolifica (assembly GCF_027474105.1). Lineage (NCBI taxonomy): Eukaryota > Metazoa > Chordata > Actinopteri > Cyprinodontiformes > Poeciliidae > Poeciliopsis > Poeciliopsis prolifica. The sequence goes on from NW_026562427.1 coordinate 2,628,772, forward strand.
GCGCAATAAATTGAACTGAATGGCATCATCATCACTGAAAGTTAAAACGGGGGATCACAGAGGAATACTTCAACTTTTAGGCAAGGCAAGACTTTTTCTGCCTGATTCAAGAGTTTGAGTTTGAGTGAAGTTCGATTTATAGATCTGAGTTGTTGCGTATCAGCTAAATACTTTGCTGTGATATATGTGAGTACTAACAGTGGAAAACCACATCAGGTGTAGCTTCATGACTGGAAGTAGTATTAGGAGAGACTAGAAAAACAAAATGCTTATCATATATATATATATATATATATATATATATATATATATATATATATATATATATATATATATATATATATATATATATTACGGTTTTGGGATATTTATGTTCAGCATTAGCTCAGATGTGACAGTAAGTCGCTGTCAAAAATTGCCAGATATTTCTTCTTCAACCTGAGTTCAGATTTCAGGCATTTGTTCATCGTGTCAGGTGCCTTCCTGTCTGAATCCTTGACCGGACACAGGGTGAAGGTACCAAACCGCCATTTTCATCTTGAATGTGGACACTTTCGAAAGCGAGTGGGCGTACAAAATACACAAAACCAGAGAATTTGCAAGGAGTGATCCAGTTAAAACGACAAATTCTCCTTTGTGGCCATAATCTGTTCACCCTGATAAAAACTGCGTGAAAGCTAATTGTGATCAAGTACCCCTTGCTGGCTTTCAGTTCAATAAGAGCCTTCCTCCAGTCTTCATTTGTTTACAGCACATATTTCAGTCTCATGAAGGCTTTCTTCTCCTTTGCACCTGTCAGCCTTGCAGCTGGAAAGCTTCTCCTCACAGCTGACAATAAAATTTGCTTCCTTTGACAACTTCAAGTAACAGCTTGAAGACACAGCATGCCTGTCATAAAAGCTGTTGACTGTTAGGAGCTTCTCATCTGATTCTATTGTGACGCTGGTTCTGCCAAACCCTCGTTTGTCGAACTTTCTTTCCTCCATGTTTCTCTCAGGGAGCGCAGCAAACTGTTCTCGATCCATGGCTTTCGCTGAGATTTTCTTGTCAAAGGGGACTAACCTTTTTCATCTTCCATTTTTTCAGGCCCTTTACCTGCAAGCAACACAAAGTTTCAGGTTTCATTTTTAGAACGGGATCTTGGTTTCCATGAGGATTCCTCAAACATGCATAAAAGAATCAAGGAAAGCCTCCAGGTATGTTTGTGATGAGGGGACGGCATTAAAACACGATGTAAATCTCAAAAAAGTAAATGACGTTACCATTTGAAAGTAGCTTTTTTTTTGCATTTAGTCGAATTATGACAACTATTTGATGATTTGAAACAAACCTGCGACTGAAATAAAGTAAAGTGGTGGTACTTCCAATTTTCAGCATTAAATTGAGATTTTTTAAAAAGGTGTGCTGGTGGGACAGTGGGACGACAAATAATCCTGGAGAAAGAGGAACAGTAAAGATCAAAGAGGGAGGAGGGAGAGAAAAAAAGAGAGAAAGAGAGAGAGAGGGGAATGAAAGGAGCTCACAGAGGGATGACAGTTGGAAGAACAGTAGGAAGGTCTCAGAGAGATGAGAAAAGTTTCTCACTTTCATTTCGCAGAAAGTGAAAGGACAGAACGAGTTATAATAGAGAATGGAAAGTGCAGGGTGAGGGTAAACGTGGCAGAAACAGATAGAGAACACAAACATCATCTCCCACCGGCTGCGTGTCTCTCTGAGATAGCGGCGCGGGAGCGCCGGGGCGCGAGAACAGACTCTCTTTCAAAGAAGAGTTATGGGAATACCTCTTTTAATTTTTAATGCTAACTAAACCCTCAAAGATTAAATGTTTACTCTCAGCTTCTGCGGCGGAGGCAATATCCTGGCCCTGCTTTCTAAAGAGCAACTAATTACTCCGACCTCAATGGAGAGATGCTTAATGAACCTCATTTTCCACAGCTCAAGTGTGCGACTGTTTCCTATAAACGTGCTCTTAAATCCGCACGCACACACGCTCGCATTAGCGCAGCTTAAAACATATCTCTGTGAGGAGCCATTGTGGGATATGACAGGGGTTGGAACGGAGAGCTTGGACTGACTGGGCAGCTGGCAAAGCTTTAATACCTCTACAGGTGCTTTGGCAGATGCTTTTTGTGAAAAAAAAAGAAAAAAAAGCTGTGTGTGGAAAAGCAGCGTGTGTGTGTGTGCAGAAGAGGGGAGAGCAGAGAGTGAGGCAGCATGCATTTCCTGTATTACAATGAGATTGCAGCAGGAGGTCTGCAGCCAGTCACGCCCGCACATTCTGCTGTATGCACACCCACTCTTTCATCATAACGTAGACTAATATGGTAATAAAACCAAGATTGTTTCGGGGAAAAAAAAGAGAAAGAAATCAGTCGAGCAGAACAGAAAAAAAAAAAAGTGAGAATTGAGGACGGGTTTGTAAGTGAATACAAAATCCCATAATCAAAAAAACAAGTGTTTTTGTCATCATGCATAATTTGCATTCGATTGTTCTCAACCCCCCCACCCCCCTCTTTGTTTAAGTAAAGTCATATTGTTTTCTCACAATGCACAGGCAAGAGGGAAACAATTATGTGTCACAAAGTTGTAAGTCTAAGGTCAATAGGATTTAATTAGAAGTTCCAGTTTACACACCTTTGTATTTTTTAGATAAATAAAATTGGAAGACATTAAGTTTCTAGGACAACCGTCCCAATGCCAATTTAAAGAAGAATTACAATTTCTACCAACAGGATCCACATCTTGTCAGGATAATGTGTAAAAGTGAGCAACTAATCAACTCCCCAAGTGATATTTAGTCCAACCTTACTCTGTGTGTGATTAAACCTGTAGTACAGAGGTCTCAAACTCAAGGCCCGGGGGCCAAATCTGGCCCACCGAAGCTGTTTATGTGGCTCCAAATTACATCAATAATTCCCGCCAGTTTTTTGCAAATCTGCAAAATGCACACAAAGTCATAAAAGTTTTACCAATTTCTCAAAATTGGTCAAAAACATTGAGTTTAAGTGACAGCTGCCTCAGCCTGACTTAAGTGGTCCATAAGTGGTTAACATCATACATTAACGCAAATATCCTAAAAAATTCCTAGCTAACATTTCTAAATTGGCACAGCAAGCTCTGTAATTTTGACTGCAAAAAACAAAACAAACAAAACAAAAAAAAAACACTTAATCTGAAAATCCTGGAGGAACAACTATTTATTTATGTATTGTCAGTTTAATTGTTTTCGTCAATATTTGCTGGGACAACCGGCCCTTTAAGATCATTCGGATTTTTATGGCTCAAAATGAAACTGAGTTTGACGCCCGTACTTTAGTAGATTAGTTTTCAACATCGGCAGATATAAGCATCCTCTGCAAATCAGTATTTACCTTCCACCACTCTTTTCCACCGGCGCGTTGGTGCCGCTCTTTGTATGCAAGAATATCGTTAACGCCGCCATGGACGTGGCAGAACATGAAAATCTCTGAATCAGGCCTGAAGGTTCTTTATCTGACATTCAGTCCCAGTTTGATCTCTACACGGTCTTACAACACATAATTGTTCTGACATTTCCTCAGGCTGTACATCGTTTACAATAGCATTTTTTTTTCTACAGGAAGGTGGATATCAGGTTGAAGTAAAAGGGCAAATTTACTGCCAGGCAAAATTATTAATGTAGCAATATTTCTGTTAGCTGATTATATAGAATTTGGATTCATTCCTGTCTTAAATGAGCATCATTTTATATCTATATCTATATCTATATATATATATATATGTATGTATCTATATATATATATATATATATATATATATATATATATGTATATATATATATATATATATATATATATATATATATATATATATATATATATATATGTATATATATATATATGTATATATATATTATATATATATATATATATATATAATATATATACATATATATATATACATATATATATATATATATATATATATATATATACATATATATATATATATATATATATATATATATATATATATATATATATAACATGTCTCTTCAATTATTTGTCTAAGAATTCAAAGTCAATTATTTGAATTCTTAGACAGGAACCCAGTTTCTCCATTATTTTATTATTATTATTATTATTATTATTATTATTATTATTATTATTATTATTATTATTATTATCGTCACAGTTCTGATTACAGACACTCAGTGAGTGCCGGTTGAAGATATATATATTTATATATTTAGATCTTCAAATTTTCTGTTCACTGTTATCGAGGCTGCGATGCCTCTATGAAAACATTGTTTTTGATTCTAAGATAAAAAATCAGGAAAAATGTGGACACTGAGTGGAAATATGTGCGTCTGTGCAAATAGCATTCTAATTACCACATTGTCAAACATGCGGCACTCGTCACCATCGGACCATCAATATATTTAGAATTCAGAATATAAAAAAACCCAAACAATAACATGTTGACCTTTACTTCATCAACGGTGATACTCCTGTTTGTTTCGTTTCCCATTGAGCTTCGACAACGGGAAATGACGTCGCAGCCTAATTACTATTAGAGGGTGTTTGCAGTACGTTTCATCTTTTCTCCACCTTCCTTAAGCCAGTCGCCGATACAGAAGATAAATGTCTATGAGTATATAAAATAGATTGTTCCCTTCATTGAGGAGAGGCCTCAAGGACACATTGGAATGAGGAAGAGCTGGAAATGAAGTATGAAAGTGATTTTGAGCAAGGCGATACCTGAGGAAGGGAGGATGTATTTCTCGGCTGCTGAACGGCTGCAAATTATTGCATATTTCTTGTTTCTCCCCATAGCGAAAGTGGCATTCCGGAAAGTTGAGGAAAACATGCAGGCGGAGACCAGACAGGCCAAGACGACACGTAAACTGAGCCAAGATTTTAAAGCTGGAGGTGGATATCTTACTCTTAGAGTAACTAGAGAATAAAGACCCAAGAAGTAAGGATGAAAAGATGAGATGCAGTGAAAGATGAGTGGAAGGTAACAAATATTGAACCCAGTAGTTTGGCATTTCTAAATTTGCCGCCCAGATATGACACAGAAGGTTAAGCAGGGCCACACAAAGCCCGCTTTGTTGTTTTCACGGGTTTTTTTTTTTTTTTGTGTGTTTTTTTTTACGGTGATTGCAGCTCAAAATAACCATCTACTTAGTGAAAACCATGATGCATCATGTTTTGTACCAGATGGTGCTTCATTTCTTAGATTCTGGTTGTGTTTAATGTATGTGCGACCAAGTGGACACGTGTGAACATCATACATAAATCTGTTCACAGCCATGTCTTGGGATATGTTAAACTTGCTGCAGGTGGTGAAAGGAAATGTGGTAATTAGTGCACAGAGCGATCGCCAACTGTCACAGGAGGAGACAACAGGTGTGCACACACTTCCTCTGCACGCACTGAACATATAAGCACCCTGTTCGACGGAGAAAAACATCCTGGTTTTCACTACAGCAACAAAAAAACATCAATTGATCAGATTTATTTACTTTTTTCAATGTGAAAATCAACAATTTTGTGAAAATCAATGTGGACAAATAATCTAAGAAATGCTCTGAGTCTCAATTAGGTTACATTTACTGCTCTTTAATTATGCAGAATATGTTTAAGCAAAAATGTAGCAGTAGCACAATTAATACCACTACTACTGTTAAATCGATTTGGGTTTTGCAGTCCTCCTCTTAATTATTTGACATGTGTTAATTTACCTTTGGGATCTTATTCTTTATTCATCTACTGGTCTCATTATAAAGGCAATGAAAGACAGCAGGTTCTGCTACATTCATTGACAGTTTTCACTTTTTCATTCACTGGATTAGAACTTCTTATAATTCTTAACACAATCCTTAGACTTGTCAACAAAGGCCTTTAAACGGAAACTGCATAGATTTCAATGTTAGTGCATATCCTTTACAGAAAAGAACCTCTGAACTCCGCTGACCTTCATGCTACTACATAATCAGCGTGCAGCCAGTTCTACTACAAAGATCGAATAACAAAGACAGTTCCAGTTCTTCAAAATTAAAGCACTTTAATCATTAATTTAAGACATTTAAAATAAACTGGAATCAACATATTTTAGTGGACATAAATGTTCATACTTTAAATGAAGCAAATATTAGACCCTGTTAATATTTAACATGGTTTATAACTGTTTCTCACTTGTTGAATGTTACTTAAGAGAAGAAAATTACATTTAAAATTGTATGATTTAGAAATATAAAGTGGATTGACATGGAGCCGAAAACACAACATTCATTTAAGTCTTTAGGGATTTTTGACCAGACGATCATTTGCCCTCAAAGACTTGAGAACTGCTGAAAACAACTTATGACGATCTCTCGAACCAGAGATAAATGATAATCGATAAAATAAAGCAGGGAATTTTGGATGAGTGTCATGACTGAGCACAAAAACAGCTTCTCTCAAGAAAACAAGCAAACAAACAAAAAAAGTGATAGTGTTAATCTAATTTTTGTCTTTAAGAGCTAGAAGATTGTTGAAGACCCAATCTTGTGCAATGGCAGAGGTACAAAAGGCCATTAAGAAACATTAGAAGGATCATTAGAAAAAATACACTGATAGCACAATCCTCAGAGTGGTAAACAAAAACACTGGTAATAAAAAAAGAGAAAAATATTAATCACTCAAATGTAAGAATGTGATGCATTTCTTCTCCACTAGAAAAAATGCATCACAGAAATGATCTTTCACATAGTGTCTTGTGGCTCACCTATCGAGTGATGTTTTGCAGTCATCCAGTCAGTGTCTCAGGGGTAATGGGTTGTATATCAGTCTAGCAAAAAGAAAGCTTTCCCAGCTCTAAATGATCAGTCCTGTTAGAACAAGCAGCACAGCGAAAGTTTCATTATGACATTTGGTAAGAGGACGACGAGCTGCAGAGTGTTCATGAATCTGGTTTGAGAATTAATTGTCTGTGCAGAAATGCAATTAGACGCGTTGAGAATATTTTACTTCCACGGCACAGAAAGAATCTAACAGGCAATGACATTCGCAACAACCATCACTCTTATCGTGATGCGGTTTGTGAGCCTGAAGAATCAAAACAACAAAAAGTGTTCGTCACTAAAATCTTGTCCTGGATTCTCCATCGAAGCAAGTCTGACGCATGCCGTCAGAATGTCGACATGCGCAGGCCATTATTGTTGAATGCAGATTCAGTCGCCAACCTGTGGTTTGCACATTGTCTTGACATTTACCCCACCAGTTTACTGGAAACCAATACTGCAGTGATGGAAGCCCATTGTGTTATATCAAAGGTTGAGCTAGCAATTGGGGTCACAAAATGTGGCAATCAATATGGTGTAAAAGATTCCTGCAATTCATCATGCAGCAGCCCCAACACCGTGTTTGTTATGTTTCCTGCTTCAACAGTAACATCAATATCCCTTTCCTTGTAATTGCATCGACTGCCCAATTGTCGCAAAGCTTCATTTAGAAATCATGGCAAGTAAATCCATTTGCATTGTCATGATAAAGGATGTTATGCATTTTCCAAATCCTTTTATACCCTTAATTTTTCAGTCAAGAGTTCTTTGTTTTTCCTCTAAAAGAGTGATGGTTCCTCTATTCAAGTACAGTCTCAACTTACAAGTCAAAAACAGTTAGCTGAGAATGTATACAGCTGTAGTAAAATATTTACACATGCATAAAAATGCTCAAGCCTTTTGTTCCTGTTAGAGACATTAAACCAGACTAGATGTTTTCAGTTTTAGGTCACTAAAGCTACTCAATGCGACCCGAATCCAGATATTTTTCTCTGTATGCGTCTCCTATCCCACTTTTTAACGGCAGTCTGAGTAGCACAATTTGATTCTTTCATCCAAAACAAAAGATCTAATTTGTACCTGCTCTCTTTGGGGTACTAACTCCGACTGACGTCAAAAAGTCCAGTAAGAGCTGCGATATCACTTCTAATCTGACTTTGACGTCCCTGAAGTAAGACAATAATTCTTCACCAGAAAAAGCCAGACCCAGCAAATCCAAACGTAAACAATGGCCAAAAAATCAGAACTATGAATTTTTCTGGGCCTGCAATATATAAAACACAAGATCCTGCAAAGCACAAACAGTACAATGAAGAGCAAGATATTTTTTGAGAACTTTCTGAAGGGATTTTTTTTCCTGTTTATTCAGCACCAATAGGTGATAAGAAACTGGACATCAGCAGGTTATTGTAAAACTGTAAGCTTGGTTAGAAATAAGAGATTTGTGCCAAAAAAATCCTACGAGCTTCTGTTCTTTCTGGTCAGCTGAACTAATACTTTAAGTGACTGAATCGACAGTTCTCAGTCTGTAAAGCTCAGCTCGCTTTGTCTGCAGTCTTTTATTCTTTCTTGGCTGGCCTCGAGGAAGAGGAGGAGACAGGGTAGCCAGCTACATGCCTCGTGTTTGGTGTCTGGCTTTTGTGCTGTAAAGTAAAATATTATCCTTGCAGTTTTGGCTTTGACTTTGTGCGGCCTAGAAAAAGAAAGTCAGCAAATTTGATAGGGACTTTTTTTTTTTTAAATGTTGCTCCTTAGATTTTTTTGTAGGATACAGATCAAAATCCGACGTGTCTGACGTTGTTTACAATGACTTTTAAACTGACTGAGTGTGAGACAAAAAGCCTACCAAAACGTAACTTTCCGACAAAAATGACAAACCGGCTCTCAGCTTAATCAGCAAAGCGACCGAGGGACTCATGCTAACTCTCAAAAAGCTGCAGAGACCCTCACTTCAGGTGAGCACAAAACAAATCTGGCCATTGGGAAAGGGTGGCAAGAAACTCATTTTGTTCAAAGACAACCACAAATCATACAGCAGGAACGCTATACCACCTTTTGACCATCAAGAATCTAAAGCCACAGATCAGCATAAGTCCAGTAACGTGAGTCGGTGAGTCTGGAGCACCCAGCTGCGGTTTACATCTGGGAGCCGGAGCTGCTGTCTTTTTCTCTGCCGCTCAATTTGTTTTAGTCGAAGCAGCTCTTAAACTGTGTCTGTGTATCTGCAGGAATTGGAGACATTTGCCTACATACCAGGAGAGTGAGTGGAGCAGGAAGCTAAAGAAGAGCAGAGACCCCCCAGGAGACAAAGAACAGGCAAAGTGAGAAGCTATTTACTTAAGGACACAGTAAATTGTGGATCCTTGAAAACATTTTTTTAAGGTACCACTGCTGACACCAACTCATCTTGTTTAAAAGACAGGAAAAAAAGCCCCTCAGATTGCAGCGATGTGCCAGTAATGTCAGACTGTAATGTCTCAGCATACCCTTAAGTTGCTCTCTGCTGCCCAGAAGCCCATCAGTGGTGGGTGCAGCTGCCAGAGTTCATATAGCAGATGAAGCTGCAGCCAGGCATAGCAAACTGACTAAAGTGCATACATGAAAGCATGCAAAAGTGGAGCATTCGAATTATGCAGTGCTTTGACATAGAGTAAATCTGCAGGGACAAGCTCCTATAGATCAGATGTTTTCACATAGAAGACACAGGAGGGATCACTTGTACCAGATGAGCTTTGCTTTTACTACGACTGGCCCACAGACAGATCCACCAAACAAATAAGTTTCCTCTGAAGGCTTGTTTGTCTAAATAATAGCTGACATCAGAACACAAACTGCTATGCATTTCAAATGCATCCCTCTGATTCTGCTGAATTGTAGCTAATTTTTTTATGGGAGCCCTGCAATGACAACATTATTTGGTAGTGACTTTAATCGTCATCTGATTGCCACGGCCAAGATTTTAATCTGCCAGTGAGCCGTACAACCTGCATCATGTCAACAAATACTTTATCTTTAGAGGGATTTTTTTACACCAGGTTTTTTTTAATTAATTTATTTTTTTTATGCCTACCATTACATTCTACACAAATGTTGCTGCAGAATATGTTTCACTAGATTTATGTTTAACAAAAGGGGAAGTGAGATGCCACCGTCTCAATTTTTATCTCTCTGATGTGTGGCCTTTATGGTAGGATTACTGCATTCTTACCCCAGCGTGTTTGTAATTAAATAGGAGAAGAAGCGAACAACAGTTGGGTAAGTGAAGAGGAATCTGGATGCTAATGACCCTTAGTGCCAAAGTCTATGTTGGGTGCTAGATGTCTCTTAGCAACAGTGGTGTTTTCGGGATGCAAAGCTTGGCTGATGCAAAGCATTACTCAGCAGGGCATAGTTACTGGGTTGAAGATCAAGTCTTTAATTGTGTGTGTGTGTGGTGTGTGTGTGTGTGTGTGGGTGTGTGTGTGGGGGTGTGTGTGTGGGTGTGCGTGCGTGTGTGGGTGTGTGCGTGTGTGTGTGGGTGTGTGTGTGTGGGTGTGTGTGTGTGTGTGTGTGTGTGTGTGTGTGTGTGCTACTTGGTGTGTGTGTGGCATCACAAGAAACCAACGTAGTTATTAATGTCGTTGACATTGATTTATTAATTAATAACCACGACCTTTTGACAAAACCAAAACATTTTTGAAGCAACAACTTAGCAAAGGTGGCTAAGATGATTAGTTGTTTACAAAATGTGTTCCTACAAGATTTTAACACGTGTTAATTGCTGACTTTTTTTTTAGATCAGGAACCATCTCAACAATATTATACTGTTTTAAATTTGGTAAAATTATGACTTCGCCTGAGCATCGGTGCTAATGTAAGTCATTGTTGGCATTATTGGTTTGGTCATTTGAAATCACATTAAAATAGCAATTAAAAAAAACAACAACTATGTTTTGGAAACAGATTGTGTTTTTGATCTGTTTTAATTTCTCACAGTAAATATTTTGCAGCAGAAATAACTGGATTCTGTGTTATTCTAGCTGGAGAACATGGCTTTGTGACATAACACCTGGTGGAAAGGTCAACAGAAAAGTTAGCGGCATATTGAAAATTGAACCACAGTTATTGAGTACAGTATGTCGAACGCCTTAAGAAAGGCAGAGTCTGATGCAAATCCTCTACTTGCAAATGTCTCATCTTGGAATCTGTTCACGCTAAAGGACTCTGCCTTAAATTAATAAACCTCAGCTGAAAAGAAAAAAAAAAGAAGATTTCCCATCATTCAAAGCTGAAGACGAGGTTTTAGGTCCTGACATGACCTGAGCTGGTAAGACTTATTCAGATTGCAAAACCCCCGAGCACTTCCTTCCTCAAATGAACATACCTAGCAGAGAGATGGAGATGTGTCTCCCTCAGAAATATCGAAAGCATCACATCAAAGGAAGTAAAAGTGCATTTAAGTGAGTGTTCCTTCATTATTCAAATGCCTAAAGGGCAAAGAGGAAGTAGTCGGGAAGTGTCAAATTCTGATCAGAGAGCATTACACAACAGAACCTCTAAATGTTGCCTCTTTTATTAGGACCCGTGGGTCAAGGACCGTTTCACTGTAGGTTTTTTGCGCGCGGCAAACGGAAGGGCGAGAGCGCTGGAGTTCCTTTCTGTGTACCAAGCGCCGCTAACTTTTCTTTATTGTGAAAGCCTTTCAGACACCTGAGCTTCCCGTGGCTCATTTCGACTTCTTTGATTGCCCCAGATGTCCGTATGGAAATGCCATCAAACAATGAGTGCACCAGCAGCTCATTTCTCGCAATTTCCCCGCTCGCTGTGACTCAGCTGCTCACTGGCACGGGAGCGGAGGCCGACAAACAAGCCGCCGGGAAGAAAACAACTTGAGAAAATGAAGGTCGCGATGAAGAGGCCCGAGCTGATCTAAGATCTCTCTGCATTGTTGTCCCAAAAAAAAAAAAAAAAAAAAAAAAAAAAACAGATGCAAGGATTGGTAAAAATTTAGCTGGAAGTGAGACAAATAAAAGTTGAGGAACATGCGCAGGAAGGTGATTCACAAATCAGAATTGGCTTGGGTTTCTCTTTGACAGGTGTACAGTCATTAGTGTTGATGCAGAACCTCATATCTGCTCATGAGAAGAAACCCAGCCAGCACTGCTCTGGTTAGCACTGCACACACAAGGAAACTTAAACAAGAGTTGATCATATTTTACAGCCCGTCAGAATATCATTAAAACGATGCGTCTTTCTGTTTCAATTTAAATATCAAACCTGAGCCGCCGAACACATATTCCTGATCATTTTGCTTATTCTGCCTTACAGCTAATGAAAGCCCTGAATTTAATTTCTCTGAGATTTTGTAAGTTGCATAGGACTAATGAAAAAACAAAAAAAAGTGGTTAGTAGAGAATGATTATATCACGGTCACTTTATGGCCTACATAAAGGAGAAGACTGTCGACTTTACAGTTGTCTGGCAGACAGTCATCGACACCCTCCACAAGGAGGGCACGCTTCAAAAGGTTATTATCTTAGAAGCTCGCTGCACTTACTGCTGTATTCTAGCATAATACTGGAGAATTAAGTGGAGAGGGGAAAAAGGGAGGCATAAAAGGGTGCTCAATCAACAGGGATAACCGCAGCCTTAAGAGAATTGCAAAGAAAAGCCCAATTAAGAGTGTGGTGGGAGATTCACAAGGCAGGGATTGAGGATGGAGTTGATGCTTCAAGCGCAACCCCACAGACTTATTAAGGACACGGGCTACAAGTGTCACATTCCTCGTGCTTTAGCCACCCCCAGACTGGACGTGTCCAAACTTTCTTACCTTGGCTAAGGAGTAATGAGAACACCCCGTTGCTCAGCGGTCCAATTCCTTTTATCAGCTGACACTGAAGAAAATACATTTTGCATTCAATTTAGGCAAATCTGAGCTCTCACACTCAGGAGGAGAGAAACTAAGTTGCTTCCGGTTACGGCTTCGCACTCGGCGTTGACTTTGGGAAGGCAATTTTCAAACACTTCATGCTTCTATCTCCTGACAAGCTTTATTAAGATACTGATTTCATTTTTCCCAGCAGGACTTGGCACCTACCCACGCTGACAGAAGAATGAATATCTGCTTTAATGGCCACAGTATCACTTTGCTTAATTGGCCGGCAAAGTTCCTTGACCTCGACCCCACAGAGAGTCCATAGAGTGCGGCGAAATGACGGATGAGAAGAATGTAAAGCAACAATACGGATGTGCTGAAGGTCGCCGTTAAAGCAACGTGCACCACCCCAGCAGAGCCACAGGCCCATCGCCTCCACGCCGCGTTGCCCTGCTGAGTTAAATTATGCAAAGAGAGATCTGACCAAGTCTTGGGTGCATAATAATAAAAACTGTTGGTAAGGCTTTACTCCACTGTCTCGAAGCTGCTGTTCAACACATTTCTCTGCCTCTTTTTTCTTTCGCTCGGCGCTTCATCTGTATACTTCAATACAGCACACAGCCAAACAAGGTCATGACCTGATCTCCTTGTAGTATCCTACACTGGTTTTATTCACACCTGCAAGGTCTTGAATAAAACATTTTAATTATCCAAATTTCAAATAAACCAAACAAGAGACACAACAAATACAGTGAATTATTCAGCCTCTGTGAACAAAATGTTTTTTGGTAAAAAGAGGGAGAGAAAAGTGATAAATCAAGTCACTGAAAATGATTGAGTTTCTTTTAATTTATCATGCGATTAATTGATTTATTGTTTTTGTGACAGGCCTACTTACCACACCCATTGTTGATTTCTGTCTGATCTGCAAAAAATAAGGGTGTGCGGGTGTAAAGTATTTCATGAATAGAACCCCGTATTTCTACTCAAACATGGCAGTGTTTTGGTATGTGGCTGCCACTTGAAAACTTGGACAAACTGCTGCATTTAACCATGAAACCATGAACTGCTTTCTGTTTGTGACAAGAAACTCAAGCACACTTTGGTTATGGACTAGGACACAGCTGTCCATTTTCATTTCCACCATTCAGAGGGGGTGAAAACAAAATCAAAACAAAACAAACATGTTAGAGGGACGTGGTGAGAGTTAAGGGTGCGTTCACACCAAACGTGTATATTGCACGTCTGACGCTACAGTGTGCACTTTAGGCGTGTACACACACCTGGCATTTTGAGTGCCAGTCGTGTCAAAGTCTATGTGGAGCGTTGGATGCGTTGGATGCGTTGGACGCGCTCGACACTCCAAACGCTCCAGATAGTTCAAATCGCGCCACGCTAGACGCTCGAAACGCAACGGCCCTCGTAAGCTTTGAATGTAAACCAGATGTGCCAGAAGTTCAAAACATGTTTGTCGTGAACGGAGCATAAGACTTAAATCCACATGAAATGGTGCGATCTTCAGCAGGTTGTTCAGACTCCCAAACCTTCCGGTGTGTTGGAGATAAACTAATTCTCCAAAGGAGAATGTGTCAGACATCCACAAAAAAAACATTTTAAAAAATCTGATTGCCTGTAATTACAAATGTTGAGGGCAGTTGCTGAACACAGAGGTGGCACAGTTATTAGGTTTAGTGGGGAAATTACTTTTTCCACATTGGGACAGATAAGCTTTTTTCCCCTTTAATAAATTAAATCACCATTTGAAAACTATTTTATTGGATATTATTCACAAGCATCTCTCTAGATTGAATCCGTTTCACCGGAGCAGGACAGAAATGTTTTATATACGTGAGATTACTTTCCTCTCAAAAATGTCAAATGCCAAGCAAGAAATGTTGCACTTTAGTATTATTATTTTTTATTTTTTTTAAATGTATCACTTCTTCACGAAATAAATTCTTGAAATGTTCCTTGTGAGCATCGCGCCGTCTTAAAAAAAAAAAAAAAAAAAAAAAAAAAAAAAAATATATATATATATATATAATATATATATATATATATATATATATATATATATATATATATTTCATTTAAATACCGTCAAAAAGCATAAACTAAATCACTGTATATCTTGTCTTTCCAAACACAGAATTGTCAGTGCCTCCTTCTGGATAAATTGATTTTGCAAGAGAAAAGGGTTAGTTAAAAGCCCTGTACTTACCTCCGAGGGTATTTGGGTCAGATTCCTTAATTTCCCCCAAGGCTATTTGGGTTGCTACAGACAGCTTGGCTCTTTTTCATCTCCTGCACTTGAAAGTTTAATATTGACGTGCCATTTACCCTCGACTCCTCAAGAAAGAATCACCCACTGTGTTTTCTGAAGACATAGATATTTGTGCATTTAGCAGAAAAGAAGTTAGCTTGTGTTGTCGGCTAAAACATCCTTCATATGTCGAAACATTCTTCTCAGATCAGGGGTGGATTTCCTATTAAAGGGACAGCGATGACTTGGATTAGCAACTTAAAAGAGATAACGCACGTGGAATGGAGGTCTGTCTCAAAGAGCAAGAGGTGGGGTACGTCCTGGACAGGATGCCTGTCTGTCACAGAGGCACGCCAGACTAACAGCCATACACGAACACTCTGATCCTTACAGTTAATTTGGAGCTCACTATCAAGCTAACATTACGTTTTTTGTGAGAACTCAAGAGAAAAGCTTGCATGCACAGGATAAACACGCAAATTCTGTACAGTTCCCTCTTAAAAATGAGATTTGGTTGTCAATCGGTTTTTACCGGTTTAAATAAAGACGATAATAAGAATGAAATAAATCTTTTTAGAAAAGACAAATGCACATGTGGGCAGTGTCATTTAAACATTAATCAATTAGTATAAAGGGATCCAAAATGCAAAATAGAGTAATCCTGCCCTACCATTATACAACCTACACCGGTGCATTGTTGCTAAGCCTCTTAACTGTCACCCTGAAAGGGCTTTACGTGTTGGTCACTGGGTCCAAGCGGGCTCAGTAGAGACTCACCTGATCACGCTACATTTTTCAAACCTCTATGTCCAGTTTTGGCGAGTTAATTGTAGCTTTAGTTTTACACTCTGAGCTAACAGGAAGGACACCTCGGCTGCCACTGATTCTCCGCATTAGCAGAAGTAAGTTGAGGTAGTTGCAGCTTGAACTCCAAACACAATAACGAGACGCACAACCAGAATGATACAAGTTCACCGGCTTGTACCAAAGCATGAACTGAGGAAAGGATATGTGGAAACCCCCGTCAGGTGCTGCAGGAACTGCTGGTAGCTGGAAGTGGAGATAATGAACACATCAAAAAGGTGTCATAACAAGTTCTGCTCCCTGCCAATTAGCTAATCAACCTGAAGCTGGAAAACAAGCAAATTGTAAACAAAACTTTGAGGGTGCAGCAAGGTGGATCGGAGCCCTGATCAGGACGCCTCCATTTGGAGCATTTCTGGGCCCACGCACGTGGGAGGAGACCATAGGGAAGAGCTACATATTAAATGCAATCAATCAATATAATATACATAAGCTTCTTTATCATGGCATACTATTTTTCTGAGATGACCTGGATATCAATCAGACCTATAACCCCTCTGACCTGATCCCTGATGAGAAGAGGACAATGGAAGGATGTTTAGATGGAGAAGCGATACTGTCAGGTTTAACACCTATTAAACAAACACAGGAAAGACAAGAGAGTTTGTTTCTTGCTTCCCGCTGAGAGATAACCCTGCACAGAAATATTCTTAATTCTAAGATTAAATTAGACAATAAAAGCATATAAGAAACGATACATTATAAAGACACATGAGAATAACAAATATTTGATTAATGACCTCACAATTTATCCAACAGATACCAAAAATTGTAAAACTAATTAAAGAAATTCAGCAAAACAAGTTAGTCGCTAAGATATACATATTCTTAATTCAAATCAGACTGAAAAGAGCAAAATATTTCAGTTCAGCTTCGCAACAAACATCTTCGCCTTTTCATTTTCATTTCATCCATCGGCCAATTACCAGTCAAACTGACAAGCTACTTTCTAATAAACAAACCTTTCCATCTGCATGCGTAGCACAACATTCTTAACCAACTTTTTTCATATTATCACACAAAATAGAGTCACTGCCAATTGTTTTTTTTTTCCCTCCCTTTTTGTCGTCTCAAAATGATCTCTGAAGGCTAAGACAAAAGACGTTCTAAAAAGTGCAGCATATTTGCACAACTTCACTGCTTCGCTGGCACAGAACTGTCACCTCCTGTGGGCATGTTCTAAAGGATGAGAGTGATGAAAAGGAAAGCAACACCCTACGGGCCAGCCTCTGAATGGTGCCTGAAGGGGTAGCAGAGGACTACTGCGTTCTCAGCAAGTCAGTCGGCGTACAACGAACCGCGGCCTCCTGTCTGCAAAGAGAGCTCCACTTTCCAAAAAGAGACAGAAAGAAATGAAAAATGGGGTCACTGTCTCTAATTTAAATAGTTACATAAGCCGGAGTTTTTAAATACACGCTGACATGTTTACTTAAAGGGAAATTGGGCACTTTCAGGCTTGTTTTGTGTGTTGGTTACTTTGTGCTAGCTCAAAGCCATTATGGTCTTGATTAATGGGCTCGAAGGGGGCTCTCTTTAACGAGATTATAGAGAAGCGATGGACTGACGGACTGATCTGTGAAATTAGATATAAAAGTTGCTACAAATGATCTCTTTGTTGTTCAAGAGTGATCATTTTGTAATGTCACATACTAAAAAAAAAATTGTCCAAAAAGTTGTACAAATCAAGCAGAAATTCAAGAGCAGCAATGAAGACGTCGAGAAACTACTGAATGGATAATGGATTAAAGTCCAAGGTGAGAAGGCATAACGTGATTAATATACTGCATTTCCTGGCTGATTGCAGTCCTTTAAAGTCTGACCAGCTGATTTTTTTCATATACATATATTTTTTTAATTTTGAGGTGTCACCCAAGGACAGCGGTGACGTAAAGCCCATTTTAAGTTATCTCTCAAAAGCGAGAATGATGTCTGGAATGATCTTGTTGGATCTAATGCATCAAATCTGCACTCTTGCAGATTTCTTCCCTTTCTTACACTTGTCACACTTCAAAGTGTCAAATTAGCTTTCAAAATTAGGAAAAAGCTATCAGTCCCAGTCCTATTTGTGAAAGTAATTGCCCCCTAAACCTAATAACTGATAGTGCTATCCTTGGAGGTAACAGCTGCAGTCAAGCATTTTTCGGGAGCATCAATGAGTCTTTTACATTTTGGCCCACTGACAGTGACAGATAACAGTGACGTCGTTTTTTTTCTGAATTTTTTTGACATCAGTCTGTGACTCGTTCCTTTTAGTGACATTTTTAAACTACTTGATGTTTTCCAGATGGGTTTTTATTGAATAAATTTCTTTCGTTAAAAGATCTGCCACTAATTAGACTTTGGTCAGGAAAGACCAGAAACAATTTTTTTTAAATAGATTTGGTTAATTAACGGTTGAATGAGAAAGGAAATTAAAACAAACACTTTAAAGATTAAAGTGCATGACATTTATCTTGTGTGCATTGTTGTACTTAAACAAAATCAAATTCAAATGGTGACGCCAGACGCCAATCAAATGAACCCGTCCAACATTTGAACCCGCCTTCAAATGTTGTTTTATGATCACAAGTCCAATCAAAGTAATATTTTTGTTTTCATGGCTTGTGACGGGAAAAACCACGAAATAGGAATGTTTTCATGACATTGGTGGTTAATGGGGCAAACGTGAGAATCGTGATAAATGTGTTATGTATTCTCTATGAACCTTGAATGTCAATGTGATTAAACAGAATATTCACTTTTAAAAATTGGAACATGATAAATGGTAATTATCTATAAAGTAGTGATTGTTTTTGTTTTTCCTACTTTAGCTTAGAAAACATGTTTAGAAGAAATATTAATTGGATTTACTCCTGACTAGCGATCTATATTTTCCCATCAGCTCTCGGCGACGCTTCCTCTCCTCAGCCGATAGCGAAAGCCACCATGGAGCTGGACCAGAGCTGCCTGCCTGCCTGCCTGCCTCACGGCGGACGGAGTCGCTGTGAAAGCAGAAGGCCAATTATCCCTGGAGCAGAGCGAGACTGGATCACCTGATATGAAACAACGCAGCTCCATCAGACTCAGCAGCTTCGTCTCGCCAAAAGTAAGAGACACTTTCCAGTTCTGCCCTTGTGGTGTTGAAAGCTGACATGTTCAGAAGGTTCTCGAAATTTACATTTGTCCTCCTTTTTTCTCTCTCTTAGGTTAAAGTTAGAAATAAAAGACCTTCTTCTCTAATCCAGACAGGCCAAAATCTTAAAGCTTTAATGGTCTTAGATTATATGTAAAATGTTTAATCCCTCGTTATAATTCTGCCCTTTCATCTGTAGTGGAGCGTAGTGCATTGGCTTTTAGATTTATTTTTGTTTCTTTTACTTATAATCGGTAGATATTAGAAAATAGACTTGGAATAGTTATACAATTTGATCATTGGATTGATAAATTGAATTTTGATAGACTGTGAGACTGATTACGTCATGATCACCAGCATAGTTGGACATGCCCATATCAAACTTCACAGTACTCGTTTTTTTTTTTGTTGTTGTTGTTGTTTTTAAGACGGTGCGATGCTCACAAGGAACATTTCAAGAATTTATTTTGTGAAGAAGTGATACATTTAAAAAAAATAAAAAATAATACTAAAGTGCAACATTTCTTGCTTGGCATTTGACATTTTTGAGAGGAAAGTAATCTCACGTATATAAAACATTTCTGTCCTGCTCCGGTGAAACGGATTCAATCTAGAGAGATGCTTGTGAATAATATCCAGTACATGCTAATACATTCAACTGATTTACATCAATGACAGAACGTGCAGGTCAGCACATTCATTTAAATACTTTACACATCCAACAGTTTATGCTGACAGGAGAGGAAGAGACCATTAGAGTCTCTTGAGTGGCAGAAGGTTTAATAAACATTTCTAAGATTCACTTCTCTATCCTTTTTTTTGTTACTTAATTTTCCGCCCTCTTTAAAGATGATTAATGACAGAATAATTAAGGCGACTTTAGTAGAGAACCCAGAAAAGTTGTTGACATACATATTTGTTTCATAAAACATGTATTTTGCGTCATTTAAAAAGACATGAAATCAGTTTGATAAATGCACTGAAATAATTCAGTTCAAGGACATTTTATAAAAGGCAAAGTGGGATTAACATGCTATTAACTGGAAATTTAGATTTAAATGGATAAAATAAAAATGTATCTATTTGTAAACCATATCTGGCTCTCAACAAAATGCTAAATATATCAGGACCATCTGAATATCAAGGAACTGGGTTATTTGTGTCTGTGTGGTATTTTTTTTTTCTGTTTCCCTCCGCACACCTGGGTTTTATCGGTCCTAAATGAGCCGGCTGCTGATCGCTCGTCGGCTGAGTGTTAACCTGCGTCGCTCCTCTGTTTATTCTGTGCGCTTTGAATGCCTAACTAACCTCATTCTTAAAGGTTTCCGTCTCTCTGCTCGGTTTCCTTGTGAGCGTCTCCCAGACTTCGTCATTAATCTCAGGTCAAGCCGCCCGCCAGATCAACATTCTTGCTCAGCAGCCTTGGATTTTCACCGCCTCCTTTTCTGCGCCGCTCTCTGGACCCGCTCACCCTCCCAACCTTCACCCAGTCCTCCACTTCAAAACCCTTTAACTCTTATTTGTCTGAGATCGTTCTTGCGTGTGGGTGAGACTTTATTGTAACCATGATGTGTTGAAGTGACAAAATTTAACTAAGCATTCTTTTTAAGAATCCATTTTAGATCTTTACATGCAATGGAACAAAGACTTGCTCTTTGTTACATTAAAATACGTGTTTTAGTCTTTAGTATGCAGTTGCCAATCATATTGGTAGAGAATTTTTTCATACCCTCCCTCTGACTGATACCTTTGAGCGTATTACTTTGTTTAAAACCTCTCCAAACGATGGCTAAACAAGCAATTGATTTATATATGTTGTACACTGTAAAAAAGGAACCTCAGGGGTTATCACATTAACAAAAGAATCATGTACTGTTAACTAAATAATTGCATGTTTGAGCCAAAAACATGATACAATCATGTTGCATAAACAAGATATTCCACAACTTCAACGTTTATAAAATTGAATCATGTTGAGCGAACATGATTCATTATAGTCAGACCGATCCTATGCTGAAGACCACGAGTGAGATCACGCGATATCACGCAGGTTCACGCAATATTACGGGAAATCACGGGATATCACGCGAGAATACGCGAGACAATCGGTTTTTTCTCGCAAATGGAATAAAATGTATTCAAGGTGAGATAACGTGATTCAATTACGTCAGCTAGATCTTCCGCCAAAAAAAAAAAGAACGTCGGGGCGTATTACATTAACAAAAAAATATCATGTACCTTTCACACAATAATGTTGGGTTTGAAGCGAAAACGTGATAAAATCATGTTGGATAAACAAGATATTCCACTTCACATTTATAAATTGAATCATGTTGAGCTAACATGATTCATTATAGTTAGACTGATATTGTGCTGACGACAACGAGTGATCACGGGATATCACGCGAGAACACGCGAGACAATCGGTTTTTTTTCTCTCAACTGGACTAACGTTATTGAATGACGTTATCTCAACTTGAATACATCTAATTCCTCAAGCTCCCAGGCCTCTACCAGAGGCCTGGGAGCTTGAGGTTCCTGCGCAGTATCTTGGCTGTGCCAAGATATATATATATATATATATATATATATATATATATATATATATATATATATATATATATATATTTTTTTTTTTTAAACATATATATATATATATATATATATATATATATATATATATATGTTTTTTTTTTTATTTTATTCAATATCAATATTTGTCAAAGTTAATCTAATAAAAAAACACAGTGACGTCAGTTCCAAAGCGCTATTGTGTCAGACTCATCTCCCGCTGAAGAGGATCCAGAGACATCAAGAGATTACGGAAAATCACGCGAGATAACTGGCTTGCACCTTGTTGGGTTTTTTCAAGGGCAGAGGGGAGATTCCTGGCGTGCATCTACTTAATTTGAAGAAGGTAAGAGTCAAACTATTTTCATCTAAATCCATATAAAAATATGTAACTTAAAATTTCTCTACCATTTGCACCATTTTCTACTTGTTCCATACTTGTGTCACATTATTTCATGTTCTGTAGATTAAGTCGGTTAGGTTAAGGCAGATAGCTTTTTGTTTACATTTATCGCCGCACCATGTTAGGTACATTCTGTGCGAAAAAAGTCTGCAGAGCCATATGTAGTGTACAAAGCTGCTGCCAGAGACACAAATGGACCCCGGAAATGTCACAGTTTTGCTCCTCCTGAGCTCCCTGGAGGTTTAGTGGATTTTTAACACACTGATCTAACATCAGTCTATTTCTAACTATTTTAATTCTATTTCAGTAATGTTACTATGGAGGTAAATGTAGATACACACACACACTTTGGTACCTTTCTATCATCATCGAGATTCTTAATTAATTATGGTAATAAAAAGTCCTACATTTCAGTCGGTGAAACCTGCAGAAAGCATTGCTTTCTGAGCTTTGTTAAATGTTCCTAAAATACCTGTTAGTTATGGATTTCTAGTATATTTTGTCAGGCTAAAACTCTCAATGGATTATCCATTATTACAGACTTGAGCTTTCTATTTTTTTTCTTTAAAATACATATTCCTCTGCTGTAAAGATGTTGGGGTTTTTTGGACTCTTCTTTGTTGTCCCCAAATAATTGTAGCTCAGAAACAATATTGAAGTTCATTGGTTTAATTTTGAAATGTTGATGTTTTTTGTGTTGATTGTTTGTGCTCATTTTGACCTATGTTACTATTGCTTTCTACCATGTTCAATTCACCATTGTTCTGCACATATGTGCTTGCATACAAGTGTCCAGTGGTTATATTCATGAGGCATTCAAGGGACTTGTACTAAAAGATACAACTCAGTTCAGTATGAATTGCATATTTTAATGGCTGAAAATATATCTGATCTCTTTCAGAACATCACCTGTCTGTAATCCACCTGCGTAAGTACTGGTCAAGGGGCTCATCGGCTATCAAGTTATAGATTTCAGTGGCTAATAGTAAGTTTTGCCAGATCTAAGTGACTGAATGTAGTGTTAGAGAGCTTATAGAGCTAGAGTTCAGCTAAACATTTATTTGGCCAGTCTGTTTTATTTGTCTTTATTTGCGTGGGGATGTGGAAATGTAAGGAGTGTAGTCTCTCTCTGTCTCGTAGATATGACCTGTTAAAACATTTTACACTTAAACACCGGCATATGCGACGTTATCCATGCCCACACATAGACTGTCCATGTACTTGTAAGACATGGAATGCTTTGCATATTCATTTAAGTAGAAGGATATAGACTGTGTTGACCATTCTGTACTTTTCACATATTTCTTTGGTGATATATTCATGTCTTTATTTAAACCTCTAACAGCTTCAGTTAGATGTTTAAATGAGATGTTAAACTCCATTTTAGTCATGGCATAATGAAGGGATACTAACAATTTTAAATATCTTTCAAATAGACTGCAAGCCACTGATCACTTTTGTTGTCACTTCCTTTGAATGTAGCTATGTTTTCAAGTGTGTGAACCTATACTGCTGGAGTTTTGAGATTGTTCTCATTGTTTTTTGATCTGCATATTTAGGAAGACACTGCTGAGGTCAGACGAGAGTGCATCCTCAAAGGTCTGTGTGTACCTAAATGAAGATCCAGAGAAGCTGGTGAGGGAGTACATGGTATGTTAAATTCTCTTTGTGTTTACAATAGAACTCCTAAGAGTTGTTAAAATACTTTCACCAACTAAGGTCCATGAGTGACTCAATCAATGTCAGTCTTAATTTATTTATTTAATTACATGTGAATTGTCTCCCCCCCAATACCCTTCCCTAACTCCCTTAGGACGTTGATGAATGCGCAGAAATGGCCAAAGCCGAGGCTGTCCTCGGAATCGTCATTTGAGCAGAGGGTGCAGAGGCTGCCGATGCACATCTGGATGTTGGGATTGTCCTGGAGGAGGTGGAAGTTATGAACAGCTTGGGCAGTGTATCTTCTGCAATAGTGATGCTGCTGGGACTAATCTATGCACTAAACTTGAGCTACCCTCAAGTTTAGTGCGTTCAGCACTCAACTTGCTCAGTAACTCAAGCATACCTTTGAAGTAATACAGAAAATAATAATGAAATTGGATGGAAAGAACTTATCAAAGAAAGCACAAGTTCTCAATATGAAACTCGCTGCTAAGTTGAGCAAAGTTTCACAGGGAAAATGAGTGTTTAAAGTCTGCAGTAGAAAAGATTTATATTGTTACAGTTCTCTAAGTTGAGCAACTATACTGACATGTTTTATGTTGTAAAGAATTGGCTGGGAAATGAAACTGTAACCTTTTTGTAGTTGTTTTTTTATTTCAATGTCCAACTCAGCTGTGTTTTGTGCTGTGTAAAAAAACGATGTATAACAATTCTGAAAATACAATTGTTTTGTACCTTTCTAATTGTGAGTGTTCTTCCTACACTTTCTAGTGCCTACGCTATCTCTTTCATGGATTCCAAAACGATTGAACTTTGAATTAACTGCTTGAAAATATGTCTTTGAATTAACGTCATAAAATAATGGAAAGGATTTCCACACGATTAACTAGCTGTCTTTTAGCATGAAGCATATTGTTGAGCTAACTTGCTTTTAGTGAGTTGGACCTACTGAATCAGGTAGTGTGAAGATACCACTGTAAAATAAGGTGGTTTCAACTAGATTTACATTAATCTTAATGAAGTTACATCAATGATTTGGTCCTAAACATTGCAGATTAGTTGGGCGGGCTGTATTGCACTACACTGGGTCATGCTATAGTAACTGAGTTAAAGGAACCTTTAAAACATATGTTGAGCCAACACATTTCATTTGAATTTGAATAACCTTAATGAATGGAGTTGAGCCAACTCATTTGATTTACAATCATCCATTGCCTTACCATAATTCTGGTTAAGCCAACATATTTGGTTTAAATTAGAACAACCTTAATGAATTATGTTTTGCCAACTCATTTTATTTATATAAGAATAACCACAATATATTACGTTGAGCCAACATGTTTGATTTAGAATCACCCATTGAATCACCATTGTAACAAGTGGAGCCAACACATTTGCTTTACATTGGAATAATCTTAATAAATTAGGTTGACCTAACACATTTGCTTTAAATAGGAGTAACACAAGTACATGGTGCTGAAATAAAGCAAAGTAATCAGGTGGAAATCCTTTCCATAATTTTTTTATGTTCATCCAATGACTTATTTTTTTCAGTGTATAGCTATAATATTTTTGCCAGTGGCTACAATAAATCAAATCTTTAATGACGTTCTTCCTCTTTTCATTGATATTTTTAAACACATTTTCTATTTACAATTTAACATTATAATTTATTAGGATTCACCTGTAGCCTTATCTGTGAAACAACGCAAACTAGCAATTCACTTTCAAGAAAATGACATATAAATTACATACAATAAAACGAATAAAAATGTATTAAAAAAACAAATCGCCCAATAGAATAGGCTTTATCGGTCACTGGCAAAGGCTGCAGGACATTTAACGTTACTGTAGGCGTTCAGGCACCTGGGACACAGAAGCCCTAATCACACCAGGCATCGAGACAAATTCTGTTTGATCTTCCTTTGTGTCGGTGGACAGCTAAAAGCAAGCAAACTCACATCCAGGGTGACACTGAAAGTAACCGCTTGTGATCAGGTGTCTCCCCTTTTCTTCACACAAACATAGTTTCTACAAAGACAAATGCTTTCCTACTTTCAAGACAGGCAGTCGTCCCCCATCCCGCGCTTTGACCTTTTTGGGAATGTGTTACGCCAATGGAAGATGTCAGATTAGCAAGAAATGTTACATTTACGTACATAATAAAATAATAAAAAAAAGAAAAGTCTGTGTTTAATAATGTCACCATATGCGGTCACATTATCCTAGCAGTCATGTTTTAATGTCCTCAAGACGTCTTGGGTGTAATCTCACCTGATCAAAGCGCTGGGCGTTTCTGATGTGATCACCTCAGACATTTGTCCCAAAAAAAAAAAAAAGACCAAAGAGAGATCAGCAGCTCAACCTGCAGCCTTATAAGTGTGACATTTCTTTTTCTCTTCTTAAGCTCTTCACCATGAGACAGTCTTTTTTTTTTCTCTTTCTCGCTTCAACATGTCATTGTTATAATTTTTTAAATGTTAGGGACACGACCCCTCCTTCACGTGCTCTTTTCCAGGGAGTCGTTATCATCGCCTTTGTCTTTCTTCTTCCTCCTCTCTTGGCAGCTGATGCCGTTCTCGTTTCCACAGACGTGACACCGGGCCTGTCATTACAAAGCTCACACCTCGTTCTCGTTTTCTGCCCATCAAAGAACAGTTCAAATAACGTTTCTTTAAAAATAAAAGCAGACATAATCTGTGGGCTATGCAGAGGTTCATATTTTTATTTCCTGTGAGGAAAATCTTTCCCTGCAGAAAAAAAAAGAAAAAAATCCTACAAAGTGTATAAAATATACCAAAATCATATTATTTTATTAAAGTTTTTGAAACTCTTTCAAACAAGAAATGAACATTAGAAAAGTATCATGCTTCTAAATACATTCAAGCTTGCATTAATTTGAAAATAATTCAGTTTATGTGTAATTTACTTGTTAATGCCACTTCGTCATTACTTCACTCTATCAGTTATCAACTATACTGATATACTTGATAATAGTGTGTCTTATATTTTGGTTAAATTAACCCCCTTTTTATGTTTTTAAGGATGTTATTTGATCTGAGAAGTATGTTTTCTTCAATCATATGTATCTGACCATAGAATAGAGCCAATATTGACCAGTTATCATAGATTATTATGTAATCTATAACAATTTATACTAACAGATTAAGTATGTCATTTAACTTGTGTGGAAGCAGAATAGCACTGAGACATTTGCCCTTCTTAAATGTACACCTTAAAGAAAAATACATAAAAAAGACTAGCGCCGTCCCATTTCTGTAGACTAGTCAGAGGACACTACCTTTCCCTTCTTTGTGCATATTCAGTCATTTTTGTACATTTACTCCATTGCGGTTATCGGGGGTGCTTTCTGAAAAGAAAATTGAAGCTATTTCCATGGTGGATAAGGATGCTGATAAAGTGCGGCTGTGGATATTAAAGGGTGTCTTCAGCTGAATGTGACCCTTTAAGTCGAGGACAGCAAAGCGGCTTTACAAAAACAAACAGTGTGAGAAGTACAGTTCTCTGTTCCTATTTGTGGTTTTATTTTTGTGTTTGTTATTTTTTGCCAAGACGATTCAAACGCAAGCGGTGCATAACATGTGGACGTTCTCTCTCAAGATGGAAATACTTACGAGTCCAAAGTGAAGTACAAACCAAGCAAACAGACCAAAGGCCTTTGAAGGCGCCAAGAAACGTTTGGCGAAAAACATTCGGCAAAGTGTTTCCTGCGCAGAAACAGAGGCGTTCGGGCAGCTAACTAGCGTGGTGCCGCTAGCGTCTCGCAGGTACGGTCGGTGCCACAGTGACAACTTTGTCTGGCTCGTGTGAACCTGAAGCCTCTGGAGTAAAACCTAGATTCCCTCTGCAGTGCTACTGGTATCCTCTGCCAGTGCAGCCAGGCTGTTTTTCTACCTCTAGTCAGAGGTGCAGAGTTTGATTTTGGTCTTTATATCCCTGCACTGTCCACACTGCTGATTATAATGCTGAAAGGAACCCCGCCCCTTATTTCAGGTTGATGCATATTTCATGCTGCGATTGTGGAAGCACTCATCCGTGAATGCATGAGCTTTTTCATGATTCGAATCACAAACCGTTACTGTGGTTCTCTCACACCCGTCACCCGCTCTCACACACCACTGTGCACTTTGCACTGGCATCCAGTGTCTGTTCTCACACTCCCTCTGGATCTCCTGCAGTGATGAATATGGAAGTGATGCGAAAGAACAGCGAATGTGGGTATGAACGCTCCGGCACATGAGAGAAAACGCACAGTAAGATATCTCTATGTTAAAATCCAAAGTTACTTGTGTAATAGCCTCTCTGTAAGTCAGTATGAATAAATTATTACTTGGTACAGAAAATTCCTTGTTGGAGGTTAAAAAAAAAAGGGGGAAAAAAAGTGAATAGGTGTGCAATGATACAGCTGGCTCATGAGAAAAGATAATACATGAATTAATGAGGTTACAACAGGATCAAAGATTCAATTTTCTTGTCCTGGATAAGGACACAACAGTATGTTAAAATTCCAATGGGAGCTTATTTAAAAAAATAATAATGCCTATTTAGTGTATGTTTGACGATGCACCATTCAATATATATATATATATATATATATATATATATATATATATATATATATATATATATATATATATATATACTCACACGGCACATTTTTCAAACATACCATGGTGGCTCTGCTCAGCTGGACATCATTTTATGTATATTACAAGGTCAGATATGTTCAAAATGGATACAGCTGATAATACACAGCTGAAAATATATGTATTAGTATCAACATAAATTGCTGCTCTTGGTGACTACAGTTGGAAATCGGGTTGACATCACAGCGATACAAAAAACGAAAATGTAATGTGTAAGAAAAACACGTGGTCCTGATGCGGTCTGTAAAAGCTATGAAACTGATCGAAGTATTCTTGATGAGATCGATGATTATGGAAACATAATCACAGTTAAAAGATCTGGATTTTCATGCTTTTTTTCTCGTTCCATTTTCTACATTTCGTAGAAATCCATCGATTTCGCCCAACGCAACTGAAAAATGCCAACAAATAAAATGTCTGAAAACGGATCAATGGATTTAATTTCTCCACTCGATTGCCGCGCACATGCCGACTTAAACTTTATGAGGAAACCAAGCGCTTACATCTTACACGTTTATTACTTTTCGCGGTGAAGATGGTAAGCAAGCCTGCTAACATTACCTGACTGCGATAATGTAAAACAGTAGAACACCTGCATACCAAACTTAGCTTAACACTTTTAACATCTAAAGCAAGCATTAAACCCCAAGCACAAGAAACTCTTTCAAGTTTAAAGCCTGTACTTTCAACTGAGATGGCACACATTTGTTCTGCTTTCAAATGTCTCACATCATTAGCCTATTTAGAACGATCATCACTAACCGCCAAGCTAAATATAATTGACTAAATATAATTAAACTGACCTTGCAAACAAACCTTATATTAAGGTTAATGAAGAGAAAAATCAACTCTAATTTATAGAATGTCAAGCACTCTCGATTTCTCCAACACATTATCCCACCACATTAGAAGCTCATTGATGCTATTGGAGTTCAAATTAATTGCACTAATTGAGTTATCTTACATAAGCTGTTATTTTCTGCGTGACGGATTTCATTTCGTGTTCAGATCCGAGTATTTGCATTTTTGCATTTTTAGAAACTTTTCAAAATGACACTGAACTTTGTTTAATGAGTGTTTTTTGTGTTTGCAGTTTTATTTTATTTAAAATTTTTTACAATACCTCAAAGCTAAAAAAAGTACCAAAATAACCACAACCGAGTTTAGTCCGTAAGCATTTCCCGTTATCCTCGTCTCCATGCTTCTCCTGCTTCGTACGTGCTTTATCTTTCTTGTTGGAGAAAGTGTTTCTTGAGATAAACAACCACTTTGTGCCACCCACAGGTACCCGTCCTTATCATTGGTCAGCAAGGCACTCTGCCCACTCAAACCACCGCTGCCGCCCTTCTCCTCAAACCTCTGACCCCCCACTCCTTCGCATCCCGTCCCACTCTCGTCAAACACCATGCTGATTTCATCTCGCCTTATAACTGGATCCACTTCTCTGTTGTTCTCCTATTCCTCTATCACCGCATCTCTCCTTTAGCCAGTGATAAACCGTACCCGTCACATAGAGAAAGAGAGAGAGAGAGCGAGAGACATTTCTAATCTTTAATGGCCCAAAGTTTGTGGAGAGTTTCAAGGTTAAATCCCTTCCATTTGAAATGCAGCACTACTTAGAGGTCTTCCACTTTGCTACTTCTGTATCAGTGGAAGAAACAGGTTTGCCCCAAATTGACAGAAAATTGCTCAGCTAGTTGTACAAAAAAAAAAAGAAAAAATAAGTTCACTCCCTCCAAATTTCTGACTACCAAAAAGGCAGCAGACATTGGCAGAGAGACTGTTTATCCCAATTATCCTGACAGTGCCTCTGAATTTCAGCAACGAATTGCGACAAGGAACGTCTGGAGTTTTACTCGCTGTGTATTATTGTGTTGCTCGTGAGCTTATTTCTAATTTACTTCTTCTAAACAATTTGCAGAATCTCTGCAAATCTTGAACTTGCAGAGTCCAAGAAACACACACACCTCAGCTATTGATTCTAATAGGCCATGTTTTTCTTGTGGAAGCGAAAGCAGACGGTTAAAAAAATGGGAAATTCTAAGAAATGTTAACAAGAAACTTTAGCAGATGGAGAAGCAGGTGATCTCAGGATCTGTTTATTACTTTTTTTGCAGCAGTTATTATGACCGAAGCAAAAACGGAAATGCATTTAGTGCAGACTGCAATTAACATATACAAACAAATTTCTAATTAAAGCGTTGGCTGAAAGTTAAGAGCATCTTTTTCATCCAAATTTGAAAAAGACCTAAGGCCCAAAGATTGCTTTGGTAAAATGAGAGATTAAGGAGCTAATCTCAGAAATTCAATGGTCATTCTGAGATAACGGTGGCAGATTTGCCATGACTGCCGGGCTGGAAGTCAGACGGCGTGATCTGAGAGGCGACATGGTGATGTGAAGAGGAGGCAAGAGAAGAAAAGGGATGAGATCAGATTTTTTTATATGAATAAGAGAAACAAATTTTGTTAAACCAACAATTGTAAAATAAGACAAAGTATTTAAAATTCCCATACCTTAAAAAAATATGTTTTTTATATGTCTTTTACATAAATGTACCCATCTGCAGAAATATGGATTTGGATGGATGGATGGATCTGCAGAAACACACAGACTGGTCAGAAACAACCAGTCAGAGTCAGGAGAAAGATCTTACTGCTGTCCATCAAGCTCGAGTATGCACTACCCTCCTCTTTGCTCTCCGCTGTGCTCCACCTCCTTCCCCACAGCAGAGCGAATGTGCAGGCGAGTGAGCAGAGGCCATCGATATTGTCGGATAAATTGTTTTCCTGTTACAGGAAGTTGTTTCTTCCCCAGTAGCACAGCTGCGACAAACCAGCAGTCTTACTCAGCATGTACAAAAACGCAAGTTGCAGTAGGAGCGCCGGTCTCTCGGCAAACGATGAGAGAGAGCAATCGATGAAGAAACAGTACAGTATTTTACATCTCATTACCCATTCTCTTTATCACTTGCTTTATCACGTCATCTCAATATCTGTTTATGAAAGCGTCAGGTCCACTGCAGCCATGAAACATTTTAATAAGCTGATGTTTTGTTCATTGTAGGCAACAGTGGAAACACAACGCAACAATTTGTGGAAAGTAACAAAATGGATCCCAGTTTCATGACACCGAAGTCATGATAAAAGTCTTTTACCCAACTTCTGGTTAATCAAACTAAAGTTTCAACATTTTGTTTATGTTTGCTTCAGCTAATAAAAAAAAAAAGCAAATATTTGATCAAAAAACCTTTTTTTTCCCCCGTTCTTGTTGGTAGAAGAGCAGTGTCGCTCTAATTGGCTTACTTTGTACCAAATTGTTGGCTCAGAGCTCACAGCGTGAAGAAATGCTGTGTACGTTTGGTTACAAGCAACTGGGTTTGCAATCAAAGGTACATTTTTAAGATCTAAGCACATGGAAGGCCCCCCTACCATGCACCCCCCAAAAAACAAGTGGAACCAGCAAATGAAGTGGTATGTAGGATGAACTGTGCCTGTGTGAAATCAGTCTTTTTTTCTGCCCCCATCTGCTTCCTCACCAGGAGAGTCAAAGTAGTGCCCAGTCAGAAGGAAAATTTGTATCTTAGTATAAAACTAGATTTCATTACTTTTACTTCCCCTTCCTAAATGATTGTAGCTCACCACGGGACGCTTCGACGGTTTCAGGGGAATCATCAAGAGTCGGTGGAGCTTATGTCGTGTGATTTATGTTTTCCTGTGCAGGAAATGAAGAGCAAAGCAATTTCTAGTAAATTCGTTGCCATTATATGGGAGATGGCTAAAACTGAGAAATTTGCCACTTAATTCGTTGAAATTGTTTTGCTCTCGCGCAAAAGTCTGCTGCACGAGATGCACAAGGCTTTTCTCTGTTTCTTCATCAACAACCTGGAGCAACTGAGCTGAATGAACAACGATGATTCAAAGGGAAAGCTGGTCACTGGGCTTTTATTGTAAGAGTTGTGGCTGTGACTACAGAGGCCTGGCATGTATATGGAAATCTATTTGCTCATGGGAAGGTTTGCTAAAGTTATGGCGCCAACGTTAGCTTGCTTCCCTTGTGTTTGGGTGAGTAGCCGTTGAACACCTAACAACAGTGCACCGCTGACACCTGTTCATTGCGACTTGTCAATGTCTGTACAATTTCTTTTGGTGCTGCAGAAGAAATTGTACAGATGTTTTTTCTGTACACGTTTCTGCTGCAGATGTATTGACAACGCCATCCTCACTGCTGCTGCAGAACCAACCAGAACGCCAGATGCATTTATTTCCTAGCTCTGTCAGCTGTGCTGTTCCATCTTCATTACAAAGAAAAAGGCCCCAAATGCTACTTTAATGGTAGCTTTTATCGGCTGTCTGCGCGTGCAGCATGTCCTCGATGCTGCTTACACTTGGGTTTATGCCTGGGATCTCAAAGTGAAGGGTATTTAGCAGATAAAGCCTCCAGGGGTGTATGGGACATGTATTATAGATGTAGGGAGGGTGATTTGTTGTTCGCAGACATGGGACGGGAGTATGTGACACCGTTCTCAATAGGAATTTATACTCTCTGCGGAGTCTTCGTGCTCACAGTCTGGCCATGGGTATGCATGAGGGAGCACAAACATAGACGTCTCTTCTCACGGGGCCCCAGCTGAAGACAGTCATTATGGAAAGGTGGGAATTAGAGAGGAGCCGGGGAGCGTGGGGCGTCGAGGAGGAAAGGGGTGCGTGGCACAAACCAAGATGGAGAGTTGTGGAGAAGGGGGAGCGAGGAGGTTTTTACTCACTTACTGCTTTTAATCTTGGCTTAAGCAGCAGCGAAAGGGAGCACTTAAGGAAAGAGCACACAAAGAGTTGATATTAATGTCTTTATGCTTGAGGAAGTTGTGGAAGTAAGTCTGAGACACGGTTTCTAGGGGAATGGATGGAGTTGCAGTGCAATTAGCTGCTCGCCTCAGTTTGCATGGGTGATCTTGGCCCTGCATTTTTCAACTCTGAATTGCTGTTGAAAGCATGCAGGACGAAACTGGAAGTTTGCTCTGCCATAGACAAGCTGTGATACTGAGTCAACAGCATTCATGCGATTTCCTATTTTAGATAAGCAGCAGGGCGCTGGTGTTCATCTGGGCCACCTTGAGTTCGCGTGATTAGAAATCCCACGTGGTTCAAGCAGCACCAAGCGGAGTGTTTTCAGATGTAAAACTGACCAATTAAGATAGGGCTAAATGATGCATTCAAATCAGAACTTTTCATTTACCCCATTTTTTTTCTAAGAATTCCCAAAGCAAAGTCCAAAATGCAACTGTCTGCAGATGTTACACATTACTTCCATCCATTCCAGCCTAATTGAAAGGCTCTCAGCGCAAAAGACAACCCCCCCAAAATACTACTAAACGATTTTGTCACAGAGACTACATTATTGTTCATTAAAAGCTGCAAGTGAAACAAACTTTAGATTAATTTCATATACTTCTGAAATTGCATTGACACTGTTTTATCTCTGTTTCCTCTGACAGCGGATTATACTCACTCCAAAGTTGGCAAAAGCTTTTAACATTCGAATAATTAATCATTGCATCCTGAGAATCATGTCACAAACGAGCATAAATCACACACGAACACTCGACCGAAAGAAAATTTAGAGTTTTAGCCCCGACACCCAAACGTGTCTATTTTTGCGGCACCTTTCTAAGTTGATTTATTATGTTATGCATTGCAATCATCAAATGTGCTAAATGGCCCTATCAAAAAGAACATCATCTCTGGGGCTTCCTGTATATAAAGAAAGTAACACCCATTTCTTACTATTCTCTTTTTTATCAAATAAAACTTTGCTTTTCCTAGTTGACACAACGAAGGAAAAAGCTTTGCGGAATAAAATTCGAATGTTTCCTACTTTGTGAATAGCTGTATTGTTGTTTTGAAATTATTTTAAGACTTCTTAAAACTCTTCTGGCTCATAAGTTGCTCCTCCAGTTTTACTGTGGTATTCAACATTCAGAAGCAAACCAAACTAAACGTCTTAGTTTCGTTCTGGGAAAGATTTCGCCCTTGTGATGTTCGTGTAATTTTGGACTTTTTATGAGGGATTTTAAAACTATTTCAAGGTAACTTTAAAAGCTGTTTTCCTCTGTTTTTATTGTTGAGTTTTCAGGGTATTTTTTAAAAATGGTATTAAGATACAGATATGATCTCAGATGTTTATATTAGGCACCTGATGGCAGTTCTAAGTGATTCTGTGATTCGTTTAATCATTTAATCACTGAGAAATTCTGCCACTGACAGATGTTTATGACATCACATTAAGTTATAAAATAAAACAAAATTGCACATTCCCACAATTCTGCTCTGACGGAGCAGATTTGGGCTGCAATGAAAAAGATTGTGATGACTATCAGCTGCTCCCGGTGTAAAACTCAGCTGATCATTGCCTCTCAACAGGCCCCAAGAGAGCAAGGAGGCAGCGCCGGCTTTTTCCCCGCTCCTTCTTCTAATGACCAGCCCGTTCTTCCCTGCCTCTGTCTCCCTTCTCTTTTTCGGGGAAGCTGCTGTGCACGGCAGCTACGCAGCACGCCGACTGCGCATCCTCTCACGTTTCTCCTCCTTTACAATTCCTCTCCCCGCTCCTTTGCTCCGCATGCGTTCGACTCATAGCAACCAGCATAATGCCGTCCTTTTTTCTTTCTCGCAGCCTCCTGCTCGTGCTCTGCATTTCTTTCTTTCCCCACCACCTCTCATACTGTTCGGTAACATTTGTCTCCACGCCTCCTCAATCTCTTTTCGCTGTTTGATATCAAGAAGGGAGGGGTGGGGAGAAATAACTAAGGCTGACCTGCTATGAACAGATGATTTTCTCTCTTTTCTCCACAAGGATGTATGAGAGCTGTGTGAGAAATGTGGCTCTCCTCCATCACATACAATGTTCTTCAATTTCCAATCCAATCCTGCAACACTTTTTGATACATCCGCTTGTTATTTTTAGACTAAAGCCACACCATGCCTTGTGTCCAAACACCAAAAAAAAAGAAAAAAAAAACTGCTATTTGGCAGCGTTGGGCATAACTAACACCATAATATTAAATAATATTCACTCCACCAAATCAGGAGCGAGTGAAAGCGAGAACCACAACACATGCCATTGGTGTTTACTTTCCCTATTCGCTGTTGCCGCTAATATGCTTTTCAGAGCCAAAAAGGAGCTCAAGGGGGGCGAGAGGGGGGAAGCAGACGATCTCCTGCACCTCTCCGCCTCGGCTGTCAGTCTCTGCAACTTGTAATTTTGTTTTCCCCCAAAGCGTAGCTCACAGGAGCAGTCAGCAGCTATTAACTCAGGTGTTGCACCTCATGTCAGACGCTGATATATTACACCACATGGGACGAGAGGAGCTCGCAGAGAGAAGAAGAGGCTAAGAGAAGGAGGAGAGGAAGGGAGAACGCACTTTGCCTCCCCTGGTGTGCCGACAAGTTCAGACCGAAAGACGAGCCGACGCTCGTATTTCCGTGCGCAGTTAGTTTGCACTTGGTTCTGTACATCTTGAGATCCGAGATCGGACGTAGCTGCTGACTCAGAATGGACAGAATGGGATGAAGATTCCTTATGTAAACGCGCTGAAATTTGTTGGAGGTCAAACATGATTATTTTGATCATGTCCTCTCCAGAGGTTAACTTGAGCTTGAGTGATCACAAGGAAAGATATGCCCTTTTAACTGAAGGCTAAAGATGCAGCTCATAAAATTGGTGCGTCTTGTTTTTCCTCTGATCTTAATTTGCCTTCTTAAGTTTAAACACTTATGAATAAACATCAGGTCTCGGTAGAATATTACCGCTTTCAAGTGTGCGGCTCTAATTAATCCCCCAAATACTGCAGACATGCCAACTTATGACTGCGTAAAATGGATACTACACGGTGTATAATGTAGTAATAAAGATAGTAAACATAGTTTTCATAGTATTCACATTTCCTAATGTTAAAACAAAACACACTTCAGTGTACTTTGAAGGAATTGTCTGAAATGCATTTGTGTGACTAAGACAAAGCAGTGAGTGATTCTTTGTAAACACACCGTATCATTGCTTGTACCCATCTCTGAGATCGTGGGACTCTTGTGGAGTGAGTAGCATAAGTTTAATATCTTGCAAAATGTCTATTAATACCAATAATGCCTAACAAGCATGACATCCCGAACAATATTTTGCCAAATTACCTTTACTAATGTGTAAATCGACGTTATGAGGATGATTTATTGTGCATTATTTACTTACAACCCTAAAAAATTCAGGCAACACTTTATTTGAAGGGGTGAGCAAAGGACTGTCATCACACTGTCATGAACATGAAGGAGTCTTCATGAATGTTTATTAAATCTTACATCAAAAACCAGTTAAGAGTCAACTTTGCATTGAAAGTGTCATCCACGAAGACTCCTTCACTGCTTATGATGGTGTAATGTCTGTCTTATGCACACCCCTTCAAAAAAATAAAATAAAAGTCTTACCAAAATTCTTCATTTTATATAGTCTCTCCTTTCAGTTTGACCTCCAATTGGCACACACATAAGAGTCCTTACTTAGCTACCCAAAGAGAACCATGACAGCAGTTCCCTTTAAAAAAAAAAGTGTACTCAGAATTGTGACAAATTCCCATTTCATCCATGCTTATTAGATTTTCAATGAAAGCCAGTTTGGGTCAGGTTTGGCCTTTAAGTCATAAAATGATTAAATGTGAGTTTAGACCTTGCTTAGAAATGGTGTTTTTATGTAAAAGGTGAGGAAGATACTTTTAGATGCTGTCAAGAAAGACAAAGTTGGGCCTATTTCTCTCCAAGACACATCCAAATACACCGCGTGACGATCCTTTCAAATTGTTTGGGACATACAGTAAAAGGACAGGTGAATAATAAACACTTGCTACTGTGAGCATCGAGTCATGACAGCATCCACACTGTTAATGTCTGAAGTTTGCTTCTTCTCCAAAGAAGTGGACTCACTCACTCACAACTTTGCCCAAAACCAAAAACAATGCAAACATCAACGCGGTTCTGGGATTTAAAATGGCAGCTTGAGTCCAGTGAGTTGAGATCTTAAAACCTTCAAAAAGCTGTGGCAAATTGCAGAAGTCCTAAAAGAAAGGAAAAAAAAAAGTGGCACCAGCTCTATTCATGATGTTCAGCATGTTTGAAAAATGCGATCAAGTCTGAAGCTGTGCAGTCAAGAAAATCTAAATTCCTGTCACACTCAAAACCACTGGCCATTACTGTATGGAAGGCAAAACGCCCTCAAAAATAAGCCTCCCTGCCGACTCCGAAGGGCAGCGTTTTTAGAATATATTCAGGTGACCGCTGGAGAGATGGACAATTAAGAAAGATCTATTGATAGAAAGCATCAATAGATCTTGTGTGTGCAGTCAGCCTCCCTGTTGCTCCATAATCAATACATGATGCCAGAAAGTGACTCGTTTTTCACCGAGTTACTCAAAGCCTTGAGTAATTGAGGCATTGCCAACAAGTTTTAAAAAAATGGGGCTTTGAATCAGTGGTGGCAAGTAAAAGTTTAAGTTTAAGCCCCCCCTTATGGTGACACAGAGAGGAAGACCCGTCAATTCGCACAGGAAACTGCCAGG
Source organism: Poeciliopsis prolifica (assembly GCF_027474105.1). Classification (NCBI taxonomy): domain Eukaryota; kingdom Metazoa; phylum Chordata; class Actinopteri; order Cyprinodontiformes; family Poeciliidae; genus Poeciliopsis; species Poeciliopsis prolifica. The sequence goes on from NW_026562427.1 coordinate 2,666,569, forward strand.
TTGGTAGAAAGAAGAGCTTGGTGTTTGGCGACAGCCAGAGCCAGAACTAAATGGCTTTAGTGCATTGTAACGTTCATGCGACTCGCTGGTGACGGACCTCACTTGACATGACAAATGACAGAAAAGTCAAGCCGATCCCCAGAATATGCTTTAGCATGAAGCAATCCCATTACCCGCACTGTTAGATGTTAATATTTAATGTCTCCCATACATCGTAAATGCCAGCATAAATGTTTTATGTGTGTTTCACACTGAGTCTTTATGTCAGTTGGGACATGGGACGCTAAAATACCAATATTGCTTGTTTGAATGATTAAATATTTGATGAGTTTGTGATTGAATTTAAAAAGTATATTCAAATCTAAAGACAAAATATCAAGCTGACATTAGCAGTGTTAGCTCTTTGGACAGTTTTGACTACACAGAGGCTGTAATACATTAAATTAAATGATTTATATTTAATCGTTTTTATTAAAGTGTTTGGATATTGGGATGTGGTCCATTCTGGGTAACTGCATTAGTTGGTAAGACGCATGCGGCTTTTGTTGCAGTCCTTGCTCTAAAGGAGTCAGTATATACTGTCAAGAAAACGCGAGATCATCTCACTTCCCCATACTGGAGATTTTAGTTTAGCAGTAAGTATACGTGACGTTATAGATGTGATCTTGACATTTAGAGCTGAGGACCGCTACATACATGAGGAAGTCACTCCAACACCCAAGACCTCTCGCAGGAAGAGTAAATCAGTACTCTTCCTGCCAGCACCCAAGTCCTGTGTGACCCCACCATCGATGCAGAGACCAGAGCTCATCAGACCTACAGATCAGACCTCCATCGATCAACCTCTTCCTCCTGATGCAACACCTTCATCATCAGGCCAGTTCCGAGGTTCAAAAATCCTACGCTCCGTCCGTCTCTCTCAAAGGTTCTCTTTTTAGTTCTCAGTGTCAGCGTTAGGGAAAGATAGCCTGAATTAAGCTGTACTGACCCTTGCAAAAAATGCCTAACTAATAAAATATCTAGCATAAAGAAAATCTAAGAGATATTGTGGAGATTCAATTAATGAGTCAAAATCAATAATGGTTGTAAAATAGCTATGATGTTTGATTCTGGAGAGGAAAAAGTGGAAAATATTTTATAGGTTGCTTTTAACCCAAAACTAAATGTAAAACTACATTCTTGGGACTCGCTCGAGTCACTAAAACCAACCTAGTTCAGTAACAAGTGCACATTGTAACAAAGAGAAAGAGCGACCATTAGCAGATATGCTCTGTGGAACTAGTTGGCTGCAGGCTGCTCAGTCTGGCTAATTCATAGGGGGGAGAAAGGTGGGACATCTGAATGGAGGTCGTCAGAAACCAGGCGAGTTTACTTCAGTTCTGGACAGGGTAAATCCCAGCAGGTTTAGGAAACTCATTTCACCCGTTAGAGAGCTGGTAGCACATCTTCCCTCTCGGAAAAGGAAGTAGAGAGAGAAGGAGCAGGAACAACAATACCAATGCACAGAAAAAGCCTAAAATGATTATGACCTTTATGGCTATGACATTTGTGTATAAATCTATGACCAGCACTGTATTTCTTAAAAAAAAAAAAAAAAAAAAACAGCTAAAAAAAAACAGCTGAACCGCTACACACAAACACACTTTAAAAATAAAACAAAGCAAAACAACAAAGAAAATCTCTCCCCATATGTCTTCTCTTGAAGTAATTGTGGTTGTTATCTGGCAATATGTTTACCTGTTCAGAGGCACTAAGAGCCCATCTTAAGGGACCTGATCACGAATTGCCAACATACGACACAAGCAAGCGAGAGGAAAGGTGGGAACATTCTGGCATTTAATAAGCGCCTAAAGTTAGCTGGGCCCCTCCAGGGGAATGTGATGCAGAAAGACAAAGAAACACTGTGATATTTAAGGTATTCAGAAAGTACAAAGGAAAGCACAACAATCAAGAGACCCGCCCTGAAACTATTCCTTATCTGGCAGCGTTTCAATAAACGTGCTATTTTGAGGTGCCATCAAATAAGCACTGAATATGTGCGTTTACTCGTCAAATAATCCCTGTTTATCAGACATCATAACCTCCCCTGGAGTGGGTAAGATAAGCGGCTATAGCAGCGACTGAAACAGCGAAGCCGTCGTGAAGCGAGGGAAATCTGTGACATCACATCCACTGCTGGGTGGGCTCACATGTATTGAGCTGAGGAATGCATTAGCCAAATCTACATTTTCACATTTCTGGAAAGGGACAACAGGATGCGACCTTGAGAGTTTTCACAGCCGTCTGGGTGCAATCGAATCACACTGGTCTTTATCATCCATGGTAAATTACGCTCACAGAAATAGTGGTAAAAAATCTCCGCTGGATGTCATTGGTCTTGTTAATGGATTCTAACCAGTGGCATGCATGAGAATATTAGACGGCGGGTGTGTTTGTGCGCGTGCGTGTGCGTGCACATGGGTGTCGGTTCTAAATTAAATCAAGTTTATCCATACAGTATCGATTGTGCAGCCCCATCCTGTTAACCTGCCAAACAGACTATCTGTGGATCCCTATGCGCTTATTGATTTTGATAAAAAGTCTTTTGCTTCAGTCATCTCATAACAATACACTGTGACTGGCTCCTGACATGCCCACCGCTCACTCATTAAAATAACATGAGAAGAATCAGACAGCGTAGAAATGGTCACTCGTCATAATTATGTCTCGTGTCTCAGAACGCCGTCCCGTCATCCTCAGACTGAGCGCGGCGCTTTCAGGGACGCCAAACCACACACCTTTCATTTCACAAGCAACATGAACAGTCTTTTGAATCATCACACTTGTAAGGAATAAAGAAAGCATAATAATAAAAAAGAATTATCATAACGCATGTGCAACTTTTATTTATTTATTTATTTTTTTATAGCTGTTACCATGTTGTAATAGAATGGTATGAAACAGATAATCTGTGAAAAATAAATGAGCTCCTCTGCCAATGAGCAGCTAATAAAAACATGGAGGAGGTTCTTAGTGTTGTCAATCATGCTCATGTACATGTTGCTGGCAAAATCATACGAGCTTCATATGGGACTGAAACACCTGAACCTCATCACTCTGCACTATTAGAAAATTGGTTAAAGCAAACATTGCAAAGTCACGTGAATAAGATTATTAATCTAATTTACAAACTCATGCACAAGTAAATGCTTTGAAAAATTCAACACTCTGTAAAAACCCAGCTGGAAAGGATTACTATAAAGACATTAAGTGATACTTTACAAAAAAGAAACCCCTTCATTTGGTTGCACCCAGTGACGCAATCAATCAATGACATCAGATATGAACAGGAAGTGCTATCCTGGCCCTTCCTGTTCGCCCGTCCTGGATGTAGGGTCTTAGCAAAGAGGCAAAAAATCAGAAGTTTGCACAAAGACAAATTAACAAAAACTATTTGCCACAAATGTATCTTTAACAGAAGAAAAATTTAAGAGAACTCATTATTTAATAGATAATGTTGCCACAACAAACCTGGGGCTGTACATGAATCAAGGTTACAGCAGCATTGTTGAACCGAAGCATAATGAATGATGATGAAAGACTCAAGAAATTATAAAGATGTTCAAGAGACAAGTGGTGAATAAATACAATCCGAACCACTTTGTTACACTGGACTGCATGTCCACGAAGGACAGATAGCCAATACATCCCTGGACCCAAGGCTGAAATGATGGCCCTTTTAAGTACTCTTCAGAGTTCCCTCTTAACAATAACCATGTGAATGCAGCCCAAATGATTTAACAGCTTTCCAGCAGCCTTTCTGCTCCAGCGTAGCACTGTGAGATGAAGATGCTTTGTCTCTGTGGACAGAGTTTCAAGCAAGAGGCTTCCTGACTTCTCTTGGAAACTGATTCTTGAAGTTATACGGCCAGGAGAGGTGGCTGCCCTTGAAATATGTATGAGTTACAGAAAAAAAAAAAAAAAAGACAAGCAAACAAAGGCGGAAAGAGAAGAAAGGTTGTGTTCGGATGACTCAGACCAGTGATTTCAGGGTAGCATGCTGCTCACATAAACTCAGCTTGATATGGATTTTATTGCTAAAAGGTGCACATTGAAGATGATTTTTTTTTTTTTGCATAGTGTTTGTTTTGTTTTTTCTGGTCACAAAGGAAATACCAATTTCAAAATAATAATAATAAAAAAAGACTTGAATTTGAAACACTGTAGAGCTTTAAAAATCTGATAGTGGGTGTTTAGGACATACCAGTTAAATGTATTTGCTTTTAAATCGATGTGTTCCCAAAGGAAAGTTGAACGTTATTGTAGTTCATATTATACAAGATTCTGCAAAGAGCGATCCTTCTTGCCATTAGGCAGGAAGGATCGCTTTGACATGTGAGCATTTGAAATGATCTATATTATATGTACGACAATAAGCCAAAGCTCCTGCAAACTCGAGAACGTGCTACTTTTTCTGCAGCAGAAATGTGTCCTGTACAGAAAAACAGAAATAGCATCAGTTTGAGGAAAAGAAGAACGCTTTTGAAAACTTGTGTCAAACTACAGCATTTGTCAGGAGGCTTACAAAACATCTAGAAGGGATTCTGACTTAGCTCGGTGTCTCGGAGCTGTCGTTTTGCTCGACTATTTCAGAAACCTGATATCCCTGTCTTAACCTTCGTGGAAATGCAGGGTTTTAGTTTGACACGTGAGTCGAAGGATACGACGATTCCACACATTCGTGATCCTGGAACTCTCAAACTTTCTGGCTGTCGATTAATGCAGCTATAAACAGAATGATAATAATAATGAAGTAATGGAAAAAGAAAAACCCTCAGCATGCTGTGAGCTCTGTAGTGAAGTATCGGTCTATATTACCCTTTTCCTCTGAGAAACATTCTGCTGTTTGCTACATTGGGAATTGACATTTCCTCCTGTATATGTCATTTCACAGGCATGGGCACGGCTCTTGCATCGCAACACCTACACCTCACTTTGAAATTGTTGCGTTCCATTTTCACACCCACCCACCGTTCCCATGCGTAGCCATGCACTTGCTAATTCTGTAACTTTTTAGTGGGTCAACCCCTTAAGGGTGGCCCGAACTTACACTCAGGTAGGAACAGAATGCGTGTTCCTATGTACATGCGGCCTAATTAGGCAAAGAACAAAAAGATCGTATTCTTTCGCACCTCGAGTTTCTAATTACAGGAAACACCTCATTTTCCTTTCATATGTATTCAAGACTAAAATAGACATCCGAGAAGAAAAAAAAAAAAAAAACAAAGCGCCTTAAAGTACAAAGTACTGTGCCTCAGGTGAAATATCTCCGCTTCAGGGCTTGGGCCCACTTGCTTTAAAGGAATTTCAGATTGTTCCCGTTTCCAGAGTCATCTTTTTCCCTTTGTCTGTTCCTATTAAAAAGAGACAAACATTAGAGGGTGAGAAGGAAAAGGGATGGAAAAGAGCAGGAGGGCAAAGCTCTGTGCTTTCTCAAGACCCAATGCACCTTTAACTCAATGCTTTGGGCGGTGATGTTTTATGAGACATTTTTATCACATCCTGTCAGTTCTGGAGATCTGTGAGGTAAGTACCACCTGCGGGGGAAGATCACACAGTCTAGCGGGCCAGCCACAGCCCTCAACAACATGGTTGAGGTCCCACGTCCCCGGGGAGAGACGATAGCGTCCAAGAAACAATGGAAACAAAGTTCTGTTGGCTTCATGATTGTTTAGCTGATGTTGGAGTTGCATGCTGGGGGCTGCACAGAATGCGTCCAGGAAGGAATAAATAGGTAATGGCACCTGGTGTGAGAATTCCAGAGAGACACTTTTTTGGAAATGGATGAAAGCCGATGCAGAAGAGAAATTTGAGAACAGCTTTAAGGGAAAAAAAAAGAAAATAAAAATAAACAAAACCCGCTTTTCTGCTGGAACACTCCACAGCTGGCAATGATGCAGTGGTTAAAAAGACCAGCTAGAGTGATTCGAACTATTAACACCAGTCAGAGTAAGATAGAAAGATGTTTTTGTTCATAATATAGCGATTTACGCATGGCACAGGCATTTGTGGGAGTTGCAACAATGAGAACAAACAGTATCACACTCAACCAACCAATTAGAAGGCATCAAACACACCTGGGAGAAGGGTAAGGATAAGTGTCAGACAAAATTTTGGTATTAAGCTCATGAAATCTCTGTAAATGTCACATACTGACTCTCAGAAAATGTTGTTTTGTGTGAGTGTTTCCGAGATGGACTCTACGGCATGTTTCCCTACGCATTTTAACTTTCATTAAAAATCTTCATCAAATATGATCATGGGATTGTGGAAACCTCTGCAGAAGACAAACAATCAACGGTAAAATGAACCTTTTAAAGTAAAACAGAGGGATGAACTTAAGAAAACACTGAGACACTGAAAATCTAGTGGACCAATGATATTAAATTAACTCTGATTCTTTTTTTCTTTCAATTTTTCATTTTTTTAATCTTCTTTGTGTGTCCAATTTCAGGGGTGACAGTGTGTCTGTTGTGTTATTTATCCGACGTAACAGTCGGATAATGTAGAGCACAGACAGTTTGATACTAATAGACATTAATGTTTCAACTCAATGATTGATCAACGCACACTCTCTAATTTTGTGGACAGCTCTGTATCCACGTCGATCCGAATTTCATCAAAGATCCCTTGAGGGTGACTTTGGCTGCGACTCAGAGTGCGGTTCCCTAAGAAGAGAACCCGACGCGTAAAGCAGCCAGCCGGTTTGCGTGGCATACATCCAAGCTACTGGTTCATGGTGGGACAAGGTTTGAATTCTGTCAGATCACCAGAGACACACTGGTGTGCATGGACTGCGAACATCGAGACCTTAAGTCCCCAAGACCAAATGTTTGGCAGCTTTTAAGGCATTTTTGCACCGCTCCTTCTGCACCCGCTCGTCATCGAGGGAGCTGACTAAAAGGATTACCTCAGCTTTGCCTTTTATGAAATCAATCAAAAAAAAAAAAAAAAAAATCTAATCTGCGTTTCATACTCTGAACTGAACAACTCTTGTGTCTTGTGGGATTTTCCTTCTGCTGAAACAAAGCCTTGCCGGATCAGGAACCCCCTCATTCAGAGTCTTGCTGGCCTTTGATCACTTCAATCGGAGAAATGTTCCCCGTTTCCAAAATTTGGGTTCATGTTGCAGTTGCATTTCCAGTCTCTGTGGAGCAAAACGCGGGTTCAGTCTCCAAGCAATGAGACATTTGATGAAACACAAATGGGTTCACGTAATTTAGCCGCCCCCCCTCTGCCTTTGGGTTAAATTAATCATTTAATTTTATTGTTTATGTATAATTACTTAGGACACACTCAGTAATTTTTGTCACAGGGGAGAAAACTTACATATATTCTTCCCCTTGATGTATTATAGCATGATGTGGATTCTTCATTCAGCGCGTTTCAAATTCATTAAACCAAATTACAATTAAATGCAATTGCATATGTCATTATTGATGATGGAAAAATTGATGGATAAAAATAGATCATGGCAGTATTTTCTACATGCCATCAGTTAAAACGACAGACGTCGAGACGGCCCGTCTCGCGTAACCAAGGAGTCTGGAAGATGACTTATCTCTGCACCCGTCCAAAACTTGATGTCATGCTGAAGATGCATTTCAATCTTTGATTTAGTTGTGTTGAAGCAGGGATGCATGTAAGATTTGCAGAACTTATAGCTGGAGTCGGAGCCCTATGGTGCACACAAATGAGCTCCTTGTGACTTACAGCTAGAGGGAAAGATGTGATGAAGAAAATCTGGAAACCTGATATGCAGTCTACTGCTGCCTGGGGATTATTATGCCCTAAGGAAAACAGTCGGGCAAGGGGGAGGGGGACAGGGGGGACTTTAACTCTCATGCTTCAGTCACCTGCTGGCATTCAGGCAAGCAGTTTCTTAGTGAGGTACTCTGACAACTTCACTGTTTTTGTGAACTTGTCGCTGTTGATTCCAGCAGGTACCTCAGAAGCAGGAACCTTCCTGCGGGGCATGTATCAACAACTGTGCCACTCGAGAGTTTGTTAAAAACAATCATATTCATTTATTTATTTATTTATTTTGTCTTTTCCATCTCTGATTAAAGGTGCTCATTCTAAACATTGGATGTTTCTACAGCCTTCCAGGTAAAATGTGCTCCTGCATTTAAACAGATTTTGTTTTGAGACATTTTCCCACATCTTTTCCAAGTTTACTCATTAATGCTGGAGGCTTTGGAACCTCGAAAAAGAACTAGTTTTAGCTTCCATGCCATCTTCTGCCATTCAGTTAGACATTTTTCAGGTATACATACTTCATTTGGTTTTGGGTTTTTTCTATGTTTTAGTTAGAGATTAGTTCCAAAGCAACCAGTTCTCCAGCTAATCACACTCAAAAGCCTCTTTCAGGAGATTAGTCTCAGGACTAATGACTAAATTTAATTTGTTTCTACTTTTCTTTTCTCTCCCGTTTTCTTTTCTTCCGCCTCAGTGCAGACATTGATTGACCGAAATACTGTAAGTGGTAAACCTGCCCTCTTAAAACAAATAAATAAGTAAGTAAATAAAATCAAAATGTAAAAGTCCACGAGTCCCATTTAGACGACGGAAAAAAAAAAAAAAAAAAAAAAAAACACAAACACACCCCGTCATTTATTTCAGTCTGAGAATGACCAGATTAAAAATCGATACCTTTTCAGTTACCTGAAGGCACTGCTAAAGTATTCTTGCCCTTTGAACTTGTTATTTTTCTTAGTTTAATCTGGGATCTTCAATGTATTTTACTAGGATTCCACATGCTAGATCAACACAAAGCTGTAAGGTGTTTACATTTTTGCCTGTTTAAAAACATCTGAAAAGTATGAACACTTTTACAATACATTATAGAAACAACCGAACACGGCATCGTAGGAGTCTTTTTAAAGGATCAGCTCAAGTCGGGGTGTTGATAAAAAAAAGAAAAAAAAAAAGAAAAAAAAGCTGTGTGGATTATCTCTGGGGACATAAGCAGAATCCATGTCAGGCGAATAAAGAATTTTGTAAAAAAAAAAAAGATTCCTTATGGTTATTTGACTGAAGAGTATTCGTTTTTGTCACATGGAAACAAATCGCTGTTAGCCGGAACAACGGCTTTCATGGGGCCAAAGGAAAGCATAGTTAAAGAAGAAAACAAAGGAAGAGGGCCACAGAAAATGGAAAAGAGTAATCGATTTTCTTGTAGATTTCCGCTCGAAGCGCCAGGAGGGGAAATATCGACTCGTCTGATCTCTTCCCACCTGCACAACAGACAGGAACACCTCAGATGTGACTTAGCAGGGGCTGAATTAGAGGGGCAGGTTGGACGGCGTGCTGTGAACTTGCATATGGAAGACTGTGTTACTGCTTTGCTGCAGCTGAACTCAAATCAAAAACCCAACCCACCAGACAAGTGAACTATCTTGGCTTTTAAAAGTTTATTTTTTTATTTTTTTTAACAGCAAAAACATAATAATTTTCAGTATGACTGAACAAGTTCAAACTTCCCGTTAATATCAACTCACACGTGTTCAGAAGATGCGGTAAAAGGTGCAATAAAGTCACATCCCCTCTCTGCCGACAAAGAGAAGGTGTCCCATGTGACTGGGCAGCTGAAGTGATGGAGGTGTAAGCGTTCTGTGTTGACCCTATCAAGGACTTCTTTCATGCCTCAGTGTGTCAAAGTAAGCTTTGATTTCTGTGATATCTGTGCAGGAGTCGGCCTTTCATCAAACCCACCAGCACTCTGACTGCACTATCAAACCCTCCTCCTTAATTATTCAAAAGGTTAGATGCCTTCTTCTTTTTCTCCTTCTTCTCCTTGTTTTTTTTTTTTTTTACTTTCGCAGCAAAAGGAATGCAGCAAAACTGATTTTGTGTGGCGAGATGAAGCCAAACCAACAGATGGCAGCACAAAAGAATTGTCCTTTTTTAAATATTTGAAAAAAAAAAAACAACAAAAAAATCTGATTGCTATTTCACAAATTGACAAGCTATAAATTCTCCATCATTTCCAAGTCAACACAGAGGAGCACATTCATACCCGGGGTGAGAAAGTGAATCATTGATGATTCCCTTTGGAGCTCAGCTAGACAATAGGCGAGAGCGCAGCAGTCAGTTCTGGAATATGAAGTCTGAGGACTGGGATTTAGTTTTATAGAACATAAGATCAGAGGCACTGAATTAATCTGGAATGCTTCATGCATTGTACACCTACTGCAACTTTCGGCTCCATTTCAGGAACAAGTCGAATGAGATTTTTTTTATTTTTATTTTTTTTTACATAACCATAAAATATAAACCTATTCATATCAAGTTGTCTACAGAAAATCATTATTAATTAGAAAAGAAAACAAAACAAAAAAAAAAACATGGAGTTTTGTTTTGACAAAAAATGTAACAAATAGAGCTGCTGCATATAGAAGCTACACAATGCAGATCCAGTTAGTAAGTTGGTCCCAATAATAATTCAGATTGTTGCAAAAAGAAATGACAAGAAACTCAAAGAACTGAATCCACTGGTGATCTTTGACCCACTTAAATCTTCTAATTTAGTTTCCATGGTAAGTAAGAAGCAGTTATTTGATTTTATTAAATATTTTCATTGTATTGCATCTATCAAAGAAGAGTACACACAAAACCTAAAACCGAATAAATTGCGCAGTAGAATTTGGAATACAGACATAACTCATCCACAACCTAAAGAATGACTCAAGCTTTGTTTGTGGTTCCAGAGTTGGATGAATAATGGATGGATTTCCATTCAATTTAGCACCAATATTTCCTTTGAGAATAAAGTCCATTATAACTTGTGATCCCTTTGACTTTTTATCTAATGTTACCAAAGAGCCAGGAATCGCATGCAATATGTTGACATTAAAACTTGTCATTATAAGATTTAAGACTTTATGATCTGTGAGGCTGTCTATTAAAACCTGTATTACTCTAGTAAAAAAACATTTATTGTAATTTCATATATTAAAAAAAATAAAATAATTAAATAGAAGTTATCTTGTGTGCAGGATATGAGAGCTACAGCAAACATATTCTACTGAAATTACTTTTAATGATGTAAACAGAAGTAAATCCTTCTGGGATTAAAGTATATTTTAATGTAAACAACACCTTGCTGAGGTTAAATAAGCAAGTATTTTTTTTTTTTATTGTAAGTATATACATTGTTAATATTCATTTTCTTGTTTTCCTTCTTCCTTTATCATTTTTCCATTTTTCTTATACATTTCTTCTTCAATATGATGAGGAAATTTCTCTCCATACATGACACTTAGAAGGATGTGGAACACATATATATTTTTTGGGTATCTTTCCTTTTTTATTCTTGAAACTGCAATCCATAACAGCAAATACACAGCTGCTGTTGATTGGACAGCTAATTGGACACTCATTAAGCTGTCTATTTATTGATAACTCTTAATCTGCAGTGCACTGACAACTTTGGTACTGATTTATTCCCATGCAAACATTGCCATCTTCTTGTAGCCGTTGCCATGTCAGTGCTTCTTCTAATCCAAAAAAGCACAAAAAAAAAAAAATCACCTTTATGTTTTTCTGGGAAGTAACAGTGTAGTAGGTTATATTGGTGGTTAATTCAGATGAACATGAATCAGGTTTGCTGTAGCACCATCTTTCATTGGAGTTGGAAGATTGGGCTGCTTTGCCTGGTCTATTGAAAACAAACAATGCATATGCGACAGACAATGACCCGCGTCTTGCCAAAAGCTCTGATGGCGACGACGACAGCCAAGCAATTAGCTTGTTTGTTAGTTCATCAGGACCTTTTTCTTTGGATGTAGATCAACAGCAGATTAGCTTCCACTGACTGAACAGCATGCCATCTATGCATCGTCTCACTGTATGTTTGTACTGTGTTTGCAGGCTGAGGGAAATGCTCAGTGAAACCAGCTGCCCCGCTGTTAAAAAAACCAAAAACAATATTCATTGAGCAAGCTTTTTTCATAATCCCATAATGATCAAATAACCCTTATACGAAGCAATATGAAGAAACCGAGCGGTGCTGAAATCGGAAAGTCAAGGATTAGGGACGACTGCCTGAGCCCACAAAGTTTAAATGATAATATTCCATTTTCCAGAGGAATCATGTGGGAATTCCGACGAGGACCGATTCGGACCGGATGAGAGCAGAAGCTGATTATGCGCCCTCCGTTTGTCTGCGGGATCAGGATCAGAGGCAAAGCCTCCGCCCAGAGTGAAAAGAGAGACAATGAAAGAGGAACAGGTTTTGGAAAGACAATGATGAGCGAGGAGAAATGTTAAAAGGTGACGACCAGGGAAAAAAAAAAACAAACAAAAAACCAACCCAACCCTCTCTTCAATTCCAAAAGTTGTAGACTTTGGATGGGGTGGTGATCATTTGTGATTTTGACCTTGTGCCTTGATTTGCATGTACAATGCAATCAGCCTGTAATCTCTACATTACAGGGACTGTTACAGATTGCACTTTTCTGCATGATTACAGGCATATATATGCATAGAGATGTATAAAAATATAAGTTATCCTCCAGCTTTTGAGCCCCTATTAGTGGTGTTGTATGTAACACCGCTCGGCCCTGTTCCCCTGCTCTCACCCTCCCCAAACCTCACAGTTTCTGATGATTAAGTGAACTTAGAAATATCTTGCTCTAACAACCTGCACAGTTCCTGTTTATCATGGGAGCGAGGAAGCCAAACTAATTGCATACGCTTCTGGACCTGTTGGATAGTCGAGTGATTTCAGCAAAAGCTTGCCTCGTGTTATTTATCTTTGGTTCTCGGATGAGCTTTCTTGTGCCAGACACCCCTACCTCTCTTCCTGGTACCTGCAGCAATACCGCAGCCATTATGTGCATACTGAGCGATGAGACAAAGCGGTTTTCATTAAAAAGACATTTGATGAGGACCACAGGCTTTGGATAGATGTGGCGCATTAGGCAAAAATGGGCAACTTTGTGGGGGGAGGAGGTGAATTTGGCCTGATCTGTGACTCATATGTCAGCGTCACAGGCTGCAAAGTGAACAAAAAAGAAGAAATCATGTCACTCAAGAGAAAAAGCGAGCAAAAGCAAGCCAAGATTTAGTGCCGATGAGAGGAAACCAGGTGTGCAGGCTTGTATGCTAGTGTGTCAGTGTGTGAGTGCAAGGTGGTGCAACGGACAGAAAAAGCGAGTAAAGGACGGTGTGAAGTCATTTGTTGAATTTGTTGAATGCCGTCAAGTGATGCCGTGACTCTATTGCCAACACCTGTCAGCAAAGTAACAAGAACAAACAGTGGGAGAGCACTCTTTCCCCGTATCCCTCCACCTCTTTCAAAAATCTCTGCTTTTCTACTGGGATGAGAACACCACTCCACGGGACGGTATAATCAGTCACAGATTCGTCTTTTTGTTTTTGTTTTTGTAGAGGAAACATAATTCAGAGATAGCTAAACTGTTGAGTATTTATTTTCTATGCGCGCAGGTTTATTTTGGTTGTCGATTTTATCAGCCAAATGCATAAGACATAAAGATTCAACTGACTGAAACTCTACATATTAATAACCAGTTTGTGTTAACACTTTTGTTTCTTGATGATTTAATTTTCTGTCTTCTCAATCTGCTTCATGTGTGACATGCATCAAAAAATGTCATAAATCTAGCAAGAATATCTCTAATCCAAAAGATATCCCAATTGCTAACTACAACACACTTTAATGGTCTGAACTTTTAAACCGTCTCTCAGTCATACCGACCACTCAAAGCACTTTATACACACATCCAGTGACAAACGTACACATTTATGCTCTGAAGCCAACTTGGGGTTAAGTGCCTTGCCTAGGGGTAAGATTGACGTGAAGAAGCAAACCTACAATCTTTTGATGCCTTCCGTACAAAATTAATGAATTCTACATCATAAATTTTTTCAATAAATCTTTTAGTCACCATGGCAAAATGAAAATGACCATTTTGTCAGTATCAGTCCTGCATCTTCCACCATGACTTCAGCTAAGAGACACATCCTAAGTTAGCTTTTGTTGTGTCTTCTAACTGAGAGGCTGTTTGACTTTCACACATAAAACACGTCTTGGGTCTGGCAAGAACGGTGGGAAAATAGCCGGTTGAACAGCAGTGGTGTGGACCAAACGTCCCCGTTAATGTCGGAGGTCAGAGGAGAATGGCCAGGCCAGATGGTTGAAATGCAACAGCAGCACAAATAATCACTCGTTTTAACATCATCCCTGAAAAAGGTGGTATTTTTGAACCTCAGAGCAGAAAGCCACACTGAGCGTCACTCATATCAACTAAGACAACAGAAGCTACACAATTCACACTGGCGTACCAAAATAAGAAAACATCAAAGTCATCGCTGCCCAGGTCCCAAAAAGTTTCCGCCTGCTCTGCTGGCCTCCGCCGTCTCTAAATCTGCATTAAATCAAGGAATCTTGGGATTTGTTGGGAATTACTGATCTGCAGATGGGAAATCTAAAGTTTAAATGATCAATAAGTCTATCTTTTGAGTTTCTGTTACTTGTATCGTATAACTATACATCTTAACATAAATAAATGCTTGAAATATATCACCCTATGTTTAGCAAACCTATTTAATGAGTTTGACTTTTTGAAATTTACTACTGGTATAAATGTACTTTTTTAATATATATATTCTGGTTTATTAATATGCACCTTAATGTAATGTATTTTTGATCTCAGCAACACAGAAAACTTTCATTCAGACCTCTAAAAGCAATGCAAAAAATCATCTTAGTACAAAAGATGGAATGTATTTTTGAAACTTTTGCTCATCTTCTACGTAGTCGCCTTTTTTCAAAGGTGACTTGATGTGATCCGAATACCATATATTGTCTGTAAGTAGTGAATTTTAATCTCACTTTGCAAGCCTAACTACCTGTTCAAACACATCAAGAGAGAAAATGCACATGACAGATCCGTAAAAACGCCTGTGTGCCAAAGGAGAGGAAAATGAGATATTTGAAAAACATATATAAATTGACGTGTGTGCGCGCGCTATTTGATAAGCGCAGATGCACTCTCTCACACGTAAAACGAGCTCTTACTGATTCAGAGATGCCCCAGAGAAAGGAGGCCAGCCAGTCATGAAATTGCAAAATAAATGGAGACTTACTGGTTGGTCCAATAAATCATTTAGGGTTGTATCAAAGCCTGCAGATAAGCTGTGTGACTACATTCGGCATGTGGCTGGTGTGTAATAGATGCACTTGGCGATAATCAAAATGACAATGCTAATGTAAATTAAGGTCTAGCTTCGATCACAATTTCAGAGCTATGAAATATGAATACTTGTTCTGTATTTGTATACTTGAATTTAAATGCATGCTGTGACCAGGATTCTTAACTAAATGCAAACCTTTGCTGGGTGTAGATCTTTGATGGCGTAGCTAAATCCCAACCCAATTTAAATTTCAGTAAAAGACAACGCAAGTAAATGCAAAATGCAGTTTAGTTTCTATATGAGGATATTTTGTATTGAAGGAGAAGAAAAAAAAAAACAAGCCTAGATGAGCGTGGCCCTTTTCTCACCACTCGATGTTTGTCTGCTTTGTGATCCACAAACTGTGCAGGCAAAACAAAAGCTGCCTGCATGGGGCAGATTAATGCTATTGCATTGCAGACAATGAAACAAAAACGGAATAACTGCATGACTAAATGCTGGACAAGAGCTGCAGGGCTAAATACAGCTATTAAGAGCTGTCTTAAGTCTTTTTACTGTCGTGTTTAAATTAAATGTGTTAAATATTGTCACCGTATTACTTCCTACTTCATTTTTACCGATGGTCACTCCGTGCCTCCCCAACATTTTCCATGACAACATCCAGTAGCGCACACAAAATCCCACATCTTAAATAGGGTAGTTTGCAGAAATGTTGCATGTGCAATCGGCTGCACGCGCAGTCGCAGAGGAACGAGGGAATGGGCGGGTAACAGAGTGAGTTTTATAAAAGCTACCCCAATAATTAGTCATCTTGGAAATTAAATAAAGCCGCACAGGTGTCCATTTGACCTCCATCCATTTTTATTCCCCTAATTAATTTCAACATCAAATCTGCTTTCTGCTAAAAAGCACGTCATTACGATGAGAAAACTTGTTTTAAATCAAGAAAACTTGAGGTAACTGGTGAGGCCAAACAGGTCAACTGTGCTCACAGGTTAATTGAGAGTGCAGTGTAAGAACACATTGCGGAAAGGAGAGAAAAATAATCGCCACGCTCATTCCGCTCTCAGGTGTGAACAAAGGAGTCAAGCAAACACTTGCGTAGGCGTGCGCAATCTTCTGTTTTTATTTATTTTTTTTCTGTTTATTTCTTTTGAAACATGTTCATTTGTAATCCCATAAAATAAATGTCTCTCTTCTTGTTTACCAACCGCTGCTATCACATGGATCTGGCAACTGGAAGATCACATATTAAAATGTCTTCCTAACAGAGAGCTTTGGAATAGGGATCAATACATTCTCTCTGGCTTTTATCTCCAAAACAGGGAAATGTGAAGGCGTTTGGATCCGTTCCTCGAGCCCAGCAAGTCTCGCGCAGAGTACAAAAGTTAACATAAAAAGGGATCCAAATGTGTAATTGGGGATGCAAGCCACAAAACAGAGCCTTATGTGTAGATCAAGCATCCGTTTAACCTTGAATTATCTGGCTTGCAAATCTGACTGCAGGGAGAAAGATAAGTGAGCAAAACACATGAAAGAAGAAATTAGGGGTGGTGGGAGAATGTAGCAGAAGGAGTGATTATGAAATGAGAAAACTCGAATGCAGGTTTGCTCACAACTGGTCAACAAACAAATGCATAAACAGATGGTTTTCCTCCTCGACTCTTAAAGCAACTTCAAAGGACATCCTCAAAAATACAAATAAAAAAATCTTACTCATTTTGAATTGTTAAATGAATTGACTGCGATCACTCATGTTTTAAACATACTCCTAACTCAGTGAGTGGCGAGACAACACAGAGAAAAGACTGAGAGTCATCATTATTTAGAACTGAAGGAAACTGAAACAGGCTAAACTACGACAGAGAATCTGACACTGATGGAGGAAACAGAAGTTATTTTGCAGTGCAACTTAATTATTGCAATTTTGTGTGAGTTACTGAGCAAGTGGGAGAGAACTGGTGGACGGCAGAGAGATGATATAGTGAGGGGTTTTTGCTGGGTGGATCGGGGAACACGGCAACCTATCGTCAACAAAATGGCGCCCACTAAAACTGAAATGCAAACCTAACGACACAGAAAGGTTTTAAAATACGACACACGGTGACAACCGGAGTGCGTTGTGCCGCCCACGGGTCTTCTAGGTGTCCCCTCCTCGCTTGTAGGAAGGAATTTTAAGTTAAATATGCAAATCCAGATATAGCACATTTATTTTGGAGAGGCAAAAAAAAAATGGATTTAAGCAGTAGGGCATTAAATTAAATAATTTATGAACTGAAAACAGGCCTTGGAGTGATTGGGGCCTGAGAATGTAGGGAGTCTTAAAACGGTGGCTGCAGGCAAATCATTTTGTATGGGTAGCTATTTTAACATCCTCTTGTGTGCACAATGCCAGCACTAGTAAACAAAGAGATACAGAATGCAAACTTTTTAATAAGAAAAGGACTTCTAAGCAGGACCCGGCGCTGTGCGTCACCATTGCAGTACCAAGATGCGTGCTGATATTATTGTAAAATGTTTGTCATATTAGCTGGTTTTGTCAAACTGTCTTGAACACATTAAAGTACCTGGAATTGAAACGCTACCCACAATGCTTTCAATACTTACCATAATGCCAGCGGGGGAATCGGTTGTAACACACCATAGTGTTCAGTTGATACAAAAGTCTGCAAAGCAGTTATGATGGCTACAACTATCGGTCTGCACAACATCAGAAGCATTGTGGAAATGCAATTGCAACATTGATTGATCAACCCTTTCTTTTAAATTCTGTGCCACCTCTTTTTTTAGCTTAAGCTGCTAACATATATATATATATATATATATATATATATATATATATATATATATATATATACACTTTAATGCTCACATTAAAGTGTATATATATATATATATTATATATATATATATATATATATATATATATATATATATATATATATATATATATATATACTTTAATGCTCACATTAAAGTGTGATAAATATAATATAATATAATATAATATAATAAAAATATATGTGATATATATAATCACACTTTAATGTTTGGATCTGTAAATATATATTTGGAGATCCAACATTTAGCTTTGTATTGCACAAATCTAGAACTCAACCCAGAACAAACTGGAACCAACAATTAGTTTCATTCTTAGTAATAGAACCAACATTTATGGAGAACCAACATCTGGTTTTGTCAGAACAAGAATCCAGATAAACCCATACTAGTTTATAACTTATTCTTATTAAACATGGGGAATCAATTTGAATTTTATACTTTTAGTTTTTTGTCTTTTTTGTGTGTGTGTATTTCCTTGCAGCACTCTGAACTGCCTTGTTGCTGAAAACATGCTGTATAAATAAACTTACCTTATCTGAGCTTACCTTATCTCCTGGAAAAAAGTGATCCAACGCGTGAATCCATGACATTTCAAATATGACATCCTGCCGAACATTTGTCCCTGGTCTCACTTTACATGCCAGTTTGATAGTCACGTTTTTACTAGATGCCTACCCCTAACATTAATCAGTAATCTAAGAGCTCTAATGTTTAAATTAACAATCAGCTGTATTATCTTTCAATAAAGCTTCTATTGATTGGCCGTTGGTTGAAATTAATGAGGGGATAAAAGCTTTAATCCTCTCTGGGATTCAGCCAAAAATGTATCATCCTAGTACGTGTTTGAGAGAGAGAGTAGGAGTTAGATAACCCACACTGACCTCTCTCTTGCCATATAATGAAAAGATGTCTTTTTTTTTCTCCCAAGCAGAATCCTCATGACCCAAAGATCCTTCAGACTTTAATCTGGTGAAACAGCTGGATTTCCTAGCAAGGATGTGAATCAGTTTCGCCATTCTTTATACACAAACGTATGCATTTGTAATCATAAACGATATTACACTATCTGCTTGATCAATCAACTTCCCACAGGCGCATTTACTTTTCTCATCTCAATCATGCAGCTAATAAACTTTCTTTTCCTCACTCAATTTCACTGGAGTAGTAATGCTGGAAGAGCACTGGCAACACGCTGCCGGCGTCTTTTTGCAACGTGCGCCACATTTTATTACTGATTACTGCAAAACAGGGGGCTTGACTGTAATTTCCGTTGCGACTTTTCAGAAAATAATTGATGTAAAAAAAAAAAAAAATTAAAAAAGAGAGAAAGAAAGACAGGAGAGGAAGAGGGATAGCAGCGGGTTAATGACTTTCTGTCTATCTTTTGACAAGTGAAGCTCCACATAAGCTCACAAAACAACACGTGATTGTTACAGCCTCGAGGGTTTGTTATTAGTGCACTGTGGCGCCTACACGAACCTGCCTACTCAACCTTATCAATATTCTTCTGACTCGAGAGGAATCAGATTCTGAAAGAGGTAGGAACACGGAGGGGGGGAGGTAAAAAAAAGAGGTGGTAAGGATAGAGAACGAGTGTAACAAATGGCAAGAGCCATTCAAGGATGAAGGGATGGATCTACAATACACAGAGGAAATGGAAGCTGCAGAGAGAAGTGCATATCCTACCTGCTTCCCACCCACTTGGGGGTCTCATCTTTTTGTCTTCCTCCAAGGGGTATCAGAGGTAGGCAAAAAAATGATAAACACTAGTGTGCAAAATGGTGCGAGAAATAAGGCTTTAGAGCGTCGGCATCATTCACAAGGGAAATGGCGTTCTTCCAACGGAGGCATCCTCTTTTTTATTTGATGAGACGTGAGGAAAACTGGACAGGGAGTGCAAAAAATTGTGAAAGCGGTAATGCGGATGATGGAGTAGTTTGGAGAGCTAATGGAGAGTCGACTGGGGTCTGGCCAAATGGAAGTACCTTTTTCTGCCAAAGGAGGAGAAGAACAACAACAACATCTCCTTTCACTCGTATTGCTCAAACTTCTCAAGTAATCCTGCGAAGTAAAACAGGTCAACAGTCATAAAGGAGTGATTCCTCTGTCGTTGTTTTGATGAAATAGTCGCTTTTTTGCAGTCCGTGCCAGACGTCACTTTAACCTGCACACCTTTTGTCCCTCAGAAGAAATTAAGAGTGATGGAGAAACATAAACGTACTCCGTCTTTGCTAGTGAGTGAGTGTTTGAGCCAAACCCCCAACGTTGGCATGATTTCACCTCAAACTAGCGACGGCCAAGAACTCATAATACGATTATTGACAGAAGAGTCAAAACTAGTTACTAAATTAGTTCTCCAAGAGCGAAAGGTCATTCACAGGGAGCTGCAAAAGGTGAACATAAGAGTTCTATTTTTTATTTTCATAAAAGTATTAAATAATGCACTCAGTCGTAACGTGCAAAAATTCCCAGTTAAAGTAAAATAACTATAATTACATGCAGTTGATATTTTGATTGACAACTGCAGAAGATCAAGACAAGCCACTGAAATATTGGGAGAACACAGTTTAACCAAAGGAGGTCAGCTCTTTGGTCTATGGATGATGTTTGGAGGAGGAATCTGAGCTTTTGGTCGTGCTGTAATGTTATTCCCTCATCAAAAACACACCTGGAGTGCTGCCTTGATTCCTCCGTGCATGTTTGAGAAATCCTTTAATCTCCTGTGGCAACCACACAAGGGTACTGAAATCCTTTTAGTCATGTTTGATATACGCAACATTTATATAAGAACTGAAGATAACATAGTTACTTGATTGTGCTATATATTGGCACAATGTGCCTGGAAAATACACAACACCTTTAAAAAAAGTGAAATTAGTTTAAGAAGTCGGCTATTACACTTCAAGCATCCAAAAAGAGGAAATGTATTTGACTTACCCACCATACTGTCAGGTCTATTGCGTGGTTTTGTTGATGCTGTTCTCCATATGTAGCAGGGAAACACATTGCGTCCATATCAGATGCTCTTTTAATCAAGAAATTAGAAAATAATGAAACACTAGTTGCTGTGGTAACCGCTGGGGAGTAGAGGCTTATGCAATAAAGATAAGATTTTGAGCCTCTAGCAAATAATGTGCTAACAATTATAGCTTATTCCACAAATACAGTTCAGTGGAACAAATGTATGCATCGTCATTCTTTTTTTCCCACAAAAAAATTACAATGAAACTCCGGATGTTGTATATTGTTGACCTACATTCTTGTTTACAAGCGCACTCATTTTAGTTTCGGCCTAATCCCAAATTATTAAACTAAAATGCCAACCATTTTTGTTTTTTTGACCAGCAGAGCTTCGAATTGCTCTAGATTATCACCTCAAATTTAGAACAGTGGTTACCTTATGAGTGCACTGTATTATTCCTCAAAATTAATTAATGCATCTTTAACGACCTACCTTTATTATTATTATTATTATTATTATTATTATTATTATTATTATTATTATTTCTGTTTTCTGCCTTACAGACAAACTGATATTTGGGTGGGCTTAAATGTCCCGAAGGACCAAAGAGATAAATACATGCTCTTTCATATAGTATGCACATATCCGTGAGAGTAGAGAGTAGCCTTATACTAATTCATTACCATACTTCCAAGTTAATTGCCTGTGCAAACACTTTGCTCTCCAGATTGATTATTTGAACAGCCATGAAAAAAGAAAAAAAAATCTATTAAGATTAGAGAGTTTTTTTTTTTTTTTTTTTTTTTTTTTGTCAAACAGAGGATTACAATGTTTTTATCACAGCAATAAGGTGCTGTGTCTGTCAGGACATAAATGTTTAGACAAGTCATAATTTAGTTTCATTGAGTTGCTTTGGGTTTTTCTCTAATTTTGTTGGTTACTTTCAACCTGTCTACTCACTGTGCATTTCCACATCGATGTCTGCTCTGTTTTGTTTACGGACTGGGAAAATAGTTAAATGTTTGGACTAAGCTGATAATACTAACTAATCCTTTTTATTACTGTTTTTCAAGGGTCAGGAATATTTTAAACAAAAACCAGCACTGGGATGCTCTCCACTGGAAGCCTTTCAAACCAGTTTGGGAATTTATCAGGCCATTTTTCATATGTTTATTAGTCACTAAAAAGTTTATTTATTTATTTATTTTTGGTCTTTTTTTGGTTTCACCATCGTAAAATGACTTGTTTTAAATCGAGCACAAACTCTTTAAAAAGCCTGCTTTCGCATTTCAAAAACATGCAGCAGCACAACAAGGATTCTTTGATATTTATTAGTGGAAAAATCCTCATACACCCGAATGGGAGACATTCAGAAGCACTTCTATAACAAAGCATGGAACAATGCACTAATCACCAAAACTCGATATTGTGTTTCGAATTCAACAGGAGAACATGGGCTGTGCAGTCATCTAATCAATGTTAGCATGCCCCCTAACACAATTCACTAAACAACTAAATGAATCATTTTAAATCACTTTCATAAATCACCTCTACGTCAACCCACTTGCCAGATTTCTGACTCCAATTCTGTTTTTTTCGTTTTTGCTGAACAGAAAACAAATGCTTCAAGCAAAAGCTGACACTCCACAGATCCCATCAATGTATTTTATAATGCTCTATCTCAGTATGACAGGAAGATTTCTGTGTACAATGAAACAACAATTTATTGTTTTGATTACTCAGCAATGCGCTACATTGCGATTGAGCAACATAGATTTTAAATGCAGACTTCACATGGACTTTATGATGTCTCATTTCTTGCATGTTGAAAAGCATAAAAATGTCACACCTTTATCACGGAACCGGTCTTGTGTAGAATTTCAACATGTTCTCTTTGTCCTTGTCTGTGTGTGTGTGTGTCTGAAGACCTATGGGTACTGGTGATCCACCATGTTGTTACTGAGCTAAGAAGACAGGTTTGTGCCTGCAGTGTCAACGGCGAGATGGATGTCAGCAGTATGGGTTAAAATGTGTTTCTGCCTCCTGTCCTTGGGCATTTTTTTTCTTTTTTTTTACCTCATAGTGGGTTTAGCACACAGTCCTGGCCAGGGAGCACCATTACCGATGCCGTTTCGCAAGGGAGTTGTGGCAAATGTACCTAGATGTAATGCACAGCAGCTCAGAAGCTACAAAACTTCTCCCTCTTCACTTTGTATCAATGTTTTCTAATCCCAAAATGGTTGTACTCTCCTGTTTTCATCCAGACGCTCTTCAACAAATGCACACAAAAAAAAAAGCATCTGAGCATGAATAGTTATCTTGGTGTGAAGAGAAAAAAAAAAACTCTTGCAGTTGTGTTTCCTTATTCCATATCCATTCACCCCTGAAGACATGGGATGCAGTAAGCGATGCATTTCTGCATTTCACATGACATCCTAAATTTGCTGTGCTTTTTTTTTTTTTTTCCATCGTCGAGTGCATATGGAGGATTTGAAGAATCAGGCTTGACACCTGTTTTTCATTAATGCCGCACTCCTACATTCACTTTACATTTCTGTCAGATGAAAATGAACAACATTCCATGTTATGAGTACGCTGGCTTATTAGAGACAGGTATTGTTTTTCACTTCCCGAGTCGGGGTGCACATCAACACACACAGCAAACGGTACCAAGCAGAGTTTCGGCTAGGATTAAAAAAAAAACCCAAAAAACAAAACAAAACAACAACAACAAAAAAGAAAAAACAACTAAGAACAGACATTTTGGGTGTTAGCAATATGTTCATCTCTGGGACAGAGAACCCATCTCCTTCTCTGAGCGCAGTGATGTTATTGAACATTACCATCATGTCTACACTTGCCTATAATTGTTTGAAGAAACAAACGCGACACCTTCAGGCATTTGGAAATATTCCCAAGGCTAAATCGAACTGGTGCAGCTGCACGATTCTCTTCCACGCTGATTTCTTTTGACTTTCCAATCGTGTCACCTTTCCAGGTGTGTCCTTAAAATACATCCACGACTGTGTGACTCCAATTAACTCAAATGGGTCAGAGGTTCCCAAAGCCATGACATCATCATCTGAACTTTTCCTTCACTGTTTAAATAGACAGTAATCGTTTTTTAAGTAAACTTCTGAAATCAAAGAAAGTTACAAAAAAAAAAAAAGTATACTGAAATTTTCTCTGGCATTTATCAAATTGACATAAGTTTGGTAATGCTAACTAATCCAAAACAAGAGTGATTGGTCCAATTTAACTTTAGACAATGAGGAAAGAATGCAAATTCATTTTTACACAGTGGACAGATTGAAAACTTCTGCTTTCAACTGTATATTCTTTGATTTAAACCACTATATGTTTATGCTTGTTGTTCCACTGAAAGTAAATATCCACCACAGCCTCAAGTCTTTAGCAGCCGTTGAGTTTTCCCAGCAGCATTGCTTTGTTTTTAACTCCCTCTATGTTCCAAATGAATACGACTAGCTTACTTGCAAAAGTATCCCCAAAAGCATGATGCTACCGTCTGTACGACCGTGGTTTATTGCAGATGATATGGAGTGTTTCCCTCCACAGTGCATATGTGGGACATTAAATTTTGCTTTGATCAGACCAGAATATTTTCTGCAACATTCGGTGTTTCCTCTACATCATTTGAGGCAAGTCGCAAACAGGAATTGATGAATGATTTTTTTTTCTTGCTGCTTTTCCATTCAGACCAGTTTAGTGAAGTGCATGACTGACCATTCCTCTGGCCCAATCTGGGCTGTGGATCTTTTGCAGTTCACATTAAGGTACTAAAGGCCTCTTAGTTGTTCGTCTGATTAATACTCACTTGGTCTGGGCTGTTAATAGAGTTGGAAACGTACGTTATGTTTGGAGTTTGGCCATACTGCTCCCATTTTTTGGTAAGGTATCAATTTATAACCCTCCCTAAAAATTGTCAAAACTCTACGTTTGACCTGTCTTCTGCATTCTATTGTGTTCATGTTGCTGTTTCTTCATTAATGTTTGCTACCAAACCTTTGACATAATGGCTGTATGTATGTTGAAATGACTTTAAACACATTTTAACATACATTCAGCAAATAGGCAACATTCAAAGGCAATTGTGGCCTCGTACAACTGCACCTTTTCCGATTGTTTAAGTGTCATTTTCTGCTCACTTCACAGTGATGTGCTCCTTTGTCTCGCTCTATCCCATTGAATTCCAATTGAATACTCTAATGTCTATAGGATTTGAATACTTTCACAAGTATTCAAATTCTTGCAAAGTATTCAAATATGTTTTTGTTCAAAATTTCTCTGAAAGATGCTATTGCCACTGTGGCAGTTGTCTCAAATATTTATTTAGATGAAGGTAACATTCATATAAAGACAGCCTCATCTCATCCAACTTCTGTCAGATGTCCTTTCTACCTTAATGTCAAAAATAGCAATCTGCCAAATGTAAACATGAATAAAATGTGTTTGACAAGCCATCTGCCAGACCTTGTGTGACAGCAAGTACCAAAATAATCATGTAATAGAGACTATGCAGTGAGTCAATCTCTATATTCCAGATATTCTGCCTGTGGGTTCTGCTGTCTGTCAGTTGGACTCAAACAATAGATTTTTTTTTTCCATGTTCCAGTGCTGTTGGTGTGTGAATCATAAAGTTATTTTGGTAAAAAAAAAAGAAAAAAAAAAGAAATGCTTGTCATATGATATATCTTTATCACACATAAACCTCTCAAAAATAACTGGGAATCTTTCAACCTTGTTGGTCTGTGGTTGTCATCTTCACAACATGTCCTGAAGCCAAAAAAAAAAAAAAAAGACAAAAATAGGAATACCACAACACTGGTTTTTAGCGCCTCATGTTTCTGTGCATGTTTGTTTGCTTTATCCAAAATCAGATCCTGGATCTCAACCAGACAACCTGCACAAATGATTGCAGGATCAATCATTTGTACAGGTTGATTGATCCTGCAATCATTTGTGCAGGTTGTCTCATGCAGTTATTCTCCTATTTTTTATAGTTGATAAGATTGATCTATCTGCACAAATGATTGCAGGATCAATCATTTATGCAGACAGATCAATCTTATCAACTATATCTATTTCTACATGATAGATCAACATCATGGGAAAATAAAACCAAAACATTTGTGTGCATGTAGAAAACTCTTTTGTTCAAATGAAACCACATTCCTTTTATGATAATTGGCTTGTACTCGCGTCACGCTCTATCTAGTCCAGACACCCCAAAGTGCTTCACGCTACAATCACTTATTCTCCTATTCACCCCGGTGCTGGTAAGCAACATTGTTGCCATAACTATCCTGAAGTAGCCCTCTACTTATCTTTTCTGTCTTCCTTTTTTATGCGTAGGAGAACAAGAGACCAGAAACCCCCGGGGAGTTCAGCAGCACCCAAAAAGTCGGGTGAATCAGTGTGGCTCCATTGTCATGAATGTCGCTCCTGGAGGCCGTGCTCAGTCGCCATGCTAACTCCATGCTAACTTTTGGCAAGTGGTAGTTCTGACCTCCTTCATTACTGTCATTGGTTTCACCAAAGACTCAACACTTGTCCTGAAGACAAAATGTTCTTACTGCATTTGTGGCCAGTTGCCTTCAGAGGAATCTGTAAAGTGGACAGCTAGCATGCTAGCTCTCCCTGTCACGATTGATCCAAAGGTGAGAAGTTGAATCTAGAGATCGCCACTTTTTGTTTTGTTCTGTTGAATGGATATGGGTGTTCACTGAATGGCATAGCAAGAATCTCCTATTACGTTATCTGCGTAGTTAACTTTAGTCCCTCCTTGTCCGTTGTCTGAGTAATAATCAGTCACTAGCCGGCATATCGCTTTCTGAAGCCCTTACCAGGACAAAAAATTATATATATCATGACAGAAACTGTAGATTGATAATTCCGATGGAGGAAGAAAGCCGCCTGGCTACCTTGTTGGGTCTGGACACCCTGGAGGCAAGAGCAGGAGGAGGAAGATGAGAACTAAAGTTAGCTCCATCTAGAGCAACATTCTCTATCTCTCCCTGTACCATTGGAAAGCAGGAGGTTGAGATCACCCCTGAGGTGTTACATAGACTGCTTCAGGCTTTTCTTTGTGTTGAAAACATTAAACTCCTCTTTGCTTCAAGTTAAAACACCCCCAGTTGCAGCTTACTAGCTGGGGATTGACGGGAAAACTGGACTGCAATGGAATGTTAATATTTGTATGCAGGATGAAAGATATATACTTTCAGATATACTACCTGTAATTTCTTGTCTTGCACGAGACTGCTGGTACCTGGCACATACTAAACAACTATTACAAAATGTAATAGGGCATGGAATTAATTTCTTTTATGATGGCTAGATGTGTTTTTTATATAACTCACCCTGAAACTAGAAGTGTAACAATGCTGGGTTTATGAAAGCACTTTTGGTATCTTTCTGTCTCTGAGGTTATTCTTACTCTTATAGAAAACATGTCAGTTCGAGGTATTTTCAGTCACTCTGAAGACATAATTCAGAAAAACAACTTCACTTCCTATGTGATTCACAAAATTTCACTTTCAAGAAAATGTGTGATGTCACACAATGACAGGCCGTTACATCCTTCACTTTGACAAACCTTTCCATTCCTATTGTTTAAAATCCTTGTTCTCAAAGTTCAGATCAAGTATCACGAGTGGTAATTAGGCCACAATTATGATTCTATAAAGGCTATCTCTAAAAGTTTAATACAAATAGCGAGTAAACCTTTGTAAGCTTTCATGAGATGCAAAGCAGAAGAACAAACAGATAAAACCACAAGTTGTTAAAACACACAAATCTGTTGTTTAGTTACAGCTATTGACAAACACAAAGAATATCCCAAAGACTCCTAATGGTCACTGACAGTGAACCAGGAACAACCAACTTAATGGAGGCACACGTTACAAAACTCACTGTCATTTGTTTTTTTTTTCTTTGTCTAACAACCAGTAACTACTATTAGCAGCACAACTCAATGAAAAGTATTTCTTTTTATGGTGGGCATTCACATCCTGTGGGAACATTAACAGAGGTTAAATCTTTGTGGCTCTATTTCAAGCAAATAGAGCCAAAAAAAAAGACATGTGAACATAAACATCAGCCATTTATAAACTTTCAACGTTTCACACAAATATTGGAAGATTATGACTTTGTCAAATGAATTTCCAACTTCAGGGGAACTCCTTGTTTATTTTTGTAACTTCAGAAATGAAAAAAAATAATATTTTAATTACCACACACACACACACACACACACACACGCACACACCCACACACACACACCCACCCACACCCACACACACACACACACCCACACACACACACACAAATAAAAACTTCCCTGAAACGAAGCACAACACATTTTTGTTCTTTTGTTCACCTATAGGACAGAATGTTCTATGCAGGAAAATTCAAAGTCCTGTTGTTTTACTGTTTTTGAAATCTAAGCGTCTAGCAGGCATATGACTAATATTTACTTGTACTAAGGCAGTACAAGTTTTAACTTCATTTAGATTTATCTGCATTAATCTAATTAATTTATCTTTGATCATTGCATCATTTTAAAAGTTTAAGTAGGAATCGCTCAGATTTAAATAGTTGTATCTATTCTAACGATGCTAATAGATGCTTAATCAAACATACTTGGCAGAGGTCTGATTCATTAGCACAGGAGAGTGCTGTAACCACAAAATATGCATTATTGACCCTTTCCAAAAGGCTGGCCACAACTCCAAACATGACATTTTCTATAACTTACAGAGGTTGAGAGTTCAAAAGGATTAAACACAGTGACTATGAGCAATAGTTTCAAACTTCCTGTTATCTAAAGGAGTTTCCTCCATTAGATATGTTAGGTCAAGTCACTTACATATTTCTTCAAACTGTTTCACTAGTTTGAAGAAATATCTCAAAGATGCGTATGGGTTTACGTAGCATGGAGGAGAAAGTTCACAGAATTGCCGGGGTTTTAAATGACCAGCAACCACCAAAGTCTGACTCTCAGTTGCCTTTGTGGAAAATAAAGTTAACTTTTAAAGAAGCTTCTTCCACCATTTACAGAGTAGGAAAAGATTAGATTTCCGAGTTTCTGATTGGAAGAAGTTAGCAATCTGACAATTTCCAAAGCATCGCAAATTTTTGACTCGCTACAATCCTTTGGACATCTAAATATTGTGCAAGCCAGGCCAAATAGAAGGAGCCCTGTAAAGTTTTTCACATGTCATGCAAAATTTACGTCAATATTTAAAGTGACGTTACCATGAGAATTTTGTGAACATTTGGATGAATAAACATTTTGCTCACAATAATTTTCTACGCATTCCACAACTGCTCTTTGCTATTTTCAGCACAGGATTTTAGGAGTACATGCTTTTTTTAGACACACAGAAATAATTTCTTGCAAAAAGAAACTCCACCCCACTCCCCTTTCACAAAAAGTGATGTTCGAGTGGTGTGGATTTTTTTTGTAAACGTGTGTATATTTGTTTGTTTATGCATGAGTGAGTCATGATGACAGGGTTGCTGCTCATGAGGCAGCCGCTCTGGCTGTGTGACAGAATGAGGTCGCCCCACTGCTGAATGACACGCTCGCCATGTCAGCCTACTCTTTTTTTTTTTTTTTTTTTGCTCAAACACACGCGCTCCCACATTTGATTGTACACACGGTGCCCTAAAATATGCCAGCTTGGATAATAGTAAAGCCTTTGGCTGTAAAGTAAAGTCCTCTCTCAAACATCAAGGAAGCAGAAGAGAGAGATAAAGAGCATGTATGTGCAATAAGATGATTATGTGTGACTCTTTGCGGAGTCACTAGAGAAACACTCTTCCTGGGTATTTATTTATTTTTTTGCTCATTCACAAACTGTTACCATGTCATATGGGGTTTTGTTTGGAATAAAGCGCAAAGATTGCAAGAAAGAGCTTGAGCAAAAGCAGACTTTGTTATTGTTCTTTCAAACAAAACCTTAAAAACATGATTTCGCGTGCATGTGGGGGTGTAAACGTTTGCCCTTGAGAGCATGTGACAATAAGCATGATCCTTTTGGGACGATGTACTCTCTTGTTCAACTTACAGTGTCTTTGCACTTCTGCACATTGTCAAAGTAATGCAGAAAGCAAGCAGAAAATTTTTCTGAGTGTGAAATTGTGGGGGAGGGATAACGCGCATAAATTGCTTATTATTGTAGTAGTTGTTCGGCAGCGAATCGTACAAATGCACATGACTCCTCATCGCACCAAATAAACGTTGCTCAAAAGTATATATATATGTCTCCTACAGATACAAAAAGCATTAATGTTAGAAATGCTGTCTCGGAACATTTCTGCAACAACACGACAAACTTCTGACAAAAATCACAACTTTTCAAACAGACCTCTGTCAAAATAATTCGACCCGGGCCTGTAGGACTCTCAGACCATGGGAAACAGTACCGTGTCAGACTAGAGAAATAATCCATGTCAGAGTAGCTTGTTGTGCAAAGTGTTTGCTAACAATTTAATATACAGAAATAATAATCATTTTTCAGTCTTGCTTTACAAATAGCTGCATGTCTTCTTGAAATCCAACATTGGAAGTTCAAGGGATTTTTTTTGTGTATGCATAAGTCACTCAACTGAAAATCTAACTCGGTATGATGGGTCAGTTCATACATCTGTAGAAATATCTCAACCCTGGAAAATATTCCAGACTGAGGTGTTTTTAGTCCAGCAGTTTTCAGGGCAGGAAGCGTAGAGAATGAATGAAACCAAAGACACAAGGGGGGGAAAGATCTCATTATAATTTAGTGCAATTATTTTTGTTTGCTTGGTCAATCTGTGAAGTTCTATTGATTATAAAAGACTAAAGGAAAAAAACACTGTTGGTTTCTGTGCTGCAGACTGACGTTTGAATTTAGCACCTACCTCAACAACTATAGACGTTTTTAAACTAGGAAATGAAAAATAGTTATAGAAAGTCCTGCATTTACACAAAGTTTAATCCAGGTTCAGCACAAACATTCTGTGTGCTTCTCTTTCCCTTAAAGAAATGTGTCACATGGAGACAAAGATACACATGAACCATCAGGCCAAATCACGAGCCGTTGCGGTAACTGCTGCCTCAGGTTAAGGCCTCCACACTTCTCAGATATTTTAGATAATTGAACAAATTATGTATGCCTCCGTGTCATGTTCTTGGGAAAGTGTGGCTTCAAGCATCAGGCACTTACCCTTGTCCCCATTATTAAAATTGAAAGTTCATTTTGTTTTCTTTTTTTTTTGTTTAGCTACTCAGGCATCATTAGTCACCAGGCAGACCTTCCGCAGGCTGCGCTAGCGTCTGTTCAGCCAACCAATCGCAGGGCAGAGAAGCTGTAAAGCCAATCATGAAGAGTGTCTGTGTTACATAGGCATGGGTCAGAGGACTGAGCAGGCATCGAGTCTCATGTGAAAATTTTTTTCTGTAGGTAATTATTTCACGTTTTGATTTTTAATTGAGGCACTTTTTCTGGCACAGATGTAACATTTAAAATGTCAAAGATCAGCTGAAGTTCATCTCTGCCGCTAAGCATGAATGCATTTAGATGCACAATCTCATTGATGCTGAGCAATGTTTTCCCCCCTCACATTAAATTACTGTTTCATTCCTAATAAGACGGTATTTGATTTATCCCACTTACATTTCTGGATCAGTTGATGTAAAGATTATGGAGAAAGGAGTTAGGATTGTTGGAATTTGTTCATTTTTTTTCTCTGTGCACCATAACAGAATATTGAAATCTTTAAATTTAGAGCAATTGTATTTAAATACATGAAAAAAAAAGGCAAATTGCAATTTTTGGCATATGTAAAATACCACCAAGGTGGACATGGATGTGCAAAGACCTGTAAATGTCTAGGGGTGGCCAGACTACAACATGGAGACCCCTCATGTAGTCACATTGTGCAAATATGCAATAATTTATTTACTAGATATTTTATTTTAAATTTTAATGCTAAAACAGGGGGGCTTAGAGTAACTTTGGAGGGAACTTTATGCTTAAACAAACTCCTCAATGTAACGTACGCTGCTTACACAGGCAAAAGTATGGCTGCTGGAATGAGCAGAAGAGGATTGATGGACAGCATAGCATACTGGGAATCTGTACTTGTTTGTTTTCTGGGTTCACCAATCACAAAGAGGCACTGTATTTTTAAACATAATGTCCAATGACATGAGTCACGACATTGTGCAATGCTGCGTTTTTTGTTGTTGTTTTTTTTCTGCTTTTCCTATTGTTTTTGTCTGTTTGACACAATGTTCACCTGTTCATGCATTCATTCACATTCTGATAGTGGCAAGCAACCAGATTGGGATTGGGAAATTCAACCTTCCTAGTCCTAAACATAGCGTTGGCGATCCAGCCAAATTTGCAGTACCATAATTCCGCCACACTTTGCGGTATCTGAAAAATTTGAATGGTTTCCATAACGGGAAACATTGTGCTTACCAGCCATTATTGGTTTATTATGGTAATTTTACCCCCGCTGTAGCAGGGAGTAAAATCAATCTGAGGGGCAATCTTAAACTGTAAAAACTGCAAAAATAACTTGCTAGATATTGAAAGCTCCAGTTGTTACAGATAAATAGGCAAATATATTTAATCACAGGACATTTAAAGATGTCCTGTGAAGCAAAAATATCCAGGCTGAAATTTTAAATTTAAATTCTTTTGCAAGGCAGTGTGTGCACCACTGATATATCACCGTATTTAAGGAAAACTGTTACAGTAACTCTGCTTAGACGACACTATTTTCATATGGGTCGTAGTGTGCCACATAATTGGAGACAAGTATATTCTTGCAGAATGCAGAATTTTTTATGCTTGTTTTACGGTTTAGTAATAAAACTGTCTGTGAAGTGCCAGCCTGTGCCCTCCTTCCTTGTGAATTGTGGATGTGGGCAGAGGATAAAATGCTACTGCAGCCTTTGCCTGCATGAGAAAGACTCCCTTCTGGACACATGCCACAAAAACAGCAAGGCTTGAAATTGAAAATTGGGATCCATCATCTAACAGTGTCCACAGAGTGGCTCCAAAGTGATGATTGAGAGCTCTGTGCAATACCCAATGGATTTCTTACATGAAGCATCTGAGGGCTTTGAGGTCTGAAGAATTGAACACTTAGCCTGAGGAAGAACTATTTGCACAGCTATAAAGCTTTTCTTGTTGCTGCTGTTATCTTTACCTGTGGTGCGTGATTGTAACCGGTGGAGTAGTGAACAAGCAAATTGAAAATTGTTGTACTTTGCTGTGTTTTTTTTTCCTTTCTTTTTTTCACTTCAGATAATCTATGCTGCTTTGTTTACCCCATCTTCAAGTCTTGTTCATAGATTTCTGCTTTGCACAGTTTTGGCTTTTCTTTTAAACGCTACATCTAAACTCAATCTTAGACGATTCCGCAGTGCTCTCCATATTTTGGAACATTTGAACAGCAAATCTCTAAAGCAGTCTGGAGAGAAAAAAATTCAAATAGTATGTTTTTGTCACCTGCAGCAAAACAAAAAAGGGACACGTTTGTTTTTGCTTGAGAAACAATTAGATGGGATGTGATAATTTAAGGCCAAAAAAGTGAGCAATCCACTGGCGTCTATAGGGCTTCACAGCATCCCTACATGAAACCTGCCTTTTTCCCAAAGGCATCATGTCATGATGAATTCACATAAAAAGTCGACAGTGATTTGATAGCTTGCTCATAGGGCCGAGAAATAATTGCCATGTAAAATGTCTGTATTTTATATGAGCCATGTGTGGCCATCAACAGCCTGTAGGGATCAGGCATTATACCATTGCTTGGACAATTCATTTTTGTTAATGATTTTTGGATTGATTGGCAATGGAAGAGGGTTTGTTCTCAAATGCCAAATCCTGCCCCAGCCATCTGTATGTTGCAGCTGAAATCAAGACTCCTCTGATCAGGTAAGTCAATTGTTATTCTACAATTTTGGTGAATTGAACCACTGGTTTCCTTTGTTTCCCAGTATGTTATTATTGGGATTATTAGGTAACCCTGCTACCACGGCTAGAGGATTTTTCTAAACTTTATTTTATTACTTATATTTTAGAGTTTTTTTTAAATGTAAATATTTCTTTGGCGATTATATCTGTCTTCTGCTAACCACAGTGGGCACAGACATCCTTGCAAGCTTTTTGTGCCTGCTTTTTAAATGTGCTAAATGGATGCAAAAACAGCAGATAGTTCAGTTTAAATAGGTCGCTACCTTTTCATATCCTCTTAGAAGTATTTTGTACTTTCATTTTGTTGCACCGCCACCATTCAGTCTTGCAGTTGAAAAGCACTGAAGATAGATACAGTATTTTTTTCCCCCTCTAAGTCATGTTTCAGCTATTATAAAATCATTTCGTAAACCCTCTCAATTGGTGCTAATGCTTTGTCTTGCCCATCTTTGGTGTTACATTAAACTGGAGGAGTGAGGACAATGTTCTTTTCTTACTGTAAAAAGTGTGGTTTGCATTTCAAATACAGCCTGATTAGGTCACAACCTCCCTCACCCTCCTAACAGCAAGGCATAATGTGCAATTTGGAGATGTGTGAGCTTCTCCAAAGCTTAGTTGTCCCTTGGACAGTTTTTATGTCAAGGGTGCAACATGTGTGGCTATCATGGAAAGCACTTCATTAAATACTGTGATGATCAACCTGCACAGAAGTGAGTGCCATTAAATCATTAGATCGCTCTGACACAGATCTGCTGTCTGCAGTATAATAGACCATCCTGAAGTTTTGTGTAAATTCCAAACAGTCAGATAACTCTTACGCCACATCATGAATAATAGGAAGCACACTGTGTTCTTGATGAGATCGAGAAGACGAGGGTCATGTTCCTTAATGTTTGAAGTCTCATTTCAGCGTGAATAGGATTTTCGTTGGTATCCCAAGCACAAAAATAACAGACTCTGAACAGGAAAAGTCTTAAATATGTGTCCTCTGGATGACATGGAATATATTGCCCCTATATGACACATACAAAGCATATCTCAACATTGCTTTTTTTAAACAACCAGGGTTGTTAAATATTTTCTACTTGAGACAGACAGAATATGCCATGGTTAGAGAATAACTATAACATTCTGTTCTCTTCTTATTTGAGTTCTGCTTGGCTCCTGACACTTTAAATAATGTAGTCACTACGAGGTGCTCTCTTGATTCTGTATAAATTTTTAAAGTTCAATAAATGTTCTTACCCACTGCCCATACTTAATGGAACCCACGGCTATTTTTACAAGTCTGGATCTGGAACAGTGTTCAGGGCTGTTACGGTACATATACCATTTCTACTCAAACCTTTGTTCTGTCCTTATTGGATAATATCTTATAATGTTTTTTTTTTTTTTTAACAAGAGTTTGCTTTTCCGATTTTTTTTTAATCAAAAGTACAGGCCATTTGCCTTGTGTCTCTCCCACTGGTTGTATTTTTCCGTCCTTTGCTGCAACATACTCTAGCTAAATCTTGGTGAGATTGGATGTAAAGCCAACAATTTTCAAGTCTTGCCACAGATTCTTTGTCAAAAAGGTACTTGAGCTCTTTGAGTGTCTCTTTCGGAACCAAGCTTGTGAAAAACTGATTTTAACCATTCTATTGTATCTCAGGTGTATTGTTTAGAAAGAAGGTGTAGAAGAAGGAAGGTGAACTTCCTCCCAGTCTAAAGTCTTTTGCAGTCTTTTTACAGGGCTTTCCCACCCAGTAGTTAGCAGACAACGTTTGTTAGCACTGTATTTTATTAGAAGATATTTAATCAAAAGAGTACGTGACACGTTTCTTAAGTTTTTATTCATGTTGAAACGATGACAAGCTTGTATTGTCTTTCTTCTCCACTTTATAACGATGCATTACTTTGTGTTGGTCTGTGACATACATCCTAATATGACAAACTTTAGGAGATTTTGAAGTTCTTTTTTTACAAGACTTTGCATAAAGTATTAACTACTACACATATTTGCTGAATTAGGTAAGAAACAAGTTTTTATTCAAGACGTATGCTCACCAGAGAGAAACCCCGTTTTTCTCCACTATTTTGTGAAGACAGATTGAGCAAACCCAGAGGAAAATCACAGGAGACTTGAGAGCTGATTGTGCTATTCAATGGAGGCATTATTACAATCAGTCCTCTGCCAGAAATGCAGGCGAATTACTGATGGGAAGTCATATAGAGATGGGACGAACCAAAAACAAGAAGCCCAAGGAAATGCTGACAATGTCCATTATGTATTCTGTCTGCACCATTGAGAACTTTTAATTTGTTCAACTGTCATGGCTGACTACATCTTCAAACCTCGAGTTGTCATTAAAGGAAGTGGAAGGCACTTTTGAGTCCTTGTGGTCGCCCAAATATAAATGTGGGAAAGTGATTTATTTTTTTCTTTCTCCTCAATCTTCTATTGACTCAATGGAGTATCATAGCAGTTAGTTTTAGCTTATGTCTCCAGAGCTGGACTGAGAGTGTGTGGGAGTGTGTGTGTGTGTGAATAGCATGGGGAAGAAGCGATGGGAGAAATTGGGCTGTCTGGCAGTATTATAGCAGCTATCAAACCCCGCTGCTGTGGCAGTCCTCATAATCAGAGCCGGGGAGGCAAATTGACTGCTGAATAGATTGTGGAAATGCCCTGTCAAAACTGAATAGAACGCTGCCTGGAAGCTCGTGACATCGCAATTTTTTTCTTGTCCAAATTATTCATTGTAATGGGGTGTTTGGGAGGGTACTAACCTTTGACACATTAGGGATGTGTCATTTATTTACACTAATGCGCTCGATCTTGGTCAGAATCTGTGCTCATAAACAGAGAGACTGAGCAAGACAAAAAAAGAGGAGATGGGATGAATGCGTTACCTCGTTTGACACAAACCACTGTGGGGGGATGTTATGATTAAAACAAATTTGCTCTAACAATTGAAACATGGCATGAAATCAGTCTAAGTAGCACCCCTGAGGGTCCTCCTTTAATTAAATCACCTACCTTTATGCCAGCTTAAGGATCCACATATGTTCATTCTATTATGTGCAACCTATAGCAAAAGCAAGGCTAATAAAACCTGACATCAGCTCAAATGGGCTAAATGAGTTCATGGCTCGGCACACTGCTCACCATGCTAAATTGGCTAAATCCCGATCTATGCAGATATTACTCATCTATTGGTTTCATCCAGATCATGTCAGATGTTTTTATGCTCCAACACATCAATTGGGGCAAGAGAGCCTGCTCCCCTTGAGTGCGTTTGTTTGGCCTCCAACACCTGACCGAGCGGGCTAAATGGCCTGACTTTATAATATTGAATTTGGCAGGTGAAGAAATTAAGTTCAACCTTGAATGATTCGGAGTGGTCATAATTTTCCTTGGATGACAGTTGTGGTTTCCTGTCGTGGTGCGGGGCATGCTGTTTAGACAAGAGAGTCTGCCTGCCACAAAACATTTAGGGTAATAAAGCTTTGGCATTCCACCAGTTTAAAGTAAACCTGACAGCAAGGGCACATGAGGATATTACGGCTTGTCTGGAGGATTTATGGCATATTTAGCTCAATGTGATGAGTGCTCATTACTGTTAAATAATTTTGGTCGGAGAGAAAGTGCCGGGAAAACATTATTTTTCCCCACTTGTGTAACAAGGGTTGTACTTGGTATTTAAAGTGACACCAGCCAATATCTCTGACCTTCCATTTCCTTTTCTAACATTGAATAGAGTCAAAATTTTGATTCTAGATTTAGTTTAAGCTTAGTTTTAATTAGAAAACTAATTGGTTTGATTAACCATTCCAGAATCAGGTATTTTCTGTTTGTTATACTATTTCTCTTATTCTCCTCTTCCAATAATTTCTTGTGAAAAGACCAGAAACACTTAACGACCTCTGATATCAGAATTATTTTCCATCAAGATGCACCAACGAGTGTATTTGATAAATTTCTTGAAATGTGCCATTATTTGAAAACATAAATGTAATAACTGTAAATAATAACTACGGTTGTTCAGTCTCCTTACAAGACTTTCATAGACTTATCTTCTTTATCAGTTGACTCAGCTCTGTTATGGAAGATAGTTTGGTAAAACCTCTAACAGTAAAAATTCATGCAAATATTCTTTGTGTGTGAATCAAACGAGCAATATTGTCAAACTAAAATATACCAGTTCTTTACTTATTAGCTCCTTTGAAAGCTGAGTCTACATGAGTCTCTGCTGTATAATCAAAAGGATCAAGTACGGCACAGATCTAAGGCCATTTACAGCTTACACTAGGGTTTTTGTTGGTCTGATTCCTTGAACAAACCCTTTTTAATCACCTGCTCTGTCTTGCATTAGAACTTCTTTTAGTTTAGAAATATTGCCAAGGTGTTACACCCAAAAGTTGGCTAAAAAAAACAAAGCTAAACTAAATTCATGATTAAAATTATTAAAAAGAAAAAAACAAACTTGAACCAGTTAATGAGGAAGATCCAACTCAGCCCAAAGAAATTAATCTCTTTGCTTTGAGTTTTCTCTAAGTAATTCCAATGATATCGATTTTTAACTCTGGCTTAATACTGTCCTCCCTTAAACTTCTTTCCTACATTCACACTATCTTCTGTCCACTTACCTGTGGTCCGACTATTCTTCTTTCTCCTCTTGCCATAAAGCAATCTCAAACTACAATCCCCGAGGCCTGCAACTTTTATATGCGTCCCTTGTCCTACACGCTTGAATTGATGGCAAACCTGCCTCTCTAGCATGCTATACTGAGCTCTGCTAAAGATCAAATATGGGAGCCACTTGTGCTAAAGTAGAGATGTATCTTGAAGTTGCAGGACACCGGCCCTTGGAGACTGGAGTTTGAGTCTACTGCCATAAAGCAAGGAGCTTACAACGAAGGGCAATCAATGGTCATTTTGTAGTTACTCGGTTTGTTAGGTGTTGCACAGGAAGGTCAATACTGGAAAATTGTGGAAAACCTATTAGAAGATAAAAACCCCTTGGAACTATAGATTCAGAGCTTACCCACTGCTTCCCACGCCAAATTAAACATATACAATATTAGCAATATCTTAGTTTTAATAAAAATACCGTCAATTCCAAATAATTGTTTTAACTTTTTTATTCCTTTTCTAATTGCTTACATCAGTGCAGAATAAACTTTTACTATACTAAATTGTTAATGAAGTCACAACTTTTATTATTTTAAAACAAAAGTGGTATGTTATCTAAATTTAAGTAAAGCCCTTATTTAAAATATGAAAAATAAAATTATTATTGAAAGTATTATTTTGTGTTCAGATTTGGTCATACATAAAATAAACTACACTTACATGGCATATTAATAGAATATTGTTTAAGAGAACAACACACTGGACTAAACCAGTTTATATTACTTCCTTTATCTTTAAATAAATGCTTGCAGGCCAATTCCAATCACAAGACTTTACCTAAATTGCATGCAAACAAGTACTTGGATATTTTTTATAATTCTTATTAATCCCTAAGATGTACTTTTGCAGGGTTAGAGTGCAAAAGTATGGCACAGTTGGCCATATTCTCCATTTTTTCCATGTGTGTACATGAATTCTCACCAGTGTCCTCCCTTATTCCTGGTTAATTAGCCTTATTTTATGTGGTGTGCCAGGGAATATCTGCCCATTCGCTGCCACAATTCTGGCAAAATATGTGGGAACAGACAAAAATAAAAAGAGAAAATAATTGTTTGGTAGACCTGAATAATTCATTCTGCAATCCAAATCGAAATTTGGAATTCATTTTTTTCCGAGTGATTGATTTTTTTTTTTCTTTTTATAAGCTACCAACTTACCTATTTAATAGAATTTTAAAATGGAAAATTTGCACCATGTTACATGTGAATGATGTCCTCCATAATATCCGAATGGTCAAGATGAACTCTTTTTGTCAGAAGCAATATGCCAATTTTATACCCTATTTTCAGATAGACGGTGAGTCGCATTGTGAAGAAAAATATTTTTCTCACCATTGGTAGACAATAAAGACAATCTGTTTCCCAGGATTGCACCCTCAGAATGTGTCCTTGATGGTTCCCTTCCATCACAAATCTTCTGTTCCTTCCTACAACCCTGCTTCAATTTCAGCTCATATTTCAAACCCATCAAATGATTTCCAGAGTCATTTCAGTAAATATGAGACATTATATTGAAGATAGAGGTAGCGGGAAGTATACATCCTCCCTGGATATCATGTAATCGTAAGAAAGCTTTCTGCACCGAATGTTTATGTTTGTGCTTCAGTGCCTCTTTGGGCCTTTAATCACCGCTCCTTAGCGAGACCACTGATTTCTCATTACTGGCTCCTCGGAGCTACTGACAGACACATGCTGGGGACAGGGAATGACATGAGCCCCCCAAAATCTCATTACCACCAAGTCACATAGATGGGGGAATGACGCAGAATATTCACTCCTGCACCGTCTTCATTACACGTCCCGCTGTGTAACTGAGGAAAAGAACTGTTTGAAGACAAATGGTCTTTCCATTCTTCGACGACTCATGAGCCACATTATCAAAGTTCACAGTACCCTTACCTCCTGCGAATGGGTAACTGACATTCAATTGAGAACTGGCATTACAGTGCGTTGTATTCATAAAGTTTAAGCTTTTGCATGTTTTGTCACGTTGCAACATCACTGGGATTCTATGTGATCAAGTATTGCTTTAAAGTGGTAGGAAACCCCGCCCCCCCCAAAAAACAACCTTTTTATCATTTTTATGAGTAAACACCTAAAAGATGTGGTACGCATTTCCTGATTTCCTCATCCTGACGAATGACCCTGGTTTCCAAATGAAAGGCAGATTTTGTTTTCATCTTAGAAGAGGACTCTGGACCAGTAAACAGTCACTCATTTTGTGGACTCCATTTACATACATGACTTCTGTAGGCAAATTTATTTCACAAAATTTTACGTTATCAAGAAGAGAGTGGTGGAAAGAAATTTATGCAAGACTTTTTCCATTTATGCTAATATAAAAGTAATAAAACTAAACATGTTTTCTTTTCAAATTTGTCATTTTGTGTTGATGAATTAGTTAAAATCTGAAAAATTGAGATGTGCAGTTGTCATGTTAGTCATACATGAAGTTACAAGAAAGATAAATTTTTCTCTGTAAGCCAACATTGCTAATTGGTTTTGGGTCAGGGTCAATTCAGGGGCTGCAGCCATCATCAGCTTCTGTTTGATGAAAGATGCTCAAAAAATAAATCTCTCAGCAATGTGTTGACCTTCTGGTGGCCTTACAATACTTGACTTAATGAGTAACAAGCACTAAAATTAACACTTCACTATTATTATCTTTGAGATTGAATTTAGGTTCTAGATGAAAGTGCTAAGAAGTGCCATTTTTCAATATTACTGCATTACAACTAAGTCAAACAAATGGTTTAATTGAGCTGCATTTATAAAAAATGTGCACAAATACATGATTATCTTAAATTTCAAGAATGGCTTCACAGATTAGTTAAGACAGTGGCTCCCAAAAATGTTCTGGGTCTCCTATGGATTACAATAACCTCCCCACCTCCCTCAAAAAAAAAGAAGAAAATCAACATGGCACACAGATTGTTCAACCAGACATAAACCTACACAGATAGTTTGTTTTCAAACTCCACTGAAGTTTATTTCACACTTCAGGTTGCAACAAAACACACTGCAAACCATCTTTACAGTGAAACACTTTTGTGCAACTGCATTATTTTATTTTTCCCCATTCATTTCATACCGCTTCCTGCGGCTCCTCCCCCCTGCAAATTGCACTGTGCCCCCCATAGGGGGCGCACCTCACACTTTGAGAACCACTGAGTTAAGACAATCAATCTTACGGAATTAAAGAAAATAGAATCTAAGGTCAAAACAGCATCATGAATTATCTTAAACACAAAAGAAAAACACACACTGTTAATTTGTTTCAAGCATGTTCATAGATAGATTTCATTTGAAACTAGAAAGTGTGCATTTCCTGTGAAAATGCAAGTGTGAATGCTGAATGCTTTTGTTTAAGATGCCAACAAAACCAAGTCAACTGCTGAAGACTTGCAGAAATTCAAGAATTAAGGCAGATGCACAAGAACAAATTATAATCCTGCAAAGTGCCCAGTTATTAAAACAGAAAAAAAAAAAACTGTTAAAGTAAAAGCTTTTGAATAATGGAAAAATTCAACCTAAACAGTAAGGTCACCACAGATTATAAGGTGAAATTATATAAAAGGCTAAAAGCAGCTAAAATACTAATAGTTGCATCTAGGCTTCCACTTGCATGTTGAGTTGCAGTAATATATTCTATGCAATGTAAAAAACACTCATGTAAAAACTAAAATTTGAAAAAGATAGAAACGTTCCCCTATTCCCTCAAATAAAAACGGTGGGTGAATGAAATCCATACCTTTTATGGTTCCTGAGAGAACATTTATTTGGAGGCATCATTGGCACGTTGATTACAAAAAAACATGCCACATGCAGCACGAAGGAAACGATGTCAAAAGCTCAAATTATTTAAAC
Organism: Poeciliopsis prolifica; assembly: GCF_027474105.1. Lineage (NCBI taxonomy): Eukaryota > Metazoa > Chordata > Actinopteri > Cyprinodontiformes > Poeciliidae > Poeciliopsis > Poeciliopsis prolifica. The sequence continues at coordinate 2,709,100 of NW_026562427.1, forward strand.
AGCACAAAAGCTGTTTAACTGCCCAACTTCAAAATGGCCACTGCCTTGAGTCCTCCATGACAGCCCCGAAAATGGATGATTGTGCTATTTTCACCATTCAATTTTTATACTATCAAAGTATGCAGGAGAAGAAGCATGGCGAAATTTACGGAACAACCAGAAAGTGGAACTCAATAGTGTGAATGACTACAGCATTCAATGGGTAGGGCGGTAAAGTGGAGGGACCAGTGGTTCCCTGCCCCCCGTTTCCAGTCCAGACTTGTGGGAATAATGTATTTAGTGCCCACAGATTCTTTATTTTTATGGAACATGATCACTATTATTATTATGCTCACTACTATTACCTCTAGCAACAGTGGCCATGCTGCTGACAGTGATGTCATCAGCATGATTTCAAATTATGTCTGTCACGAGGCAATTCTAAGGATGACCAGAGTCCATGACATCACTGACCAGTTAATTCTCTGGTGAGTTAACACAAAATTCATTTGGACGTTTTAGCTCAGCTCAAAAAAAAAAAAAAAGAGTGACGGAAGCTCACAGAGTAAAGTGGATGTGAGACCGAAGGTTTCTTCATGGAAAAAAGTCAAAAGAAAAAAAAGTAAGAAAAGTATTCTCCAACAAAGTCCGTCATGGTCTACGAAGCCCAGATTACAGAAAGAGGAACTTTCTCAGTGAACTTCTTTGGTCGAGTCGGGACTGTCCTCCAAGTCCCTCGGAGTCGGGATCGTCATCGGAATCGAGACCAGCCTTCGAATCCCTGAGTTGGTAGGAGTTGATAAAACAGTGGATGAATGAAATTCATACCTTTTACAGTTCCTGAGATATCAACATTTGTTTGGAGGCATCCTTAGCAAGATAACTACAAAAAAAAAAAACTTGCCACATGCGGCACGAAAAAAAAAAAAAAAAAACAATGTCAAAAAAAAGCTCAAATTATTCCCAGGTGTTATTTTTTGTTACACTGAATGGCAAAAAAAAAAAAAAAAGAGTCAAAAAAAGTAACTAAAATACATTTGTTTGTTTTTTGTGTAGAGTGACAAACATCCAAGAAAAAAAAAAAGAAAAACACGAAATGTGGAAGTAGGTCTTCATCACATTTAAATTAGACATAATTTTTATGTGGATGCGTAAGCTCCTAATTGCTGTGCAGACTCATTAGTCAGCCAATTTTCTAGTATTTCAAGTGGTCTCACTCACAAAATGACCAGGTGTATTTTCTCTCTCTTTTTTTTAGAATCGAATTCCTCAGACAAAATGCTAATCAGTATGCTAATCACACCTATTTAAAATAAATTGTGCCTTAATTAGTCTTGAGTGGTTTTGATCAAAAGGGAATGTGGGTGGGTTTTGCATGTTGGAGCAGGCTTTGGAGCATAATGGAGAGGTAAAACAAGGCAATAACAGTAAGCTGATGCATCCATTGAGGAAAGGAGCGTTCTCAGTGAGATATGGGGAGAAATTAGGATCCCGGAATATATCTTTTACTTTTGGATTGTGCACATCAGTAGCAAACCAAACAAGGAATGACAAACGGAGTGTTTCTTTCTCTTGCTAAAATGGCCCAAGAACTGATTCAACAGACCAGATACTCCGGCTAAAATAGTTGAAGGTGTCCTATCAGCAGACAAAAAAATACTGAACAGTTGTTTATGCGCACCAGACGTGGGTCATGGACCGATGAAAAAAGCAACCTGATGGCCTGATGTCATGTTTCATTTACATCAGAGAGGATGTCTGCTTGTCCTGCACACGCTATGAAAATCAAGCAAGTTTTTCCACACAAGAGGCACAGACTTTCTCCTTCTATTTTTAACAACTAGTTTAAGTTTTAGAGGGTTCATTTTCAACAACTCACTGAAAGATCCAGCACTTTAATATTTCAGGGTTTTTTTTTTTCTTTTCCAATTTAAAACATTTTTGGTAGATGTTTTTGACATCGTTGCTCTCTTGCATGATCCAATTTCCACCATCTCTCCACAAAGAAAGTGTTTCTTTTTGGAGACATGGCCTTATATTTAACTGCAGAATATGTCAATATACAGACGTTGCTGTGGTCGACCATCGTCAACATTCTTTCCATCTCGCAAAAAAAGACAAAATCTATGTCCTTTACTTCTGCCCAGAGTTTAGGAGCTATTTTTTTCTGTACAGGGTCGATGTGCTTCATTTTGTAGGCGGCATATCAAGACCAATAACTAGACTTATTAATCAATCTCCAAATAATTTTTTCCACCATATCGGTTATTTACTCTTTGGTTCCACGTTTGAAACCCATCTTATTCGCATCCCCCCCAACATTGTTCAGGATACATGCCTACCTGAGTATAATCCTGAGTAGGCAATTTTCATCTGAATACAAGGAAACAGTAGTGATCTAACATGAAACAATTTAGACAATAACTACAATTACTGGGCATCTTTGAACTATCTGACTGGTTTATGTCTTCCATAAATCACAAATCATTATTTCTCTGGGAAAGTGTTTCAGGTTGTTGAACACTTAGTGCTATATCTCCTTAGAAATTGGTCTCTTTCACATTTAGTGACTTTCACATAGGAAATGGTTACTTACTATGCTGGCTGTCAGAACATGAAAAGTGTATGACCCTGAAACTGTTGAGGTGACTCAGTTTTATTTAGATGCCTGTGAATACACTTCAACATTTTTTGCTACAAAAACTTTTATATCCAAGTGTCAAACATGTACGTATGCTTTCTGATCCACTCGAATAGACCTTGGATTGTAGCTTCCTTTAGCAATTACTATTTTGAATTTAATGGTCTCTCTCTGATGTTAAAAGTTTAACAAAATAGTTGAACTCTCAAACATTGAATGCCTGCGTCAGATACAAATTGCCAGTGAGATAACCTTGAGGTTTGGTCTTTAAGTGTTGAGTCATTTCTCCAGCCACGCACATGAGAAATGGATATTCAGAACTGCAGGTCCATTGACCAAATCTGGTTTTATTGAAAAGTGACAAAAGACTCCAAAAGTAAATCATGTCTTACTGCTTTATCCAAGACCATTTTCTTTTGTCAGAACCAGTAGGACCTCACAGGCCTTCCTCTTTTTAAAGTTTCCTTTCTCTTCTCCAAGTTTCAGTTCTAAAGTTAAACCAGACATTTTGAACTTCAAATTGTAATCCTGTTTGCTCTAAAACATAACAGATTATGACATCTGATCAAACTAAAAGGAGTCAGAGTGACTACATGGAGGTTGATATAAATTTATAGGATTACATTGAACATGTTTCATAAAAGTACACTGAGTATTGAAAATTGTGTTAAATTGAGGGATGTAACAAATAACATAAAAATTTCCCACTGCAAAAAAAAAAAAAAAAACAACTAATACCTAGTTAGGTTGAAAAGTACCACGTCAAATTTTTGTCCTTGTACAGAAAATGATGAGATGAAAATTCAGAACCCATTTGTGAAATATTTAGGCCTCAAACAATGAGTGACAACATAGTACTAATGTACTGCAAAGTTAAAAGTTAGAGCATGATTTAGAAAATTATTTACAGATGCACTCTGTGAAAATGTTGTTTTATACCAAAACAATAGTTGGACATGCACCCAGCCACAGATTGACCCTAAGCACACACAAAGACCTTTATTTTCTTTCAACACCACATGCAGCCTTTTCGTTTCTTTCTTTCTTAGGTTTTTCACCAGTTGTAAAATGGTAGGAGCAAAGAAGGTTTTTAACTGCATCTTTATTCATTTGGTTGCAGAGGATAAAACAGTCTGAACAAGTTGACCTCTCTTTCAATCATTCTACATTTGCATCTGAAAGGGACTTTTATACAATTCAAGTGGACTGAAGAAGAAAGTAAGAGGGTACTTTAGGAAGTATTGCCTTCCACCATTGTTCCTCTAGAAATATGATTTCCGTTGTTTAGCCTAATACAGGAGCACCAGTACATTACTTTTAGCAATTTCATCTAATCCTTTTTGACACACACTCCCTTTGTTTGAAATCTGCTATACGAAAGCATTTGCATGAACACAAGAGAAGCATCACCTGTACTGCTTTGTGTGTTGCTGCGGTATGATGTACTCAAGAATTCAGCTGTCTTGTACAGTAGAAACAGTAGCAAGAAACTTGTGGCATTAAATTATATACAACGGGTAGGATGTTGAAAGATGGAGGTAGGGGAAACGAACTGGAATATAAATTAATACTATGGGGGCAGGTGCAGCTGTAGTACACAACTTCCACTATTGTACTTGTAACCCAAGTAGTTCTTTTGGTGAGAGTTCACAAGCATTTAACATGATCATCATGTTTCCACCACAATGATGTTTCGTTAGTCTGTGTTGTGTGTGCTATCCTTGGCTTATCCTTTACTTTATTTGTATGTCCATGCTTCTCTGTATTGTTGCTGGTTCTGTTGGTTTTTTGTTAGAAATTTAAAGCTATACTGTTGGAAATATTAGTTTAATTATGCTCATTTTAATAATGTTTAACTAGCAAATGTTGAAATATTAGACTGAACATGATTGTTTTGAGTAAGCCTCAATTTAGGTTAGATTTAGACTCATGGTTTAATCAATACATAACAATCAGTACAAAATTTTCTTAGATATAATGATCACAATTTGATTAAAATTAGTCCATGTGGTAGAGCTTTTATAATTGATCACAATCTTAATTGTGTATGTCATATATTCATCTGAAAAATGTTTTAGTTCATTATTACCAAAGAAGCAGTACACTAATTAGAAAATATTGTGTAACAGATGTTTTGGTATTGAAACTGCTCATGTCTGTTTTATTAGAGTTTGAAGATATTATATAAAATGTGTGCCAATTTTTATTAATCAAAATGTGTTTGATGCACTGGATCAAAGAAGTCAGGAGAGCTCTATGCATGACATTGACAAACCTGGGGAGACGAGATAACAACGAGCAATAGGCAGAACCAGTCTGAAAGGATGAAAAACATGGATAGTTAAACTCTGGTCCTGCTTCCTTTGTGTTAAACGTTTCTGTATAAAATTAACGCCTCCATTGTTTTATACCCTGGGAAAAAGCACAGGGAGGATGGCTTGAACAGTGAATAAATCCATCTCTTGACCTTGGTAACGCCTGATGTATCTGCATGATGACATACAGGCAGCACGTAATGACGTGGTGCTGTTTGTGCGCAGGACACCACCTCTAAACAGTGCGTCAAAACGCATCATGTCTTGACATAAAAGTAGTTGAGATAAAACAGCTAGTCAATTCCTGTTTGCAGGTTATCTGTTGGTTTTCTAGCACAGTCCAAAAAGACGACTGTTTGGTTAGTTGGGTCGGTCTAAATTCTTCTAAAGTGTGAAGAATATTAAAGACAGTGCTGGGTTTGATTAATTCAGACAGATCATTTAAAAACTTCTTGCATTACTCAAGAGCTACCAAATCACTTTAAACAGCCTTGCAGCAGTTAGTTGTTGTTATTCCTAAAATAGGGGATTATAATTGGAGGGCATTAAGTGAGTGGCAGTTTAATTTTCACCATATGTATCACAGGCTCTATATACCCTGAAATGGTAGCCGGGGTGCAATCACCTGTGAGGACGCTCATGCTTGTCACAGATTCATTTATGATGATATGTCAAAACTGTGAGTCCAGGGTTGTGCTACATACATTTTTATTTTCAACTTGTTTATTGATTCAATCATTTTTTTTCTAAAGCTCAGGATATTTGAGGCCTGCAATCTCTGCTGTCATTACTTGCAGCAGACGAAGTTGCAATTACGAACAATCAAGATTTTGTTTTTTTTTTTCTTTCTGCAGGTGTGTGAGCATCTTTTCCTTGGGTGAAATTTCTCATTTTATCGTACAATTCAGTTGCCAGAGTTCTGTCGCTGAAGTCCCGGAGGTCAGACTGTTGACTTTTAAGCCAATTTAGCAGAAAATGTCACAGCAGTTTAAAATACATTTTGAGGTGATGTTGGCTTTCTATTTTTTCATTAGAAAAGAATATGTTAACCTTGAATGCAATTGGAACTATGGGGATTCTGCAAAGGTTATTTTTTGTCATGATTTGTGGTTGTTGAGTGGTCAGGCAGACATGGTAGACCCAGGTTATGGAGAGCAAATGGAGATTTAATGATGAAAAATGCAGAAATCCAGGCAGCACAGTGTGAGCAGAGCTAGTTGCAACTGGTAATCAACTGAAGGCAGGCGATGGACACAGGTGGGTCAAAATACACAGGGAGACAATCAGGGGAAATAAGGAACAGGTGTAACCAATCAAGGGGTAGACAGGACAACACCAGACTCAATTGACACAAATCAAAAATAAACAGAAAAAAACAAATGCTCACAGTGTTTTTTTTTTGTTGTTATTATTTGTTGAAACTGTTACTATGTTCTGACAGTTTAATATAAGAATACAAATTTCTCTCCTGGATGTTGTAAACATTGTATTTATCATGGCCAAGAACAAACAATTGTTAACTCACTCCAATGTTTGTTGAGCTAAACATAAATACTGCAGCAATGTAGTCTGCAAACATCACCTTAAATCTACTTAGCAACTTATTTCAAGGCGTAATTAATGTTTATGATTAGTGACTTTGGGAAATGTTTGTTTGGGGAAGCTTGGGGTAGCTCTTATTTCTGTGTGCATGAATCTGTCTCTTGCTGTCAGAGTAATGATATGTTCTTTAGTCTACAATTTCAAGGAGGGTTTCCAAAGTGATTGACTTGTGGCGTATTCATTAGGGGTGTAATAGTACCTAAAAATTTACCTTGTTCGATCAAAGTTTGGTGCCTTTTCAAAATGTTTCATTTAAGAAGAAAACAAGTACAACTGAGCATATTACAAAACAGCAACTACATCTTCTGAATTTATACAGGCGTTTTAGCAGATTCTTCCAGGATCATAAAACTATTTTTCTGGGTGCTTAAAATGTTTAGCTTTTTATTTCCTTTCATTCTTTAAGCAGACATTTTTATCCAAAGTGCCTTACAAGATGAGAACATAAAGCCGACAAACTTGGCTTCAGTGTTTTCCTCGCAGAGATTTAGTTTCCTTTGTAAAATTTTCACTTAGATTTATGCTGCATTTGGCTGGCTTCCCATCTATTCATGACTTAAATTAGTCTTTATTTTCTTTTTGCTTGGAAATAGGAAAATGTAATAGGAATTTCGGTGAGAATAAAAATACTTTACTTGCCTTTGATCCATACTTTTAACTTGCTTTTTCCTCATGTCAGCCCTTCTTAAAACTAATCATTTTTCCAACATAAATTAGAAAAGACAAAGGTTAAAAGCAGCAGAAGCTTGGTATATTATTAATGCAGCCTTTAAAATACCATTACAGAACAGAAGACAATGGGCTCCTTGCACGTCAGCTTCCTTGTTTGGGGAAAAGCGGCTGTTTTTTCCAGTCTATTGAAAATGTCATTTTACAGTAGGTGTTTGCAGGGCTTGCCAAAGCTAACAATTAACGATGTACATCGCATTTGTAGAGCGGGATCCAAAGCCCTATCAAGCAAACTGGAAAAAGGTTTTAAGATGTACGTCTCGTCATACAATCAATGATACAAAGGAGGGTCTTACTTTAAAGTTATTTAAACTTTGTGGCTAACATTAACTTTAACTTATGCTAATAGGCAATATTCTCTGAGATTTTACTTCTACAGTTGTGCTATTTACATATCTAAACATTCTTATTCTTTTTAACAGACAGTGTTCTTATGTTAGTTTGTTATTTTACATATTTAATTAAGAAACTAGAGGTGGGGCGAGTAACCCATACTTTAAAAAGAAAAAGGTTCGTTGTGATGTACAAGCTTACCTTGTGTAAAATTGGATGTCATCATCAGACCCTGCGAACCTTTGTAATCCAAAGGTAGATTGGATTTTCAGTTCTTCGATCTGCTTTGTTAGGGCTTTTATTTCTTCTTTTAATTTCTCGTTTTCATTTATTGCCGTGTCCAGGCCAGCTGGTTCTAGGACAGAGCGATAATTGTGATCTGCAGGAGTACATCGCACAGGTGGACAGATGCTTGGCTGTCCGGCTCTGGTCTGCTCACAAGTTCCCATACACTGGCTCTTTCAGGCTGAACACAGAAGTTGTTCCATTGAAATAACACTTGAACGTCTCCTTTATTTACCTTTCTTCTCCCACCAGCAGTTTTAGACCGAAGAAGCTGATCCGGAGGGAAGTGGAGGCTGCAAACTTTGCTATGCGGTGTTTGCCATGCTTGAATTTGTCAAGAAAAATATTTACAAGCCATCGTCTTTTAAAGTCAGGATCGCTTGGAAATCCATGAAAACTTAAACGACCATTATATTTGGAAGACGCTGTTCACCGTGGAACACAACAGTATAAAAAAAAATGAGCCGCACTTCTGCATGCGGATGTGACGCCAGCACCATAAGTGCAAAGAGCCCATTGTTGTCTATTTTCAGTCTTCACACTAGATGTCAACCTAAAGACATGTGATGCTATCACAGAGAAAAAAAAAAATATTTTGACTGCTAAGACGTTACGTGATAGTTGTCTTGTTCAAATGTGATAAATTGCATAAACGTGACAGTTATCTTGTATAAACATGACAGATATTTTATAAAAACATAGAAACTATCCAATAAATTTGTCAAGCTTACCTTACTGTGCTTTTGATTTCTTGTCTTGTTAATATGCTTTTATTACCTAAATATAAAACAAACATGGTCATGCTTTAATAGTTGAAGTGTTTAGTATACATAAATTTCAACAAGCAAGTATTTTGCTATCTTCCATGTTAAACAAATAGGTCTATAAATCAAAGTCGCTCAACCTGCACTGTTCATAATTACATTCCGTTCAGGTATGTGCCTGTCTCTAAGTCACTAAACACGGTTAACTGCTCATTTTAAATTGTTTTGAATTTTTAGATGCAATTTCTGTTCCAGTAACATGAAACTTGTATTCAGACATACTCCTCATGTTCAGAAGACTGCTTTTGCAATATTGGTGCAGCCTGAGAAGTGATCAACCTCACAGAACCCAATAGTTAAAATCTGATCCGCCAGAAAACCCAGGTCTCAAGTGAACTCTTGCAAGGTTGAAAACATATCTAAATGCAACGTGACTAAGAACCGTTCCAAAAGCTGCAAGTGAAATACAGCGCAAGGCATTCTGTGTCAATACAACCATAACAAATGCGCGTTTCCACCATTAGCGGAAAAAAAATGGCTCTTGGTCGGACGTGGAGCGAACAAGAAGTAAAGTACATCATCCAAATAAGGTCAGAAGAAAATATATTCCAGCTACTGGTCACCACTCACAAAAACTAGGTTTCAGAGCTAATTACTGTGAAAATGGAGGCCTTGGGATTCTCTCTTACAGTTGCATAGTGCCACACTGTGACTTTGCCATCAATACATCAAAATATGTGGCATGCTAAGGACAAGAGGAAGTTCAGTTGACGCGAAGGACAAGTTTCCTTGGTATGATGAACTAGATGCTATTCTTGGAACTGGACCCAGCAGCAGCTGGTTGTGGAGTCCAACCAAAAGGAGTCTCCACTCTATGTCTTTTTCAGAGGTTTTTGCATCGATTTCTTCAGTAGTTCTTCGTGCAAGGCCAACACAGGCTTTGGGGAGGAGAGAGGAGAAGGTGTTTAAAAAAGAGCTATACAAATAAAATGAGTTATTATTATCATCACAGTTATTTTTAACTCAAATGTGACCAGTTTCCCTTTACTTCATAGTGTGATCTATTGTTGTGCAAAGTTTCGTGTTTGTCTCATCTTCCAAGAAAATGTAAGCATATTTTACAAGTTTTATTGTGCAAAGTTCTTTTTAGAGGTAGAGCCACAGAAAGTTATCTCAGCAACGTTTATTAGGAAAACATTTTATTATAGTCATTAACTGTCTACACTCATATTTTGAAGTAGATGTTTATTAACCTGAAGACTATTTTAAAAATGGAAAAGCAACTTCTTAATGTTTGCTGCTAAAGACATGGGCCAAGCACCCCATGTCTTTAAAACTTAGTGACACCCCTGCTGCTATGCAATAGAGCGATTATCAGTCAAAGTCACGTCAGCAGCAACTCTACTGCACATGTTGCTTTAAATAGCAAGAATGTTATTCTAGCTATTTAAAGATAGTCTAATAAAATTATTTACAACTCCCCACCTCTTGCAGATCACCTCTCTGGGCGCAAGTCCCATACGCAGCTTTGCGCATCTGTAGTTGTCAGAGGTTTTATTTTTAGCACAGCGTCTCTGTACCTCACACCGCCTCGTTCAAGCCGTTGCATTTTTAATTTCTGAAGGAATAGTTCATCACCTGCCTTGATGGATGCAGCTGCATCTTCGTTTTCCCTCTTAATTGTGACCAAAATAGGTCATAATATATCATTGTATTTAATTCGTACTTTGCATGCAAAATGTAAATTAAAAAATAAAAACATACATTTTAGGAAAACCCTATTTTAGTGTCCTTATTGTTCACCGTATATTTGTTTTATTTCGAAGGGCTCCAAATGAAATAAAGCTCATGGTCTAGCAAGTCACATCCAATGTTTGGATTTATTGACTCACCTGCATTTAATTGAAGAAAAACTGTTTTACAAATAAAGATACCAAAATAATATCTTCTGTTTCGAAATATAGAAAACTCAGAGTGAACTCACAATTACAATTCCCTCAGCTGTGTCGCTATGCTAGCTCACACACAAACAAAGTCCGCTAGCATTAGTAGTAATTAGCTTTCAGAAATATGTCTTGTTTTGAAAACGATACTGATCACAAACTGCATGACGTGACTCAAGCAGTTTTATGTGGAATCGCACAGAATAACTGGAACATCACTAAAGAACTTATTACAAATAAGGGACAGAAAGATAAAAATAATGCTGACGTGCCTATTTTAATATTTAGTATTTTCATTTACTTATAACTTGTTCTTCATCCCTCTACATGTACACAATTGGAGGTAATTTCTGCAGTGTCTTTTTTTTTTTGCCTTGTTTTACACGATAGTCCATTTATTTAATGGTGAAAAATTTCCTTTCAGATGTTGATCAATTATTCAAAAGCAGTTATAGGAATAAAAACAAAATTTTGCTATTAAACTACCACAATCTCACAACGTTTTAGTTCTTTGCCACTAATATGACCATACTGAACTTAATCTCTCACTAATACCATGTTTTTTCTATTAATCATTAGGCTACATAATTGTCCATGTTAACAGGATTGGTCTGGTGACTGTATTATACACACTGTCACTGGTTTTCAGCTGAGAATAAACAGTGACTGAAGCTTTTGCTGATAGCAGCTAAGCACCTCAGATACAGGGTGTTAAGATGCCAAACATGAAAATAATTCGTTTGAACACTGAGCAAACAGAAGACGAAGGAAATTCTGAGTATTTACCAAACATAAAGCCACTTATTAAAACATCATTAAAATGCTGTGTATTCACAATTATTACTCTGAATCATCAAATATCCTTGTAAATGGGTAACAAAAAAAGCAAAATAAAACGCTCATGCATCAGATCAATATGAAGACGGACCGATATCTGATTTTGAGACTTTCTTGTTTGATGTTGACGGTACTAACTACACCAGAGTGCGATCCATTAAAGGAATGCTTCTCAATTCCAGTCCTCAGCCCCCCTGCTCTGCTTGTTTTAGATGTGTCTCTATTTCAGAACAGCTGTTCCAAATGATTGCATGACCTCTTCCGCAGTCATCAAGAACTGCAGAAGCCTTTTAACACTCACAAATTCAGTCCATGTGTGGAAGAAGGGAAATACCTAAACCATGCAGGGCAGGGGTCCCCGAGGACTGGAACTGAGAAACGCTGCATTAAAGTAAGGATATCCTTTCGTAGGTGCGGGCATACATTTGTTGTTCACTTGCAAAATTATCTTGTTCTTCTGTTTTCAAGTGCTTTGCATGAACCTCTTAGCCTCGTCATTCAAGCTGCTTTGCATCATAGGATTTAATTTTAAAAACCATTATCTCAAAAACATCCCATGTCACCATCTGAACTGAAAATTATCTCCCATCTTCTCCACTCCTAATTGCACAAAAGGCCTGCAACTCACTGCTTAGCTATCATTTTGGTTCTTTCGTGGTACCTCAGTCGCTCCTAAGTTCAGTGATTTTATTTAGGTGCTGTTGCTCTAAACTTAACCTTGCTAGAAAAAAATCAAATCATATATTATATCTCTGCCTGAATTTGACAAATAGCCGACTAAGAAATGTCATCTCTCTTCTGCTAGAGCTGTGACCTATCTCCCATTTGATCACAGAAGAGATGCTAGATTGTTCAGGGTGAGATATTATTACAGGAAATTCACAAATTCACTCCATTTCAGTTTTGCTCCTTTCTAATACTGCGATTTTATGTGTGCAGAGTGCAATAGATCAGACCACTGCCTTTTGCAGCAACTGAAATATGAGGTGATAACACCACTCTTGGCTTTGCTTCCTTTAGTAAATCTGTAGTTGACGGTACGTGAAAATGTTCACTGACTGTGTTATTTTGATGATGACATGATTTTTGGCATTTTTATTTAGTTTGCTACAAGACTCATACCAAAGCAATCAAGATATGATTGGAGTAAAGACTTTAAGTCGTTCAACACATTTTTATGTAATCCTGTGGACTCTTAATGTTACTGCACTTTCAATATAATCAACAGTTTACAGAAGTTTTGATTTATTACATGGATACAAATATTTTTTATCTTGTGTATAAATGTTTTCAATTAGATAAATTCACATGGTTTATTTTGGGATCTACATCCAAAACGAACACCACTACTGACAAAAAAATAAAAAATAAAATAAAGAGAAAAGACGAATAAATGATTTGATGAATAATTTGTGAAATATTCTGTGGACTGATGAGTTAATTGGGTTTTTATTCTGCCTAGCGTGAAACTGAAACCTCATTTCAGATAAAGAATATTATAATGACATTCATAAATGATTCTCATAGCGTGATGGTCTGGGGTTGCTTTGCTGTCTTCTTACCAGGATTACTTGCCGATTGATGAAACACCCTTTAATGGACAACATTTGAACAAACATTTGGTTGACTCTTTAAGGTTCAATTGTCTAAAATTAGACTAAACCTAAACTAAATACGAGTGAATAGATTTTGACTGAAATGAAGTTGGAACATGTCGTCGAAAATAACATTAGACATTTGATGACGTTACACCTGTAATCATCTGATGATAGTCTAAACATTCATTCTCAACACCTGTTGAGTTTAAACATTCTTAAAACCACCTACCAACCTACGACTTGCTGCAGTGAATGATCTGTTATTTATGAAATATTATCATTCCGTGCACTAGTTTCACAACCACTTCACCATATGTGCTGGCAGCCTTATGTTTCCTCTAAAGGTTAACCCACATAAGTCGGTTTGTGGGAATTTAAAATTTTTGTCTGTCAAGTTTCCGACATTGAGTACAGCAGTGGCTTATACATCTTCAAGGGCCCATTAATTTACATAAGGAAGCTACATAAATGAGGCCCTTGGAGATCACCGCAAACGTTGTGGTAAAAGGAAGAAAAAAAACAAAAAAAAAAACATGAAAAAGTTTATGCTCTCACTGGTAGTAGCTGGTTCTCAAGGCTTTAGTAAATACAAAGAAGATTGTAAAAGTTATAGGACAGTTAGTGGCAGAGAATTAATGACCTTGCAGTTTCCTTTTAAAATAAGTGTGAGTAATGCTTACACAGTGGAGACACTTGTAGTAATGTTTAGTACACTTTTTTTTTTTTTTACAGCATCCGTGCCAATGGCTTTTTGCTGTGGATACACACGTACACTTAAGTTCCGCAGTGTTCTTTTACAGCATTTTTAATGCTAGCTGCACACACAGTCCCTCAAAATAGGGATGAGGCGTGAAGTGATGTAATCAAGTTTTCAATTACATTGATTAATATGCTTTGGAGGGTTCCCAGAGAGCTCTGAGAGATCTATGAGGTAGGATTTGGGAGGAAAGTGATGATTAGTTTTTAGTATGTGCGCGAGGGAGGGTGAGTGAGACGGAGAAAACCTGATGAGTAATGTAGTTGGATGAAATAGGTTAATGCTAATAATTTATTGTTTCTGTGCCAACAACAGTTTAAAAAAAAAGAAGATTGGGAAAGGCTCACACAGGTAAAGATCTTTCCAATATACATGCATACCTTTTTTTAACACCTAAAATATTGTTCTCACTTGCTCTGATGTAGGGTTTGATGTACTGTAGACAATTTTCACTGGAGAACCAAGGTGAGATTAAAATATAATCTATTGGATTTTTTCCCCCATTGGGATGCTTTCCTAGAATCACCACAGTAGCTTTCATGAGGAACAAGTCAAACCTCATGAAAATAATATCAACATTCTGGAGCCTTGAATCTTTGACGCTTGGGGTTTATCAAGAACTAATAAATTATTTTAGCACACAAGTTTTGGGGCTTTTAAATTAGATGATTTAAAATTTGACAAAATGTTGGGTGAAAGTTTCCTGTCCTTGATTTTGCATGTGTACATAATTTCCATAAAGACTTAGATAATATCCAATCAATGTCATCATGTCAGGATTGCTAAAGTAGGATCCAAGTTCATGCACATTCAGAGGCAAATGGCTTTAATAAAGGAAGACACATTCAACATCAGGGAAGGCTTTGGGTTGGCAAGCAGCTTTAGGAAACCATGATGGAGCAAGAGACATGATGCAACCGGAATCTTAAATGGGCTTTGGAGGGAGTGGAAGAGTCAAAACAAGCAGAAAAGCTTGTTTTGATTACAGGTGAGTGGGTAAAGCTTGGAAATGGAGTAGGTAGGAGCAAATGAGTAAATTTTTAACATCTGAGAAAGGAATAAGAAGGAGGAAAGAAATCCAAGGCTAATAAAACAGTAAAAAGGAAGAAATATTAACAAAAGAAACAAATCCAAAACCCAAATTATTCAACTAACTGAACTGACACAAAGGATAAACAAACATGGAAATAAATGTGGGTATAAACAGTAAAGAAATGATCCTGAGGAAAATAAAAACAACATTTTCAGTACAACACTCATAGTTAGATCTTTTTAGACTAATGCAGTGGTTCCCAAAGATTTTCTCCTGGGCCTCATCAGTGGTTCCCAAAAACGATGAGTTCCAAGTCCACGAGGTTAAAAGTCCTTGTGCCTAGACCCTGTTATTTAGTTCAGACCACAGATTGTTTCCAAAGATTCAAGGCAGGCCTCTGGCTGGGTCACTCCAGCATGTTAATATTACTTCCAGCCAGAAAAAAAACCCAACAACATTTTGGTAAGATCAAAAAAATAATTCAGACCTATCTCTGCCAGGAGATAAATAATGTTAGTCTTCTGTATGTTTGAATTTGTTTTTCTTTTCTCTTTCAATTTTGTTGCAAAGTAGTGATTATTTGTGTTTATAAAAAAACCCATTTCTAATATGGATCAACAGGTATCCTTTTGTCTGCAACCCACATTTAATGAGTTGTTTTTAAAACAACAAAAACAAACCCAAAGTTAAAATGGCACAGATTTTTGCAAGGTGGAGAGCAGACTAAATGACCTTTGGTATAATGAGCTCCAGTTCAAATTAACAGAGTGATGTTTGAGTGATGTTTTCATAGCTTTTATGTGTCACAGTACAACTGAGTGTTGTACTGTGATTTTTATAGACATTGGTGGGGAAATGAAGCCTAGGCGTAAATTCAATTTGGAAGACTCTCTATCCACATCCGCAGCTTCCAATCAGCGCACGTCATGCATCGCCTCGACCAATCAACGCCGGACCGAGCCACGTCACGCCCTGTCATCATTCAAGCCCCAGCTGAAAAGGTTCTCCAGCCAAGGATCCCTCCGCTTGTCAGCCGAGCTCATCCCACCTCCACCCCATCTCCACCTCCACTCCGCCAGATCTTCAAGATGCATCCTTCTCGACCTCCACCACCAGTGTCGGGTCCCCGGGGGGATGACGTTCCTATCAGCGGCTGGAACGCTCATCCGAGCTTATCGCTATATCAGCCCGACGTCCTCAGCCGGGGCCCGAGCGCCAAAGACTCCTAATCATACATGTTAGTAAACCATCTAATCGCTTCTCTTTCTCCGTTTGAGTCTCTCCAGATTGAATTAGAGGTTAAGATGTTGAGAAAATACATTTTTAATAAATCATAAAAGATTAACAATTGAAACTCTCATGTATGTTTTTTTTTTATATACTTTGCATTTTATTCTTCAAATAACTTGCAAAATCTGATTACCTGCTATGGAGAACTGTTTCTATACATTCGTAGTGAGACTGTGTGTTCAGGCTTAAATAAACACACATCTCACTGCTGGCTTATCATGGTGGTTATAGACCCGGGCTCATTCTGCTCCACTGACAGCTACCTTTAGAGCTAACTAATAGCCCTGCCACCCACCTTTAATTGGAAATCTATGGCTGCATTTATTCTAGAGCACAGCTGACAAGCACAAGTCTCCACGTTTATGTATTATCAAACTGCAAACAATCAATTGTGAGTAGACAGCACCTGATATTTCATGCCCAATGCCTTTATCAATGCATTAGCAGGCAGAGAAGATGGGATAGAGAGGCTGGGGATCAGATGGTAGAGTACATCATATGGAAGCACTCCTTTGGCTGTACACCTCCGTGATGTATGGTGTCATCATATGCAGCAGATGTGCAAAAGGTTAAAGGACAGTGGCTTTCAAGAGCTTCCAATTAAATGTTTGCATCCTTTCCCAGACCTCCGTGGCCTTCATCAGCTGAAGAGCTGATCCCTCTAAAGTGGTCCGCACATCTTTCAAACACCTTGTCTGAAAGGCAAGATAATTAAACTCACTCAAAACGCTGCTCAGTCGTAATGGTGACTCAGTTTTATGTAGCTGGGGAGTAGCTACTTGGTCTGATCTGAAACACAGCATGAATTTAAATGTGTAAAAAAGCAAACAGAATTTAATTTATTATGTTTTGAATCCAAAAAAATTATAAGTGCAGGGTGTCAATACCTAGTTTAAATTTCTGACATTCTTCCAAGATTTACATTACAATATATATAAAAATATATATAAAACTATGTTAAAGCTTAAATTTTATGAAGTCATATATACAGTGGCGGAGTAAGAGGGGTGGCCGGGGTGGCACTTGCCACCCCCAACAGAGCCCTGGCCACCACTAGTGCCACCCCACTGGAAATGGTTATTTTAAAATATAATACTTATGAGATCGGCAAAGATTTGCCAGGAAAACTGTAATTTCCGACTGTCCCTGAAGGCAGCCCGATGCCCGACGCTGTTCATTGGTTAAACTGACATGTGGTTCCTGCTTGTTCAAAAACACATCAACGGCTTTAGAGTTACACCGTGGAGGAGTTTTGCAGGTATTTACATTTTACCGCTCAGCGGTAACCGCTGTTACCTTCCTAATGAGAGGCGGCACTTGTCATACATTTCTAAAAAGAAAAAAAAAAATGGTTGTGCACCCCTGCGTAGTGCCTCGTTTATTATATTAGCCATGCTAGTGCTGGTAGGTCGTGTTTTAGACAGATTATTTTAACATATGTTTTAGTGCACATGCTGTCCTGTAATGTTTTATATCTCCCAGCTCTTGCTTGAAATGTGTGTGGTAAGAATATGTGAAAAACCATTAAGTTTTATAATGACTGAAATGTAAGTAGGCTATGTCATATGAAAGCTTTGAATTATAACCTAACTAGTTATATTAATTCATTTTGAACGAAAGGAAACAAATATTTTTTTTTCCTTTCGTTCAGTCCAGAAATGTGCAGTCCTTGGCACAGCCAAGATACTGCGCAGAACCCTCAAGCTCCCAGGCCTCTGGTAGAGGACCCGAGCTCAGAGGATAAGAACCACCCGCGGTGGGTGAGAAGGAAATTTTTATATATATATATATATATATATATATATATATATATATATGCATCGCATCCTTCTTCTCTTCTGTTGCTGGAAGCCGATGCTTTACATTTGCATGGGTTTTAAAAGCTGCAACACGTTCTTATTCTGTAATTTTAAGAGGTTCTCTCAAATCAGTTCAAAGGTCTTCATTTTAATAAACACGGACTTGGCTAAGAAGAGGCTTCAGGCAACAAAAACATACCGGTTTTTATTTTTTTGTTACAGTCCTGAAAGAAAAAAAAAATCTGATAAATGTTCAGGGCCCTGAACCTATCGCATCATGGCTGTATTGAACTATCTCTCATTTATCTAAGAAAATCCACTTTAAATATTTTCTGTGGCCTATGCTCAGTGTCAAGTGTAAAATCATGATCTGGTTCATCATCAAACCTATGTTTGGTTCTATTTGCGAGTTGAACACTAAACAGAACTAGAATATACGAAAAATCTGGTTTGAGCAGGTTGAGAAGCTGCTTGTTGCAGCAATTTGAAATCTGACTATCACCCTTCAGAAAAGGTTGAGAAACTTAACCCTGACCCAGTCTAGGTTGAGATGGGTTCACAGCAAATATATTTCACTCTTTAGCATGACATTTTTATTCGCCTAACTTGTCTAATTGATATGCATGTTTTGTGTTTATATAAAAATAAAAATAAAATATGTTATTTAATGAATTGCCTCTCGCTGTCCCAACAGAGACCAATCTCAATGCAGTCTTATTTGTGAGAGCAGACAATTTTGCCTGAGAACAGCATGAATAAAAAGTGAGATCAAACTGTTCTCTGAGAACAGCTTCTA
Organism: Poeciliopsis prolifica; assembly: GCF_027474105.1. Taxonomy (NCBI): domain Eukaryota; kingdom Metazoa; phylum Chordata; class Actinopteri; order Cyprinodontiformes; family Poeciliidae; genus Poeciliopsis; species Poeciliopsis prolifica. The sequence goes on from NW_026562427.1 coordinate 2,727,801, forward strand.
CCACTCCTGGAAAGAAAATTGTTAATGATCCAAGTATTTCTCGCATCAAGGAGCAATGTGTCAAATGGTGGATGCAATGACAAAGTAACCTAATCATCATAACACAGAAATGTCTGATCTCTAGCAAAGAAACTGACCAGGCCTCCTTCCCCTCCTCCACTGAGAAGTAGAAGTCAATTTTTAGAAGTCAATAAATACAAAATATAAACACACAAAGCTGTTTTAAAATGGCAATTTAATTTACCAAGGGAAAGTACCTCACTGAAACAGATACATTTAAGGGTTTTCAAACATTAATTTGGATAGACTGTTGCAAGACCTTCACTTATTGATTCATTTTCTAATAAATCAATCAATAAATGGGGTACTTCCAATTATTCCATAATTCTGACGGCCCATGGATATTCTCATTCAGGATTGTAGGCGAGATTGCAAAGTTCATGCTTTTATTAAGTACAGCAAGTTTTCTGGAAACACCATACCAGTCCGAGACAAATTTCGCTTCACCACTGTGTTCAGCTGTAGGTAAGAAGTGTTTGGCTTAAAAGTCTTACGGAGTCTCAACTCCTCACCCCATTTTGGGATTGTGGGGCCTTGATGGTGTTTCACAACTTCAAACTCTCCCATGACTGCCATCTTGCGTAAGTCTCTTTCTTTTTGTTGAATTGTTTAAACTGATGGTAGTTGGAACCACCAAAGTGGCAACTTCTTAGGTTTAACGGGCAATATTTATTTTTAAACCAGATTTTTCTTCACTCCAAATATCTTTGGGTAATACTGAGCTTAACCATCAGAAACCTTAACGGAACAGAAAAACTTAAATAGATATGTCATAGAAAATTTTCATGAAAATAATTTACACAGCTTCAGATGTTCAATGAATATGTTTTGTGTCAGGCCTAAAAAAGAAATCTAACAGCTTACTTTATGTTGCATCATCTAAAAACAGCTTGGAATTAACTGTTGAGTGATGCAAAGTTAAAGCAAAATATGTTAGTGGGTAAATGACTATATCATTTTGCCCACAATGTTCAGTTTTTTTTTTTTTTTTAACTACCTAGTTTATAACAAATCTCATATGCAATGACTTATCATCTAAAATAACTCCATTAACATAAATTTTATGAGGGGATGAAACATAAAAGTGTTGCCTTTCTGCTGTTTGAAGCTTTATATCAAAGAAAATAAAAGTCCTGCTTATATATCAAAAAAATACAGGCTGGTAAAAATCTTTCAATGTGTGCGTGATTGTAGGTGTTCCACGCTCATCAGCACAGATGACAGCAGACCACCAGTTGCTTCTCTGCTGTCATGAGAATAGATCAGTCGATGCTTTGGTCCAACTTTGTGATGGAAAGCAGGGCTGACATGGGCTTTGACTTACTGCAAGGAAAGACTGGGAGATTTGAGCTAGCGTACATTTAGATGTGAGGTTTTGTGCCTATTATTGTATAATTTTATGAAGTGGAACATAAAAGCACCTAATCAAGATTTTTAACAAAGCTTTTACCAATTCAATAAACCCATACGTCTTTGTTGGCCACTTTCTTTTTCTCCATATTCACACTTATTTTGTCTAAAACCTTTGATTTGCTCTCACTCCGAAGACAAAGCAATTGTCTCAGAGCCCATGTTGTAAAATTTTTACCACTACATCTGTAATGTTGAATTTATTTATTTTTCTAATCAGTATTTTTAATACAACTTGTGCCTCTTCAGCAGAGGCACGCACATTTGTCAGGCTGCATGAGGGTTTTGAAAGGTGATAGATGACGAGTGAAGAATTAGCATAGTAATTGATAATTACTCAAAGATCAGAGAGGCCATTGTTTCTTAGAAGGCTCAACATGTTTTCCCTCAGGTTTAGGTCAGCTCTAAAAGGAGAAACATAATTGAGTGCTTTGTGGCTTAATTAACGAGCTTGCTCTAATTACAGAAAACCAAATTAGGCAAAGGACCACCGAAACATGTGCGCACACTCACAACTTATTTTCTTTTGCCATGGTCCCAAAAGTCATGTGGAACATAAGGAACGCGTGACAAAGTAGATAGCTGAAGAGTCGATGAAAAGCGCTGTTTGAAATGTACCGAGATTCTTTATGAGATTTGAATAGATGATGCTTTACTTTCTTTAGTCTCTATTGTTATCAGAGCTGGAAGACATTATGTGTCCCACCACATTGTGAACACAATCTATTCTTCTCCTGGAGCAGGAAAACAGCTGAAATATTTATCATTTTAGACCAACAAAGTTGGTAAAACTTTCTTTTTACATTGAAAAAGAAAGTACATCCTGTCACACTTGTAGTTGCCATGTCATGTATTATTTAGATAATTCCACCAAAAAATGTAATATTTAGAAGACCATTACACCAAATGCACACAATGCCTGATTTTTATCCAACATGTCTGAAATCACTTACACAAAATAAATGCAATGTATTTTCACAACACAATTGTTGGACAGTGTTGAGCACCAAAGAGTAGTTACCAGTTGGCAGTGGGAGTGGATGCTTCTGTCGGTGAAATATATTTTCTTTACAAATGTGACAATTTAAAGGACAATAGACATGCTTTCCAAAGGTGGACCACTTATTATTTACATGCATTGTTATTAAGGAGGTGGTAGTTGTAGAGAGCTCAGAAAAATGTTTAATAATACATAAGAGATTTTCAGCTGAAGACCATCAATCTAAAGGAGAGCAGAAATACACGGGGGCAGACTGAAGCAGGTCTGTACAGTATTGAGCAAATTAACCAAAAACAAAACAAAGTGGAAATACTGAGAATTGATGAGTGGAAGAAGAAAGAGCTGAGATTAATGAGCAGAGAAAGCAACTGAGAGCCAAATCAGGGAACCGAGACAGAGGGAATCAAAGACAATGATTGGCAGAACAGGCATTGAACACATACTGGAAACTGATAAGTAGCATAAAAACATAACACAACTAAGCACTGCAAAATAAACGTCTCAAAACTAACAAAAGACTGGAAAAATTTGTATGCAGTAAGAAGGCAAGTAGTAAAAGACCGGAATCATCTGAAAAAGCCAGAATATCCAATGCAAAACAAGGAGTTGCTGACAGGAAACTGAAGACATAAACGGACATGATAGATCGTTACAGTGAACTGACAAGATGCAGTGTCTTGCGAAAGTATTCGGCCCCCTTGAACTTCTCAACCTTTTTCTGCTTTTCAAAAGATATGTTTGATAAAGATCTAAAATTATTATTATTTTGTGAAGAATCAACAATAAATGGGACAAAATCGTGAGGTGGAACGAAATTTATTGGATATTTTAAACCTTTTCAACAAATAAAAAACTGCAAAGTGGGGCGTGCAATAATATTTGTTTTTAATTCAAAGGCAGATTAAACATAAACCCAGTTACATATCAGCTCAAGTTATTGCATCTGAGAAAGAGTGTACACTAAAACCTCCCGTGACTTTGTTTAGGATCTTTGTGGCTGATTTTGAAGTAAATCAGCTAAAGAAATATATGGAATAAACTATATACTGACAGATGAACTTTAATTTCTTAACTCAAAAAAGCAAGGGTAAGAATTAAATTTGTTTTTGTTTTTCTGTGCTTCTCCTTTTCTGCTAATTGATTGTCCTCTGCAGCCCTTTCTGCAGAGGTCTACCATATTAAAAAAGTGTGTGAAACATTTTTTCTTAAAATTTTACTCTTTGCAAAGAGCAGATAGACTCTGCAAGCTCTGATAAAGTCAGGAATTTCTTAAAATAGGCATATTTGCAATAAACATCTAAAAACAAGTATAAATTCACATTTTATCTTTGCACATAAAGAGAGTAAAAGGTTCCTAGATTACAGCAAACACAATTCAGATCTGACCCAAAACCTTCAGAAAGAGAATGACAAAGAGGAAATGCCTTTTTGAGTAATGGAGTGAGTCCAAGCATACATCTAAATCAGCAAAAGAAACAGAGTGTCAGAATAAAAAAAAAAAAAGACTTTAGGTCTTCTGATGAAAGCTAAGGACAACAGATGTCACCATAGTCCAATTTGGAAAACCTTTTCAATATTACAAAGTCTAGATACTGACAGACTCATATTGTAAAATACTATATGTTTAAACTGAACATTACAAAGTGTTATAGTGTCAGGTTGTTGCTGTTATATTTTCTTCTTCTCGTAGATTTGTTTGTTTTTCAGTTGAATTGTACAAAGTCTATTTAAGGTCAGTTTAAAAAAAAATGATTACAAATATTTTATCATGGTCTGTTTTTGAATGTTTGTAACATGGGTGTTGCATCACTCTGAGAGCATTTTGTTGTGATAAATGGCTTTTGGGTTGGACCGCCATTCATCACAGAAACGTGCACACCCCTACGCAACAGACAGGCCACTTGATGTTTGCTTCAGGTAACCGCTGCAGGCATTAATTACAGGAAAAATGTCATTTGAAGGAAAGCTTGCACTTTGACATAAATCCTCAGAGGACGGATTCATTCCCCAAAAAAAAAAAAAAAAGAAAAAAGAAAAACAAAACAAAACACCAGCAGTTTGGAAAAGTGCTTACCTTGTCATAGGTTTACGTTTTGGCTCCCATTGGTTGTATTCCATAAGTAACATTAAACTACTTTTCAAGTAGCTAAATGCTTTCCTTGCATTTTTCACCACTTTTTCTTTTTTCTGGATACGTTCTTCTCTTTTCCAATTGCCTAATTTATATTCTTGGCTGAAACTAAATCCGCAACCTCTTGGTGTAATCCTGCTCTGATAAGACCACAACAGCTTCTCGTCAGCAATCTAATGTGGTTAAGGTGTTTATCAAGTTAATGACTGGCACGATTCCTCTCCCTCAAATAATACCATCCCGTCAAACGTGAGCCAGATGAAAGGGAAGCCACTGCGTAGATAGGAGAGGGGCTGAAGCAGCTGTTTGTCAGCGAAGGACAGGGATGCCTGTCCGTCTTCCTTATCTCTGACTTTCTGCTGGACATGTTTGCTCTTCCCTCACCTGCCTTCGCCTCTGATGTCAGAAGGAGCGAAAACCACAGGTGTGCGCCATCGAGATCCAGGGAACCGTTGGCGCCCTCTCGCAGGGCCTGTAAAGGCTCCGATTTCCATTTCAAAGCCATCTCATTTTTGCTGCTACAATTCCATCCAAGGCAATTGTTCAACGAACATTCCTAACTGCTGACTATGCCAAAGATATTTTGAAAACGATAATGAAATAAAATAAAAGAAGAAGAAGAAAGATGGAGATGTGCGCATTGGTAATGAAGAGAAGAGAAGGTAGTGCGGGCACGATCAAAGGTATGGTAATGCCTGCGGTGAAAAGCTTGGGAGTGTGCGGGGCTCCTGGAACACCGGGGTCCGGGGCAGACTCTGAACAACTGGAAAAGGGCGTCTTCTGGGAAAGTTGTGTGGGGAGAGAGGAGGAGGATGTATTTATACGGTTATGTGGCGCTGCAGCTACGGATAGGCAGTTTCGAGAGTCTCCCGTGAGGAGGCACCTGGCAGCTTTTCAGCTGGTTTGCGTCCCTTTCTGCAAGCTTTAATCATTTCAACAAGGCAGCACATGTTGAGTTTCTGTCTTTCAGAGACAAATCATTTGTCCTCCTCTCAGGGAAGTTTGATTTAAGCAGTCGGGAGACAGCTTGTATTCTTGCATTAGAAAAGAAAACACACACACACACACACACACACACACACACACATATATATATATATATATATATATATATATATATATATATATGTTTACTGTATCTACACACAGTGTTGAATTATGACAATGCCCTGTATTCAATTGAATGCTCCATGTCCTCAAAATTTGGAAATTTGAGATTAACCAATGTGAAACAATGGCTAAAAAAAAAAAAAAAGACAAAGTCAAATATTGGGATTTTATAAGTTTGACCTTTGGAAAAATGTGCAGTGGAGGAAAAATGCTACATATGCCCAACGCCAAAACGAGACTCCCACAGTGTGATATAATTCTGTTCTGTGATTGTTAGAGGACGTTATGGACAAACAGGATCGTGATGACCAACCAAAACATCAGTCGGTTCAGAGATGAAGCTGAGGAGTTTAGAATCAGAGTTAGGTTACAAAAACTTTTCACACATCTCTGTTCAGTGATGGAATATTTTCCTACCAAGTTTAGAGCATCCGACTGATAGACTGGAATTAGACTATTAACCAGAAGAGCAAATTAGAAGTTTATTGTAACACTGGTGTAGCTGGAGAGGTTTGCTGCTCAGGTGGAAGAGCACGTTCGCAGGAGAAATACTTTGGCTGTTTTGGAGAAGTGAGGGGAAGAAACGCGCCGCTGGGTAAAAAAGGCCACAAGACGTTCTTTTTAGAAGCTACCAGCTCGAATTTATGAGACCTAAACTTTTGGCCGACATTAACTACAAGCGGTAGAAAAGCAACCCTGCAGATTAACCTGAACACTTCATTGCTATTGTGACACAGCGTTCACATTTTTATTTACAAAAAAAAAAAAAAAGATATCTTTTTCCTTCAATTTTACAACTCTAGAAAACCTTATGATGGGCCATTGAGCAGAACATTTTTAATTGTATTTCAGTGTTTTAGTTGCATCGTATAGCTCTACTTTCCGCTGACAGCTGTTTGAGCTCAGCATCCAGAAAGAAAGGCCACAGATAGGAAGTGGCAGCAGCCAAAGCAGTCATTTCTTTGAAATCAACTTCACCGTACGATGCATAAACTCTTAAATGAAGATAGAACTAAATTAAGATTCATTGGTGCAACAGTACAACAGGAATGACAGTATAATTACGGCTTTCATAACGATAGGTCTTGTGGCCGTGAGGGGATGGCAGGTACTTTACAGCGCTCCTCCCTGACATTACTTGAACCCGTCCAGCAAATCTAGTTAATGTCTTTCATGTAGATTTGAGGGTGGGATGCTCTTTAGACACCGAGACATGAATTTATTGCAACACTTCACCTTAACACAGACACACATGCGTACAATCGAGATGAGGATTGGTAGCTAGGAGCAGACAATGCCTAATTGCTAGTTCTCACGCTACTTGATCCCTCCAGTTCACCAAGGGTTACGCCTGGTTTAACAATTACTGGGGCTTCTGACAGAAAGGGGTATTCTTTTCCCCAAACCAATACCGATTACACAAAAAAATTAACTCTTTGGATGAACATAAAAAACTAAATCATGGAAAGGATTTCCACCTCATTACTTTGTTTCAGCACTATAAAACGATTGTCTTGCCTGGCCTTGTGTAATTTTCCATAATCTCGCGTGATCTCGCTCGTCGTCTTCACCACAAGACGACGACTATAGTCTGACTATAATGAATCATAATCTCAAATTGATTATTTTTTATAAACGTTACGTTGTTGAATTTCTTGTTAATCCAAGATTTGATCACATTTTCGTTTGAAACATGAAATTATTGCGTTATAAGTACATATTATTTTGTTAATGTAATAGCCGCCGAAGGAAATTTTTTTTTGAATGCGCAGCTTCTCGACGATTTAACGATATCTTCATCCATAAAACGTTATGTGTAAAGTAAATTAAAGACTCAACTGTAGAGCAAAAGTGTTTTTAATTAGAGTTCAAACACAGATCCATCAGTAAGCAAGTGCAACACAATCACACATCAATTCTCCAAGACAGCAACCACACATTTATATTTTTACTTGACAACTGTAAGTCCTTTTGCCTGCTTACGCTGGAGTCATTCTGAGCCAACAAACAGTCTGTGACTCTTATCCTGCCTCTTCATCGTTCAGATCCCACGTCCCTTCAACTCTGCAATTATTGCATTTATTTCACGACTCCCTCTTGTTCTTCATTCGTGCTCACAGGGGCCACAGCTGTCGCTCCAGAAACCAAAGTCCTCCTCCTACGTTCCCTTTTCTTTTGCCCTCTGCATCATTTTCTTTTCTCTTTTCTTGCTGTTGGTTTCTTTTAACTTTCTTTTTTACTTCTTAATTCAGGCTCCGTTCAGTTTTCTGTCTTTAGGCAAATTAAAGTTTGACAGCTTCTGAAACCTCATTTTATTTTGCACTGCTTAAATGAACAATTTTTTTTTTTTTCAAGGGAGATTCTGTGAAGCTGTCATTTTTTTGTTTTTATATGTATTTGTTTAGCTTTTAGAAGATGGAAACATTTGAAACCGGATACAAACAATGTATAAAAAGACATCTAACATTTTTTTATCCATTAAAACATTAGAAATATATATTTACTGTTTATATTTGCATTGACACACCTCTGTGTATGCAAACAGAGGTGTGTTGAGTATATATTGAACCACCACATATTGCTTTTCTAAAGAACCACCAAATTGCTTTTCTAAAGATTCAAAGTATGAGAACGTTACTCATTTTTCTTCACGCCCAAAAAAAAAAATCCAATCTGTTCATTTAATGTTTGAACCCAAAAACAAAAAAAAAGAAAAAAAGGTCTTAGTTAAACATTAGAGAAAATTCAGCCCTGATGCTAAATAGTCAAAGCGAGTTTCAAAGCCTTCCATTTTGTCTCGGTGTCTGCAATCGTCCTTTCATCTTCCCGCAGGATACTGGCAGAGTGATCCAGGTGCACATGGCAAACACTCATTCATCTCTGACTTATCATTTCTGCCATGATACCCAGCTCTCTAGAGCCACGCCGCTCTCCTGAGCAGGGCACTTTGGGATGTGACTAATGCTTTCAGCGAAGGTTCTGGTTTGCCTAATTCGCCTCGCCTTCCAGGATGCGAGTTAAATTCCTTGAACTGTTTTCTGAGCCTCTTCACAGCAGGGTTTCTATCTGCTTGTCTGGTTAATATCCTCATCTTCCCCTTGCTTTATATATATATATATATATATATATATATATATATATATATATATATATATATATATATATATATATATATATATATATATATATACAGCTCTAGTCACACACAGACACCGTAAAATGATAGTACATCTCCCTTTGACTCTATTCCTTTATCTTTTTTTATTTTTTTAAGAAAACTGCAAATGAAAGGTGGTATTTGAAAAAGAGGGATTCACAACCTGTTGAATCTGGCTGGGACTGCACATCATTATATCTAATAACCAGCCTTGTTGTTTACCCTCCTGTGTACGTTCCAGAAGTTGTGTAAAAGTCTTTCCTTTTGAGCTCGTTACTTCCAAATAAAGACCATAACAAACTCCCAGCTCCCAACGCTCGCCTCCTTGGAGAATTATGCTTTAATTTTCCTAAATATAGTCACTAAACAATGTTTAACTTCAGGTTTATTTAATTAATAGTGAAAAGGGGAAATCTGTGATGAATGGGGACAAACTAAAATTACACCATGAATTTTAAATAGGAAGCCACAAACATTAAGCAGAAGAAACATTTCGCAATATAGCTCTCGTTTGAACAGTGGTTTATAGATCACAATCAAATGCCCGTCACCAAGGTACAATTGTGAGGTGTTTTTCTGTTGTTGTTCTTGTTGTTGTTTTTGCTGTTAGTGATTGCATTAGGGGAACTGCATCTTTAGGGTTGAAGGCATCTTCCTCCTTTCTCCACACAAAAGCAACATGTCCAAAGCACTCTAGTTTATTCTCATCACACCAAGGAACAGACTTCACAAACACTTTGTCATGTTCAAAATGTTCATGGGCAAACATGAGTTGGGTATTGATGTGGTTAATTTCCTCACAGAAATAAACTGTTTCTTGTTTTTTAATTGTCTTGTGGTGATAGGTCTGATGATCATCAATATTTAAGACATTCTGTTTTCTTCTAAAACTTAGACTCATTGTTTCTTTTGTTTCACATTCATGAACTGTAGGGTTGCTGCCCATATGGAAGTTGAGGTTCTTGGCTATAAGGTGCCAAGAACCAGTCCTAGGTTCTTGGCACCTTATAGCAGGTGTACTTGCAGCCTTGCCCTGTGCATAGATTATATTTTCATCAACTGTGCTAATCATGTATCCCAGCAGAATCATGCTGCCACTAAGACAGCTGACACACATGTGGAGCAGCTTTGTGACTTTTGAAGCATATTGGTTATACTGAAACTTATTTCAGTACAACTGAGTGGCTCAGTTAAAGACAAGAAATATATTCAGTTCATAATCGGTGACAAGCCGAGAGATGCATCACAAGGAAGGAAGGAAAGATGGAAGAAAGGCGAGGAAGTTGCAACCCTAGCACAGGAGGAAATAAAATTGTATCAGTGGGAGGAAGAGCACAAAGAACTTTGAAACACAGCAGAAGTTTTACATGTACTTTCCCAAACATATCCAGAGCTGGACAATACTTTTATCACATTCTACAGGCTTTGATGCAGACATTTCCATGAAGAAATTGTTCTTTTAATCCATACTTTACATGCTTTGACTCTGCATATACCCATGCTTAAATTAAGCTAAACCAATCTTGATGGTTGAGACAGTGCGTTGTAATGATTTCCTTTGAAATGAAATCACTTAGGATTCCTTATGCGGCGAAGCAGGTATTGGTGTAATTTTATTCGACCATATTCATCTGTCCTCTCTGACTTTTACTGTCTGAGACTTTTCTCACTTCTCAACTCAACCAACTGTAAACAAAACAACAACGAGATATGTTGTTGCCTCAACCAAAAAAAAAAAAAAAGAATTATATATATATATATATATATATATATATATATATATATATATATATATATAGCAACTCTACTTGCCATATACCAACGATAGAGATGATGCTATTTACAATCTGACTTCTCCCTGTGCTGAGAGAATATGAGGCCATTTCCCATGCCCTCTGTTTGCAGTTGTTCCTGTTTGCTTGTGCACACAGGAAAGGTCAGAACAAATGACCCACAACAGCCCTACAGGGAATCAGGCTATAGACATATGCACAAACACCCACAGCCTTGAAAAACATCCAGGCCTATATGCAAAAGCACCGAGCAATCTAAGAAATGCCCTCACCTTGACCTGGAAAGCCCGTATATGAATTTGCATGAATGGGTCCAGCTACCGAGCAATGGACCTCTGCACTGATGTACTTCCAGCCACTAAAAGCTCGAACTTGTCTAGTTTCAAGTCGCCTGGGAGGAGATGCAGTGTTGATATGGCACTTTGCTGGTACATTTCATCTCCACAAGTCTTCGATGTCATGAAATATTGAGTGTGATAGTATCCAAGTGTGAAGAAACACTGGTCTCAGGACAGAACAGAGGAAAAGACCTATAACAAGATTTGAGGATTGAGGTTTGATAGTATTTCCAGGTGGGAAAGGAGAAGACCTGAATGTTCAATATTAGAGACATTCTGCTAAGATATCGATATCTTCTCGTCTCCAATTGGCTCTCCAAAGTTTTCTTTTTGCTTCAACTTTCCAACATCATGTCACACTGCAACCACAAACTTATGCTTTGCCTGTTATTTTAGGTGGATGGCCATGTCTTGTTACACGTTTTATTTCTGGATGACGGAGTAAACGTTGCTCTATGAGCTGTTCAAAGCTACAGACACTATAGAACCGTTGGCAACCTTGTGTCACCCGTTACGGTTAGGTGCTACGTTGTGTCGATCACTCGTATAAAATACTGCAAAGCTGAATTTAGGCCTTTGGCCTTAAAGCAACCAAATGTGGAAGTATTTCAGGGGGTGTGAACACATTCAGAAATCTCGGTGGATGTACAATATATTCAAAAAGCAACATGCAAAAAAACCTGCTCAAAACTACATGATTTGCTGCAGCTGAGCAATTCTAGTGTTCCTTGAATAAATGTGATTCCTTGCAGGTGTATTAGAAATTTATTCATCAAACTTCCAATTTTTCCATTAGTCTCGATTATTGCTGTGGGAGTTTAAGATGAGATAACATTGATTGGAATTGTAACCTTGTGTACACATCTCCTGGTGATAAAAAAGAAAAAAACAGCTTATTACAGGAAGCCGAAATCCAACGATGGATTTAAAAGAAATCCTTTTTAGCATGAAGACGGAGTGTTGTTTTTGTGAGGATGTTAATGTAAAATACAGGACAAGACACCTGACTCTTTTGTAGTCGGCAGAGTTTTTGAGATTTATATTTTTGGTTCAGGAAATTTTGCATCTTAACATGAAAAGTTATGCAAGTTTTTTTCAAATGGCAGTATTGAAAAACAGACACAAACGCTACAAATGTTAAAAAAAGTATGTTTTTGTAATCCTAGTAAAATAGATAAAAATACTTAAAAAGTAACAATTAAAATAAAACTGTACACAAAAAACAACAGACAAACTATAAAATCCCCTTTAAAATAAAATAATTGAAACGTGGTATCCAAAATCAAAACAAAAGTCTAAATATCTCAAAACTGTATTTTTTGTATTTTGTATTTGGAAACGGTAAATAAATATGTCTCCTCAGCATATGCTTTCCTTGAGCTTCTGCTGAAGATAACGTCCAAATCTGTAAGCTGTTCTTTTATTAATTTATTTATTCAACAAGGACATGTCCTGGTACCTTCTGCTAATTCAGATTCTGAATCCATGAACGACACTGACCTGCAAGCAGACCAAATATTCCTGCAACGTTTTTAGAAATGGTTTCACACGTCACGTCTGACTTTAAAGAAATGGCAAGAACTTTGTTTACTGCTGAGTAACAAAAAGAAAATAAAGAACTACAACCAAATTTCAAACTACATATTTAACCCTAAATTGCAATCAGACAGTTTAGGGTCCCTAAATTGGGGTTGAAGTGAAGCGTGGAAAAAATTCCAATTCAGTGAACATCGCACCTTTGATCGAGCAGTAAACCATGCAAACAATTTGGACAGTTGGAATAAAACATTGTGCATCCGTGTGCACACACGCACGCTATCCATGAACACAATAATACATGCCTATGTAAAATCTGCCGTGTATCTGTAAATATACCACCACTCCATTTGTGTGGCTGTCGCCTGTAGGTAATTCTCACTTATCTGTGACTATGAAAAAGTAAGTGAACCCTCTACTCTTCAGCATCCCTTTGCAATCAGAGGGTTCTTTGGTGCGCAGTGAACCGCATTGCACTCGCTTTCTCACTGGAACATTGACTAAAACACATATCCGCACATATCCCACTTCTCCTCCGTGTCCCTTTTCTGAACCCTGTAATCCCCCCGTCTATACTCCTAAACAGAACACAGCCGAACAAACCTATGTACCATGCTGTGCAGACTGGTAAAAGCCACAGGGAGCCCTCTGACCTTATCACAGCTTGCTCAATCTCCCTGCATCTGAACTGCAGCAGAAGGACACAAAGTCATTCTTTTCCCTTGGCTGACATTCCTGTGCCCAACACAGAAACACACGTCAATCAGTTTAGCTTGTCTACAGTACATTTAACCCAAGGAGTAAATTGCTTTTGCTTCCTAGTATTTCACCTTCCTTTAGGAAATGTTAATTATCTGTATTTGGGAAAAATATGAGAAAAAAAAGAGGTGTGAGAGGAGGGGAGGGATCAATGATGTTTCAATTTATGTTGAGTTTAATTGCATTTTTTGCCAGTTAATGCAGAAGTTATCAGAAAATCAGTAATTAGGTCAAAAATTTCCTTCTAGAACTTGACATTGTTCTGTGTTTTGAGGCTACTAGGTTCTTTCTTTTTGCAAACTTAAGGCGGTTTAGATCTGATCAAATTCTTCCGCTGCAGAGAACCAGATATAGGAAAACTTCACATTTATACTGCTTGTAGAGCCAAAGCAGCAGGGGTGTAATGAGATCACGAGAATCAAAATCTCATGGCATTCCTCATCAGTGAGAAGACTTTATTTACCCTTAGGCACTATCTGGATTGCAGATTAATCTAAAGTAAATTCAAGTTTTATTTTGGGAAATGAGGATTAGTCCTTGAAGCGCAACACCCTGTGTGCTAGACTCTTAATTTGAAGCAACACAAGATGTCCATTAAGAGTTGTTGCACCATTTTCTGTCTTCAGTCTGTTGTTTGATTCATTGTTAAGCTGATTGACAACACACACTGTCTCATTAGCATTAAAAGAATTGCTTCTAAAAATTATGTGTGTGGTAACAATTAGAAGAGATGAAAAGGTGAAGATGGTTTGGTGCAAATTCTGCATCACAATGTCCTATGTGGGAGGAGTTTGTGAAAATGATGAGCACAAGCTCAAATTGTAAGTGCGTTTGTTCAAGGACCAAAGTGAATGACACCAAATGATAAAGGTGAATACAGGATTTTGTCAGAATCTTATGGTTTCTGAGGATATTAAATAAATAGATGAGCAAATTGCTATACAGGCTGCATAGTTTTCAATCTGTTACAAAAATGTAATTGAGAAGCTCTATGTCAGTGAGTGCCATTAATAAAGAGGAATGGAAAAGAGATATAAATTACATAGGCATATCTATTAAGTGATGGGACTCTGCTGACTAAGACATTCAAGCTATTAATGAACAGGAAGTTTGTCTATGTCTTGAAAAGGGGTCAGTTGCTAAACTAGAGTTATTTATGACATTTATTGCAGTCAGAGGTAGTTATAATTCCTCCTTGTAGCCTTTTTATACGCTCAGTTTTGAAATATAGCCTCTCACCGTCAAGCACGGTTGGCATTATTTACATTAGCATGGGTTGTTTATTCCTGCCCATCCCACCTCCTCGCCTCCTCCATCCCCTCCTACCCTTTTCTCTCCATCCTTATTTCATTTGCTCTCCCTGTGGTGATTTACCTCCCAGACCTCGATTTACCTACCACTAACAAATTGGGTTATCATGCTCCACCACTCCCACTGTTCCTTCTCTGCATCCCCTTCCCTCCGACTGGTCTTGCACGTTCGCCCCTCGTTGCTGGCTCCGTCTCCTCCCTCAGCCGAGGCATCTGGCTTATGAGGCGCCGTGTCAAGGTGAGGGATGGTGTGTGCCACAGGGTATGTGTTCGTAAGCCAGCAGTGTTGGGATTCTGTGTGCGTTCGTACTGCACACGTGTGAAGGGATGGCGAGGCTGCCGTGTCGTTCCACATTGTTGCTGCCTTCTTTTGGCAATGACAGGGTGTCAGGTGGCTAGCCTGCGACAGGCTGTCAACAAGTGTGTGTCTCTGGAAGCTAAACCACAAATCCATCAGCTAAAGCTCAAGGAAAATCATTTCTTGTAACCGGAGGCGTTGTCTTAACCACCTAAGCTCCCGAGTGTCCTTTTACGTCCACGCTGCCCCCTAGAATCTTTACACAGGGCCTAATTTTTTCTTATTGTGTTCTTGTGTGTGTGACACCAAATTCCAGCTATTGTATCCATGCTGGGTTTAAAAAGTCAATACGGGCTTGACATTTAAACTCATGAGTGTGAAAGGCCGAGAGCAGCTGCATACAGTAAAGAGAGCTTTACAAAGAGATAAAGGCTTTCTCAGAGCCCTTAATGTCAAGAGGTACTCCATAGGGTAGATGTATGATGTAAAGTGCGTCCATGCTTCACACTGAAGTGTATGCCTCTCTCTTTAATTGCTTCACAATACTTTTGAATTTGGAACACCACACGATTGGTTTGTATTATTGTTCCAATCAGTTGTATGACTGATTCCTGATAATCAGTCATACCTTATCAGGCTTATGACCCCATTGAAAAGGGTTGACTTTGTGTGTGGTAATCCCCTTTGTGGTGATTATGCTGTACATTGGCATGACGTTGGTCTCCACGTGTTCTTTAAAATCCACAAATAATTCAAATAAAGAGCTTGGTACCATGAAGTAAAAAGAGGTTCCTAGAAACTTTAAAACAGAAACAACAAGCCCACGCATCACAGATACTACGCAATACTTGAAACGGTTGCATTTTCCAAATATTAATTTGTTGTTTCATGTGAGACTCCAAGATTTGACTGGCTTTCTCTTTGCGGTTCTTCGACGTCAAACTTTTGAGTTTTGTTTTTCTGGCAAGTTTATATATATATATATATATATATATATATATATATATATATATATATATATATATATATATATATATATATATATATATATATATATATGTATATATATATACGTGGAGACCAACGTCATATATATATATATATATATATATATATATATATATATATATATATATAGAAATTTTGTTATTATGGAGCTCAAGAAAAAATATGCCATGGTTCAAAGAATGCAAGTTTTGTTCTTCAAAAGTCTGTAAGAATGAAGCGCCCTCTAATTTTATGAGATTTAGAGACCAGAGAAAAACAACATATTAAAATAAAATACTATCAAACAATAACAACAATAAACAAGTTGCTAAGCTCCCTGATCAACTTAAAAACAAAGCATAAATTAAGGAATTGCACTTTTCATTAATTGGAACTCTAAAGACAATCAAAACAAAAAGTATATGTTATATGGTGGAATTTAAAAAAAATACAACTCAGTTTGAAAATATCATTCTGGATTGACTTATTGAATGTGTTTTAGTCATGTTTAGAAAGGATTGTAATAAGCGCTTGGTCTTGCATGGATAAGCAGGTATAGACAACATTTGGACTGATTGTAGAATGTTACCCTTTGAAGTTCTTTTTATTTTTAGATTTTTTTACCAGTCAGAAAAACTTTTACCAATCTGCCATCCTGTGCAATGCTGAGCACCTGTTTCCAGCCGAATTATTCTGTCACCACCACATTTGACAGAGGAGATGGTGTTGGAGAAGTAATTCTCGGTGCCGGGTCCCCTTCCTCGTGTGCAACAGAGAACAGTTCGATCTGAGAATCAATTATAGTCCTTTTGGAAACTTCCATCAGGATGTCATTTGTCTTTCAGTGAGAAATTGGTTCTGTCTAGAAACCCTGAAGAAATGGGGAACCTGGGATCATACTCGTTTCTACTTGGTACTATAGCTGCTAACGGCTCAACTATGCTTTAGAATATATCAATCTGCCTTGCTTTCAAAAGAATAGTTTAAAACTTGTTTAAAAAAAAAATCTAAAAAAACAGATCAAATTTCAGCCTTTTCGCTGAGATGTTAGCAGAAGCGTACAATGCGGATGTTTTACAAAGCGATATTGGCTGAGCTCATCATAATTTGATTTTGTAACTTTTTAAGCTATTACAAAATATGTATAAGAACTCCAAATGAGTATATTAGATGAAGCATGTTTTCTGAAACATTAAAATATCCTCATGTGCAACTCAAGAACAGATTGGGTTTCTAGAAACACAATCAAATGCAAAAAGATTACTGCCCTCCATCTTTGTAGTTCATTCGCACAAGGAGGTGCTTGAAATCTCAGTAAATAATTGCAAAAGTAATTCATTATTTACAATATGTACAGCACTGTTAAGTGATCCAAAGTCATTTTTAAGGAAAAAAAGAACTTTATTTAGAAATAAAGGCCACAAAGTCTACAAAGTATTAAGAGGCTCCATATCCAAGTCGATTTTTCAGCCCTGCCGCCCACTACAGTTGGTCAACCATATTTATCAAGCCCAAGGTAACCGCATCCGTCTGCCAGGACGTTTTAGAGCACTCCATGCTTTCCCCTGCTTAGAAGCCCTGTGGAGATGCTGATTTAATCTGCCAGCAGAATTTGACATGTGGACACACTGCCAAGTTCACAATTACCAGTTTATTAACTGCGGCATCAAAGTGCTTGATTTGTCAGCAAACTCTCCTGACCGAAATGTCGTAGAGAATCTATGGCGCATTATCAAAACACGGAGAGATGAGGGAGACACCAAAGCCAGCTGGAAGCCAGCAGGTTCTCACAACTCTGATAAACCAGAATCAATGAAAGTTCTGATTGACTTTGAAGAACAAAGGGGAGGATCTACTTTGGGAAATGTATTTATATCACAAATTAGGAAAGGTGATATTTGCTACAAAAAAAATAAAAAATGGTTCAGTAATATTGAACCATTTTTACAGAAAAATCAATGGTTTTGTGCTACTTTCATGAAGCATTAAAAAAAAGAATTAGCTTAAGTAAGTTTCTTAATTGCCAGCGATATTTTATTGATGACTTTTTAAAGCATTATGTTGCACGACCCTTGGCTCCACACAGTCTCCTGCAGACCGTGGTTTTTCTTTCTTTCTTTTTTTTTTTTATATTCTAAAGCTGAGTTTGAAAAATAACAGTGATCAACCTCACTCCATCACGGCGTCCATGGTATTAGAACAGCCTGCCTGAGGTGAGATCAGGCATGCTGAATCAATATATTCCTAAGTTAGTTTGAGAAACTTCTGCAGCCTGATGTTTTATGGAGTCATTTGTAAAGGCAAAATATTTTATGTTTTATTCCATCTGCTGCTGAGCTTTAGTAGTTGTTTTTTTCTCATGTTGTGCATTTTGTAATGTGATCATAAAACTTGTTCAATTTGACTTTTTATGCCCTTCTTTATTCCGCTTTTCAGTATGGTTTCCAAATATATAAGTATATGTCTTTTTTATTGTTGCTTAGGATTTATGACTGAAAATCTTACATTGTAATCGATGTTTTTGCAATAAAAGTAGGTTTTGGTGGTAAGACTCTTATGTTTCAGTATGTACTGGCTCAGCATATATCTTCATATTTTAAACAAGTAACTATTATTTCATCCTACAGCTATTCCTCAAAAATGCATCATTAATATACTGTTATTTAAAACGTAATCCTACCTCTGATATGCTTCCAGAAGACAAACCTTCATTTATTTTCTATGGAATTTTATTGGAACATTTAATTTTAATTGACTTTGACTGACAGCAATTCATATTTTGAAGACCACACAGACTATATTAACATAACTATATATAGGTTATGTTAAGCAGCTGCATCTAATACAAAAAACAACAACTGAAGCGTTTTTATTTTTATTTTTTTTTTATTTTACCTACAATGGACTGCTCTAACTACCTGGCCAACATAAATGGCAACCTAGGAACCCAGCAATGAGGTGTTTTCAATAAGAACAAAAAATAAATAACCTTCCCAGAATTGCTCCATGCAAAAGAAATATGCAATCCCAAAAATAAAGCTTCTTGATCAAACATCCAGCGCATTCAGCTTCTCAAAAATCTTCACATTTGCTCCAGTTTTGGTTCAGTGCTGGATCTTCTTTTTTTGGCAATATAATCAAATTTTGCATTAAATTTAATGTTGAGAAAAGAAAAGCAAGCTGATCGACTTCAACATCTTTCTCACTTCAGCCAACATCTTCGAACACAGCAGCCATCGACTCGTCTGCTCTGAACTACGCAGAAATCCATACGCACAACAGTGACTGGAGCTCCCTTCAGCATGTGGGACATGTCAGAAACTTTATGAATCCAAAGCGACTGACTTGGAAGAAAGATGTGATTGGTTGATTTGACCAGTCTGTCATAGCTGATCAGTCACAGAGTTAGCGTTGAAGGCACACTAAGGATTTTTACAGAGGGAGCAGCATTTAGAGAGCTGGAGGACTCCTGAAGTGAAAAAAGGATTCCGCTCGTAAGAGGAAAATTGAACATGTAATTCAGATGCAGTATGACAATTTATTTAAATGAATATTCAATCTCTCTAAAAAAGGACCATGTCATTTATTTAAATTTGGAGAAGCAGTCGCTTCTAGTTCACACAAAATGTGTAGTTTTTGCTTTTAATATTTATATTCCCTCAAAAGCCTAATTTATCAATTATAATACAAAGAAAAAAAAAGAATATCTAAAACTTTTTTGTTGTCTTATCCAAAGCATCCAACAACCAGTTGATACTGATCAAAGTCAAAACAAGCTCACCTGATCTTTTTCGGGTCACTTCAAATTTGGACGGCACTGAAATCTAAAAAAGAATCTATCCTGCAGTCGTTATTCTCCCATCTGGTGAACTTTACTTCTCTGAGACCTCAGAGGTATTTCCAAAGGTGTGTGTGGGCAAACAAAGCAGCCAGAATGATAATTACATATTCCCCAATTGTTTGATTTCTTTCATCTTTTTCTAATTTATTTCTCCTCGGCAGTGCTGAATATGCATCCAAACCCTTTTAGTCTTAATGAATGATAATAGTGCAACATGAGGGTTTGACTGGGGCTATTGAACTTAATTAATTCAGAGAACAAGAGCCAAGAGGCATGCTAATAGTGATTGATTGAAGATCTTTAAAAGGGTATAAAAGTGCTAAGAAAAGGACTTTCCTGACAGCGGCTTCTTTATCGAAACCAAATAATCTGACGAAGGAAGTTTGCTAACCTGGTTTCACACATAGACTGATGCAGGTATATTGTCAGCTTCTTCCTAGCCACAACTGAAAAAAATCTCATTTTAATAATTCACATGTCAGAAAGTATTTTACGACTCACCTACATTGATTTATTAACCCGCCGAGTAACGTGTACAGCAAAAAAGCAAGGGTGCCTTGTATTTTATTTCAGTTATAATAAGATAAATGTCATTGGATATATATATATATATATATATATATATATATATATATATATATATATATATATATAATTTTTCTCAGCAAGATTACATACATTTCTTTGGGGTTCTCAAGCTCCTTAATAAATCAAATTTGAAAAGGTATTCTTGTGACAACAGGATTTGGCAAACCCGGGAATAAATCCCCCGACCGACAATCTTTACAGCATTTTCTACCTGGGAGAATAAAAGTCAAGAATCTGAGAAGCAGTGGAGCTTTAAAGGCGAAGGTTACACGCTGTTAGAACATTTCAGATTTTTCATACACACATCCTTGTTCTTCCAAGCACACGCATACGCACACACACTCATGTTTTGACTTAATTTTTTATGCCCGACCCAGACATCTCCTCTGGGTTAGGCATAAAACGAGTCTATTCCTAACCCTAACCATGACATGAACTTAATTCACACCATACCTCTAAACCATTTTTCTCAAACTGTTGGTCTCCAGTTTGTCATAACTGCAACAAAAGTGTAACTGTATGTGCAATAAGCACGTCAAAGTAATAGGATTTTGAGATGCTGACATGTCACCGTATATGAAAACAATAAAGTGCTACACCAGCATTGTAACAGTAATCAGTGTTATTTTCAGAGCCGTAGGAACAATAATTGCTTTTCTATTCAAATAAAAGCAATTACAATTTTTTCTAACATTTTGGCTGAACACATGGGAACTTTGGTATTTCCACATGCATTGAGAATCTGATTCATATTTTGAATGTTCCTTTTGTTGTCAGACAAGTGGGAGCACAAATTTTTAACCAGCAATTATAATAAGTGTCATTTTACGCTGTAATTATTCGTGCTGTTTTCTCCACAACTGTTGCATCTTAAGTTACAGTGATAAATTTTAGCGGAAGCAATTAATTTATCTAGTCAAGTCCATTCCAGGGTCATGGCTTCAAATGTAAGAAAGAGAGTTAAGAAAACTCCATCTATTACCCCTCAAAATAAATCAGTTTGTTCTCGACATTAAATTCACAGCTACCTGTTCAGCTTCGACGCTGACGTGGTTTTCAATAAAATGCTACACATGACCAGATGCCTCCATAACATCATAAAAAAAGGCAGAGGATTATTATTATTATTATTATTATTTCTGTTTTCCTGTTCAGGAATCATCCCGGATGAAGTCTTCCCTCTTCAGTAACGAGCGAGTACTTAGGCCAGTTGATCAATGATTTAGACAAACGAGGCAGTCGCGCTAATCAGCATGTGTGGTTTACAGACCAGCTCACCCCATTATCTGCTTGCCCCTCTGTTTGGTGACGCCGTGCGGCTGTGTGAAAAGCAGACAGCATGTTGGCCCCTTTGGATCGAGGTCAGCGGGAAGTGCCTCGGTCCACACAGTTAAATATCTTGTTGAGCAGCCAGGATAGGTGGCGGAACTGCCAGCAGAGACGCAATCTGGCTGTCACAGAGGAGACTGAGACTTAATAAGAGCACGGCACTGATAACAGCTCACAGCCTGTAGGAAGTTTGGGCAAGCAAAGCACATTTACTGGTGGGGGATCTGGCCCCTGGGGGCCTGCTTATAAGAACAGATGAATATGACTGTCACTGTCACCGTATGTTTTCACTTTCGACGTTCTGTCAGGGGCATGCGGAGACTAATTACTTTACGTCCTATCCTTAATATCTTGCTTTTACAAAGTAATTACTTTCAGTCAGAGAAGATGATTGTCAGCACTGGATTCAAGCGAATTGCAGTACTCCATGCAGAGATGCTCTTGGATGAAAATTGTGGGGGCTGGGGCTGGAATTCACTCGGGTGGATTCATAAGCTTAATGTTTTCACATTTTTGTGACATTACAACAATAAACTTGGATGCATCCTGATGGGATTTTACGTGAGATCGATACAACACAGGCAGGTTTCTTTGGCTGCAGTATGAGCTCTCACAGACAAAGGGAGAGCGAGATTCACAGAACACGATACGAAAATGATGCAGGACGAGGAGTTAGCAAGCGCTGCTGATGCTCAACATGATTTCTTCCCTGGTTACTGCTGAAACGATGCAGTAAGTTGATAAATATTAGCTATTCTTTGCTTCATCTGTAATTTTGGTTGTGCCATCTTGTGCTCCTGCACTGATCGCTTGTGAGCAAAGAGTTTAATAATATTTTGTGGGAAGCGACATTTTATTTTGGGGAAATTTTGAGGCAGTGCCCTCATTCTTTCTTTGAATTAAGAATATGATTGAAACTATGAACAAACTATTGGGAGAAGACTAAACTAGCCTTTAAAAGAGTGCTGGCACTCTAGCATTTTTGATTCTTTTTTCGTTTGTAAACACGATTAATGTTACAAGCAGTTTCAAACGTGGTCATTTGAAAACTCTTTGTGTTTCACGACGCTGTCGTTGACGTGTACGTTTTTTTTTCTATTCTTCAACGTATGTCGGGTCTATCTGTATGTATAGTGTGTGTGCACCAGCGTGCGTGTTCAAAACTTTAAAACTGTATCCAAGTAAATGCTGAATGAGATTTCTAAAGTCACAAGAGGTTTAGATGATCGTAGGCCATCTAAACTACAGGTAGAGTGAGAAGAGTATGCCAGTGACCTCCCCAGGAATCCCATGAGGGTAAAGGTCTGGCCCAGCGTTCCACAGTCAGGACAAATTGATCCTCCTTTATCTGAGACTCAGCTATCAGTCAGAGCCTCCTCACTAACACTCCCCCATCGCCTCAGAAAGCTTTTCCCAGGGAGGCTGAGAAGCGTTCTGCAAATCAGAAAGCAACACTCGTCTAACAATGCACTGTTGTTTCACGGGATTGTGATGCCTACACCGTCTTAAATAAATAAAGGAATGGCAAACATCGCTTTCCAAAGCTTTGTACTTTACATCAGCTTAGAGAGGCCCAGGGATAAATGTCTTATCTCTACGCAACACTGACACAGACCTCAACAAGTAACAAAGCAGAGCCGCTTCCACTGAGAAAACAGATGTCAACAAGGTGAAGAAATGTTCATCAGATGTATTGGAGCAGGGAAAGATTCCCTATAATGTAACCCCCCCTCGGTCCCCGACACAAACACACACAAGGATTCTACAAGAACTTAACTCCCATAAACCGGCAATATATTTTGTCTGTGAATCTCCTGGCAAAGACTGTGTGCATACGGGTGTTGCTCTCTGAGCGCAGCAAAGCCCAGAGTTCGTGAACCATTGTGCTCCTGTGTCAGTGTGTGGGAGAATTTTCATCCCCCACCCCCACCTTTTTGTTTTTGTTTTTTCCTCCAGCCGCCGTCTGCTGTGGGTATTTTGGGCTGCCAAGTGGGTCTCAGGTGAGGGAATAAAAGTCAGAAAGAAAAAGAGCGTGGGAGCCAGAGAGGTGCACACCTTCTGCCTCACCCATCCATTAAGGGTGAAACCCACATTGCTTTTCTCAGGCGGAGGGTAATAGGAGCCCAAAAATTCCTTGGGCAGCCAGCTAACGCAGTGTACACAAACTAAAACACACACACACACACACACACACACCCCCACACACACACACCACACACACACACACACACACACACACACACACACACACACACACACACACATTGCTGCAGGGAGATTTACACAAGCAAACAGAAGGCTCCTAATAAGGACACAATCTGGTCAGGATTCCCCGGAGACTCGGAAAGTTGAGGCAGACTATTTTTGCACAATGTCTGCCCACGTACCTGTCTGTCTCTCCGACTGTCCGTCTTTCTGAATGTCAAAACAAGTAGAGAAACATCCTGTTATGTGCCACACGGCGGCAGATTTGTGGATAAATCACGGTCGTCAAAGTTTCTGACATCAACAGAAGCTCCTTGAAATAACACCTGATTCAAAAGCACCTGCTATGTGAAAGACCTCATCATGGGGCCTTTGTTAAGTATTTGGAGCCCTTTGAGTCCAACAAAACATCATGCAGTTTTGTTAATCTGCATGATGGTGAAGTAAAACTGTACATGTTCTTTGATATGTATTTTAGAAATAAATATCCGGAAAAGTTTAAAGGAAGCTTTAAACTTCCTAAGGTTGTTTTAGGATATAAAACAACATTCCAAACTTTTGTGCAACACAAAAATTGAGAGAGCTTTGGGACACCTGTAAACCTATTTATGAGGCCCACAGTAACTTTGGGGAAGATACATTTATCCACAGCTCAAGTGAGAGAATCTGTTGCTCTCACAACTCCAAAACATGTATTTTTACTTTTAAAAAGATGCATTATGGAGTTTCACATAAGCTATGTCGCATTTGAGGTAACATTTGGCTATGTCTGGCTTCTTTTACAGTTCAGAAAAGTTTTCAAATGTACTCAAGGTTGCATGTGGCATAGCACTGCAAATCATATTTTTGATGTCGTGACAACTGCGATATTTCTTTTTAAGTGTTTCAAAAAATGTTGATGTAATGAGGACAAAAAAAAAAGAAACATGGACAATTTCACTGATTTCACAATCATCTTGAGTGGTTTTTGTGCAAATAATAGCCAGCGGAGCTCATTGCTTTGCATATATTCTAAAATGTGAAACTTGAATGAATGGGAAAATAAAATATGCATTGTGCAAACAATGAAAATAGGTATTCAAAAGAGCGAAAGCTGAAAGATTATTCCTCAAACACCTAAGCTTCTTCAGACAGCATGAAACTGTGGAAGCTCAAATTGCATCCCTTGTGTTGTGTTCTGGTGAAGGACTCAATGTCCAGAGTTGTCCGATAACTTCCAAATGCACCGACTCGTTTGCTCTCACCTGTCAATCTCGGAACGTAGAGTCGGAAATGCTGGAAACAAAGACAGAACCAATCGCATGTGCAAAAGACCCAACTTGTAATTGCAGTGACAAAACCAATCTTGGCAAGATGTAAAAAACACACAAAAAAGAGGACAACAACAAATGAAATAAACAAGCTAGCATTTGAAGAAGTTTAAAATCTAGTAATGCCAACAGCTTGTAAAAACGTTATGGCCGACCAACAGATTGCTTTTTTATGGCTGTTGCCGATAAAACGTTTCGACAACATGGCTACTACAGCAGAATAAATGATCATACAACATTTGAGAAAATATTAAAACAGGGTATTGGCAAAACAATAATTATATGCCTCTTCAAATTAAGCTTTGTGTCGCTTTAACTTAACATTTATGAGCGGGGATGGATGGACCTCGTAACACTCAAGGACAGTGAATGCACTTTGTGTGAATTGAAGTGCTGGAAGTTGCTGTTGTTTACAATTCTACAACCACATGGTCAATAATTAATCAAAACCAGAAATTTACAACAGCGATGTGCAGTTTATTATGCGCTGTTGACTTTGCGTCCTGCTTTGGATTGTGCTTTTTTTGTTTTGTGTGTCTGTGTGTGTGTGTGTCTGACCTTGCGTTAGACGGCAACCTTCATCAAATATTAAAATCAGTCAACCGATGCAAAGACTTGTAATTATTGCCCACCGTGTGCTTGTTGATTTTCTGAGTGAACGTGTGTGCAAGCTGGCTCGCTCTGTTTGGTGGTGCCATCAAAGCCTCGGGTCTCCATTCAGTTTGTGAAATAAGGATTTGTACACTCAGGCAGATCATTACCCAGTTGATTTGCATGAGGAAAAAAAAAAAACACCAGCAAATTATTGAATTTATTCGTTTGGCAACAAAAAGCGAATTATAATCTTTAGGCAGTGTATAATAGCAGAAGTGACTGGACATTTGCAAAACATTGTGACATTGCGGGTCAATCCGTTGCGCATTTGAGTCATCATAAGCTGCGCTTTCATGTCTTCAACAACTTAGTAATACAGTTCATGTTTCCTACTTATCTCAAATTTTAATACTCTAACATCTATATGAAGGTCGCTTTTTGTTGGCATAATTTTTTATATATGTCATGATTTTTTTGAAAGTTTGCTTAGTAGTGTTTTAGATTCTTTACGCCAACCCAGGCAACTGAAATTGTCACAGATCTGATTTGGCAAGTGGATTTGAATTGAGGAAAGCAAGAGATGATGCTTTAATCAACAACACAGTGTTGAACCGCTTCTGATATTTGTGGGAACCAAAAGGGAACAGAAGTGGTTTCATTTAGACAAACTCTTTCCTTTTTTTCTTATTCAATCTGATAAACAGAGATTAGGTGTTGGAGCATGACCCAGAGACGTTCACAAAAGTCCAAGTCAACTCTCAAGTCTTTGAGGGGAAAGTCCAAGACAAGTAAGTCAAGGCAAGTTTACTTTCATAACACTTTGTAGACATGCTACTGGTGCGTTTGCACCAAACAGTAATTACAATAAACCCATTCAAACATTGAGCAGATGCATAAAACAAATTAGCGTTTGAATGTGCCAAAGCTTTCTTCCGAAGAAACTGAGGATTTTATTTAATTTTTTTCCCCCCAATTTAAACACAGATGAGCAAGAGCCAGCACACAGCTGTGTGCTGAAAATACAGATCAGTTCTGAAATATGGTGATGGACTCAGATCTGAACATTTAGAGACACATAAAGTCAATTACAAAGTCAGTCTTTTATCATCTGAAGAACATCACTATCTGTTCTTTTCTTCACCAAGAAATATCTGAGTGGTTGCCTTTATTTGGATGGAGGAATTGAACTCTAGAGACAGAAGCCCTGTCCTAATCAAGCTTCCCTGGATAATTTCACAAAAACAAACATTTTTCATTCATCGCACCAGTTCAACTCGCATTGTTATAAACATGGCCCTTACTAGGGAAATTTCAGTTCATCCATCTTGAAACCCATGTTTTATCTGAAATTGGCAGCAAACATCAACATTTGTCTAAGTTCACAGTTTTTCCTGAATGGTAAGCCTTCAAGTTATTTTTGTGAGTAAAGTGAACGGCTTTAAAGCGTATGCGCATGTGGGCTTAAAATTGCTTGTCATGTCCTTTGTAGATTTCAACTTGATGTCTGGTTAAGCTAATATGAGACAAGCTAACCTTTTAATCCCCGCAACACTTTGACGCCACTTCACTTCCTGCCTTTCGTCCCCTTTGTGAACGTTTAAATCCAACTGAGTCCATAACAAATAGGATTGGATTCATTTGCCTCCAAAGTGGTTAATGTGTGCACTACCATGCAAGGATGAACATGCACACATGCAATCAAAGGGGTGAGTGATCACAACACACACACACGTAGCTGCACATGACAATAAAGTGCTAAACGGAATGCTTCATATATTTTAGCATTGGTTTTCCAAATATGC
Source organism: Poeciliopsis prolifica (assembly GCF_027474105.1). Lineage (NCBI taxonomy): Eukaryota > Metazoa > Chordata > Actinopteri > Cyprinodontiformes > Poeciliidae > Poeciliopsis > Poeciliopsis prolifica. The sequence continues at coordinate 2,755,359 of NW_026562427.1, forward strand.
TAAAAGTCATGTGACATTAAATAAACACGGCACGCCTGTTAAGCAACGTTAACGGTCCATCAAAATGTAACAAATTGGGGCCGACTGGCTTTATGTGGAGTGCATCCTGTCTGTTTAGAACCGGGATTTTGGGGTGATGAGCAGAGCAGAGCGAGTGCCAGTGACGAGGCTGAAACAACGCTCAGTCAGCCTCCATGTTAGAGGGAAGTGAGACGAGGTGACAGGAGCCCATGGGGTCAATTACTAATGAACATTGACTATGACACATTGCCTTACGGAAGTGACATTGAAGCATTTTGTATGTTTCTTTAATCCCACTGAGTCACTGACACAAGCAAGGAGAGAAAATTGTTGTCCAGGTCAAGACAACTCTGACCTTTTCGCTGGGTTGTTCCGATCCTAGCTGGCGGATAAACTGGGACTCTGTTTGTTGAACTGGGGAACAAATTAAAAATAGCCTCGTCACTCCGCCACCTTTTGAACACTTTACTGAGAAGAGCAGACCTCACTGAATCTCCTATTATTTAAAAATAAGGTCAAAGAGGCGTTGTTAAGCCAGTGTTCACAGTTAAGATGACATTTGTGTTTTCCCGCAAGTTAGTGAAAGCAATAGCTACCTAAAAATGCCTAACCAGTAATCTGTCGTAGCATATACAAAACTAAACAATATGCGATAATTATGGTATAAAATAATAACTCCGATATATCAATTTAGTTGTTAGTTGTAAAACTTTTATTTGACACCGAGAGTATGTTGTCTTTTTTTATCTGATAAGTTTTCATTTCAAAATTCAACTTAACCAAAAATAACATAAGTAAATTCAGGTTGGGCTTGCTCAACCTTTACAAGAAAGTCATGACGGTAGGTTTCGCTAGTAGAATTATTTAGGTTTATTACATTTGGATTGAAAACATATTGAAATGATGCAACAATGTTGTGTTTATTTAACTCAAGAATGTATTGGTCCATACTTAGACTTACTTTCTTATTATTGTACGAAGACACAACAGTGAATCAGGCAATGAAATGGTGATGCTTAGCTACCGGAGTGACACTGACAACTAAGTATATATGGATATATATATTTATATGTGTGTGTGTTTTATATATATAGTGTTATATATACAGTATATAGTGAACCTATGTTAGAGGTTCACTGTCTAAACAATGGAATTCGTAATGGATTATTCTGACTAACCAAGCAGGTTCAGTTTCACTTATGAATGATGCTCTGCACCTCTTGATGTTGGCTTTAGGGTTTTTGCCTTTGTTCAACCCATAACTGTAATGAATCTGCAAACCAGAAGTCATTAATTGATTGCCATTCCTTGTCATCTGCATGAAAACAGACACCAGGCTCTTTACTTGCCAATTCCGCCAACAACCTTGGCTGAGACTGGAAACAAATCCCTGGTGACGGGAAACACGGACTGCTTGGTGCATTAAGATTGTAGCGAAACCGCATGAACCAGGACAGAACTCTTTCTTAGTGCTTTTCATAAAATAATAACAATACAAAAAGCACAAATCCTACTCTTTCTCTTGCACACTGTTTTCCTTTTCTCTCTACGTCCAGTGAACGCACCACGTTAGAGCGAGCTGACAGAGTGTGCTCATTTGGAGTACTGATAGAGGCCCCTTTGACATTTTCCCCCAAAGATCCGAGCGCTTTGATGGTTTTGCTTCTCTCCGAGGCTCCTCGCCACCCCACTTCTCTCCCCCTCCTGCATCCTGTCCAGTTCACTGTGTGGATAAGAGCCAGTGGCAAGTGAGTCATTGTCTTTCCGGCGTCTTCAATCCAATTTACAGGGCCTGCGTGGCTCTCTCGGGCCACATGGGCACGCTGGCGCGCGCACGGTCGCGCACGGAGCGTTGGCACATTAAAAAGCTCAGATTTGCACTTTCAAGTTCGCGCCTGCACGCAGCCGCACGGCAAATCAGAGAAATAGGTGTCATTTCGGGACCGCTTCGGCAAGCTCTGATTCGGCAGAGATGAAAGCCTGGAGGGGAAATGAGCGCGAGTGGAATGTGAGACCTTGAGGACCCCCGACTTTTTTCTCGCAAAGAAGACGTGTGGGAATAACGCGGCGGCTGCCTGCGCGCGCGCGCCTCACGCGTTTCTTCGTGGCGTCAGAGGAAGAAACAGGTGCATGAAAGATTGCTACATTATTATATATATCTATCTCGACTATATGAATAATACGTCTTGCTCGAAATGTCACTGCAGGGTGGAAGATATTTTTTTTTAACAGATTCATATAGATGAACGTTCTGAGTCTTATTGCTTTGCAACTATTTTATCAGTGTGGTTAATCTCCTGTCATTTTCCGCAGGCCTTCAGCATGCATGGCTGTGTGAGAGCTGGGATGAAATGCAAAGAAATCAACCTCCTGCTAAAAGACCTTTTGCCTCTGAGGATGTTCTCAAGGTGAGCAGAACAATTTCTGTCAAATGAAACGTTCGAGCGGTTGCATTGGAACAAATATCAGATTTAAGACGCGTAGTGGTTTGGAACTTCGAAGGGAAAAAAAAAAGTTTTTAGTGGGAATCGTGTCCCTCTGATCTTTTCCAGCGTTTTACACCCCGGTTCTGTTCTCGGAAACCAACCCGGGGGCCACATTGACCATCTCTCTTAAGAAGGAATGTCCCGCAGTGGTTTTTAATTCGGCCAAATGCAAAATAAAGTGAAGTTTCTGAGATGGTGGTGAGGGAGACAGTAAAAAGAAACTCTGAGATTTTGCATTTGGTTAATAGCCCACCAAATGTAACTAGTATTAATCTATTTTGTTCTTTTTTTTGTTGATAGCAATTAATAACATTTCCATCAGTAAGACCTTTTTTATCAAGAAGAGTGATGTAATTGCTGTCACCTACAGCAGGGCTGTCAAACTCCTTGTCATTAAGGGCCAAGACCAGATCATGAAGGCTCTTAAAGGGCCAGAATGTATTGATGAAACCCATTAAGCTTTTAAAACATGAATGATCTCTTAGAATTAAATAATATTGAACATCTTTTCAGTACTTCCAGGATTTTTTTTTTTTTGCATTAAAAATCTAAGTGTTTGTGGCTCATTTGGAAATATTTGCAATATTTGCGCTTATTGATGACGTTAAAGTGACTTTCTATTATTCGCCGTACAGATAATGGACTACAGTCAATTAAGGCAGAGGCAGCTGTTTAGTACAAGTTTTAAAGCTTTTGACAATTTTTTAGAGAAATCTGCAATAAACCCCCAAATATGTGTTAGAGCAAACAAGTGTGGATATTTGTTGATTTTGTGTGAATTTCCGCAGTGATTCTCAAGAAAGTGGAAGGAATGATTTGATTTGATTGATAACACAATACTTCAGCACATTTGGTGTTAAACATGTTGATTCAAGCTGCAAATGGTGGTGGGTCAACAGCATATCAGAATATAGCAATTTACACTTTTAATATGTAAATTAGGAATGGAATGTTGCCCAAGTTGTGTATGTGTCAGGGCGAGTAAACCAATGATTTTGCAAACAGTTTTCTCAGTTCGGGCTGATAGACAAAAACTAATCTAATGTGAGATTTGTGAAAAAGTTGAAACTCTTGAAAAAGGTATGTCATGACATGCACTGGTACTGTACACAGAAGGGATTAAAAAAATAAAAGATTAACTAAATGAAAAAATATTGATGGACACTCAAAATAATCCTTAGCAGGGTCTCTTATTGGACACTTTCATTTCCCAAGAACGTAACCAACTCTGAATTTATTTTTTGCACAGGCGAGCAAAATGATCTGGGTCAGTGAGCACAGAAAAAGGTCACTTTTCGCACCACAATTTAAAAAAAAATAAAGCCACTGGCAGACATATTCAGCCTATAATGTGTGCTTCACGGATGAACGAATGAACTCGACTGGATTGACTAGAATGAAACAGTTTATGTGCTCCGACGAAGAGCAAAGAAAACAAACGCAAGACAACTCAACAGACCCTTAGCGGCCTCTCTTAGAGGATCATTTTTACTTTATGGGCCCTAATTCTCGACGCTAAAAGCAAAGCCTAAAACAATTGGCTCCTCTGCGGTGCCGTAATAAATCGAAAGAAGTACAGTCATATTAATAAAAGCCAAGCTGTTCGGGTGATTAAAGCCTTGATGTGGGTGGTTTACTTTATTTGTTCAACAAAGTTTTAATGAGTGCTCAGGCAGTCACACAGGATTATTCAACAGAACAACACTAATTCGGGCTGCGGATGCACATTGTAGAAATCAATGAGGGAGAAGAGAGAACGTGACTGAACCAGGAGCCACCGTTTGAGCCGATGAGCAGACGTGAAAATTATTATGAAAAATAAATGAAGGGAGTCGGGGTGAAACCGCTGATGTTCCTAGAAGAGATGCACAGCAACAACTTTGTCGAAAGTTGATTCTGTGAAAGTTTGGTTGCAAAACTTTTGACAATCGATGCAGTGGAGAGATCAAAGGTCAGCAGGAGCAGATATTTACCACCTCAAGGCAAATCCTCTCGCATAAGAGCCATGAAGGAAGGACACAAACTCAACTACTTGTTCCAGTCTGTGGGATTCGGTCTTTTTGTTTGATGCTTGAATTTTGAGTCTTTTATTTCTTTGTATAGTATATATGATTCTTTTTCATAGTTGCTGAACTGCACTTGGATTTGGTTGCTATCTTCTATCTTTGTTTTTTGGTTTTTGTGCTCAGCCAAACCTCCCAAATTAATACAATCAGTTAACTGTGAAGATATTTTTCTTTAGTTTTTTGTGTTGAACTTTCAGAGGGTCCTGCAGTTTTGCGTCCACACAGCTACTTATACAAGTAATGTATGTAGTGTCACTTCATTAGAGTCAAAGAAATCTGCAATGTTTTTTCTAGTAATCGAAGAAGTCATGTAAATTTCAAAATGGTAATGTGTTACAAATCATTTCCATCAGATAAATTTCTTGTGGATTTCTTTTTTGTCACCCTTACAATGGACCAGATCATACAGAAAATAAACAGACTGGGTAAAGACAAAATGCAATTTTCAAAAATAGATTTTTTTTTTAATTGAAGGGTCATAAAGATAATTGCCTATGTGCAAATATAGTTGCCGTTTGTCAAATTAATAACTTTTAATATGGTTGCATTTCACTGCACAAATGCACACAACTTATTATCATTGTTCAGATCTGCATAATTGAGAAATTACCTACATAGAACACGTCTGCCATAAAAAAGGCTAACATATTTAAAAGAAAACAGTGTTGTAGAGCTAAAGAAGCTCAACAACACATTAGCACTAATGTTGTTGACATGTTTCAGTCTGAAAGGGCCTTCAAAGCTGCAATGAACCACAGTGAGAACCCATAGAGTAGAGACTAACCTTCCCAACCAAAAATACTCCTGGTTGAATTCATGACCCCTCCAGAAAGTCCCAAGGCCAAACACATCGCAAACAGAGATGGAGACAAAGGCTCAACTCAGATTTGCCAAATACTTTAGGAAATATTCTGTGGACTCGCGAGACAAAAGCTCCACTTCTTGGAACATTTGCAGTCGTTCACCCTGCATTAAACTGACAAAGCATAATTTCTTTTGACAGTGCAACAACAACCAATTTTGAAAACAAGGTAGTGGGAGCATCAAGCTGGTCGAGCCGTTCAATGAATCCATTTAGGGACTGTGTTAAACTGTCCTGTTTAACACAAACTGTAAAAGGATTGGGTCAGGAAAGCACACCTGCCACTACAGTACAGTAAATATTAGACAACAATGAGAACGTTTACCTTTTCAGATGCAATTTTCCTTTAATTTTGAACCTGAGCAGTAATACCTGGAGTGCGCGTAGCCTATTATTTACCAGATTTTGCGTAGTTTATCTCCATGTCCAACTAAAGGTCAGGGTGTAATCACGGGCCCAAACATCACTCCTGCACATAGACAAAGCAGCTGATAAGCTACTGGAAAATGTCAGCCAGATATAGAGTGCTGATAGCCCATTAGAACGCGGCTGAGACCAAGGCTGAATAAGATTAGTTAGGTCCTTCAGTTCCTCTTCACAAGTTAACACTCTGAAAACACATCAAATACTAAAAGAATGAGAAACTGAGGAGGGGGTGGTGTATCTCCCAATTGTTTTTGGGTTTTTTTGCTTCTGTTTCTAGCCTGATAATTTCCTTTTGATATTTTAGCCTCCTTCTCCCATTTAAATAAGTCCTGCACTTTCTGCACTGTCAATCTTCTGAAAAGACAAGTAATAACAAAGACTGGAGTGGGTGAGGGGGTTCCCTGGAAAATCAGACATCTATTAATGATATTCAGCACTCACAGGGTTCACACAAACACATGCACGCCCACACGGTGATTATAATGCGTGATTGATGAAATAGTGAGTTGGCGACATTGCAAAGTTCACTTGATTGTTTGTTTGCATACATTAAATAGTGTAAAACACACAGACACTGAGGAGCTTGGTTGAGCCCTCTAGTTTGACTAATAGAAAGACGGAAGCCACTCAGTTTCCCCATTTACAATAAGTTGAAGACAAGATTATGTCTCTATGTCACAAAAACGAAATATGAAACATGGACATTAATCACAGTTACAACCTAAAGGCCTTTGCTAACTTTGGAGGAGCTGCAGAGACCCGCAGCCCTGTGGGGCAGTTACTGAAACTGCATGAGACTAAAATGTTGGCCTGTATGTAAAGTACCTGGAACATCACTGTGAGCTCATTGTTCCCGTGATGACAGTGGCGGCAAGATCAAAACATGAGGGTTTCTTCCACAGGGACAAGAAAGCTGGTTAGAGATGTTTGAATATTGAACAGGGCTAAATGCAGGATGATCTTTGGAGGAAAAAACTGATAGAGAGTGGATAAGAGTTAAGACAAAAGAGCAATTTAGGGACACTCTGAAGAGTGTCCCTAAACATAGAGCCAGTACTGAGGTGGAATAAACCTAAGCTTAAATGGAAAAATGAGGTAAGACTTGAAAATCAATGTTCTACTACATACTGGATGGAATACATTGAAATCTATGGTTGAAACAAGACAAAATGTTAATGAACTACACAAAATATTATTTAACTTTATGAGCTTGTTCTGGCAAATAAAATCTACTGTATTTGATTTACCAGCGAGTTATCCACCTACAGTGAAAGGCTTCTGGTAGAGTAGGATTTGATAATCCTATGCAGCCCAGAATCTCTGATTTACCTCTGTCCTTGCCCCTCGCTACACCCCCACTGTGCTCACACGTTCTCATCTGAGCCAAACCCTTTCCTTGTCAAATCAATTTCTGGACAGTGGCACCACTGTGCATGCAGACGCGTACCAAAATACCTCTGAACACAAGCTCGGTTTTTCAAAAATCCCGACACGTTTTCCCAGAAGTCACAAATCAGACCCGGAGATGAAACCCGCGACTGAAGATGCACTAATGAGAGGGATCCCTCCATGTAACAGGTGTTACTGAAAATACCTTTTCCACGCTGCAAGCGCAAGTGACGCAAATGAGGGCAAAGAAAATTGCTGGTGTCTGCTCCTTCATGGAGGCGAATTGATTGGTGTTGCGAGCGTAACCGATCAGGGACAACGCTTCTCTGAGATGTTGTTTGTCTCCTGCTCGGGGCGCGTGACTGCAAGCCCTTTGTGGCCACCGGAGTGAGGGAACAGTGTTTACCTTTGCATCAGATATCTATCACCTCTCCCTGTGTGAGATGCCGGATCAAGGAGGCACAGAGACAAACTGTGTGTCAAATACGGTACTGGATTAATGCTGAGACTGTTGTTGTGCTGCTCACAGCTGGAAGCTGTTTTCTCTCTTGGGGAAATGAATTCCCTTAATGATTTTTGCTCAGTGGCTTTAGGCAACATCATATGACTTCTTTGCGCTACCCTGAAAGAAAAAAAAAGTAGAAAAGGTATAACTTAGTTTATTATTGCTGTCATTCTGTTGTGTTCCCCCCACCTCCCCACGTCTCTTTCTGGTCTCTGTTGGTACATAAAGTCCCCAATCTGACAGCAATATCAGGGTTTGCGTTCAAACCTGCATCAATGAGACGGAATTAAAAGATATATATCTAAGATGTGCTTTAAAGGCTTGGCATAGAGAGTTGTAGGTAGTTGAAAACTGCTTTGCTTCTTGTAGGCGTGGTTGGAGCATGTGGGTCACTGAGAACAGACGCCAAGCTATCAAATAAGCCAGTTCATAACAAACACATCTGTTGTATTGGCGAATTAAAGCTTATGAGCATTTAATATATGTTGTCTTCTTAGGAAAAATGATGCCACTTAAAATATTTCACTAAAATATTTCACTACTGAAAAACATCAGTATCTAATGACATGAAATCTCGAGCTGCACTCAAGCTGCATTGGATCAATATGACCACAATGTTGCAATCTCAAAGGGTAGCTTGAATGCTATATTAGATGGGACATAATATTTTGAGTGGTATGCATGACAATTCTGCATATCAATATCATGTTATTGGCCTGCCTTTGATTTTAATTCTTGATGGGTGGGATGCAGAAACTGTTGAGGACACCATAACAGAGGCAAAAAAATAAATAAATAAATAAAAAATCTGGGTTGATATCTGGAATCAATCCCACAATTCAGCAACAGTGTCTTAATTGGATGTTTTACTAATATCATGCAGCCGTGATGAAATCCCACCATGGCTTTTGTCAAGGCTGCTGGGTAACTTTTGAAGACTTTAGGAAAATAAAACAAAGCAAAAGAAAACAAAAAAAAAGAAGCATGTTAGATTGCATTTCTCACCCAAGGTCATTTAATTCCTTTCTTAATAGTTTTATCTAATGGGTGTAAATAAGGTTTCTCTTTGAAGTTCAGATTGACCATCTTCAGAGTGAAGATCTGATTAGTCTTCTTTCTAAAAGGCTGGCACTGGATCTCATCCAGATTTTATGCGCTTGATCAAAAACTGTTTGACAATCATTCGATCTGCTATAAATGCTGTTTAGTGAAGCTCTTAGAAGTTAAACAACATTTATGAATGAACAGCACAATAAAGACCAAGCAACTACAGCATAAAAAAAGTTCTAAAGAACAATAAAGCACAATCAAGTGCTACACAAAATCCAAAGGTTGGAATTTCTCAAAATGGCAGATCCACAAAGACAAGCAGTCTGCTTGATGTGAAGAGACAATCTGAGAATCAGGCAAGGTTTACATGGTAACTCTAGAGATGCTGCAAATATCCACAGGAGAATCCCTATCGCTTGCACAATCCATAAATTGACTTTATCGAACAATCAAAAAATAATGAGGTTAAATATTTGGTGTTTTTTTATTTTGACATTCCTGAATTAAATCTACTTCTGACCATAATAGCATGATCCAATACAAAAGCATTCCTGAACAAAGAACTGATGGAATCCCTTTTGCTTTCAGCATTTCAAATATACGCTCTGGGAGTCTGTTCCTGTTTATCTTTAGTCTGTGATTTTCCTATACCTCACTAAAGAGGTCATGATGGTCCCAGCAATTTTTCCATTCCCTTGTTATTCAATATGGCTTTTATCTTCCACCACTTTTGTCCTTCTTCATAGCAGTAAGCACGAAATTGCTGATACCAACCGACATGTTACAGAGTGTGGCATTAAAACGGTTTTACGTGTGCACACGTCTGAGTGTGTTAGACACAGGATGTGCCCAATGGATGAGTGCACAGCTGCACATATCTGCAGAGACCATTCCCTGGGATGAAGGTAATTTAGTGAGGAGGGAGCTCTGTCTGTCTCAATACCTAGACAGATGCATCTTCACTGGCCTCCATTTGGCCACGGACTGGCGTTGCATCCCAAACTGCAGCATGAAGCTTTATTATATTTGTGCATCCAATGTGCAAACCACCCTCAATCCCCCCAAAAAATGAACAAATAAAAAAAATCTGCACACTCCGTTCTCTAATGGAGTACTCCAGAGCCAGGCAGGAGTGGCTTCTTTCTTTTTTACTTAGTAGTATAAGGAAGAGGCAAGCACTGACTGTTATTAATCCCAGAGAGCACAGACAGAGAGAAAGGCAAATGTAGCTCGGTGGAAGGAGGTCAGCTTGTTCTCATAACATAATGGATGGATTTTCTTTTTTTTTTCAAGAATAAAGGTCAAAGCCATCATTCTAGAACTCCTCTCCTTAGTAAAGTCTTCTAATCTCCCCTGTTTCCATCACATTCTTGTTTTTCCTTACAGATCCTGTGGCGCCAGCAGGACGTATAACAGGGTTTATGGTGTGGCTTAGTACTTTGCATAGGTGATCGCTAAAGTAACTACCATACATGTCGGAGCAACAGCAACAGATGAGCTAACTCCCCCAATAATCACTGAATATAGAAACTTTAAGCTGTCCTTCAGGCAGCCCTGATTGTTTGCCTCTTCACTCTTCTTCCAAACTCTGGTCTTTAGTTTAAATTAATGCAGGATTTGCCACATTTATTTGTACCATGGCAGAGCGGAGTGTTGAGAGATTAGAATGAAGCATTGTGGAACAGCAGGTTTTTAATTTTCACAGTAAAGTGACATGAAACGTCACTTAGTATTTTTTAGTTCTGTTTTTCTTGACAATAGGTAGATAAATGTCATATTCCACAAATATCAATGTCACCCCTCCCAAAAATGCATATATAGTGGAACCCTGGTGTCACCGGGAATTGGGTACCACCACCGGCCGCTAATAGCTGAAATCTCCATTTGAGGCCACCTTCACAAATGCTCAGGATTGCTTATTTTCAATTCTTAGTTTGAAGGATCTTTGGCAGGATCTAAGAATTAAAATGATAGTAAGGAGTTCTTCCATTCTCAAAACTAATTTTCAAAGAAAAATTGCCAAAAATAGACAGTTGTTCACCTGTTTACTTAGGGGTGATTATCAAAACATACTTTCTGGCAACTCTGACAAATTAGCCTCATCAGAATTTATATATTGAAAGCAAAATGCCATCACAGCTGCTTTACATTTGCAAGATTGTTAATGATCTTTTAAGAATATGTTAAGTGCGAGGCAAACAATTTGCATCACATTAATCCGGTGAAAGTGTGATTTCCTGCGCTGTTGGTTGTAGGGGCTGTCATGTCGGTCTTTTGAATTTGTGACATTTGCGGTTGATATATGTGGAGAGAAGACTTAATACCATAACAAATTCCAGGTGGCTGCAACATCGTGTTCCCCTATTTTGTGGTTGTCTTCATGGTTTATTGACTGCCGGTGTCCAGGGAACAAACGTGTGCATGCAGTAGTGTTTATTCCTTTTCACACAGGCACACGCTCATGTTCCTTCATCACATACTTCAGCGTTCTCACTCTGTCCCAGCTGTAAACCCACAATCCATTTTTCATAGCGCTCTGGAATGATTATGCCATGGGCTGATCGGAAATGTCTTTTGCTCGCTCAGACTGGAAGAATGACCAGGCACAATGGGGAGAGTAATCGCACATGATAATGCACAAAAAAGATTCACTTAAACTCAATGGTCATCAAATCATAGACGCTATTTCAGGGCATAGAGAGAGAGACAGAAAAAAATGTTTAAGTCCAGTAAAAGCCGGTTGGATGAAATTCAATTCGTCTTTCACTGAATGAAAATGGACATACAGCTTTCTATCCGGCTGTGTGAAGGTAAGTCTCCTGGGTTATGTAAGTTCAAATGCCCCAAATTGTTTCCATTTTCTGAATGTCACAATAATGAGAAGATGAATCTGTCAAATGTATTTGTCAATTTCTTCAGAATTCAAAGTTAAGGTCAAATGCCTCAGGACTCCTGTGTACATGCAGAGGAATATTCAATAAATTATATTCTGTTTAGTTATGAAGGACAGAAAGTCTTGAGGTCTTGATTTGTCTTATTTAATGATTTGTGTGATCTGGTACCAGATATCTGTATAGTCTGAGTAAAATCTTGACATGGCAATCTTTCTCATCACTTTGACAGAAACAATGTATGAAAAGTATTTGATCTAAAAGAACATAGCCTTGTATCTGTGCAAGGTTACCTCTAAAAAAAAACAAAGAAAGAACTGTAAGTTCTTTTTTTATTGAAAATGCTTCCCATTTTTTTCACTCCAATTATATACACCATTTTCTCAATTTGATCATGGGTTCATCACAAGGTAACAAAGAGACAGATTAAACAGCCATGTCTACACAGTAATGCAATGTTTTTTATGGCTGTTGTTTTATGTTGTCTCGTTGAACACTGTAAATTGCCTTGTTGCTAAAATGTGCTAGCCAAATAAACTGTTCCACATCGGCTCCTTGAAATATACAGAATTTCACATTTAAAAAGCAATTATACCTTTGAATGTACGTTCTGTTATTTGCAATCAGTGACCTAGTTCTTGATATTACAGTTTGGTGGGAAGATATATTTTACACTGTGTCTATGAAACAAAACCGAAGTCATAATAACTCAACGTCTGTTGCTGCCTTTTGGTTGACCCTCCATTTCACTTCTATTTAGTCTCAGTTCAGCAACCTCCTTCAGCTATTGCATACTAATTGCAATCCGCAGACATGCTGATATTTGAAAGTTGTTGCACAACTACCCACTTTAATATTTCTTTTCTGCACTCTGTGGCCATGATGAAATACGGCTTGAAGGCACGCTTGGCTGGGGGCTAAGAAAACTGCCACACCATAAAATCCCTGCTAATTTTAAACCAATACAGAACTCTTAAGGCAACGGCATCCATTGTACACACAGGGCAGGAAATACTGCTGGGGGTTATAGTCCTGGAGGTTATTGCACATCTAGCTGCAGTGAGGGAGGGGAGGACGAGTCTGTCACCTCAAGACCGATAAAAGGCCTTCTACACTTCTACACAAGCCAATGAAAAGCGACGAATGTTGCATGATTCTGAACTGTATACTTGAGAACAGTAACAATGTTGAGAACCACCGCCTGGATTGCTTAATCGTTCATCCCGCTGCGCTGGCAAAGCGTAGCCGAGGTGTAAAACATAAAGATGCGGCGTAAAGACCAAAAAATGTTTTCCACTGATATAGCACGAATCTACTTAGTTGTGTAAGCGCTGTTGGGATACTGAAGTGGCCTGAAATGAGATTCACCTAAAATTGTATTTCATGTATTCATCTGGACTAAAATGCAAAAGAAGCACTGAAAGTATTCTTAAGTAGGAATTTGTTAATAATGGCATTTTAAGAGATTTTATTATTATAATTATTTTTTTTTTGTTTTTGTAAATCGTCTGTACCTTTTCATATTTCAGGTTTCGATTTGGGTTTTCCACTGTATTGCGTGAGGTGGTTCAAATGAAAAGGTTTTGTTCTTCCACTCAGCATTTTGCGCTTCGCTGCAGTCTGCTGATGGGAAATGAAATAAATGGACACAGCCACGGTGCCTCAGCGGTTCCGCAACCATCTCTTCCAATCTGTTGAGCCGTATATGTCCCTGCATGATGTAATCTTTGGTACTACACACACTACTAATGACATGAGAGCAACTGATGCTGCGCAGCAAAATGCTTTGAGGTGGAAAGATGGTAAAAAGAAAAAAGGAAAAAAAAGTCGATTAACATGGTGAGAGGAGCATGTTACTTAACATAGTAACACTGGGAGGTGAAGAGAAGAATGGGGGGGTATTAGTGAATGTGTAAGTGGGTTTGCTGTGGAAGAAGGGATGATGCCTGCAGTGTGCGATTCTGCTGACAGCTCAGGATCTTCTAATAAGTGGCTTCTCTGTTTGGCGGATGCAGCCCAAGTGTAAGAGACAGAGATGGGGAGGAAAATGTCTCTCTCTTCTTTCATTCTGAATTTCACTCCCGGTTGACGGTCGACTGCTCACCAGGGTGCTCTATTGTAAACACTGAGCCCACAATACATGTAATCTAATTGAAGTCACTGGTATGTGTCTAAACTAAGGAGCAGCTGTGCTTGTGTGTGTTTGTGTCAGTTTTCAACTGGGATTAACTCCTGCTTTATCTCTTATTTCACCGGTCTTTCCTTGAAAAGCCTACCAGTAAGCATTTTACAGCCCCGCTGAACACAATGGACTGAGCCCATCTCTGGTTGCTCATGTTGTTGAATGAAATACCGATTAGATCAAACCTAATGCTCAGCCAAAGTGTGTATGCCACAATTCAACACTTCCCAAGTCTCGAGACATTTCTTGATCGAAAGAGTTCAGCTTACTTCTTGGGTTTCGGTCTTCGTTTTGTTAATGCCTTGTCATTTTTCCAATTTATTTTACTTACACCAATTTACACACTTGTTTGTTTTGAAGTATTTGTGTCAAAAGATCGGTTAGGATGTTACAGGTATCTGGTCCGAATCTCATTTCAGTTTCTTCTAAATGCTCCCACATGAATACCTAAAAACAATATAAAATAATTTAAATTTAATTTAATAATGTAATTTTAATTACAGATTTTAGTACGATGTTGCAAACTCGGATAATACTTTTTTTTTGTCTCATTTTCTTGGACTTTGAAGAGCAAAGCACTTTTAACAGTCAGCTTCCCGAGAATACTCCACACTTACTGTACTTATGTAAGTGTGCAAGGCTCACTGAAGAAACTTCAAATGAAAAAAACAAAAAAGAACAACAATTAATGTGCATGCAAATCTGCAACTCGGAGACCAGCGCCTTTGTTCCTGGAATCTTGCTGTCACTAGTTTTAATTAGCCAAGTCCCTTTGGTGGATGTGAGTACAAAGTCCTTATCAACGACACAATAGAAACATATGAGAGGAGGAATATGGTAACAAGGGCCTTAAATCAATGGCTGCCACACAGGCACTAAGCAGTGTTTAGCTAAAGCTTATTCCCTTTAGTTGCCCTTATTGTTGCTGTAATACTTCAAAAAATGAGTGTGTGTTTTGTGAGTGTGACTTTTGTTGTCTAGGGGTAGGATTTTCTATATTTGAATTCTTTGCCACTATTGTGCAGTTCACTATAAAAACTGCAGGTTTTTGTACAATACTAACTTTGAAAAGAGCACACATTAAGGCACAAGTCAAAAACAGAAATAGGCATGTACAGTGTTAAAAAATAAATATTCAACACTACTATATTGTAGTAAATTTATTTCTAATGGACTTATTGCTGTGAAATTCACACCAAATATTGAGATAACTACATATAGCGATAATAATGTGGAATAACATAAAATGGAGTATTGAGCATGCAGCTGGAAAATGTGAACAATACTTAATTTGCGAAGCAGTTGTTGATAGTGATATGTACAGTAGCAGCTCTAGGCATTCGGAAGAGTGATTTTAACAAAGTTTTCAACAAGAAACTTTTTTAAAATCAGAGATTGTGGATGCTTATGTATGCACTCTGTTCTCCCATTCTTGCAGCTTCGTTTCCTTTCCATGACACCAACTGGAAAGGGTTGCGATACTTTGGGCCCACAAATGAAGATGACTATTTCTAGACCCTCAAACGAGTCTAAAGCAGTTTTTGTAAACATAACAGATGCTAATAATTGGGAAGTTTCAACTATTTCCTTCACTTTACCTGACTTTTTGTGTTTTTCTTTACATTTTCAATTCTTATGTCATCCCACTTTATTACACATTATGATTTATGGTCTAATTTCTTTTCTTTTCTTTGTAAGTAGAGATTACTTGTGTGGTTATCAAGATTTTATGCCAACTGCGCAGTGTGTTTATGTCGTCTCTGTGTGTTTGTTTGTTTGTTTTTGGTAAAGGCTGATCTTTCTATTTTCTCTCCCCGAAAAGATGCAGGCGAGCCCCTTGCAGATAAAACAAGCACTGTGCCTCTATCAAATACCGCCAAGATCCCCAAGGCCGGAGGGTTTCTGCAGCCCCATTCGATTCTCAGTGCGGAGTCCCATTAAGGCTCTGGCTCCAATCAAAGGTCCTCCCTCTCTATCAGACTCACTTCATCTCCAAGAGCCCACTCTCGCTCAAAGACACGGTGCTCAGACAGCTGATTGATCTGTACTTTCTGGTTTCCTGTGCCTTTTCCCTTCCTTCCCCCGCCTTCAGACGAGAAAGCCTTAAAATGGGATGATCTTGTTTTTCACCAAAGCCATGATTACGTGTCTGGTTTTACCCGAACACTTGCGTGTGTCTTTTTGCGCAGCGTTGTATTTGATACATTGCAAGGACCATTTCCCTAAGAACCAACTGCTCCTTAAGGGGCCCAGAGCCCAGAAGAAGAGATGTTTTGTTATGTTAAGAACTAAGGTGTGAATTGAGTTTAGGTTAGATTTAAGGCTAGACATGTACTCATAATGGTTAAGTTTAGAATCAGAGTTTGACCATAAAAAAATTAACAAAAAAAAAACAATGCAAGTCAATGCAAATGTCTTAAAGATAAGTCATACTGTGTGTTTGTGTGCATGTGTGTATAAGTGAAAACAAGTTTTGATTCCTCTCAATTATTATTGAACTACCTGGCCCACCATGTTAATCTGTGACGCCCAACGAGTTCAGATCTTCAATACCTGCGTCTACAACCTATTAGACTGTATGGGCGCATTAGATTTGTGTGCCAACTTCTGGGGGGGTGTGCATGTGTGGGTGTGTGTGTGTCGGGTCAAGCCCAGACTGATGTGTTTGTCTCTCTTTGTTGTTTTCCATTCTTTGTTTCATGCTGTTGTTTGGATAGCATAGGCTTGCTGGAGATAGGAATAAATGGGGCTGTTAGGAGACATCCGTTATATTCTGACACAAAACCATTATAAAAGAACAACTCGTGTGTATGTGTGTTTTTCAGCACAAGATATTTATGTTTATGTTATCTTTTTGTGGCAAAGATATGTGGACGGCACTTTGTTCACTGTGCTGGAGCGTATACTTTCTATCCATGTCTGTTTAACTTTATTGATTCTGCAAGTGCAGAATTGAACAAGTTTGATAAGATTCATTGGATATCACTAAAACATCAAAGAAAACTAGGAATATTAAAAACCATCAGGAATATTAAAAACCATCAGGGTCCTCTGGATTTCATCTTTGTATTCTCGGAGTAAAAGTTTTCTTTCACCTTTAACTCTCCTGTTTGTCGCTTCATTGGAAGGGACTCGGTTTGTAGCATCAGGTGGTTATGAGCAACTAACAGAAAAAAGCTATTTGCCAAAATTCTTGTCATTTTGATCGGGCATTTAGATGTACTGATCAGAGTTTTGCAAATTCTCTGATTTTGTAAAACTTAAAATGTCGATCCAAATGACTTCATGTTATCTAATACAGCAACATGGCCTCCCTGTATTAGTCAAGTCTTAATGCAGCCATATTGAAATCTAATACCAGTTTATGGATACAGAGTTCTCAGCAATTACACTAATTCCCATACAAAATACCAACATTCATATTTATGGTATTTGTTGTATTCTAAATATTTTTCCCCCCTTAGTGCTAGTTTCTATTCAACTTTAATGTTTGATTGTTAACAAATGCAGGCAGGAATTGGGTGGTAAAATGTCCAATGGACAGGGGCAAAAAAAAAAAAAAAACTTCCCTGGACATATGGGTTGCCTGTCATGGTGACAGACAAACCACCTGGAATTGACACACACCAAAACACAGTGCAACACAGGAATAAATGGCAACCAAAAGAAGACAAAGCTTGTTTAAAAAAAAAAAAAAAAGCAGATGAATCCTTGGAGTGGAGAAAGATGCCAACTAGTCAGAAGTACAGTGTCTATTTTTAGCTCACTTCAGTAATTAAAATTAATTTCTGGCAACAGCAGAAATACCAGTGAGATGTAACATCATGTTAGCAGATATTAACATTCTACAGTTTCACAAGACACTGTTGTTTCAAGCTATTTTGTTCAGTGGAGCTACGTCTGTGTTTCTATTTTAAGCTACGGTCGAGCAAACCGGTTGTAATATTTCACCTTATCAGCTGATTTGACAGACCGGCGTCCTACCTTTCTTCTACAGTTAATGAAATATCACCAATGACTTCTTCGGGTCTAACGTCAAACAATCTGAACCAGCCCAGCCCCTAAAGCAAAACATAAAAACACTTGGAAACCTTTCAGAGGATGTAAAAGACTCAAGACTGGAGCAGTACTTAGTGTTGGTCTGCTCAACCACTTATTAAATACATAAAATATTTTTTTTAGGTGCAAAGGGTTAAATACTTGCATAAAGCTTTGCATCAATAAATTTCACAACGTTTTCCAGAGCGATTTATTTTCCTGTCCAATCTCTGGACTGGTCCAGCAGAGAGCACCATCGACGTGTGACATGTCCATCAGTACTAAGAGGATTATTTTGGAGCATAAGATACTGAGCTGCTAAATAACAGTATAAGAAGTCAGAGATAAAAATGTGAAACGTTTGTGTGTGGATAAACACTCGCAGTTTGTCGCTGCTCTGACCAGCAGGAGATATGCAACATGGGACTGGGCCTCACAATGCGGAATAGAGTTGTGCATAAGAAGAAAAGATGAGAAGCTGTATTTATTTATGCTGGTGTATTTTCTCTGCAGCTCTTTGAAAACAGGTTTTGCAAATTTATGATATGGCTTGCTGCCTTCTATATGGCGGTCTTTATGTTGGATAGTATATGTACAAGGATATATCTGTAAGATTGGTAGAAAGCTAAGTACATACATTACAACATTTTAGATTTTTACCTACTTGTTCATATAAACGGTATAATTAAAAAAGATTGAGTGCCCAATTTTATTGATCTACTCAATCAAATCATACATCTGAGTAAAGCAGCCGGGGAAAAAGAATGTTTCAATAACAGGAGGTAATCCAGATTCAAACCATAAAGCTGCCAAGTACATGAGCTAAGGGGGAAATGTTCCCTCTGAGGGAGACATAAAAGGATTAGCTTTAGCTTGGAAAGTGTAGTCCAATGAAAAAGGTTTCCCTTGTTCAGCAAGAAAGAAGCACAAACAGTGCAAACCTGTTTTTCATACAACTGCTACAAAATGACTGACAGAAGCAATTAGGCTCTCGACTCACAGCTTTTTCCTTTCAAATTTTTCCATCTAAATGAAAACAGACACGCTCCCCGTCGTAGGATGTTGGTGAAACTTCAACAGCTCATAATATAACTCCAAAGAACATGATTTTAATATTGTTCTAGAAAACAGAAGAAGATGAAGTTTGAGAATCTTTGTTGCATTTGAGCTTCCTCGGTGACCTTGTTAATTCCTCAATATTCTTTTAGACTGAGCAAATCTGTGTTTGTATCCATGGTGGATTGAATATCAAAATGTACGAGGAATTTATAAGAGGAGCCCTTAAAATTTTTTTATTCTACTTTGCCGAGTTACATCAAAAAGGGGTTTTCTTCAATAAGCAAACACAAAGTAGAGTGTAACTGCAAAGTTAAATTATTCAAAAGTTTAAAACATTTGTGCCTGTTTCTTTAATGCCCACCACTGTCAAAATCAATGTTTACACCTTTAAACTATCATTAAAACTACAATTCTTTTGGATTTTCTCTCGGCCACCTTACAAAACTAGACAAACATTTGCAAATCTAAACCTAATGTGTCTCTTTTTTGCCTTTCAAGCTGCTTCTTAATGACTTTGAGCAAAGTTGAGACAGGAATGAGTATGCTTTCTATGTATTTTGCTGCCTTATTTGCATGGAAACTCCAGAACAAACCGACACTAATGATACAAGAACTTTGTTTGTTCCCATTTCTATGAAGGCTTTCATTACTCATTACATCTGTTGGCCGTATTGGAGTAATTTGTGCTTATTTTCTTCCAAAAACACACTGTAAAATTGCACACAACAACCCCATGTGATAGGATGCAATATGCCGCTTTAAGCCAGGAGAAGAAGAAGAAGGTTTTTTCTCTTTTTGTTTCACAGCTACCCATGTTCAAGGTGGGCAGGTGGCAATGATGGCTCCATCTGTTTTACATGGGAAACACTCTCTGCTATCTATGGGCTTATCTTAACTCAATGTTCGGGGTGGTTAAATGAAAAAAAAAAAAAAGAAAAACTCATATTTTTCTATTTATTTATTTAGAAATGCAGGGTGGGCAGCATTATTTGGACTCTAAATAATCATATTTAGTTGCTAAACCTATAACCATTGACATCAATTGCTTTCTTTCCATTTCACAATAATACTTCGGGTCGAATAGGTCTGAAGCTTTGGAGTTGTAGTGTGAAAACATGGCGACGATCAAAGGATTTCAGTTCTTTTGCCAGGTAATCGTAAAACACAATTCAGCATTTTTCTTTTCACATTATAGCTGTGAACTTAACAACTCATAAAATTAACTTCTCAGCCTTGTTAGGATTCAAAGGGCTGGGTTATGTGCACGCATTGGTGAATGCACTGCGTGCCATTTATCTTTATGTGTTTGTTTGGAAAAATACATCGACGGTGCAACAGTGCTTTACGGCTCTTCATAAAAATAAATGGCCTCTGTCTGCCTTCAGTTATAATGCCGGATATGTAAAGGCACCTCATTTATTAGTTTGCTTTGCAAGGAGGACGTGGATTTGGTGTATTTAGCATCTGACTGTTGCCCTAAGTAGCAGGGATTATTCTAATGCTCTGTCAGTAGCGAGGCCTTGTCTAATTCCCTTTTCTGCTGCTGATATCCATTACAAAAGCTACACTAATAAACGCCTGAATTTCCAGCTCAAGATGTCTCTCAACCAATCTTACAATTAGCTTGTCATCGTAGGTCAACGAATGTGTGTGCAGTCCAACAAATTAGAATGTGTAGTCTTATATGTGTACAAAATGTCTCCGGATGTCTCCAAAGTTCCTACAGTGTGTTTCAAAGAGAATGGGTGGTAATCCTTGAACAGTATTAGAGCCAGGGGTATTTGGGAGGAAGCGTTGGCTTTCTTTTTCCGCAAGATGGATGTAGCTGTGGTATTTTATTTAAGCCCAGTTTTGAGCCGTCAAAGCTCCAATGTAAAAGGCTGAGTAAATACTGCTTGCTTTGACATATAGACATGATATGAATTTTTTTATGCGCTCCATATTTCTGCTGAACAAATCCCTAAAATAGTATTAAGGTATGAGAATCTGTCAGTTTTACTTAATTGTTTTTATTCTTTTTTTTAAATTCCATTCCTTTCTGTTTTTCTGACGTTTCTATTATTATTGTTCTGTTATCCAGATAATCTCAATAAAAATTTTGCAAACAAGCTTCAATGTATTACATTCAAATTTGATGTCAGAGTACCACCAACAAACCAACAAAGTTCTGCATATTGCTGAAAAGAATGCATTTGTTTTCAAATATATGAAGGCATTTTGCCTTCAGGCCTTAAGAATCTTTCATAAATAGTTTCTGGAGCCAAGTTTAACTGCAGTTATAGCATCTTTCCATAATCTAAAGACTGGAATTTAGCAAATTTATCAGCAGGTCAGACAATTTACATATCCGATATTAGTGGCTTGCCAACAGCTGTTCCACCAGTCCCACCACATTTCCCATTATTTATAGAAAGAGCGACTGACTGCTCAAGTTGAGGGTCGACAGGCTGTTTTTGAGGGAGAGTCAGATTCAGCAATTAAACTTGTGTTTTCCGAAATGTAAATATGGCTGATGAACTGAGTATCCTGCATAATGAGTATTCATCCCCAACACTGCGCCTCAACTCCTACTCCAAGTTTGTCTTGTGGGAAAAAAAAGCAAACAAACAAAAAAAAACCCGAACTTACACGTCATTCTCAAGTAATTAGCCGCCTCTGACAGCTTGTCTTCAATAGTTACCCTGTATTTGCTCAAAGGATCTTCTCTTCAACTCTCACTAACTCACCCTTGCTGAAAAAAAGAAGAATTCACACAGCTTGATTCATTTTTTCTCTCTCTCTGTTTTGAATGCAGATTAAAAAAAAAAAAAGTTTAAAAAGTAATCTACATTTGATGAAGATGCTGCAGGCTTATGGAAGCTTGTTGTTGTTTTTTTTTTTTTTTTACATTTATTTTCATCTGGACTGTTTTCATCGTTCCTCACATCAGTGGTCATTACTTTCTGTTCAGTGCTTCATTGCTCACAAATCTTACATCTGTACCTGAAATGGACGGCTGTTTCCAGCATAAGCTGGAATAGCCTGTGAGAAAAATACTTTTTTCAGTCACTTGTTACTGGTAATCTGTCCTGAAAATTGGCTTGGACTTATTTAAGCCTAATGTCGTCAAAACAGCTGCTACAATAATGGGTTGCAGGTTTCTATTTTTTTTTTAAGGTAAGGTCAGAGGCAATTTCTGTTGCATCATTACATTTACATATATATATTTAAATATATACAATTGCGGTTCAAATACAGGCCAAAAGGAGTCCAAGCAATGACTTGTAAATAAAAGTTAAACAAAGGGAGTTCCTTCTGGTAGCCAGGCCAGGTCATATGGGGACATATTGTTCATAGTTATTAAGTTATTTCTATTTTATGTTTTCTTAAAATAGAAAACGTAAATGACGTGTGAATATCTATTGATGATTAGCTCATGCTTAAGTTGGAAATTTCTTCCACATTTACAAACTTCAATCCACCAACATAGTCATTATCACATACAAAATGTCATTGTGAAGGTGCATCATGTTGGTGGTGCACCCATTAAAAATTCATGCTCTGTCTATGATGTTGGGCACAACCCAGCCGTAACTCCTCAGCTCCCCTCCTTACTAATGTATGAACAAATATGATTTATTAATCCCCTCCCAGCTCATCCTAGGCTCCAATTGTTCCAAAAGTTTCTGCCTGCTTAATTTGCCACCCTTGTTTATCAGCCTGGTTTTGCAACTCAGAAGACAATGAGGCACAGTGAGGAATGTCAAGCACCGTCATGGGAGAATTCAATAAAATATGCAAAAATTACAAAGTGGAGACAATTTCCCCTGCCTTTCTGTCCCCCTCTCCCCACACACACCCTCTCATTTCCCTTTTCATCTCCTCATAGCTTGTGTTCTCTGTGATGCGTGTGTGCCTGCGCCTGATAGTCGGCAAGCATATGGAGGGTGTGTGTGGTCCTGCCAAGCGATGGAGAAATCACAGACAGAATGGCAGAACTGTAACACATTAGAGTAATCAGAGGCAAATTATCGTCCTTAAGTAGCTTTTGGACATCTGCGGTGTGTGCATTCATTCTGTATATGTATAGCACACCCACACACACACCTGCACACACACACACAGCACATTTGAACACTTGACAACAGACAGATTGATTGTGTGCAACCTGCTTCCAGCATCCATCTACCTAGGATTAATCAAAGAAAAGTAAAAGGTAGCTCTCCCTCAGGCTGAGTTTTCTGTAAAGCACATTAGTAAATATGTCTTTTTTTCCCTTTTAAGGATTGAGGAAACAAACATAAGTCAGACGTTTATGGGTCACCTTGCAGTTTCTCATGCTAGCTTCGTGTGTATTTAGGATTATTAAATTTAATAGGTGCATTTACGTTGTGAAAAATAATCCAATTATTATTTGGCCTTGTGGTAAAAACAACAACATAAAACAACTATGTGTTCCTTGCTTGTGGGATGTGGCCATGTGTCTTTAAACAGTCTGATTTGTTCAAAGTTAATTGCTCCCTTTATTTCTTTATTTGCCATCATGTTGTGCAGCAAGTGATTCAAAAATAACAAATGTATAAATATATTCACGGCCAACGCTGAGTCACTCAGATTAGCCCAGAGCAAATAAAATTAACCAAATCCACCCACCGAGCACCCTCTGGTGAACGAGTCTTAGTGATCAAGGTAAGCAGAGTCCACTGGGTTTACAAAGTGTGTTGTTGACTTAACAACTCGTGATATAAAATACATCTGCTCATTTTGAAATCAGGCCGTTTTCTATTGTTTTGACAGCAATAATCATTAGTCACTGTGGTGACTGCATTATGTAGCTCATGCAGTATAAGCTTAATCAATAGAGGCACAAATAGTGGAAGCTCCAAAACAAATAACTTTCCGAACTTTACAGCTGCTGCAGGTTCTGATGGCAAATCTATTCATGTTAGTATCCTTTCCCCTTGTTTGTTTGCACCTTTATAATGTAGTTTATTTTATTATATAACAAATGTATTTGGGAATTTGGTAACCATCCATTTCTGTGAATGTCAGATGATTTTCATTGAGAATGTCCTCTTGTGAGAAATCAATAAAAAGTTGGTTAGGGTCTGTTTGATAAAAAAAAAAAAAAGCAAAAGGAAACAACCCATCACTAAATTCTACACTTGTAAGCGATACAGCGCAAAGAAAAGATAAGGTCACAGTAAATGATAACATTTACTCCTGCGCTCTAGTCTTCAGAGGAATCGGCTCTGACATGTTGTTCTTCTGTGTTCATGCTCGCCTCATCCATGGCCTCAATTTCTGACGATGTGGACGAACACATCTCGCAACTACAAGCATCTCTTTGAATTGCACGTCAGATCTGTTTTGTTTCAAGCTTTCAAATGTTATTAGTAATAAAAATAATAAAAGAAATAAAAAATAAATGAAACAGAGGACGCAGGAAATAGCCTGCATCTATGCTTGTATCTGTGCGACTTCCCCATCAAATCATCAAAAAGCATCACGGTACGTCTACTGGAAGCCTGACGCACGGGCGATGGGGGGCGAGAGGAGTCCGCGCTGAGCCTGTTCACTCTCCTTTGTTTCTTATTTCACAGGTGGATAAGCACATTAGCTCCAGTATTAATGCATCACAGTGGCTCCCTCCCAACATCTACAAACAAACAGTTGCAAGTCCACACGACTACACATGGGGAGGATATTCCGAATAATCTATGAGACAGATTAAAATAAGATGAGATAAAAAAAATTCCAGCAGTTTCTGGTTTACAATGGCCTTGAGCCTTGGTGGTTCTTACATCAAAACAAATTTAATTCTGTATCAGGGTGACCGTTTTGAGTGAAGTAACTGGAAAACTGGGGATGACTGGGTTGGTCCAACAGAACCCTAATCTAGAACAGTCATCTAACCTAGTTGTGGAATAGATAATCCACTTTATGGTAACCTAAACGGTACAAACCTCAACCTTGTTAAAAAATTTTCACAATACCAACCAATTAAACAAAATAATCCACAATTTTTGATAGGAATCCAGCTTAGATTAAAAGTTGTAGATGTTGATTTTTTTTTTTTTTTACAATTTGATAAGACATTTAGCAAATACAAGAGGTATGTGCATATGTACGTATTTTAGATTGATATGTTTTTTTAAATAAAAAAAACCCTGCTCAATGGTTTAGTGCAAGAAAGGAAGATTTAAGGTCACACAAAAACTTCCCTGAATTGTCTTTTTATTTTTTGCTAACACAAGATTCTCCTTTCATTTGAAATGAGTGTCAAAAATGCTAGTTCACACTGACTGTTCCTGTCTTGCCCTCCTGACACATGGTGCACTAATGTAAGTAGAATTTGCATCGACTACAAGTCTGAAAAGATGTTTTTTTTGTTTGTTTTTTTTCTTTCTTTTTTGCCTCCTTGTGAAACCGAACTCCACCATGTGTGGAATAGAGAAAATACAGAATAAACTCAAACATGTACACCTAATTCTTGTTTCTAGAATTCAGAAAGTTGTTAGTTGGGTAATCATTTCAATCAGGAAAAAAAAAATCAATCTGATTCATCCTTAAAGGCCTGAAATTACAGTGACATTCACACACATTTGATGAGTGCATGTAAATTTTCACCTGCAACCCTCCAAACCCTCTTGTGGCTTGAACTCAATCTTTTTTGTTTTTTACGAACAGTGAACCTGCCTGAGGTGATCTTTATTTTGACCTTCACGGTCACCACAATTTTCTGAAATGTGTTTTGAGAGAGAAAAATTTTGCATCCGTGTGAGAATATGTCAACAAGAACAAAGCGCTGAGAAAACAATGACGTGGCATGGGACATGACACATGAATTGCGTGTGTCAGTTTTTGCTGCTTCTAATGTTATGAGATTTTGCCAACAAGTGTGTGATATTACCATACAGATGCAGGCTATTTTAGACTTTAAACTTCATGTCCGTGATTTTCACAGGCTAATGTCCCACTTGAAGTGCTAACATGCATTTGCAATTGTTTAATACTTTCTAATCCAAGTATAAAAAACTGGACACAAACTATTTTCTGCTTTATTTTATTTCCAACTTTTCTTTAAGTTGTAACACTTCATCTTAAATTTCTACAGCAAAATCCTCCCCATAAACTCATATTTCAGAACTCTTAATTAAAACTTTTCACTTGTACTTAATAGAAAAGATGGAATTGTCAGGTGGTTGTACATGAAAAATAAAGGAAACCAAGGCTTGCTCTGGAAACAATTTGCTTTGCTTACCTCCTGTCATTGTGGCGAAGAGAGGAACATGTGTTTGATCTGACGCCATTAGGGAAGAAAAACATTCTTAAGGATCTCCCTCTATACGTCCACATACACAACAGCCCAAATCTGTTGTAAAAAAAGTACAGCGTTAGGTAAATAAAAAGCTACACTACACACTGGAAAGCAGTATTATAATTGATGAACTTGTAAATTACAAATAGACTCATCAAACATACCTTAAAACCTTCTGCAGTAATTGCAGAACTCCAAATATGGAAGTTGTTTTTGTTCTGTTTGGTTATACCAAGCAGTGTAATGATGGCAAACCTCCAAAAATACAAAAAATAACTTTCCTTTTCTCTGGAAGGGCACAATGATGAAAAATGTCTCTAATGAAACTAAATGGGACTAAATAATTTTCAGAAAGGTTTCCGCCTTTGTTGTGTCGGTTTCAATTTTGAAGGTGATTGCAAATGCAAAAATGTGGCGAAATTCCCACTCTCTTACAACTGTGCAGTTTTTTACTGTACTCTATTTGCACAACAAAAACATTACAAATTGAAATGCATCCATGATCATGTAGAGCATTTTGTTTTGTTTGCTTTTAAGGAGATTGCAGAATGGACTAAACAGGTACTGTGTATACTTATGAAAAATCACTAATATGTAAAATCAAAGCACATTAGTTACTATGCTTTTGCAGCGAAGTACCAGTTGAAAGCATATAATATTGCCTCTCCTAGCGGTAAGATATGGTCATTTTAGTCATTTTTGTTCATTTTCTAGCACCAGTTCTGGCTGTTTTCTGGGCTGAAAATCAAAATCCTGATTTTGAAATCTTCAAAATGCATTCTATGTTTTCCTGGAGCAATCATTACACATTCTCAGAAATTGGAAAAAAGAGTTCAATTTTACAATTCTTGTGTAAAATACATTGGAGTTTTTGGGGGGTTTTGCAGTGCTTTTAAAATTTTGCTTTTGCAAGGCATTGGGACTCCAGCAAATCACAGAAGAAATTGTTTACAAATGAAGCAAACATTCAACTTTCTTGGTGAGACTGACCTACCACACGTCTGAAAATACATCAGTGACACTTTCACATGATGAAAGGACACACTAAGAAAATGAGGAAGAAATCCCGGGGTTTCTTCCTCACCCTACAGAGGGACCCTGGAGAATGGAAACTACAGTGAAGGTCTGCAGCTTGGAAGCTTTGGAGGTGCCTAGAAAGCTGCAACCCACAAGGAAGCTTTGCAGCTTGGGGGCTATGCCAGAGCTCTCCAAAACCTGCAGAGGCTGCTGGTGAAGGGACAGCTGTGGATGCCTGAGCTGCTGCAAGGGACGGAGGAGCTGCTACTGCTGCCGGAGTTGCAGCTGACAGGAAATCAGTGCAGTTGGTGGAGCTGCTGCTTTTATGGGGCGAGGAAAATGTTTTGAAATTCCAGGACATGTGGTCCAAAGACGAATGCTCAAAAGATGAGGGGGAGAAATGGAGACCCCAGCCTGATTAAGCCCAGGAAGGATAACATGTAGGGGCTCCTGTCATTGTTCTATGAGACATAACAAAATGATACTGACACACCTATTAGAAATGTATTTCTAATATTATGTTTTTGGATGTTTTATATTTAACTTCTATGCAAATTGAATGTTCAAAAACCTATTAGTAATTTAAAAATGTTGTATTCAGTTAACTAGATTAACTAGATAAATTATGCTAAGTGTAATCAATAAGTAGATACGCTGTTTTAAAATTAGTTATTCTAGAGAAATAAATCTGCGGGTACATGAAATTATTGCACATCTGGCACTGGACATTGACCACAAAAAGCTCAGTCGGTTTAACATATGTCGATCAGATGAGTGGGATGGAGTTGTTCGTGGATTTCAACGTGGCACATACTCTGACAACAATAACATGTTCCTAAAATGCAATGATGATTCTGGCTATTTCGAAGAACAGGTGGACATAAGTGGCCTGAGGCTTGAATCTCTCACACTTCTTATTGGCCATTTTGAGAAATCGCCCAAATTTTTGATGGACCCTGTGAGCCGTCTGTCTATCAGCCGTTGTATTGTATGCAATTCAAAAGGTGAGTCATTTTTAGTTCAGTGAAGTGATGGTACCTCTAAAATCAACACTTGCGGAAAAATCTTAAGTGTTTTTGACATAAGCAGATCAAAGAGCTGCTGCAGATATTAACGTGTTCAGGCCGGGATGGGGGGGCAGTAACAAGAGTTCTGTATGTAGTTGGAAAAACCTGAATCCTTTCTACATCCAACAGCAACGATTGGATGGTTTATGTATTTTTTAAAATATTGGGAATGTCTACTGTGTTTGACTATTTGTTGACTTTATAATGTATTAGATAAAAAGACCGTTACTAAGCAATAAGTGTTCCTAAAACAAATGTGTATGAGGTACTGTCAGTGTGTAGCAAATGTACTTCTAATTGAGTTATTTCTTTTGTTACAGATCTTCAATTAAATGTTGCAACATCAGTCAGCAAATCTCTTGACTGCTTTGCATCGTAACATTTTTGGTGAGGCAGCCAAGAGGCCGCAGAATGTAGATCCGGTGATTCTTCGAAGGATTCCTGCCACATTTCATGTTGGCCTGTCGAACACCATCGAGTAGAGAAAAGACATTCTCCGGCTGATTTTAAAAGGAGAAAGGGGATTGCAGAGAAGACCAACGGATACTTGAGGAGCGACCCCCGAGAGCTCTGCTGCAATGCCGCCAGGTACCAAGTCAGGGATTTTACTGCAAGGTGCAGATAAGACAGATCACGGACCAGCCGCAGAGCTACGAGGATCAGTTACGGCCGGTGATGCAACTGGACCTGATTTTCGGCCTCGATAAGATGAAGGAATCCAAGCAACCCAGAGCTACCATCCTACCCATTGTGGCAGAGGTTCCTCTGGACTGCGCGCCACTGTTAGGAAGACTCTTTAGTGGCTATCTGTTCCCACTCTGACAGCAGACCACTAGGACGATGCCTTTGATTACAGAATTCAGCCACTTCATAAAAAACAAATCAGTATGTGTTAGCTAAACACTGAGAATGATGTGTCATCTAAGAAGACTAAGCAATTTGTAGGCATTAGAATATATTATATGCATTTCCTGAATGTCTTAAACAGTTTAGTTTTCATTGTGACTAAAATCAGCCCATCGCTGGCTGGATAGATGATTCTTCAGATTGGTCTGTATTTCAGAATTCTGTGTTAATTGCAACGCGATTCCTCTCAGCAACCCAGATGCAATTGTGATGATAAACAGACGTCACCTGATCTCAGCAATCCAAGTTGTTTTGATTATGTGGTGGAGGAGAAATTTAGATTAATTAGCAGCAATCGGCAAGCTAAATTGAATGAAAACACAACAATTGTGTTCTGTTTTTCCAGGGAGAAAAACACAAGGGAAAACAGAATGTGTTTTTCTTTTTACCACCGCAATTAATGATCACTAATGCACCTGTGTGCTTGTAAAACAAAAATACAAAAATAAAAAAATAAAAATGCAACTATTGAGTATCATTAATAATGTGTTTGGAATTGTTTTTTAGGGCTTTGTGTGGCCAGTTCCCAATAAATATTAATAGTAACAAAAGTTTATCTAATCCAGCATGAGATGAAACAATTTAAATACACAATCAAACTTATATAAGGTACCACATACATAGAGCAACAAATAAGCAACACATGAATTTTGATAGTAAATTTATTTTCGAAGGTACTATTGACCTTACATTTTCACCAGGTAAGTAATCCATACGTAGAACAAAACCATAAAAAATAAGCTCAAACATTAAGTTATGTTTAATAATATGAAACTATGTAAATCACGGCGGAAAATAAACATGTCACATGCAAGAGGATGACAAAAAATGATGCTGACATTTACGATGACATTTACAATAAGCCCAATAAATGGGTGATACCATGTTTGTCCTCCTTCCCTTTTCAGCGTATGGATAATTTCAAACAGCGTCTAAAAGTAAACACTAAAACTTTCTCCTGCACATCAGTAACAAGCAGAAAATGTGCGTTACTTTGGTAAATGTCAGATTTACTTGTGCTTTAGCGATGAGTCAGAAATGGCATTATCTATGAGGATGTATTGAGCCGATTTTATTCCTTTTTCCTATCAGTTTTCTTTCCTCCTTTTTGATTCAGTTGCTGTATATTAGTGTGCTCAGATAAAGAAAGCTTCTGTAGCAGTCCTTAATACACCATCAGTTTTAAGGTTCATTTACTTTACTCCCCACTTAAAGCAAAACGACTTGCATTCAAGCGTTGCACAAAAGGAAAAAAAAAATGACACAACTGGTTTAGAGTTCACAGAGTGATGTAAAGCATTACTTTGAGCTGTATTTATGTACTGCTGTGAAAAATAGGTCACGCAATCTCAAAATTCTCCTAACGCCACAAAGCTGAAGTGCTTCAGTAGAAGGGTAATGCTCATCAATTTTTGAAAGTTTTATAAGACCATTACTAGCTAATTTGGGATAATTTACAGGTGAGATTAATTGAAAACAGAGGAATGCATCCCAGCAGGTTCAATATGTTCAGAGTAATTATAAAAATACTCAAGAGGTCATCTTAAAATCTAGAGGAATTGTTGTGTTGCGATATTTGCAGTTAATAGCTGTTAAACCCGTGTGGCAAAAAAATAAAAAAAAATACTGTGAGGAATTATCCGGATGGTCCGATTATTCAGAGATCTCTAGCCGAATGTTAGTCATATAGGATAGCCACGGCAACTCTGGTAATAATGTTAATTTATGAAAATGACTATGAAGAATTATCTAGCTGCACAGAGTGAAACCATAGTGTACATTTTATGAAAAATACTTACTTTTAAAATTTTCGATGTCATTCACCGACAGAAGTAGTTGTAGGAATGAGAGACATGAGGCAGCCCATTTCCTGTTGACTGGGGAAGCCCTTAAAGTTGCATCACGGATGCTCAACATCTCCTCCTTCAGCTTCGTTGGGCTAACAACCAATTCTAAGTCCAGCTTTTTAAACAATTTATGTTTATACACAGTGAGGGTTAACATCATTGGTTCAATATATATTTTCTTATTGATGCTGATCTATTTTTAATTTAATTTCTGAACAACAAATTTTGTTAACTCTTCTGAATAGATTGCAGTTTTCTTTCTTTCTTTTTTTTTTTTTTACAGTGAATCATAGTGCTTGTATAAAATCGCTATTGTTCCAAATAAATATATTTAAATAAAAAAAAAAAGCAACCAAATTGTCTGGAAATTGATCAAAACCAAAAGAAGCTCGATTTGTGTGGAGAATATTATACATAATCTGCAGCTGCGAACATGACTAATGCAAAATTCACCAAATTAGCTGGTCAAGTACGGTGGTCGAGGAATATTGACCAGGGCTATTTTTGCTGTAATTTGAGATTTAAAATTCGCTAATCTAATATCACAGGAGTCAGTTTTCAAATGTGGGCCCAGGGTTACAACATGCTAAAACCAACAACATTTACCAACTACAAAAGAGAAGAAAAGCTCAGACCTTTTCGTAGATTGTTTTGTTGGAACCAGTAGAAAGCTGTGGTTTATCACCGAATGTCTACAGTGTGGCAGAAATACAGAACATGATTATGAAATACTTGATATTTAATTACACAAAGAGTGAATGTAAAGAGCTTTGAGGAAATTAAAACATTGTGTAATTTGTGAAATGTTTTTATAAGGTTGAATTACCTGTTATTAAAAACAATCTATCGGCACCTTTTTTCATTATTGGACGAAACCCCAAAACTAAATGAAGCATGGATGTGTAAATTAGAATATATTTATATATTCTACATGCTTCCTCAGTTTGAATCACTAATCTCAATTAATTTTTACTGAAGATTTTATTATTTTTTTTTTTTTATGATATTTCCAAAGCTTTAACTTTGCCCTCAAATTTTTGACTCTAAGTGTGTTACTGTAGGTCTGATTGACAGTGAACTTTAGTTGATGTACAGTTTGCACCCATTTTTGAACCACAGTGGTTTTCCCAGTTCTGAAAATTCATTGAAATTACTACTAGCTGTGTTTGTTAGATTGTGTTAGCTTTAAATCTAATGTGGGCCATGTGAGGCCCGCGTTCAGATGTGGATCGATGCCAGAGTCTGGTGTTTGTCTGGGTCTCTCTGTCTCCGCATCTGGGTGCAGGCTTACAGTGAGGATATGCTTGCAGCTGTGTACAGCTTGCTCTTCAGACCTTTTCAGCCATAATGTGCTGTTGCTGGCCTTTATCCAGCCTGATAAGCAGAGAGCTACAGCTGAAAAGAGCAAAGTTATGCTTACCAGCCTCCTATTTTACCGTGAGCAGGATTAGCTCTGTTGGCTGGAAACAAAGTAGTTTTCTTTCGTCCAGACACAGCAGATGAGGACTCAGCTGCAAAAGATGCTTGTCGTTATCCATTTTAAAAGAGTGCACAAGATTTGTGCTGATTTATTTTCCTTGTCAGCGGTTGAAAAAAGTCTGTTTCGCCATTAAACCCACTAGCTTCTTCATTTGCACTCTGTAGAACATCAGAAACGACTGGTTCTGTTAATCAAAAATAGGATGTTAGCTATGGATAAAAACATATCTTTCTGCCTTTTTACTTATCCTTCCATTAGAAATAATGAGAAAACATAATGAAAAGAAATCCTAAGAATATAAGACGTAAGCTTTGTGCCACAGTTGAACTGCCCACGTCGTTTCTGTCTCAAAAAAAGACGTTTGCCTTTGCTGTGCAGTTTTAGATTAGAACTGATTTCTGAGAGTTAGAGTTCTAGTCTTAGATATTTAGACTTGCCTAATAGAGTTGATAAAAAGTATTTCTCAAAAGGCAGTGATGAGGCTGAGTTGTTGTTTTCCAGTCTTTCCATGTTGCTCCGTAATATATTTCTTCAAATCTCAAAAGCACTTCCAGTGAAAAAAAAATTAGAAAAATAAAGTTGGATATATTTAAAGATGAGACTTGTATCTAAGCTTTGACATATGTTGATTTACCTCTGTATGTAGAACAACTTATTTGAAAGGAATGCTGTCAAAACTAGATTGTGTTTAAGGAGTGAATGGAGTCGGCTTCACAGCAGGCTACAGTAAACAGGTGTGCACAGATACATGAACACTGATATTTCATACACTTTTCTTCAATTTTCTTTTCCTCATTTCACTGGGAGCTTGGGTTGGCACAGTGGCCACTGCCTGCTGGTCATTTTCCCTTTCTCAATTTTGTTGTTGGGGTCTCTTGGCTGACTAAGTGCTCCAAATGGATTCTGCCTCCTACAATATTCCTCCTTCTTTCCGCTGTCATTGTGCTTCTGCAGTTTGCTCTAACCCTCCAGCCAGTGAGCTCTGTCATTGCATGTCTTATAGTACTAAAAAAATATATAAATAAATAAAAAAATTGGGCCAGTGCAAAAATAAAAGAAAGATGAGTACAGAATACAGTGTAATCACTGAGAGAGGAGCTTGGTGCCAGCAAACACCTTTAACAGGACGTTGGAGTTCAATGTGGGTTTTGAATCAGAGAAAAAACTATCAAGAGTAGATTCACAGAGTATATTTCTGATCATATAGTTTGTGCTCTGTTGTTCTGATGCTGGACTTCAGTTCACACAGATAAAATAGACCTATCACCATTGTTCACCAACACAATTACTAGTTCACAATCAGAAACAAAGAAGACATCCATACAGCATAATATTTTTTACACCCTGTTTCAGCAGAGGGATCGGGGTATTCATAGTGACAAACAAAAAACGGGGTCTCCACTGAGGCCACTCTTCAGCAGAGACCAGAATTTCAGGTAGCAAATGTTAACACGAGAAACAATGGATATGAGTGCCTTTATACAGGCACTATAGACTAAATACCCTTGATTTAAAAAAATTATTTTGGCCAATGAACTAAAATCTAACCTAGATAGTATGATTTTAGGGGGAAATATTTAGTTATCACTCTTGCTGTAGTGTCCTTTGGAAAAAAAACAAAAAAACAAAAACAGATTATGTTGGATGAGTCAGGCTGCAGAAAACAAGCAGGGAGAGGATCTAAAAGTTAAACTGCATGCTTATAGCAAACATTTTTGCTTCATGTTTGTTTTCCTTTGTGATAGGCTCCAACAAAGGCTTCCAGTTCAGCAAACATCTGGGCGTCCCGGACCTCCCTGGTCCACCAAATGTGTTGGAAAAAGAGGACGGAGCAGTGAGAACAAAAAAGGTATAATATCTCTGAACTAAAGGTGAAAAAAAATGAACAAATGCTGCAGGAGGAAGAACAAACTCAGAGAAAATGAGAAAAAGAGACACTTTGGTGCAGCTGACAGCTGATTCATACTTCAGAAATATAAAAGATCAAATTTTTGCACCACATTCTGATTTTGGCTGAAAATTCCATTAAGAAGATTGCAGTTTATCTTATTTTTTGTTACTTTTCCTTTTTTCTTTTTGGTATATTAGCACATTAAAATATGAAAGGGCTTGTACTTGTGTAATAGTTCATTTTAGAGCACAATATTTGAGAGGAAGAAACACACATTTTCAGAGAACATATCTGCATGACCCAAACATCCGTAGTTGATTGGTTTCTGTTATCTCAGTAATTATTTTAATCAGCCAATCTCAATCAGCCTCGAGGAAAAAAGAAATCTTTTATAGGAAAGGCTGGTGGTGATGGGTGCAGGGCAGACATAAGGACAGGACGGCATGTCATTCTGAATTTGCATATATAAATATGTTTGTATACATCAGTTAGACAAATGCGGCAGTCAGAGATTCTTTCCATATCAGCTGATGTTCTGTCTACTTTAGTTCTGGACTCAGGCTTGGCCATTGCAAAGCTAATTTTCTTCACATAATTTTTTCTTTTGTGTAGGTTTGTATGTTTGCAGTCACTGTGATGCAGAAAAATAAACCTCAAAAGCTTTCTTCATCAGTGGACATGGTAAGAACCAATAATGGAAGCAATGTGTCCTAAATGCCTCATTAGTGACCTTAATAGCCCTATTAGAGCACTTGCTCTGAAAATATCTTAATGCCTTTTGCTTTTAACCAAGTTCAGAGGTAAAGAAGCTATTTGAGTTAAAGTGTCTTCATTAAGAAGAAAAGAAGTCTAGTTGCATTTTCTTAAGCAATTAGAGTTTTGTTTCACAGCAAATAGGTATGCTGAAAGAATTTTTCTTTTTTGCACATGAATCTACATGTCTCGCAAATCCATTGCTCAATTTCTTTTCATCCTTACAGTTTGAGAAATAGTACAAGTTATGTGGAAGGTTCTTTTCAAGACTGACACAAAGAGCTTATAAGGATTAGGTTATGTCAAACCATAAAAGCTCCAAATCTTTAAAAAGTTTTTCTTCAGGGCTTAGACGAACAGCCCAGAATGATTATACATCTAACGAGTGAGTTTGGCTTTCAAATAAAACAAAAGCTTCAGGTTAAAGATTTTGAAAAAGAAATATCATAATATTTCAGCAGTGAGACTGTACAAATGTGCCTTTCTGAAAAGTAGAAATAGAGTCCAGCGATATAAGTCTGTTTCCAGAGAAAAAAATACACAACTATTTGTCTCCTTTTCATGGATAGTTTTATGAATTTCAAAGATCAGAGGAATTAATTCCTTCATCTGGCCATGTGGAAAGAAAAAGGATAACTATTTGCTTGCCTCTCTGCACTTCACTTCCTCTTTGGCATCATCCTTTCTTCCAGTGTGGCGATAACTTTCTATTAATGTACTTTTAAACTTTCCATTTCATCTCTTTTCACAGAACGTTGTTTCTTTCCTGCACAAAATCCCCAGACCATCTCTTGGAAACAAAATCCACAAAAAAAAAAAAAAGATCTTCACAGAGATATCAAAAGCAGATATACTTTTGATATCCTTTGTGTTTGAAAGGATTTTAAAGCCAGGCTAAGAAAAAAAAGGCCTCCTGAAGATAAATGTTCTTTTTCTTAGATTTCAGCTCTGTGTGATAACTCCAAGAAACACAATGTTTTCACGTCTCCATGTTCCCCATCCAGGGACAGGGATGTGTGCAATTAGGCAGTCCTCACAGCGTCCCCTTTTGTACACTGAAAGACAGATCAATGCGGGCAATGAGATCACAAGAGCATAGAGGTTGGGGGTATTGGCTGGTTTAGATATGGATCAACTTTAACTTGGCATCTACCAAATAAATGCCAGAGGGGTGGTGAAACATAGCAATAAATCAATTTCAGCTCAGCATGCATGCTGCAATCAGAAGCAGTTGTGCAAGGTAGGAGGTCCACGATGGGGAGAGAGAATTCGATCAGCGGACATAATCTGGAAACGAGGACTTTTTCTCGGTCCAACAGGAACACCAACAAGTTCTAACAGAAAGAGCATCAGGCAAACAGACCTTTATCAGAGTTTCTGCCTTGACTTTGTGTACCTGGCCACGTGTGGTACACAGTCAACAGAAGCCTTGATTGGATGGAGTTATGTAGGGCACAGTCAATACGAGTCCAGATAGGAAGGGAAGAGAAAGCTATTAAAGATAGGACTCCTGGTCTGAGGCGGCAGCGAACATGAGGCTGCTCAGTAAGTCAACCAAAGCTCGCTTATCGAGCTCCACAAAGGCCATCGCGTAAAATATTTCCAAAGCAGTCTGACATGCCTCTGTTCGAGGGAACAGAACCATAAGGAAAGCAACTGCTTTCACATCGTTCCTCGTGTTCAGATTCATTTTAATTAATAATTATAGTGATTTCAAGTCAATTTATCAAGAGCATAAGTACCACGAAGAATTTGTCAACACCAAAGTTTTAATTTGTTTCCAGGGCAACTTAACCTTTATATGTTTGTTGGGATATTTAAGAGTTAGATAAAATTAAAATTAAATTTAAAAATATTATGTTTAGCTGTTTCACAGATATGCTTTTTAAAATTTACAATCAAAGCAATTAGTACAATCTAGGAGCTAATCAGCTTCTTTCTCTATTGTTGGCTGCAGGTGTAAAACATAATCATCAGCCTTCAACAGCTTATAATCAAACGCTTTATTCTTTATTGCAACAACTGTTTTCTTTCATATAATATTTGTGTTTTTTTAAGCTGACTAACAAAATGTGCAATTTCTCCACTTTTCCACTCATACCAGATATGTTTTTCATAAAGGTTAAGTAAAATGAGATTGATTCAGCCACATCTCTTTGAAAGTCATTGTTTGTTTGTTTTTTTTCCACTAGAAAAAGTCTAGTGCCTTGAATAAGTCAGCTGAACTCTGCTGACAACAGGCGGTCATCGAGGAAGAGTTAACACGATGAGAAAAAGAAGGATTGGCAAAAAACAGAAATTAAGAAAAATAAAGAATCAGAAAGAAAAATGTTAGGAACATAAAGAAGGGGCGAGGGATGAAATGAATCACACAAATAATGTGAAACAGAAGAATATAAATTCATAAGGAAGGACACAAAGACAGGGAACTATCACAATATTTAGACATTGATACAGTATGAAAATGAAATAATAATTTTTTTTTGCCAAGCTTTTGTTTGCTGCACACGTAATAAGACTGTAATACGTCTTCTTTTTAAAATGACAGCTGCAGTGAGTCTCGTGTTCCTGAAGGGGCAGCAGAACATTCCTTACGATGCCTCACTTGGCTTACAAACTGTTGCATGTCCTAAAAGACGAGTTGCGTTTCAAATGTTTGTATCTGGGATTTCACTTACTCACTCTGACAGACCAGAGGAGCACACCTACATTACCAGAGAGGACAATCCTATCTGGTTGTTCTTCACCCCATCTAGCAACAAAACCTCCAAAAAATACAGTACAATCTCATGGAAGTGATGAATAAACAAAAATTAAAGGTGGCAAACACAGATAAATGGGAATATATGTAATCTGATCATGTGGAAAATGGTTGTGTGAGAGAGGATTCTGCTTGGAGCGTAACTAAGCTCAATCAATCACAAATAGGCATATAATTATTAATGAAATAAAATATTGCCATGGTGGAGCAGGGGCACAGCAGCAGCATCCCAGAAGGCAGCCAGAAAAGTCGAAAGTGGGCCAGATGGACAGTTTGGCCTAATGTTGTCATGTTATGGTGCTCCGTATGTTCTTTGCACGTAATTGTTGGTTTAGTTGTTTAGCGTTGAAAATACTCCTGAGATTCTAAGGGGTGCAGGCAGAGGGAGAGAGAAAGAGATGCAGCAGAGTGTTGCTGCCCACAGGGAAACAGGATTTGA
The DNA here is from genome assembly GCF_027474105.1 of Poeciliopsis prolifica. Lineage (NCBI taxonomy): Eukaryota > Metazoa > Chordata > Actinopteri > Cyprinodontiformes > Poeciliidae > Poeciliopsis > Poeciliopsis prolifica. The sequence continues at coordinate 2,793,795 of NW_026562427.1, forward strand.
CATATGTGGAAGCACACAGCTCCTTTGAGGGATGGAAGGAGGGAGAAGAGTAGAGAGGAGAGCCTCCCTGGAGCTGTGGGGAGATGGGTGTGATCATTCTGTCATAGGGTATAATCGTCAAAACGCACACACACACGCACAGACACGCCTACACACACACACACACCCCCACACACACACGCACACACACACAAAGAATACAAAGCATCAACAAAAACACACAGAGGTTGAAACGTTTACATATGACAAACTACGGTAGCCCTCACCTATTCAAACACACCCCACAGAATGAAGTGTGCACCAGCGACAAGAGTCCCTTAAGGTGGACTCTCCAACTGAGGCGCCGTTTTCTGCACCTGTCACCTGTATCATGCAAAGCGAATGAAACATGCATGCGAACCCCGGCTGCCCTCCAAACTGCCTGGACTCCTCTGAGGCATTTCAAACCAGCCAGTTATGATAATTCAGAACCTGGACTTCTGCTCTTTTGAGGCTCGTAGAGTCATTGCTTAATGCAGTACAATTTTGGGGAGGTGGAGCCCAAGCCGTGGTATTTAGCTTTCCAGGTGCTGCAGATACAAGACTGTGTGGAAATTTGACACTAGACCAACAAAGTGGACATAATGAGAACACTCTATTTATTTAATCATTTTAATTGTACTTCATAAAGAGCCTTTAATCAAAGAGTAATGTAAGGTTTTTTTAGGTCATATTTTCCACTTTAGGAATATCTGAAGCGTCTACCATGATGTTGTGTCAAGAGATTTGCCTTCAGATTCATGTTGAAGCTTCAAATATTTAGTCAGAGGAACAATGAGTTCAAACCTGGTCAGAAAGCGCTGAATTGAGCATGGCTTTACTTATTTGAATGTAAACTTTGGCCCCACCAGCCTTACTTACCACACTTTCCAAGGCAAGCAAAGCAATTTGTGTCTGTATTTTGAGAATTCTCTGTTTCACCTCACCTTAAGAGCCATTGGGAATGCTCAGGCACTTTTCTGTTCTGAAAACAGCACACAGGTTCAAATATGTATGCACCTTAAACACATTTTTGTTTTGATCTTTGGAAGAAAGGAGACAAAAAAGAGGCAGTGCTGCTGTTGGCTGTTCATTCTGTTGATAGTCACCCTTGAAAGAGAAAGAAGAAAAAAAAAAACTGAAAGAGGCTATGGATGTCTGAGAGGCGTCGCATGCCTATTCCCAGAGATCACAGGAGATGGAGAGGGGAATCTTTAAACACCACTGTGACAACCCTGGACTACCACCATTTTCATTTCAGGCTCAGTTTTCATTCTGTGCCACATGCTTTTTCAGTCATATTTCGCGATGTGTTTGTTTTTCTCCATCACAAAGAAAATCTTCAAGCTGTGACGTCTAAATGCTGACTTCTGCACCAATAACTAACCAGTCTCTTCCACAACCTTATTAACTACTATTAATTCGACCTGTTTGTTGAACAGCTAAATGTAAAAATGATCCTGGCATTACTATTGTCTCTTTCTTTCCCTCTGTTTTTTTGTTTCTTTTCTGGTCAGCTGAATCCTTCAGTTTTTCCCTTTTTCATCCTAGGAAAGTATCAATAAAAATAATGTGCAGGTAGATTAAAAGAAATTTGCTCCCCCACATATTTCTACTGTTTTTCCTTTTTAAACATCAAACAGTCAAACAAATGTTGATATGAGGAAATATTACCCAAGTAATCACAAAGCGCCTTCTTTACCACAGTAAAACTCAGTGTTGAAAATCTTACACATTTCGAACAAGAAACGAGAAAAAAAAAAAAAATCCCTCTTCATGAATAAATCTCTGTTTAATCTGTCTCCCCTTTTTCTCTCTCTACATTATGTGGCCGGCAATAACAGAGATTCAGGCTATGACGGAGGGCTACATCATAAGAATTATTATTCATGATTTAGAGGCATTAAACAAGTCCTTCATGAAGTAAACAGGACATGCCCTGCACATCCTTGGCTGGCGTGCCATAAATTCCCTTCCTTAAAGGACACTTTGATATTCAGAGCTTTGCTGGGGGTACCCTTTGTTTTTGGCATTGTAAGAGGCACTAAGCTGCCATGTGAAAGTAGATTTAATAGCTGCTGGTGGAGAAGGTTGTAGAGAGGAAATTTAAGCAAAGCCAGCAGTGGCAGATTTACAGAAAAGCACGCGTTTGAAATAAGTTTTAATTGAGGATCCGCAGATGATAATAGGTTATTTTTTTCACGCAGATGATAATTGCTATGGAGGAGAAGCTGCCCATCGCACAGAGATAATGGGAATGCGTATGCATGAAATGTAGCACGCTTTGAGATGGAGACTGAATAGCTGACCACATCTTAAGCGTTTTCCCACATAAAAAAAAAAAAAAAAAACTACTCCACTGCTTTCTCTTGCTAATGCATCTCAATGACATCAAAAGATGCTATTTTGTCACCTTGTGACACTTTTAACAAAATGTCATTAATACTTTTATTACCAATTAGATGTTTTTGGACATGACCAAAAAAAAAAATTTAAAAAATAATAATAATAAAATTCACAGCATGATAATGCCAACTCTGAACAGATAGTGCGTGCTGCAGAGGCCACAGAATCAACTTGCGACTCAATTATTAAAAGCATTATTTGAACTTGCTGTGTTGAAATGATAATTTCACCGATAAAGACTCATTCACCTCAGGATGCTGAATGCCTTTTGTGTAGCATATGATGATGAAACTGTGATCTGCTTGTTGATTAATCCAACTCTTATTTATCTTTATGGAAGGATGTTGCTGCCATATGGTATGGCAGTCAGATTTAGCCAGATTTAGATTCAGCTTGGATACTAAATACTTATATTTATATCTTCTGTTGTCTACACAATATTCTGATAATTACTTCTAGCTACATTACAGTAAGCTGAAGAAGAGAATCATCTTCCTATGATAACAGGTTAATTTATTCATAGCTGCAAATGTATGTCCACAAGGAAAAGACTGCTGTGTTCTTGTTTTTTTAACTCAGCAGCAGCATCTTTAAATCTAACGAGATATACTAATTGGTTGCTGGCTAACATTGCCCTATAAAGTTGGCCTGCTGCAAAATATATCTTCATGCTTTAATATGCATGATTCAAAAGCAGAAGCAGCGTCTCAAATAGTAAAATCTACCAGGAATCTATTAGCCGGTGCAAAAGTTTATCATCATGGCGATTAGGGAGGTTAATTGTCGCCTGGTGGACAGAGATTGCTGATGAAGCAGTCACACTGATTTCCTAGGCTGCTAGTGTCTGAAGTAAGACTACATCGCTGCTAACCTCTCTAGAAAAAGAAAATCATCACTTGTTTGTATTTGTAGTTTGTAGTTTAAATGGTTTTCAGCTTGTAGAGTTAGACTATTTAGCACATTTAATTACTAAACACATCTTCTATTTATAAGAACCACATGTCCAAGAGTATAAAACTATGCCAAACAGCAGCAGCAGCAGCTGCAGCTTCCTCTCCTCTGTCATTCTCCTGTCTATGGAGAAAACGAGTGGCAACGAAGATGAAAGTGAGTGGAACATGAATGGACACCAACATTGGATTTTATTTTTATTTTTATTTTTTCGGCAAGAAGCAGTAAACAATGAAAGATACAAAGCAGCTGCAGTGGCTCAGCAGCTGGATTGGTCTTTTGTCATAATCAGGTTCCATCACCAGCCATTCCATTTGTTGAATTGTCCTTGGGCAAGAAACTGAAACTCTCTGCATTGCCAGCATAAAGAGAAAAACAACAAAAAACAACACTGCATAAATGTAATATATGTGCTACAAGGCGCACAATATTCACAATAAAAGTGCTTTATGTAAGCCAAACGAGTTTAAATATGTAATAAAAGTACAAACCATTTAACATGTGTAGATCGGTGCGGAAAGTCGTGGATAAACGTAGGTGACTTAATTAAAAGCAGTTCAGCAGCAGTGATTTTCCTGGCAATTTTTTTCCCTCAGATATATTCTACTAAAGGCATCAATATAAACAGTTACACATTCACATGCCTGCATAAACAGATGGCTATCCAAATGGTGTACTAAACAAACAAACAAACTCTACGTTGATACATTTCCACAGCACAAATAACAAGGGATAATTTGGCGAGTAAAGTGCTGAAAGGCTGGGGAGGAATGAATATGTTTTTTTTTTCCTCTCTTTTCTTTTTTATCCACTGTCGCCGTAGCCCTGAAGTCACATTCTTCTGATCGGCGTGGATGTTTGGGAGAAGAAAGATGCATTGATGAAAAAAGGTATTGACAAAGTGTCTGTGGAAGAGACATGGATACACTGGGAGATTTCTGCTCAATCCACTTGTCTGTGGGTATCAATAGAGAGAACTCCACAGGGATCGCTGCTTAGATCAACCTCTGCTTTGGAGCTTTATAAGCTACAGGGCCTGGAACAATTGGTAAACCTATTATATGTTAACTGGAGTTAGGTCAGGCTCAAACTGGGTCAATGTGTGCAAAATACAACACAAAGCAAAATGCAAGATAAAGAAAAAAAAATTGCTATAGTCCATACTTTTTTATTATTAATATTTAATGATTTCTTTTTAAACTTTATGATTACATTATTTAAATGATACAACTTGGAAGGTTACAAACATGCCGAGCCCTGTCACAATGACCAATAAATAAATCAATCGCATGATAAATTAAAACAGTCTTAATAATTCCCATTGGCCTGATTTATCGTTTATCTCTTCTTTTGTCTCTATCTACCAAAAAGTAGATGATAAAAGTTTGGTGGTTTGGTCTCAACTAGCCTAGACTTCAAAGTACATTTTAGTCGTCATTTTATTTATTTTGGATACTTAAAATGTCTTTCAGTTCCAGTGTTAAATGTTTGTTAGAATTCAAAGTGTACTGATGTTTCAGAATAAAAGGAATAAAAGTATGACAGGGCTATTTAATCAAGAGACGGATGACAGACAAATTAAGTCATGATTTAACATTTTTTATTGTTGTCAGGACACATGATACATATATAATCCACAACCGCGAGAAAATTCAACAGAATGAGCAGACGAGAGACCGCCTGGGTGAAAGTAGATGCGGTGAACGTTTTGTAAATGCATTTTATTCCGCGACTTTATATTTGGATGAACTTTATGTTAATTTTAATTGACCAATTTTAATTGGTCACAGCAGCGGCATTTATTGTACCACTAAACCCCGTCCTTTATGACCGCAAATCTAATAAGAATGGACTGAAAACAATAACAACTCTTGGTCATTTATTAGCTGAATTATACAACTAAATTAAATGACAGTTTAAAAAAATTAAAAAATACACTGAGTAACTGGGTGCAGCTTGGAACACAGAACAATTATAGCAAAGCTTTCTCCTCCAAATGTGACTCAGCCACTCAAGTTTATTTTTGAATTTAAAAAAAAAAGAGAGAAACAAAAGGTTTATGCCTGCAAATATGTCTTTAGCATATGCTACGTGAATTTGTGGCACATGTTTGAGCTAAAACCAAGACCTACAGCGAAAACTGACACGTAATGCTTTGGCGTCAGGATGGCGACTGATACTCGTTGGTTTGCGTACGCTTACCCGATTCTTTGACATGTTTCCAATCAAAAGAAAGGTGGACAATTCCTTTAGGGTCAAAGCACATAAAATTGGCCTTGAATCACAGCACAATTGTTGGCAAATGTACACAGAATAAAAGTACAGAGTGTAAGAGGAGCAAATAGTGACATTCCAGAGTGGTTAATGTTCTGCGCTTAGTGTCAGCGTTGACTGATCTACAAAGGCATTTTCAATTCAACCTTATTAAATTGTGGAACCAGCGTTTTCGACCTGATGGCAGCAATCTGTCTTGATGATTGACAACTTGGTCAAAGTTAGAAGAGATCACACTGTATCATGACGGTAAGAAAAATTTTACTTTATTTATTCATTTATTTCTGATTGGGTGGTCTACAATCTTAGTGCAAATTTTATTTTGATGATGCAGTTTAGATTTTTCAGTCATGGAAAGGCTTTTATGCTACATGAATCACAGTAGTGCAAAACCTTTATTTTCACTGAGGCATAATGAAAAGAAAATTGTAAATTGGCTCTGAAGGACCTCACATGTTCTTCGCTTTGTGTCTTTACAGATGTGTTCGAGTCAATCGGGACAGCCACGTTTGTCGGTTCCTGATTGATATCAACAAAGTAATTTTCCACGTAATTTGGATGAGCGTTTAATTCATTAGTTTCAAAACAGAATTTGAAAACTCTTTTTTTTTTCTTTTCTTTTTTTTTACAAAAAATATTGCATGCATTTCAATTGTCCCGGTGCATTTAGATCTATGTTTTGGCAAAAAACTAATAAAAAAATGTAAAAAAGAAAATAAAAAAAAAGTGAAGAAAAACACTTTATTCAAATTTGGCATTTAAAGGTCTCCACATCTGAGGTAATACATCTAACATGCAAGAATTTCCACACAGTTTGGTAATATAAAAACTCCTGAAAACTCTTTGTGAACAGGTTAAATATCACATTAAGATTCCTTATAGCAAAACCCATTTCAGCTGAAAGAAGGCAAGAATTTTTCACTTTAATTCTATATGGATGTGCCAACAGGATTTCTAGAATATACATGCAAAAGCCATGTTTGGTGAGCACTGGTTTGGTGGTAGCGAAACAGCTCAGTGTGATAGATCAGTAGGCAGAATACAGACGAGGTGAGAGGCCAGTGAGGAGGAGATCAGGACCTCGGAAATTAAAGACTGAGTGTCGTATGGGCGCGTAAAAAAAAGAAAAAGAGTAAAAACAAAAATAAAATATAGAAAGCACAGGCCTCTCAGGAGCTTCATCTGCTGCCGTCAATGCAAAAGAAAAAAATTTAAAAAATTAACTGTGACTTTGATGTGTTTATCAATGTGCACACTGCTTATTGCAAATATCGGCTTGTCATATTCGAAAACTAAAAGCATGACCGACACAAATAGTTATGTTCTTCCAGCAAACACAGTGAAGGGAGGGAGTCGGACGGTTGAAATAGCATGTATCGCTGAGTGAATTGGGCTGCACATGGAAAATATTCTAACCTTCTTCTCAGCATCAGTCCTTCCTGTGGCTGATGCTGTGCATCGCCTTCTGTAATCAAGGAAAGGGAGAAAGGCGGGAACAGACAGGCTAGACTGCGGCCGGCCTTTTTACTGCAAATACACAGGAATAAAAATCATCTGATTTGGACTGTGCAACTGTTTCCCCCTCGCTCCACCCCCACCGGATCCCTGGCTCTTTCTCCACCCGACGTTCGACAGAGGAGAAAGTTTCACTCAGACTCCAGGACTGCATGGCGCAAAGAAAGTGAACAGAAGTAGCGATGGCAGCGACCTTGACAATCAATATCAAGGAGGGAAAAAAAAGAAGGAAAAAGAAATGTGCTCTGGCACGGAGCAGCACTCTAATTCATCCCATTTTCCCTCCCAACAATTTTTGCTCAACTCCCTCCAAAGCAGAGGGGTGGAGGGGAGTGAGTGTGTAAGGATGTCCACATGTATATCCGTCTTCGTGATTCCTTTCTATTACATGATTCCTGGCTGTCAGAAAGGCCTGTCGGGATGTGTCCATGTCCTAGAAAACCTTCCTGATTTTATCTACAGAGCAAAAAGTCTTGAAAAACCGGTGCAGCAAGGAAGGTGCGTGTGGGAGGGAGGTGGGGCCAGGGTCACACGGTTCCCCCAGGTTACAAAGCCAAAACTAGCACTTGAAAGTAAAGGCCACAATTTGCATTTTAACTAAACTTGATGCAACTATCAGCAGTGCAAATCTTTAGAATATATTTTTAGATATTTTGATGCATAACCTGTTATTCATACTGTGGGAACTTCTACCTTTAGTAATCAACAGTGCCCTGTGATTAGGGAGAACACACATGAAGGGATTATTTTTCATTTTGTTCAATTCTGTTACAGTGGCTGTGCAAAAACAGCTTGTCTAAGCCAAACATCTAAAACTCACTGCAAGCGTTAGTAAACTATAAGCAGCAGCCTGCTTATCAATACGTATTTGTAAGTCTGATGCATGATTGGGAACACAAAATATATATAAAAGATATTGATATTTTGTATTTAAAGCAAAACTACATTAAACAATGTAGTCAGACACTAAATCCACAATAAGTCATAACAATAGATGCTTTTTTTGGGGAGAAACTTATTTCATGTGTAAAATCAATGAAATTACATTTTGTGATTACAATGTGATTACATTTTCTGTACGCTGTTTAGTTTTTATAAATTTAAGTGAAATATTGAACATAATAACCTGAAACGAAAGTGGACGGTGTGTCACACAGACTTAGAAGAAGCTTCGTTGTCACTTTAAGCATTGACTTCCAATTTGCTCTTGACTTCATATTAGCTCTTGCTAATGTTGCGAGCTGCAGATGTACACATTTTGCATGCGAACGCTGGAGCCGAGGGTGGAGCATGTGCATCTCCCTGGGTGGTAATATGTGTTATTACCAGCAGGGGAGGTTCAGAGAGAGGTCACTGGTTAAACTACTGGAGTCATGTCAGATCGTCCACACATGAGGATGAGTCTTCACATAGCTTTTCCAAAAAGGGGTGACTTGCTTTTTGAAAAGCATGTAACACGCAGTGACAGGGGTAGATGAAGGAGAATAAAAGGTCATGTGCTAAGCAGAACGCACATGAGAGGGGAGGAGGACATGTGCTGAGCGTGGCCGTGTGAGGATTGGTCAGTTTTACCAGGTGTCGGACCGAGCAGAGTCCGCTGAGGTCTGTTCTGTACAACGTGGGGAAAGCTGGCAGCACGCATATCTACAAAGTCACACTTTTCCAAGGCCGCTATCATGTCATTGCATTCAACCCTTCTCAGTGCCACATTTTAGTGAATCTATCTCGCAGCTTCAAGTTATCTTCTACTCAAGCGGCTTCAAATTCATGGTGCAGTGACGACTGCACAGCGTACAATATAGATGTGGAGATGGAGTGCCTCTTCATCCTTCTCCTTTTATTCTGCTCTGTTGTTATCAACGTTGCTCTCTCTGCATTCCAGCTCCTGCACACACAGGGACGGAAAGTCAATATGCATTTTCACAGGATTGGTAGAACTGATGTTCTACGACTTATACCATACAGGAAGTTCATCTAGATTTTTTTTTTTTTTTTTTTAGTTTTTTGTTGTTTTATTTTAAACTATGCTTTCGTGATTCTTTATGTTTCTTTGGAAAGCAACAAAATAAGAGTTAATTGATGACAAAGATTGTGATGAGCCTCATCTTGCTGCACAAGGAATACGTGGATTAAGAAATATTCAGTTAGGACAAACTTGCCTATGGTCCAGGTGCACCTAATGGGATTAACACCAATCAGAGTCCTGACCATAGGTGTGTGTGCGTGTGTGTGCGTGTGTGTGCGTGCGTGTGTGTGTGTGTGTGTCAGGAGCACAGAACATCAGCACTTTTATAAATACAAATGAAAGACAGAATGTACCCATAGTTATTCCACAAACATAAAATCAAATGAGCCATATGCATAAAAAAGATTTAATAAACTTTTAAAAGAGAACTGTTATCTTAACACAAGCAGCTCTTGTTTGAATGATGGCTTCTACTGCCGCTGCCCCACAGACAACCAAACGCATCCCAACTACCTTGGCAAAGTCCAATCAGCGAAAAAAACAAAACATTTCGGACTGGATTATTGAACTTTTATGCCCTCAGAGACAACTTTACTGAACCTTTTTTATCTACACAAATACACCTATTTTTTGTTTTCTGTTGTCGTCCTGAAAACTGGCTGTTTGTGTAGATTAAATCCTGTCAGGCGATTGGCTCCTCCTCTGCTGTGATCCCCACTGACCACAACAGCGGAGTGGAGAGTGCATTTAAAAATGGTGAAATTAAATAAAAAAACATCTAAGGTTAAAACAACTAAATGTCAGAATCTTTAGACCCCATTAAATAGGCTCCTATTTGTTTGCTTTCCACAACACATACATACTGTATTTGAAAGACTACATACTCTGTGTAGAATATACTCAATTATGTTTGTACAGTGTATATAAGTTGTTTGTTTTTTTAACAATATGTAAATTGCTAAACCAAAGCAGACTTCTTAAATAAACACTAAAATGACTTAGGGACTCTTAAGTCAGCACTAATTCAGGAACTAACTTTAGCATCATTGCCATCCCAAGCGATACAGCAATATATTTCACATATATTGTACACATCACGGTAGGAAGCCTTTCCAATTTGCTGGACATGCAAAAATAACCAATAGAAAAAGTACTCAATATTTGCTTTGGCAGTTTCCTCCCCCTGCCTGCTTTCTCCTCTGAGCTGTGTTGCCCTGAGCAAAAGGCCATTTATATATATTTGTTTATCTTGCTTGTGTAGCTTACCTCTGGCAGTTAAAAAAATAACTCAGCGATGGACTGTCTCTGAGTAGCATTGTACAAAGTATCCACTGAGTATTGTCTCTAGTGAATATCCCGGCTTAGTGAGGGAAAATTTAGCTCTGTCGAAGAATCAGATCAATCAACCCACATCCCTCAGTTCACAGGCCAGGGCATAGTTGAAATTAGTCGAGCTGAAGAGCTCAAAGGGAAAAGAACTGCCAGCGTCCATGAGGGCCCAGGAGTTAAATCAACAGCCTATAAGACCACTGCCAACACAACAACACTTGACATCGTGCTGCATCCTCTGAGTCTTCCTCCTGCTGCTCTATCTGTTCTTCACCACATTATTTTTTTTTCCCTTCCTTTCTTCCTTCCTTTTTGTATGTACCTTTATCACTACGCATCCACCGCTGCTTATGCAAACAAGAAGCCTTATTTCGCTGGGCTTTGCTCTCCCTCCTTTTCCATCCTTTGTTTTCATAATGCGTTTTTCTTGCCCTGCTGAGTTATGTCTGCACGCATTGTGACCTTTTGTGTTCTGCCAAAGTCCTCCGTGGTAGCATGACAAATAACGGAAAGAAAAGTAGATATTGGCTCGCTCATGAGGCTTGGACCTGGTTAAAATTACTTTCATGTGGAATTACCTTTGCCATCAATCCAATTTTTTTTCTCCCCTCTGCAAATACAAATGGACCTGTGTATGTGCATATATCTAGCTCATTAGGGCATACAATAAAAATGAGGGGGAAGAAGGTGAAACCCTGAAATGTGTGTATTTCCCAGTGTTTCTGTGTATAAGTAGGAGGCTGGTTGTTTGGTCTTTTTGTTTTGTCCCGTCTTCCTTTGGTACCAAAAAATTGGCCAGTTCAGTACACAGGCAGCACATTGTAAAGACGTTTAGTAAAAGTGAAATGAATTGATTTCTAAATAATTTTTTTTGTGTGTATAATGTATAAAAGCAAAATAAGAAGTCAAATATGTTAATTTTTTTTGGTGAGTATTACGTGTTTTCCAGGCACAATAAAAGCACCTGTTACCTTCCGTTGTTATAAGAATGCTATATGTATAAAACAACAACATTACAAGAAATTGGTTTCTGTCTTTTTAAGAAGCTTATGCTCATTCCGACACTCTGCCTTCAGCACGTCATCACAACCATGCTGCTCCCTTATGCCAACTTCAACCATTCTTAGGAGTGTTGGACAGAGAAGTTGAAGGTGTGATACACTCTGCAAAGCGTTGGTGTTTGCTAATCGCTACTGCCGCTAGTCTGGAGGAGCTGAGTGAGACAGGAGTTGGACTTGGAGACTGCGGCTCCAAGGAGGAGTTTTGTGGAAAGAGGAGGTCTGACATCAGTAAGAGAGCAAGTGTTTGGGTCCCAAATGTCTAATATGGGCCATATGGGAGGATTTAATATGGGACATAGTGATGTATATAACATGGGGCATGACTGGTTACCATGAAAGAATCAAACTAACACTCCAGCTAAGGGTTTCAGGAGGGATTAACATTTTCACATGACTTAAAGCTCAAAAAAGTCAATTTGACATGACACCACCCCTATAAGATTTCGTCCAGCAGGAGTTTTGCATCATGGGAAATATTCAGTAACTCTTCTGTGACGTTATGCCAAACAACTCTGAGATCTGCTTCTCTCGGGTCTCAGAGTTGTACCTAATGATGTGGTCAGTGGATGTAGATATTCATAGAAAAGATAGCGGCACCATTCTGTGCAGCTGCAACAACAACGACGACAGAAAAAAGGTCATGTTTCGTGTAAGCTTCCTAACTTACACGCAACAGTTTAACACAATTTCTAATTAAAACATGCTGGAAGCGAAGTTTCTCAGACTTCTTTCGCTGTGTCGTCTGTCACATCATTTCCACATTTGACAGTAATTATTCATCTGAATTATGCTACTTTGCTGATCGAGTCAATAAAGCATTGAGGTAAACAGTCGAGCACTAGCAGTTCCAGAAACTGTTTACATGGAAGCGTACAGTGATGCGTGTTGAGCTCATACATACTGCTGAATAAATCCTGAAATTATGTTGACAACTGCTGCCACTTCAGACATGAATTGTTTGAAAGTGAAAGGGAAGCATAGGTTGGTGTGTGCGCGCGTGTGTGCAGATGGTAATGAGCGCGTTCAATCAATGATTTACATTTCTGGACCAGTCAGACGGAAGAGCTCATCAGCCTGAAAGAATCAGAAAAGTAGGCAGGCTACCTCAACACCGCCAAACCTCCAAAAACAACAATTAAGCAGTTGAACTCGCAGTGCCAATGCTGTCAGGCAAGCGAGGCTTTCTGTGATGCTACTTAATTAATCCCTGCAAATCAAATCACTGGTAATTTGGTTCACGTGGCAATCACATTTGGGTCTCTGTGGCGTAAAGCAATACCTAGCTGGAGCACTGAGAAGGCTTTTTTTTTTTTTATGGCAGTCAAATAATTTCATCCATATGTTCACAGTTTGGCTGAGATATGAAAATGGACAGTAGAAGATAATAGGAGTAGGAAGGGAGGGAGTGTGGCAACAGAATTGTATCTGACAAATAAGTATTGTGTGGATGCTTTCCTCCTTTACCTGGGAATCGTTCCATTCTCCACGAGGACTTTAGACGGGACCAAAACAGCACATCTGGGAGACATTGAATCTTTTCAAACAGACCAGAGAGTCCACTTTTCACCCTCCCTCAGGAGCTGAACACATGTAGCACAGCATTTATCTACCTTTGGTGGGATTAAAATAAGTATTGGACAATTTATTTTTGTTCCATTTATTGCTCTGCAATCGCTTGAAATATCAACTTCAAGGAGCTTTAACATATATTTTTAAACCAGTGAATCATTCAAAGAGGTAGAAATAAAACCTTTATGCAAATCACAAAAAAGTAAGAAACGTACATAAGTTATCGCGGCCTCACCTGTTACTTATTTTGACATTTCACATCTAAAAATGGTAGTGTATTGTTTTTGGGCTTTTGTGCAGTAAACCGACAAATGATGCACAATCTTTTATGAGTAAAATTCTGAAAAGTGTCACTGCCTTTTCTGTGTAGGTTCGCTGCCGTTTGTTTTATTTTCAGATGATGGGCTGATCGGTGACCTTTGTCCTTTATAGGAGAAGGCTTTCAAGTAAGCGTAAAGGTGGATGAATACTTAGGTAAATCACCCTTTTAATTTTTTTAGGCAGTTTGATACCTTGCATTCTTTGCTTCTGCTTCACAACTATCCACATGTTGGCTTTAGTCTATTTTATCAAAACCCAATAAAGTTGTTGTAGCATGAGAAAATACGTAGTACTTCAGGAGTGTGAATAATTTTGGCAGGGACAGCAGTTTATAAAATGAGCATTCATTTATCTTAAATTGAAAGTACATGTTCCCAGAAACGTTTGTGGACAAGTTTGATGTTTTTTTTTTTTTTTTAATATGAGGAGGAAATATTGCAGGACATTTCTATTTTTTCAAGAGTATACCATTTTAAATGAGAAAGTGGTGCTTTTAAAAAAGAAAAGATCACCAACTGTGTTAGTGTTTCAAAGCTGGTATTGACAGAAAACAGATGTAGTAGCTTACCAGCTCATTTTGTCTTTTAATGTATTGGATCTATAAAACGCTTTCTCATAGAGGATCAATTCTCATTTTTTTCTGTCCACAAGAAAAAAAAAATCAAAAATCAATGTTGCTATCCTTGTTAGAGAGAGATCGGATCTTCCAGGACTCATCAAACAGAAGAGGACACATGCAAGTTTTATAAAACCTTTAGCATAGAGACTTGAATCAGATCAGACTTTGAAACATGTGAAACTAAATCAATCTGAATAGTCTGAGTTGCAGTTTTTCTAAATGTATTACAACATTGCTAATGAGGGCACAGTTTGCTTGATTTTGCATAGTGTCTGAGAGTGAATGCTGACCTTTCCAACATGTTCCTTAAGTTGCAGTTGAGCTAAATAATAATAGTAGTTGGTAATGTTATTTGCTGAATTTAGAACATGCTATGAATATAATTTGCAGCATCCACCAGAAATGTTTCACTATTTTAGTTTTACAATCATGTGCATGCAACAACCGCCGGATCTTTCTATGAGCTGTGTGCAATTAAAATTTAAAAGCCAGCGATTGTATGTTTTTGTATCATGACATCTGCTCAGCTGGTGACGTGAGAAGGAAGCCAAAAAGAAATCCAAGTCTCGAAGACAAACATCGGGTAGTTTTGTGCCGTCAGTTCAGCCAACGTTCAGCGACTCCGATCTTGTCGACTCTCCGCATTCTCCACGGCTCGAAAACACATTAAGAATTTGCAGCGGCAGCAGAAGAGAGGCCCATAAAGTAAGTTTAACATTAAAAACTTACAGCATCCTGTTTCCACATCGCATTTACATTATTCATGACGAACAACTGGCTTACAGCACAGTTTCTGTTTACGGCCCCTGTTCGCGTTTGAATAAATGTTTCATTTTACATGAGAGCTTGTAAGTAAAAGATACACAAAGGGAGTATTGGAGGAAACCAAACATCATCTGTGAAGAGCACCAAAGCCCACAAGATGTCAGGTTTCGGGAGCCTGCGAATCTCCAAAGGCAAATAGATGACCTTGTTTATGCGATGGGTAAAATGTAAGTTTGGGATTTTTACACAGCAAGACACCTTTACAAAAATGATTGTGACAGAATATTGCATTCCCCAAGAGAACAGGGTGTCTCTAAAAATGCCAAATGAGAGGGTTTTCTTCCACTGCCCTGACAGAAGAGGACATTTTAAACCAGAGCTTTGCACGCCTGCCACGGGGGCCTGTTACACGTCCTCCTGTTCATCAGGTGAACCGGTTGTTTGGACACATACTACATTCTCTGTTAGGTTTCAGAGCTAAATGTGGCCTCATTCCAACTCCTCAAATCAAACCTTAGTTCTTTAAAATTTACGCATTCACTCTGAATTGTGAATTCACCCCATTGTTTCATTTGTTAGTGGTTTCATTTTATTCTTCTTTATGCTTTGGATTTTTATAGTAGCTAATTTTTCCTCTTTCTTTTCATTCCACTTACTGGTCTGCAGCTGGATGCTACTGCTTGTCAAACCAGTTGCCGAGTTTTTTTACTACAGTAACAAACTGAACCTTTATGCGTCTTGTTCATAATGTCTTCCAATTTGGAGATAAGTTGTTTGTGTTTACTTGGATGCACGCGGGATTTGCAGTCTCGCTCCACCGAGTGCTCTATACCGCCAGTAGATATTCATAAAAATAACCAGCAGAGACTTTAGCCATTATGCTGTGATAAAAGGCAGTGCCTTATTATCACAAATAAGGAATTGGTATTTTGATCAAGTTTAACAGTTTTGTCAATAATTGTCTTATTATTCATCACCAAAGCCAGCATATTGCATAATGAAAGGGAACAATAGTAAAAGAACAGGGTGGTACTGTTATACCAGCCTAAATGTATTGGGCTGGTGTAACAACCTGTTCCTTACTACACAGGAGCAGAAAATTGTAAAAGTGCATCACCACCATCATGACATCAACAATCATTACTGACATTTCATCGATTTCCTCAGATAGAAAAAAAACTGTGATGTATTTCATCACCTCTTTGACTTTTGCGAGAGGCAGAAAGATAAGTTCTTTGTCTGAAGTTAAAACTTACACCTTAAATTATGCATTCAAAGCGTTTGTCTTTGTAAAGTCGAGAAATGATGAAACAATTGAGTTAAATGAGCATTCTGAGTAATTGTGTTTTATACATCGACAATCTGATGATTTGTCATTTGCATTTTTACAGCTTGTTGCATTTGCAGCTTTTCTCAATTCAAGCCAGTTGTGTTTAATTTATCCAGCACTTTTCAAGAATAAGTGGAGCCTAACGTACAAAACGAGGAAACCGACAACACAAAACAGAGAGGTGAGACAAATGAAAACAGACCGGATGAAAATATCAAAAAGAGATGATGTGAAAAGTAAGAAAATGCTTAAATTAACATATGTTTAAGCCATTAACTATGCAAGTATGTAAATAATTAAGTACTTAGCAAAAGCTTTGTCAGAGAGATATGCTTTTAGCTGGGTTTTAAAAACAAGAAATAATGTTCTGTGCTTAAGGGTGAAGCCTGAAAACAAACAGTTCTGCCACCTGTCCTTGCCTGGAAGGTTTTAAGGATGAGACGTGAAGTCGAATCGTGAGTGTGGAGTTGCTCTTGTGTGTTGGGAGTCAATGAGAACTTCTTTTAAGTGCACTAGATTAAAATACATCTAATCCGGCTTCTTTTTTGTTTAGAATTCTGAATCTTAGAGAAACTCAATGATGTTTAACGACAGTTAATGAGAAATGTGATATCATTCAGCACAAGAGTCTGTATCAGCTAAAGTATGTTTATGGAACTGTTTGGAAACCGAGCTGTGACACTGTTTGAGTATACTGGGCTGCAGGTTGCAAAAGCAAATGCATGCACTCAGTGTGATGCACAGGCAGCTCTTATATGTCAGCTGACATCTAATGCTTGATCTTTTTTAATCAACTGTAAAAACTTTGGGATTTGGGAATATTTTGCCTCATGAACACACGGGAAGCAAGTAACACCCGCTAAACTGACATGACACTATGGAATCAATACTATTTCCCTATATTAGATGCTTAATTAAGTTACTGATGAAAGGAATTTTAGATCGATGGTCGAATAGGTAGAAAAAGACTGGTTACCTCAATTAACAGGGGCAAGATCAATATCAGTAAGCTGCAATCTCTCAACAACAAATAAGTGGAAAATGCTGCAAGCATGCGTGTGTGTGTGTGTGTGTGTTACAGGATGCACACTGGCTAATTTTCTACTTGTGTTCCAGTAATGGGTGATGGCATGAGGAGCTGTGAGAGGGCAAAACTGATAAGATTGGGGATAATTGTTGTGACGGTTCTCAACATCAGAGTTAACCTCACACAACGCGGGCCTGGTTTGCAAACTGCAAGGGCTTACTCACTAATGCAGCAGTGAGTCCATGAGGAAAAGCTCTTCACATGGACTTTGCATCGACTTCAATTTAATTTTCATTCAAGTCTCACCCTTACTCCAAACCAAACCCTTCGTCAAACCAGCACTTCTTGTTTTGGTGCTGAGTCTTTGGGTCCCATATGTAGCAGTGGGAACTCACAATGTGGTATTTGTTGTGAAAATAGGCCTTAATAGGTGAGAAATGGTAACGCACGTCACCCATATCAGAAATAAGAAACGACAAGAGCAGTCTCTACACGAGTGTGAGTTTTGTATGCAAATAAAAAGTGTGCAAACATAAATAAACACAATAGTTATTCAAGGTAAACCACAAAAGAAATAAAAAAGTTTTAAAAAATCATGGTTTCAAAGCCACTACAGATTTCCGTCATACCATCCCTGCTCCAGAAGCAGTTTTTAATGTGTGGTCAGATATAAAGTTGAGGTCAAATTCCTCCACTCTTGTGCGTCATATTTCAATTTTGTCCCGAAATTTAAAGAGGGTTGTTTTGAAAGCTTGTAATTAAGCTTTCGTGAATTCTAAACTGTTCTACAGTACGACTGTAAGAGAAACAAAAAATACTTAATATGAGATTAAAACGGATTCCTTCTCTCAGTTGAAATATTTATTTTTTCAATTAAAAGTCTAGGTAGTGTATGACTTTACCGCACAGCCGTCCTTCTTCTGTGCAACATTGAGCGCAGCTGAACATCCACAATGCTGACCCCTCTGCGAACTTTGCAAGATGCCAACCCATAAACATAGTGCTTACAGCAAGACAACATAATGTGCTCCTCGCAAAAGAATACTGGCTTACACAACCACTTCTGCCTTGCAGCTTTTGCACCACATATTAAGCTCTGCGTTTGGTACACTTGCTATGGAGGGTCAAGAGTTCACACACCCTCAGGGGTCCCCTGGTTTGGTGCTGCCACATTGTTTCACATTTGTTAACTTATTACTTATTGGAATAACAAAAGACTTTCTGCATGTATCAAAAAATGTATCGAAGAGTTGCTGGAAATAGCCGAAGAGCTAACAATCAAAGGAAGCAAGCGGGGCCGTACAGAGGCCTGTCCCATGTCTTAGTTGAAGCCTGGATTGCGACTTGACGTACGAAACTTTTCTTACACAAGCATGGCCTCCATTTATAATTATGCAACTTCTGAAGACAATTTCTAGCACTGGATATTATTTATGAGCATCTGACTTAAAGGGGTTGAATATAATAGTGAGCCAAACAGTCATTTACTGTATTTGTCACCTATTAGACTTACAGGATTAATGAGTGCGACAGAGAAAAAATTTTTGTTTTTCTCCAATCATAGTGATGAAAACTGAGCATCATTCAACAAACACAGAAACTATTCCAAAGACTGGATGTCTAGTGTTCAACTCGTCGGTTCAGTGTAACACTATATTTCTACAGTAATTAATGATGAACATTAAAAGGTCAGGAAATTTAGCTGCTCAAAATGTAACTGCTGCCGTTAAGCAACTGCGTCAGTATTTTTCTGCTGAAAGCCAGTGAGATGTCTAATAACCCACTTAAAAAAGAGCACACTTACAGAGGATGCAATGTACTTATATGTTTATATATACTCAGGAAGTCTGATTATTTTGATGTAACTTGATCAAAACAAGAGCAAAATATTTCTGGTTGTGCTGTTGGCTGAAGGGGGAAGTGACAATGGCATAATGAATACACACATGAAAAATATTGACATTTAAAAAGCTTTAATTAAGACTGTTAAGTAACATATTGACCCCAGTGGAAACGCAACACAAGCTTAATGAGAGCATGCACATATTTTAGAAATATTTTGAGAAAACTAAGAATTTTTTATACTGAATCCAAGTTTGATCATTCTGCATATTGTGCTTGGTGTGTCTTATTCAAATGTGATTCTAAGGCCAAGAATATATTAAAAATGATCATATTTGTATTTTCTTAAGCCGAATAAAAGCACTTACCTTTCTAATAGATTGTATCTGCAGCTCAAATAGCAGCAAACATTGCTCTCGTCACAATAATTTGTTAATTTTTTTTTTCTTCCACTTGGTGCTTTAAAAAAAAAAAAAAAATCTGTTTTGCCAAAATTCTGTACACTAAAAATAATTTAATTGTCTTCAGTGCTTTACTATCTGGTGTAAGTTCTAATGTTTTACCTGTGTGTTCATATTTTGAGTGAGCTAAAAATGTAAAGGATAATTAACATTTCCTTTTTATTAGAAGGTTCTTTTCTGCATGCATCTGCGGTGACCTTGCAACACCTGCCTCTGCCACCCATGCTGTACATAAACACACCAGCTGCCGGTTAGCTCTTATTAATTAAACAGAAGAAACCCAGTGACACACCTGTAACAAATCCCAAATCATGTTATATTGCTATTATATCCCTTAATCGCCGCTGACTCAAGGGGAGGAGGTCATAATATAAAATGTAAGCCTGATTCAGTTCTGCATCTGATGCTGTGGGACAATGAAGGCTATTTCTATTCCATTCTGTCCTTTGGGAAAAGGCAAAAAAAAAAAAATGTTTTATTGTGTCTCAGATATTCACCTCACCACAAAGCAGTTCCTGTAGACTAGAGGATTAAAAAAACCGTCCTTGCCTCATCTCATTTTTCATGGAGATTGGAGCTCTATCTCTTTCCTCTTTTAGATAAATTCTATAACATTGTATTCTCTCTTACTTTGCCAGTTTAGCTTGAATTTGGCCACTTCTCTTCTTCCCTTCACTCCGTCTTAGTTCTCTTTATTTTTCAATTTCATTTATCTGTTTCGGTTAAAATAAAATGCAGTCTGCAGCTTGGATCATTTATTTGTATGTTTCAGAGCTTATTTTTTTTTTTTTTTTTTTTTCTTTTTCTAACAAAGTTAAAATATGATTTGAAATATTGCTGAAGTTAAGAGCCTTCTCTTACTTTACACATTAAAATAATTTTTCCAGCCTGCTCATTGAAATGAAAGGTATTAAGCATAGAAATGTCCTTCAAGTCAAACGTGTAATTAATTTACCATTATAACCAACTGTGATATTTAGTAAAATGTCAAGAAGAGTCAAGGCATATAAATGAGAAATTACTGACAAAAACTAAACGCTTTTTGATTTGTTAATTCAGGCAAACTTTTCTGGTGCAGATTTAGTGACTTTAAAGTGTTGCTAAAGTGAAGAAGAGAAATGTTACCCTTTAACAATTAAGTTTTAAAGTGTCCATCTGCGTTGTTAAGACACAATGTTGAAATTGGTAGTTAGAGAAGTGAAGAAAGTCATGGAAAAAACAAAGTTTTGTCATTTGACACAGTTTGTTGGTCGACCCAAATGCATCAGGCAGAAAAAAAAAAAAAAAACACCACTAATTTCACAGACAATGCTTCTCACATTCATCCTGTTTTTTTAACTTTATGACTTTGGGAAACTTTGGCTGGTGCCCCAAATTTCTCTATACACAAGGGTATCATTCTGAAACCAAAGCAGTGGGAAGCTCAGAGAGTACGGCCTTGATAATAAAGGATTTTGACTTGTTATTCAACAATTCTTTGGGCGTAACAGCGGCCACCTCTCTGGTAGATTGGATGCTCAGCTCTCCTATTTGAGAACATCATTTATTGCATTACGAGACACTTGAAGGCTGCCAGTGATCCCTGGCTTTATGTGAGAAATTTACACATCCGAGCTTCTCCTGCGCCTGGTGTTTCCTCTGGACTCTCTGGTTTCTTCCCACCGTCTTAAACGCACAAACTACGCTGATTAGCAATGAAGGAAGAGTTCTAGGAGGACGTTATGCAAGTCTCTTTTGTTTAGTCTTTATGACTTGCAATGTCCAGTTTGTTTTTGTTTTTAAACGGGTTCCCAATTTAAAAAAAAAAAAAAACAATCTTAAAAGGTCACACTTATTTTATTTTTTTAATTGATTGACAACATTGACAAGACCATGCATTTTTTGATACAATTCATGTTTTTTGTGCAGGCGAGGTCGTTTTTAAGTGGCAAATTAACAAGAACATTTTTTGAAATGACAAAAGTTTGCAAACAGAAAGTGAAAATGTGGGTTTGTCTTTATCATTTCCCCATACAAGTGGGAAAAAAAAATATCATTTTATGCGACAAGGCCAAATTGAGTGTATGTTTGTGTTTGCATGATCATTTTGTCCCTGCTGAATCATCAGCAGGGACACTGTTAAACACACATGTTGTGCACATTTTCCTCTATTATTACCAGGTAACATGTTTAATAAATGATTTTCTAAATTACTTTGTATTTAGCGTGGAATATTTTCTTTAACCATGTATTTCAATGTTTTTTTTTGTTCTTTTTGTTGAAGTGTAAGCTGGAGAAGCATTAAAGGTGCTTCTCCAGCACAGTTTATTGCAAACGGGAATCCATGAAACAGATTCCTGCCTCAGTGGCTGACACATCACCAGTCGCAATAATATTTAAATCTGGAGAGACTCAGACGGAGAAAGGCAGCGATTAAAAAGGTTTATTGACATGCATGAATTAAAGTTCTTTGTCGCTGAGGCCCAGGCTGAGAACATCGAGCTGTGAATTGCAACAAGCTCGGATGAGGATTCCCGATGCTGGTTAGGAATATCATCGACCGACACTGGTAGTGAAGAGCTGGGAGAGTGGAGGTGAGGAAGGGGCGGATGTGGGCTCAGCGCGGGTGGACGCTGAAGATGCCATGGATGGAGGTCCTCATCAGCGGGAGCTTCGTCGGTGATTGGCCGTGACGTGGCCCGGTCCGGCGATGATAGGTCGACGACGATGAGCGAGACGCATTGACTGGATGATGCAGGTGGGGCTAGAGAGTCTTCCAGTTTGAATTTACACCAAACAGCTCATTTCTTTCTCTGACTGTTGGCATTTTTATACAGCTACTTACTGGCCTAAAAGTGTTTATTTCAAAAATGTTTCCAGCCAGTCTGATGTGCAGTCTTCATTCACTGATTCTTTCTTCTTCTTTTTTTTTTTACAATCTGACAACAAATGAATCACCTCAAAAACTTTTAATTCACTGGTAAAGGATGTGTAGCCTGAAGACTTCACTATCCACCTTGAACATCTTGAATGTGAGTCAGAAAGCCAAAAACATTCTAAAAAAAAAAAAAAAAGAGAAAATATCTACAGTCTCATCACCAACAATACTGTATTTCCATACAATCATCCATCCATTGCTAATGTTTTGTTTTACTGCACAGTGAGCCAAATTGAATCTGACCTGAATTCCTGTTGTCAACACATAACCTACTGACCTTGGCACCAGGTTAAATAGCATAGAAATGACTTCCTTTGTGATTTCTTTTAACCCATTTACATTCCCAAAGATTTACAATATCACTGTGTGTTCCAATTACTCCTCTGGTAAATGAAAGCTGCACGGCTACGACTTTACAATGTTTCATCTTTGACAGCAAACGATGCCATGCATTTTGTGTCAGAAAAATCACACTTTCCTCCAGCATCAAGTGTTATTAGAAAGGACACATTGAACCACAAATGGATCAAATCACTTGTTCTTTCTTGGCTCCTCTTCCCTTTGGCACGCGTTCAAGGCTCTCTCGCCAAAAAGTCATGCGACTACAGAATATTTTCAGTATTTCCTGCTTTCTTTTTTTACTTTCACTAAAAGCAATCTAAACTCGGGATAAGTATGTACCGTACATTGCAAAAAATTAAAAATAAAGCACATTTTACATAAAGGATATCTGAAAACGCATGCACATATGGATGTTTGCTGTGAGACCGGAGCGTATATAAGCACGGGTCCTTCAACTTGTCCGCTGCCACACTCAAGGTTAATGTATACGCAGATAATGGAGATGAGGTGCGCAAAAGTGTCCTCACTTCTGTCAGAGAATTGCTACTACATTGCATTATGGAGCTCATCAGCATGATTGAACAAGCCTCTTAACATCTCTTTACAGCTCCAATGTACCTGCCTGCACAAACACACATGCAAGCGCACACACAACTCCAGCTCCATTGGAACAGGTTAACAGCTCCGTGCCGACTTTCTTTTTTTTTTCAAGCACATCTAACCTTGTGCCTTTCAAACTCTTAAGCATTTAGATATTACATCATTATCGCATATTTCATCTGTTGAATGAGATTTTTTTTTTGTCCCGTGAAGTATTATTCAATTATACTTTTGCTATACAAACACTGTGCATAATATACTCTGAATTTATATTATGCACACCTGTGGCGTGTTCTTTTTCTTGTGATGGCCAATTTGACACTTTTTAAATATACATTCTCTATGTATTTTGAAAGTGGTGCATTTTCTCTCTTTTTTTGGAATGTCAAAACATGGCATTTGATGCCAATTAAAAATTTGCAACAATGAATTTAGAAATCTATCTGTGGGTGCACGAAACTGAGTTCCTTCTCATTCTCAAGCAGAAGTGCAAAGAATGATTGAAATAGTTCTTAAAAAGCTCTACGAAGAAACTGGGATGCATGGGATGCATTCACAAAAAAGACAGTCTATGTTAGCGCACATTTATGTAAATTACGTCCTGGGCAAATTGTGTCACATTCTGCGAGGTCAACATTGTTTGCAAGACATATCGTTGGTGGGAGCAAGTATCATCTGCTAAAAGTTGCCAATAATTTTGATGTAAAGGAGAGAAAATAGTCGAAAGGCCCATGATTTTCTACAAAGAGCACAGCAGAGACGTCAATTAAAGATATGATGAACAACCTGTTAAATCCCGTTGTTAGAAATTGAGAAAATACAGACACAAAAAACCCTCAAAGGAATAAAAACTTAACATTATTCAACATAATTATAAAAATATTAATTTAGTTTTTCAAATGAAGTGCAGCAGTGTCTTTGATTTTTCTCTGTAAGTCAGCAAAGGTTTTTGAAAACCCCAACCTTTTGTTTTTTAACAACATAGTTTCTTAATATTGCCGCAACTTGGTCTTTTTGTCAGAAAATATTTTTTGTTCTTCTACAATTAGTTCTTGCTCCACCTGGTGAATGGGAATGAAGTCCAGAGAGTATACAATTGCAGTTTAGTGCAAAAACAGATGTAAATTGCTTCTGTGGGACTTAACAGAAACATATTTACCTGCATATATGTAATGCTATCTGCCTCTTGAATACGCTGTAGAAATGAAGCAGACAAGGAAAAATTTAACTAATGGCCATGCTTTTAGAATTCATCCCCACAATTTTATTATATAAACACACACATTTCAAATCTAAATCTATTGTAAAGTCATAGCCGTGCAGCTTTCATTTACCAGAGGAGTAATTGGAACACACAGTGATATTGTAAAATGTAAACGTATTGGGAATGTAAATGGGTTAATATATATATATATAATATATATATATATATATATATATATATATATATATATATATATATTATATATATAAGTACAATTTAGAATTCAGGACAACACATTACAAAAATAATATTCAAATGGAAAGAGCGCCTCAACAATGAAATATATGAAGTAAATATGTTTCTGTCCGAGAGAAAAAGCAAGAGGGGGATTTTGATGGGACTAAACATGAAACATTTTCTTTAAATTGAATGGGTGGTGTTGGAAAACACAGACAAGGTAAATACGGATCTTCTTTTTTCTGCCA
This sequence comes from Poeciliopsis prolifica, assembly GCF_027474105.1. Taxonomy (NCBI): domain Eukaryota; kingdom Metazoa; phylum Chordata; class Actinopteri; order Cyprinodontiformes; family Poeciliidae; genus Poeciliopsis; species Poeciliopsis prolifica. The sequence continues at coordinate 2,818,797 of NW_026562427.1, forward strand.
CGTTCAGCATTTCAGCCTGTTTTTTTTATTTTTTTTAATTAAAAACAGGCTATAAAACATGATTTATTTGTACAGCTAATGCCCAGGTTTGCTTGTAGGGGAACTTTGAAATCTAGTGATACTAAAACACCTCAACAGAAACTGTTCTTGAAGTGGCATTCATTTACAGTTTTTTACTTCTTCAGCCAAAATAAGACATAATTTTGTGCCCCGGTTATACAGTGGTGATGGGAAGTTTGGCTGCTTTTAGAGAGCTGGCCCCTTGTACCACGGCTCTCAGAGAGAAGATGGCTCTTTGGGCTCCCAAAATGGCTCTTCATTTATTATCATCTGCGGCCTCATATTTAACTAATGTTTTGTCTGATAATTTGTTGCATTTAGTTTATTAGAAGCCTTCCGCTTGCTTAATTTTATGTATTCATTCTGTTACAACAAAAGCAAGTATTCATACTGTTGAACAGAACTTCAGTGAAACCTATGTATGATTTATATCTTTATGCTCCAGTGGCCTTTTTGTAAGTGAACGTGAAATAGGAAGGGGAGAGAATGGAAAGACGTGCAGCGAACCGTTCCAGACTGAGAGTTGAACCCAGGACAACCGTGTCGAGGACTAAAGACTGAGGAGAGTACGCTGTACCGACCGGAAAGTACAACTTTGAATTTTTTATTAATAAAACACTGGAAACAAATATACCAAACGCAACCACAACAGAAATAGAACAAAAAAAAAAAAAAAAAAGGTTTCTGCAACATACTCTCCTCTTCGTCACTGTCTGCCCAGTCAAGAACAGGCAGATTCTCCACCTGACAGGTATGACCCCGCATCCTAACATGTGATTGGCCACAAGTCCGCAGCATGCAGCCAATGAATACAAAGTTCTGTCCTGAAGCAGGGCAGAGTCATTGAGAGTGAGAGCAGGAGAAAAAAAAAAAAAAAAAAAGTGGGTGGCTTTCTCTCACTCAGTGGCAGTTGCCATTGAGTGAGAGAGAGCCATTAGTAATATGAGCCATTAGTAATATGAGGTTACCTTCATATTACTAATATGAAGGTAACCTCGTTGATCTTCATCTGTGTTTACAACAGTTATTTTAAAGTAAAAAAAAGTGTTGATGGAGTCCTGCAGCATACACACAGTTACAGCACTAAAAGGAAACCTTGACCAGTTGTATCCATGTGTCCTCAGCCAACAGAAAGAAAATGATATGTACATGTCAAACGTTACGGCGCTCTCCGTCACTGTTTTGTTACCTGTATGCTTTGGGGCGGGAGGTATGCAGAAGCGAGAGGAGTCTCTGCATAGAGCATGAATAGTATTCATGAACATCTTTATCTGAATACATGACAAAAAAAATACACACTCAAAAATGTCGTAATCTCATAAAATGCATGACTGCAGAATAAATGGACTCCTAAGTGCTGATGCACAACATTCAGCCTCCATTTGCTCTTCTGGCTCGTCTTGTCTATATTCATTAACCCGGTCGTGTCCCTCTGGTCGGACCTCATTTTCCCCTTTTTGTCTTTGTATATATTCATATTTAGGCCGACTGTTTTGGCCTTAGGACGCTGTTTGTATCTCTGCTGCAAGGAAAGCTTGTTGCTTCTCATTTGGATATTTTTACATCCACTTTGCTCCGTGTTCGGTCATCAGTTAGTGTCGCCTTCTCTTATGAGTGCAGTGGAACCTCTGAATACAGATTTCACTTGTTCCAGGGGGCCGTTTGTATCTTGAACAATTTTGCAGTGAAAATAATTGGAAATCAAAACAATAATTGTACCCGAAGCTTTGGACGGTGTGATGAAACAATAAATAACAGTTAAAAGTGAATCATTAAACAAAAATGAAAATGTCATGGGTGACACAGAGGCATTACGCTTCTTTGATCATCATGCAAACTATTTTAATGGCTCTGGAAGTGAGCACTACCACTGTCCCATGCTGTACTGGAGGAAGAGTGCAAAAGCAGCAGCAGGATATGTGGATCGTTTTAGACAACTCTGACTGGGTTGTGCTACCACATGCATTTTGTTTGAATCTAAGCCCTTCCTCTGTAGCTCTGGCTGTACGTTTAGGGCCTTTAACCGACTGAAAGATCTAATTAGTTTTCTCCTGCCGTTCTTCACCTCCATCAATCTTTTACTTCCCAGCTGGATGCAGTTCAGTCTAAAAATGGAAGCATTTTTTTGCAGAAATAATAATAATAATAATAAGAAGAAAAAGGCCCGAGATATGACTGTCTGCCTAAACTGACTTTTGAGACAAGCAGGGTGTTAATCGGCCAGCGGTTTTCATGGTATGTGACAGCATAAACTGTGCAAAACCTGAACTAAGTGAAAGAGAAGAAAGAAATTCACAAGAAGTCATTTTTACAAAATGAATCCTTTGTATTTTTTTTTTTTTTTTTTGCTTAATGCTTTTGGTTAGACTAGCCTTAAACACATCAATGTGAGAACATGGTAGTAATAGCACTGTGCCATGTGTGTCTTTTCTTGAGGACACAGCTTCGGTCAGACAACACAGAGGGCACCGAACATTAGGAAGATCTCAGAAGAAAAAGCTGTAAAAGTCTCACAACAGAACAACAACGCTACAGATTCAGCACAAATTGAACTACTTTTGGGTTTGGATTAAAACACAATCATGTGTTTAAAAAGGGCAGATATAAATCCAATCAAGAATTGAGCACCAGATGTTTGTGGGTGTCTTAAAAAAAACTAACAAAAAAAAAAAAAAAAACGTTCACTCACTGCAGCTAAAGGTGATTTTACAAATTGCATCTTCAGGAAAATAAACTCCAACTTTTTTCAAAACTTTATTTATAAGTTGTGTATTCTCTTACTCACACTTTTCAATGGTGTTCAGGTTGTACTGGTCCAAGCTTTAAAATACCAATAAACCAATTAAAAAACAAAAAAACAAACATTTTGACAAATTGTGAAAAAAGTGCAGCTAAAATGAGTACTTTCTTTTTACAAGACGCTGCATGTTCTCCACCACAGGCACGCCAACAGTAACATATTAGGTATGCTGGTGTGTGTTTGCCCCAAGCTCCCTTTAAGGTTCTGCCCACCCCAAGGACAGCCTGCACCAAACACATGGAGAATACAGGAGGAGAAGGAATGAGCAAGCTGAGAGTGTTTGCAATGCAAATTTACAAATGTACAGTAGGTGCTTGGGGAGAAAATGGCAAAGAAAACGAGAGAAGAAAACAACAAAATAAAACAATTAAAAACTCCACAAATTTGACAAAGTTGGGTGAACACAGAAAGAGCACTGCTGTGGGATTCATTTTAGGAATGATTGGAACTGATCAAGACGGGATGCCTGTTTAAATTGAGCATCATTTTCTCAGCTGTTGAGGCCTCCAACAGCTTCTGCCCCCCATCCTCACTGTCTGTGTAATTCCTCACACAGAAATGACGTTAACACACGTGGGCCAGTGCCAGGCGCTTGCGTTTCTTTTGGGGGGTGTGTCACGTCTTTGCAGTGATTCGCTTGCTCCGCACGGCCTCTCGTGACTTGTGTCTCTCTGTGTGTTCTGCTTGCCAAGCACATTTAAGGATACCCTCGAAATCCCAGTGCTGCGCCACGGTGGGGGGAGAATGTGACTTTTTCCTCTCCTGATTTGCTGTGAAAGGACAGCCAGCAGCCCCGTCGGTTCAGTCAAACTGCCGCGGTCGGCTTCGGATCAGGTGGAGAAGATCTGAGCTAAAAAATATTTTCATGTAAAGTAGAATTTTACTTTTACTTCACTACATAAAATCCTGAAGATTATGGTTGAAACATAAAAGTTCAGTAATAATTACATGAATAACAGAATAAAAATAGTGGTTTATGTAAACGTTTTTTTGGTTATGGTTCCATATAATTGCTGAAAACAAGATTGAACAGAAATAGTCAGATAGATGGCTGACATTTTTAAATTTTATCTCAAAGTTTCATGACTTCTAACAGCTTGAGGTTATTTTATAAAAACCAATAAAGCATGACTTTACGACTCAACACAGACTCAGTCGTATTTGTTAGTCTGTGTGGATAAAACATGCTGCTTGTGAATGTTACACCCTGACTAAATTGATTTATGTGTGAGTTGAAGGTTTTACCAAACCTTCTAATCCTCTGAGCAAAGGATAAGTCTAATCAGAATGCTTTTCTGTTGGGATTAGTGACTCTCCCCCATTTTCCAATTCCCTCATTCTTGCTGTTCCATGTACATTTTATTTTCTTTCCTTTTTTACTTTCACTTCCTTTTGTGAATCTTTTCTCTTCGTTTGAATTGTGTTATTTATTTATGTAGAGCTTGTTCTTTTGTTGCCTTTCTTTAGAAAGCATATTGGTGAGTGTTTCAAGTCCGTTCCTTATTCATTGTGCGCTGCTACCTGCTGTGTTTAAAGCTTTAATCTTTGAATTTTGCAGATGTTTCCCACAGTCGAACCACATACATGCTTTCTCATGCCGTTTCCTCGGGTTGCGTTACTCCCACCAGATATTCTGTTTGTGTTTGTATAATTTGTCCACCATATTTGTTCCCCCCTTTTCTTACTACATTTTCCCATTACACATCTATGAAACTGGTCAAATACTTGAGTGTTATGTTCTTAATTTATTATTATAAGAATTTATCTATTTAGTTATTTATTATATTATGTGTTTGATCTTCTTGCAGTTTTTTGAAAGAGCAAGTTTCAACATATTTTGCTATGTTAGCTGGGCTTATTATTTTATGGGAAGTATTAATTTTAAATAATTATAATCCATCCATCTATTGTCTATACCTGCCTATCCAAGAGGTGGGGCAGACCTCAATTATTATTAGTCCTTGTTAAGTCTTGCTGAGGTAGTTCATCCACTCGAACATTGAAGACAGATTGAAGAGATAGGTTTTGGTATCTGGCTTAATATACACCAAAACACATCTGTTTTATTATTTTGTACTTTTGTTTTACTTGAGAAGGAAGGGAGATGACATTAAATCAATTGAATCGTTTCATCCAGCACAGAAAACTAGAGTGGAAAAGAGTTTTTTTTTTTTTTCATACAACCATAATGTTTAGTTTAAAGCCTGTTTTCATTACTGGGTCACTATAATGACCTATTTTATCCTCAGATAATCATGATTTCAGACATTCAATCTGGATATCTGAAAGGAATACATCAGCTTGAGTGAATTCTAGTTTTTGTATTTCTTTAAATGCAGTGGAACTGACAGATGTAGACTTCTTGAGACATTCTGTGTTAATCATGTTAAGTGAACAAGGAGTTTTGATCCTTCTACAAACCCGTACATCAAACACAATCCATCCAGCTGTTCAATGTTTTGATGTTTTTAGGAGTTTCATTTTTATTCATTATATATATATATATATATATATATATATATATATATATATATATATATATATATATATATATATATATATATATATATATATATATATATATATCTTTTACGAGGCCACAAAGAAAACAATTTCAGGCTGTGGTAATGAAATGCTATCATGTCTGTTTTAGGTGAAGCATTATGCTGTCATAATCATGTAATCACAAGCTATCGCATAAATCATATTTATCCGGAAAGATAGCAGCAAAGCTTTGCATTCCTGGTTCTCGCCTCTTTATTGCTGCATAATCCAGAAAATCACTTGAGCGGATTATTATGCAATCCAATTATGATTTATAATGAAACGGTTCCTTTGCCTTTTTGCTGTCAGGCTGCAGGGAGGTTCAGTTATCTAAGGTACTCAGTTTGATTTATCATGTAAGTTATGAATCAGTAACAAGAAAGTGGGCGTTTGACAAACAGTGATGGCAAAAACAAAGTGCATTCAGTTTCAGCACTTAGGTGTGCACTCCGTTGTAAAATGTTACGCTAAATTTTAAAAAAAAAAAGATAAATCATTTTGAACATCTTCTTACTTTTATTGTGACATATTCAAATTCAAAGATGCTTATGGAAAATCGTGAATATTTGGTTGTGTGAGTGTGCACACCCTTAATTTAAGACTTTGCTGAAGCACTTTTTTTAAATTTTAGGTTTTACATTCAATCTGCCATTCACATTCTGCTTGGCAATATCTAGTAATGACATCTTGCAGCTTTGAGGAAATGTCAAAATAAATCCTAAATGATTTGCTTGGCTTGATGTTGGGTGTCTCCCAAACAAATATTAAAATGCTGGAATTTAATCAGAATGTGCTTCAACCAAATATGAGCTCAAGAGAAAGAGAACTTTTACATCTATTTTTTTTTTATTTTTTCTTTTCTTTCCACTAAATTATTCCATAAAATTATTTATCAATGTCTCATTTTTTTTTTCATCGCAATAGTGTGAATGTTAAAGTCTCTCCTTTGAAAGAAAATATACACAAACCACTAATATTTTGTCAAATGCCTTTGAACGTCAAAGCATCAAACATAAAATAACCTGATGGATAGAGAGTGGAGAAGTTGTGATTGTGACATCATATCAAAAAAAGAATAATCTGAATACTTCCAAAAATATGATTTATTTTCTCTGGTTAAGAAATTGGCTAAAAGTTTTTTTTTTCTTCATATTATCTCAATGAGGTATCAAAATGAAGAATTTTGAGGAAAATAAATAAATAAATAATGCAGGCTGTGACACAAAACATGGGGAAAGCGGGGCACTGTGAATACTTTGTAGATCCAGTGCATTTCCTGCACCAATCCGAAACAACCATATGGATGTCAAACGGTTGCTATGGAGACTTAGTTATCCTAAAGTGGCACATTTTGTTGAAATTCCCCAGAGGTAAGCTGCACAAAGTGAAGCAGAAAAAGAACATGCTTTGGTCACATTTACTTTTAATAGGATTGTCACAAATACTGTATGTATCGATATCAGTCAGCACTTCAAATCCTACCCAGTGAATAAATGTATTCATAAAAACGGTTTAATTCTGAATATTTAGAGTGAGTCAGTGATTACTCAAAGAGTCAGTGGTGGCCACATACTTTTAGCTTAAGCTTGTTCACATAATATTGCTGCACTGCATTCTTACATGTTGAAAAATAACACAGGATAAAAAAAGTTAATTACTTAGGAGTACGGTTGGCAAATGTACTCATAAGTGATTAACTTCCTCCAATTAGGCAACATATAACCTAAGTTATAATAAGCAGCTGCTCTCTGAGATGTTCTCATTATTCATTATCACAGGTTACGTTTGGGTCTCGTACATTTATCCCACGCTTTAAAGACGAAACGCAGAGATTTCAAATCCGATTTGAAAAAGGTCAGCAGAGGAAAGGGAATAAGATTTGCACAGAGGTGACGGTTGCGTGGCAGGCTACGGTTCTTAAAAGTCACCACAGGGCTTCGTGTGTTTCACAGAAATGACATCAAAACATCAACACCCTCCACCTCCACACAGGCAGCCGGAAGATCAAAACACCTGTCGCCGCATTTCAAGACGTGTGTCAATATACGAGAAATACGGAAACATCTTCTGCTGATAAATCAACAACAACAACAAAAAAAATTGCATTGGCCTCCAACTGTCTGACGTTCATAAGTCTCGACGACGACACACTTGAGATGGAGAAGAGGTATTATTGCGAATGAAAACCTGTGTCTTCCCGGTTTTTCTCAAGAGGATTCCCCACGGAAGTCGCGCCGAGAAAGCCTGCTTTTCTTCTTGCAGCGTGCCGACTTATAATTTAATTAGTTGAAGAAACATTACTGTCTCGTCGTGCACCTGCCGCTTCTGCATCACAAGCTGCCTGCAATGAGTACTGTAATGTTCATTTTACCTCATGCTGCATGCAGAGTGCGAGGAACTCCACGGAGACCGTGGCTTCTTTGTGTCCTGTTGGCTTGCGACGGATTCCCCGCAGAAATCCTTCCATTCATCTCGCCTTCTCGTCTTGCCGACTCGGAAAAGGAGAGACGGAACGCCGTGGAAAAGACTTTCTCTCTAGATAAAAGGCTTGATTTCCTAATTTTAGGAGCAACGGCTGATCAGAACCAACACACAATCGTGACCATTAAGTAAGGGGCTAAGGATAGAAACGAGGGATAGGTAGCAGCCAGTAAATCCCACCGCCCACACACTTGTTGCATGCAACACTTCCAATTAAATTGTTTTGAAGTTCAGCACTTTGGCTTTTGTTTTCGTGCTTTTGTTGTTTATATCTCCGCGACACCAAATGCGGTATCATTAGTGCCGTCTCCAAGGCGACTTTTTATATCTATTCGTCAGTCTGGCTTTCTTTTTTTTTTTTGTCTTTTCCTCCCTCTTTTTCGCTTTTATCTGAGATCAGAAGGACTGAATTGAAGCCGTAGTTTCCAGATTGCGGTTCTCAACATTTCTCTTTTGAAATAAATAATAAAAAAAAGGGAGAAAGATTCTAACTCATCCTCATTTTATACACATTTTCAGCATGTACCCCCACTTTCCAATTTCCCTGTGCTCAGCTGGCACTTTAGGATTACACCTCCCCCTCGTCTCTCCATGTTCCTTCATCTCCTGGCTCTACTTGGACCTCTGTTTCTGTAATGAGGTCCCACTCTATAAGGCCCGGGCCCATCTTTCATGGCAGGAGTAAACAACCAGACATGCATCATAGCTGGCTTGACCCTAAACCTGTCGGAGACACATCAAAGAAAGAAGCACTCCTTCCACCGGGGAGGGAAGCGTCATTAAATGGACAGGATCAGAGACGTTGTTTGTGCAATTTCTTGTGAGTTCTCAGTCTGATTGTCCAGAAAAGACTCCGAAATGAGACAGAGATTTAGAAAAGAGTGCAGAGCAAAAAGGGAGAAGCTGGAATCTTCTGGGGGGAGAGAGGCGACTGATGTTGTAGAAGAAGACAGAGAAAGTGGAATATTTTAAATCAAAAGACAAAATACATGTTCATAATTAGCCCTGCATGGCCCCTTTCACACTTGATCACTCTGGAATCCTACATGTAGCCTAGACCAACAGTTGCAGGTTTCCTGACTGAAGAGCTTCGAAGCCAGCGACAGGAGAATTTGAGTTTGGATCATGCATACTGAGGCAAAACCTGATGTTATTCACAATGATAGTGTTCCAAGTAGCATCATTCACCACTGCACTACTGCAGCTGTAAGTACTGCCATTTCCTTGGCTGAAACATAAAAATGTTGGGATGTGAGTGTGAAATCTGGAGAACAAATATAGTACATTTGGTGGACATAATTATGCTGCTCTTTTATGCATTTTTTTGGGATATTATTTTGAAGTTTTTGAGTTTTCATGACATTCAAAATAAAAGCATAACGCTAAACTTAAGATTAAAGACAGTTACTTTGACATTTATCAACAATTTTATGGAGGTCGACTGTGGATGAGTATATCATGAATTTTAGTAGAAAACATGTAATCACTTCATGGAATTGTGTCATGTATATTTTATTCACAAAGACATGTGGACGTGTATTATTAATAAACGTCTATTCAGCTGTGCAGCCGTTGCCCTTGCCACCCGTTTAAAGGAGTTTAAGTTACAGAGGCTGACTCATAATTGAATTATAGTGCAGCTGCCTCAGTACAGGGCGGACATTTGAATAGGAACAAGCCTTCTGGGTTGACATGATGAATGAGGACAAAGAAAGATGAGAACTGATAAAAAAAAATAAAAAAAACACCAAATCATCGATTTTCTTCAGTCAGGAGGCAGCATGTTTTTTATTTATTTATTTTTATTTTTATTTTTTATTTTTGGAGAGATACAGTGCATCCTCCAGTGTGCTTTGCAATATTGATTGGATAGTCTAAACTTTATTGCACTCAGCCATTTGTTGCTTCTGAAATGATTGGGCTTTGTTTTTCGATTACTGGCCAACAATTAATGGCATTTATTAGTCAGGCTGAAGACGGCAAATGTTTTAAATGTCATATGCCTTCTATGTAATTACAGATTGAATATACATGAGTTTTTTTTGTTCACAAAATGAGCTTCAATCGTTGCTTATTTTGTACTTTTTTGACCGCTTGTGCAGCATGTAGAAATGTGAGCAATTTTCCTCAAGTGCATTTAAAATGATTCTTAGTCAACTTCTGAATATGAATGTCCTTCTACTTTGCTTTCCTTGCATGAGGTGGGGACTTTTCATTTCAGTGATATGGCTTTCCATGTCCATGGGGGTGCTGCTACAGGAAGACAACACAAGTCAAACACACACACGCATGCACACATGCAAACACAAAAGACAACATTAAGTTGCACCTTAAATTAGATTTCAAGAAAGCATGTGGTTGTCCAAAAACTGTATTATTTCCACAGAGAAATAATACTGAAATTTCAGGATTGCCAGCAATACAATCAAAATGTCTTGTTTTGTAAGGAGCTTTGATTGCATTTCACTATTTGTCTTTCAAAAGGCTTTGTTTATGTCTCTCACAAGTTATATAAAAACACTTATATTGTTTTAATAATAGATAGCACTTTAGTAGATGAAAATAGAACAAAAAACAATTCAATCTGGATCAACTCACACAGAGAAAAATAAGCAGTTAGAGGATTTTAATGAACAAATCTTTGGCGCTCGAACCGGCGGAAGACTAGTGAGCGTAGATCGCCGGGGGAAGATGCTGAGTCCGGCGAAGCTCACTAGTCTTACCCCCCGGTCCGAATACTGATGATGGAGCAGAGCCTTGGATGGAGGAGCGCGTAGGGCGCCTGGAGAATGGTCATCGGGCTGAAGGTGGAGATGGGGAGGAGGTGGGCGAAGCACAGCTGACGAGCAGGCAGATCCCCGGAACCTCGTCTTCTTGAATGGACGGGCTTGAAGTTGATTGGCTGGGACGCGCAAGGGCGCCGATCCTGATTGGCCGCAGCAGGGTGTGACGTGATTGAAGAGAATCAGCTGTGTTGTAGATCAGCTGTGTTCTGTCTCCCAGCTTGAATTTACGCCTTAGCTCCATAACAAAAACAAAAAACACACCCAAAAATAGTTCTGAGAGTATAACATTGGCTTGTGTGGCATCATTTCCTGTGTTATAATGTGAAGTTTTCAAAATAAAAATGTGAAACGATCGATTGTTTGTTTTGTTCATTTTATATGAAAAAATTGACTTTTTATTATTAGTTATTATGCCCATGGTGAGTAAACTGCACTGACATTATTAAAGTCATTATAACAATTTAAGATGCAGAATTTAAGAATCTAGTGACATACAACCTACATTTTCTATATTTTACTGCAAGATGCAGAAAAACTCATCTTATATATTCAGGAAAAGTTATATTCTGTAATCTAATTATAGACAGACCATTTCATTTTTATATAGTCCTCATTCTTGAAAGGAGGAATTACAAAAAAAAAACCCCAAAAAACTCTGCTTTGTATAAGAAGGCTTGGTCATAACCCTCAACTCTGTTAGCCACCACGTTTTGGAGTAATAAGCAGACTATATCAGCTACGTATTTAAGAGTGAATTCAGTACAATATAGAAATGCCCTAGGCCACACCATCATGTTGCCTTGAATTTAAAACTGCTGTTTTATTCAGATGGAGCATTTGTATTCAGTGAATGACACCTCGACAGGTGGCTTCACCGCAAATGCATCTTACCAACCTATTCACAGTGCAGTGTTTGCACATATAGAGACGGGTGCACTTGGTATCACCTTTCAAAATATTTCATAAAGTTTTATTGCTTTTCTATCTTTTTCTTTTTTTTTCCTGGCACAAAGAGACCTTCATTATAACAGAGATGGTATCAGATTGTTGCCAAATGAGTTTTGCAGGAGTTGCTGTTGTGGGGAAGGTAGGAAACAGGAGTTGTGTAGTTATTTATGTATAAATAACACAAATCTATGCAATACCTAACCTACTAGCATTTTTTGAAAAAAGAAAGAAAAAAAAACACTGATTATAATAATAAAATTTAATTTAAATGTCAACAAGTGAAGTATCACAAACATTTTTATTTATTTATTTATTTTTTTTTTGTCAATTTTCGTTTACATTTTATCACAGAGTCAAACATTTCAGTGTATTTAATTGAAATTTAATGTGATAGACCTGCAGTGTTAGTGCTCTGGAATCCAATGGTAAAATTCTACATAGTTTTCAATTCGTTTTACAAATGCAAAGTTTGGACACCCACATTTTGGTGGCATTTATTTCAGCCTTCTTGAAGTTCTACACCAGCAATATGAAATGAAGTTGTTTCATGGTACAGTAAAAAGATACATTTCGGTTTACAACAACGTTTTTCATTGAAATATTATATAAAATTTAAAGCGCTGAACTTAATACCAAAAGAAAATGACTGATTAAAACATTTGTGCTTAGTATTTTTAGTGTCCTTTTCAATGCAAGTTTTTTTTTTTTTTTTACAGATAATTTATGCTGGTGTTTTTTGTTACCTTCATATTAGAAAGCACTGCTTAGACTCTGTGAAAGCTGCAAGTTGCAGATCCCTGGTTAATGCGGATGTCCAGTCCCCTGATAGGATTGCATCTGCGTCCTTCGTCTGTTTTATGTTAATTTTTGATATAACGTAGCTTGGACACTAAAATCCCACCATGTGTTCATTATTTTGAAACCACCCTTGGTAGAAGAACAATCGCTGATGAAGAAGACAGACTGATGCAAGTGAGCACAAACAGGTAGATGTGTGAGTATTCTGCTAAAAAAAATTAAAAAAAAAGTCCCAGGCGCTCATAATGTGGTTTTAAGTCAATACCATCTCCCCTGGGTGTGTGCTCTTACAGTCTTGTCCCATTGATCTGCATGCATAATAGTGAAATTCAGAGGAAACATACATGAAAGAGACCAATGCAGGCCTGGACAGGCAGACAGACAGAGGATGTACAATGATACCTGTCAGATTAATTTATCTAAATACTGATGTAAGAAATGTGAAAGACTTGAGCTGATGTAAGAAGATCTATAACTGTTAAAGCCATCCCTGTTTATCAGATGTCATCATTTGGATAGGAACGTAAAGTGGCGGTGGCACACACTTTGTGGGCAGGATTTGGGAGTTCCTATTGTGACCCTGACATCTGTGTTTCAAATAAAAGCAAGTCTAAACAACTTAGTCCAATTTTGCTAGGATTCTGGGTCGATATTTTCAGTGGAAGTGTGAACACAAAATTTTGTAATTAACATTCTGATTCTGTCTTGGTCTTTGTCTCGGTATTGGTCTTGGAAGAACTAGCCTCGAAACTATAATTTAATTGCCTCTAGGCAATTCCAAAAACATTCCCTCACCTTTGCATTTATTGTGGTCTACTTTATTTATGCCATTTCACACAATCTTCTTTTTCCTCTTAACAAACCAGGCTTCGCTACAGGACTTAAGTGCCAAATATCATTGCACTTTATTCACCTCACATAACACAGCATGAGAAAGTCTGCAGGAGCATCGGGCTCACATTTAAAACAGTACACTTAAGTGCAGCTGCAAGCCACCCAAACAGTCCTATGCATTATTCATGTTCATATTCACAGCCTCCTATCTCCTTATCATTGCTTCATGAGATTCTCCTCACTGCTCGGTGTGCGATCAAGGTACCAAAGGCGTGTGTGCGGAAATCAGTGGACATAGTGCACAATATGGTCTGATAAATACACCTTACACCACTTTGGAGGATTTAGGGACTAAGCTGGTGGATGCATGCTACTTAAAATTTTTCATAGACTGCGTCATGTTTCTGTCATCATTTTGACAATCTTCCAATATGTTTTAGATATAAAAAAGAAAATTAAATCACAATGTTTTTAAGTGTTACACCTGTTGCAATTTTTTTCCGTAAATTGTCAGATGATTTTTGCGCCTTGTGCATTGAACTAGGCCAATTAGGAACTGACTGTCAGGTGCATAGCACGACATTGTTGTTTTCGTGTGCATCAGGCGTGTGTGACGTTATGTGTGGATCAGGCGCACTGTGTTCGTTTTGAGCATGATGCATATTGAGAATGCATCATGCGCATCTTTGGTTGTGTATGTGTGGGGTCAGGTGCAGTTCGGGTTTCTTGTGCACACTCTCTCACACTCACACATGCACACGTCTCTCACTCTCCCTTTTGTTGTCGCTTTCCGTAACACTTTCATCTCGATCTTGAGCGTGTGTTGGCCTCTTTGCAGTATTCAGGCATTTCAAAACCCATTGATCAGATAAACAAAAATTTACTCATCTTACCAAATGTACAAACCCTGAATCCTAGAACCAGTGAACAATGTAATGCATAAAAATTTAGATATATTTATGGACGGTGTTGCAGCTACAAGCGAGGAGCAAATCTCCTGAATGTACAAATGGCTTTGATTATCAACAATATTATGCTAATTTGGTAGGTCTTTGTGAACTACTTTTCCAACTACAAACAAAAGATAGTCGCAGTATCGTGTGGAGATTGGCGCAATTAAGGAAACATGCCTGCAGAATCGGATGCATGTGACACTTATTTGCAATCATACATTAAAGCCCCCTGGAGAGTAAATAAGCCCCCAGTGTTACATGTATTAGGAAATTCAAGCACTTTTGCTCCTTGTCAGAAAATGCACTAGTTCCACAACTAATGAGCTGACATATTTCAGGCTAGCCTCTGGCTAACGTAGCCCCGGGCAACTTTTGTGCATAATAGAAATTAGAATTTTACTAGCATTAAAGTATTATTACTAGGACTTTCAGTACCAGTTAGCATTGTAGGAGGAAATGGCAACAGCAAAATGCAAATGACTGTCTTTTCAGCTATTGTATTTATTTATGATTGCATTTTAAATGCAACTGTAGAAAGCAATATCTTTATATGGTCATCATAGAAAGGGTCTTTCTATTATGTTTTAGTGCATTTTTGTCTGTTTTGTTTTATACTTCCTGAGGTGCAAAATTACAGTAAATAAAATATACAATTAGAATATAAACAATGTTTATTTAAGTATTTATATGGTTTAAAATTGAATTAAACTAGAAACTGGACACAAGAGTATTTTAAAAGAAAGAGAGAAACAAAAAAGTAGTCATGCTTTTTGAGAAATTGGGACGGAAGCTCCGTCGAGGAAGTATTAATGAGAAACGTTTCAGCAACAGGTGGGAGCATTTCTTCAAAAGCACGCGATTCCAAAAAATGAAAGCATCACAACCAACAATCTTTGGGAGCCAGCACCCAAAGTCTATAAATCTGAACAGTATTCTAAACCACTTCATGCAGAAAATGAAACACTTTTTTTTTTCAAAGGAAAACCTAGAGTTAAGAGCAAACATCCAAGTTAGTTTCTTCTGAAGTCAAACTGTGCAAAGTTTATATTGGATTTAAAAAATAGTAAGTTAGGATGGCATGTTTAAGGTGTAGTTTGCAGAAAATTTCTGTGATCTAAAGATGAATTGCCAGAGGGGTCTTAGGATTTTTTTTAACCTGAATGTAAACAGTTGACGGTAGCAAAACTGTATTTTGCACAAGCCCAACCAAATTAGATGTGGTTAGCCATGATTCACTGAGCTGGAGGTAAAAACAAAGCATAGCTCAACAAGCATACATCTTTGAACCCACAACTTTCTCTCTAAGTCTAACCGCACCAGCTTATTTTAAGTCAAACGGGTCGGAGCTGAGAGAGTGAAAATTGAGTCCTTCAACAAGACTGAAACACTGGTCCTCTGAGCAACGCTTTTTGATTAAAATGTGATTCATTTCAAAAGCTGCACTGTTAACTTGATTAAAAAAAAATAATTAAATGTATGTGACAACAGAGAAAATAATGCACCAGGACATAATGCAGCACAGTGAACGTTTCCTATATTAATAACATTTTTAAAATAGGAATGAAACAAAAACATATGCAGCTTGCACTAAATGCCCTTAATTTGCTCACATTTAGAAGCACAACAGGCCACACAAATGGCACATGTAGGAAAACGTGCAGAACTCAATAGCTGCATTTCCATTGACCATCAAACTGCGCTATTTGGAATTACGAAAAACAGATGTGCTTATTGAACCCACACCAATTAAAAAAACATGTTATTTTCCAATCAACACTTTTTGCTCTTAGGTTGAGGTGGGTTTTTACCCCCGGCTGTATCGAAATTCGAGTATTTTGTAAAACTGCAATAAAAACACATTTTCACGCCACAGGACTCATGTGATCAGCAACCAGACGCTACTACTGACGAAAATGACAGAGAAGACAAAAGGAAGTGGTAGAAAGTTGATGGCACTGTATGATTTATGACGAATTCTGACGTGAATAAACGTATTTCCGTGTGATTTTATTTGCAGTCTTTATTTAATGGGACCACTGCAATGTGTTTTCTAGACATTAGCAGAACATTGCCAAAGTTTTGTAAAGACTTGCAATAGAACAGCAAGTAGTGAGGCGACAGCTAAATAACCTGCAATTAGTTTTACTTAACCAGAGAAGGTATGTTTTTGCAACACTGTAGTCAACTCGCACATTTCCACAACAGTAGGAAATACACAACAACAAATCTTATTTGGCAAAAAAGGATTTTTGTCAGTCAAAGAGGCAGTGGTACAACCTCTTATTGATTACTCTGCCTGTTTGTGTAACTTTAGTGTGTGGATTAGTAAGCAAGAGCTAAATTAGCAGTAATGCATAAAAGGCACTAAAAGATAAATTACACTGAAAAAGTATCACTTCGAACAGCCACACACAACTCAGATATAAGAAGCAAAGTTTAACTGACTCTGGAGATTAAAGGCATGGAAAAGCAGTTGGAATATGTGTGAGAAACAGCTTGATAACCTTTTCTTTGAAGCAAAGAACTCCTCTGTGCTGTTTCCCAGCACGTCAGCAGAGTTATGCTGCTGAATTTAATCAAGGTTTTGCTTCACTCTGATTTTTTTTATTTTGATTTTTACCCTTTTTCTGGTTTGTTTGATCATCTGGAGCCTCAACAGGCAAACAGCAAAAAATTTCCTCCATTAAAGATTACATTTTGTCCTTTTTTTTTTTTTGCTGAGGTACAAGAGTGTGAGACAACTGCAAAATGCCAAAGGGAACTCTAATCTGAGCGGGTTTTCGTCGTGTTTGCATGCGTTCCTACGCATGCTTCCCTCACATCCGCGGTTACCGAGGCAACGTCTAGTCCCTAAATTCACATGGAGGAAAGCAGATATCTGAGTGAATGCCGCTTTCCGTCACTCCGCCCCACCTTCCTCTCACCCAGTGGCACAGATTTTCGCCCTCCTTTCTTCAGGCTCCCTCACGCTGAATGAAGCCTTAAGTGCGGGTTTAATAAAATTTCCGGGATTGTCCTGCGCCTTGATGACTCAGGCTCTTTTCACGTGGGTTCGTCCTCCTCTTTCAACAGCGTGTTAGTGAGAAGAAAGTGCAGTCAGTAATTGAATGGCCCAAGGACAGGCTGGGGAAATAAAAGGACAGAGCCATTGATGAGTACGGTGGAAACAAAGGCAGAACAACAGCAACCAAAAAAAAAGAATAGAAAATGTCTAAATGAGACATGTGACATCCATTTAAAGATGTGCACACACACACACACACACACACACACACACACACACACACACACACACACACACACACGCAGATATGGTATATTCCACATTTGCAATACATGACCATAGCAACAACCAGCCTCCTGATTGTTAATATGAATACTTAATAGCTAGAAGGCAAATGACACAGACAGTAGGCGGTACTGCTTTGGATCATTGAAGCTCAGCAATTAGAGTCTTTCAGGAGTGCAGACTTCTTGCATGAACTGTAAAGTGTCTCTGGGATGAACAGATCGACAAGCTGGATAAAGATATGCTTAAACAGAAGCACTGCCAGAGAAATTGCTGCTCGTCACATGCAGCACAATTAAAATAAACAACTGTGACGAGACAAAGTTTGTTTTTGAAGAACCTGCTCAAAAGTTACCTCAAAAAAACAAAAAGAATAATGAATTAAATCAGCTTCCACCGACTTTCAGAAATGTTCTTTTGGAAGTTGAATGCATTTGTTTTTATGAATTAAAGAAATGTCCTACCATAGCGCCCACTGTGGTTGTGCCTTCTTTGGATTATATATATATATTTTTTCCTGGTTTCAGTGCTGAAACACACATCTTTAAACTGTTTTCTTCTGTTTGTGCGTTGGCTGTGTCAATCATCCAAAAATCCTCACCGTTATGTAGAAAGAACAAAAAAATGCTAATGAGGGCGCATCAAAGTAGCACAAAAATCCCAAAGCATTCTTCCTCATTAGATAACTTATTTTTTGGGTCCCGTCCCCATGAAGTTGTCACCTGGTATAACATTATGAACACTTACCCGATAAAGTTTTGCTTGACATTTTGCTGTAGCCTGGCCAGTTTAGTCATATACTAACCTTCTGGAAGATGCACTGCATATCTGACACTGTGGAGTTAGCTATGTATTTTTCCTTTTGTATATTGTAATCAAAACAAATGACCAACCACCACAAAACAAATCTACCGTAGAGACCTGAAATAATAATTTATTATGATAAAATATCTCCAGACAGATGCTGCTCCTCTATCAAGTGTAAATTATATTTACCGGTTTCTGCGACACACTCTTCTCCTCACCGCTGTCTATTGACCAGGGGATGGACCAACCTGACTTGTAAGTGCCCTCGTCTCTGTTTTCACACAATGGCACGATCCCATATCCTCACCCGTGATTGGCCGCAAGGCTGCCATGCTAATCAAAACAAAGTTCTGGTGCTAGCAGAGTGGACTCAGTACGGTGTTTTCTATTGTCTTTTTGTGGAGCTGCTGAAAGAGTAAGAGCAGAGCAGCCAAATCGGAAAAAGCCACTCGATCTCTATATTTCTCTCGCTCTTTTTCTCACTCATTTTTCTCACTATCTCTCTGTTTGTAGCCTCACGAGTCGCGACCGACCCATCACTAATTTACTCACCTGTGCATGATGAACGCTGCAACAGAGGGCAGTCTGTTTATTATTTCAGGTGACATTTTTCTGCCCACTTGAGCTCAATCATGAACTTCAACTGCCATCTACAGCTGTTTGCTGTATCCAGCCCAATCTCGCAGGATATTATGAATTCGACATCCTTCATCCCGATGCAAAAAGACAATAGAAAACACTGAAGCGTCAAAAGTGAAGCCTGAAGTTGATGTTTCACAAACTGCGCCTCATGTCTATTCACAAAGAGGACACATTTGTCAACACACCAACACGCTTGGCACAATAGCAAACAATGTGGACGCAGCTTTAGTGACAGGTTTTGATAGGAATATTTCTCAAGAATATGGAGTCTACTAAAGAGTGCCAACCTCTCCTCCATTTGCAATAACTTTCTTTGAAAGCTTCTGACCAAACAATTTATGATTTAAATCTGTTTTGTTTTTGTTTTTTTAAGCAAAGTTGACCGATTGACATGTGTGGCTGCAGCCCAAGTGTGCAAGTTTCTTGAACCTATCACCCTGAAGGCAGTGAACTCTTTCAGCAGTCCAGAGTTTCCTATCTGAAAATTAAAAATGTTGAAGAAACAAAAACAACTATTGAATAACAATGGGCTTTCCGTGTTGACTTGGCAACTAAAGATTATAGATCCCCAGTAGAGCGAATAGAGGCTGTGCTGGACAAACTGCCAGACTAGTCGGCTCCATAGAGGCTCCCCTTCACCAATTATAGAGGATCTCTCAATGACGGCTTGGGCCCAGATACCCATGCAGACTCTCAGAGGTCAATTGGAGTCCATGCCTCTGTAGCGCTAAAGCCTGTTTTGGAGTGACAGTCAATTTTCTTGGGGTTGCTCGAGTCTGAAAATATCTCACTCAATGAGCCGTTCACAATTGCAGAGTGCTACATCACTCTACCATTGCAGAGCAGAATCATACAGCTCTGCTACTTTGTCCTTTTCTTCCTCCACAACTGCAAATCCTACTGTAGTCTGTCTGTATCTTGATATCAGCAGATTGGCAGCACAGCCCAGCATCCTTTTTGTATTAGACATAAATTAGTCTTGTCTAGCTATATTTATTCGCTACAAGAGGATATTAATTTGAAGAATATACGTATTTGACCAAGAATATAGTAAGTTTTTATGTCATGATAATATGTTACAAGCAGTCATTCAGTCTGCAAACTCATGGATTTACTCCAATTCAAGAACAAAACTTTATTTTTGAAAATGTCCAAAGCCAATATTCTTTTGTTATATTTTCATCAATTTCAGATATTACGGTTTATTATTTTATATGTGTATTCTTCTGTTATTCATAAGTCTTCAAACATTTTCCCTTAATAGATGTGAAAATGATTTCCCTGAAGCTCGGCAATGTGTTTGATCGAAAAAGCTCTTCATTTTCAAACTTGAAAACAATTTTAGTAGCTCTAACATCACTCCACGGTAAGAATTGCGCTTTTCAATAGATAACTTCAGAGAATTGAGTGAAGCCATAAGCTTTTGTAATGTCCAGCATCTTACTGACATGAAATAGCTCGCTCTGAACAAAGGTTTACCATGTTCAATGTTTAGACCTCAGAAATCAAAACATCTTGAGGCAAACAGAGCTTAAGCACTTTCAAAAAACAAAAAAGAAAACAAAAATGTCATTAAGATTATCACGCCAAAGCATCCATTCTTCTTTTAAATGTTATTGCACTACTTTGTGGTTTCAGATAATATCTGTCAAATACCTCCGGGTAATTGCCGGCACATAACTCTCTTAGTGACCAAGACAGCGTAAGATTGGCTAAAGTTTGTGCTCATCAAAGCATAGCATCTGTTCAAGCCCATAGCTACATTAGTGTGTGTATTTACCCCCTCTCCCGTCCCAGTGGTGTCGGTTTTAATTAGTGAAGCCCAGGAAAAAACAAGAAGAAAAAAAAAAAAAAAAGAGATGGCTTACCTGCCAACCTTTCCAAACATTATTAGTATTCGGAGCTCTGCTATTTTATCCCGTCATCTGAGTGTTATTACGTGATTTAGAGCTATGTGTAATGCATTTGTCATCACGTTTGCCAAAGATTTATTATAGTACTAGCTCAGGCAAGTTATTGTAGTTGGAAGATGTGTGAGTGAACGCTACGAGGAACTAACGTGTCTATATTAGCGTCTCAGTCAATTAGCGGGCCCTCTCACAAACAATGGGATGCTACGGTGTTTTCAAAAACCACGAGCAGGCCACAGACAACAGAAACAGCATGCACTGAAAGCTAATCAAAGATTTATTTGGCTAGGTAATTTACATCTGATTATTGCTGTGATGTCCTGAGTTAAGAGGATGATTTCTGAAGTTTCACCTGTTATTTTTCCAGCACCCCTCCCTCGTTATGGAGCCCGAGCGAACGACGCCATCTGCTCATCATCATTTAAATGTTTTCGCCTCGGCCAATTATGTTCATTTGGAATTCTCGGCAGATCGGAGGGCGTGCATGGCGAGCCAGCCACTGTGTTTGTGTGTCCTGCACAGGCTCCAGAAGTTAGGAGAGTACACAGATACAAACATGACATTTATTCAGGACTGCTGCGGCATGCCCACTCACATTTTTAACTTTGCAGGGTCTCAGTGTGAAGTTACGTTGTGCATTAACAACTTTGGAAGAGGCCGGAATGTTCACAGGAAGGGTCAGATTAGGTATTTTCTTTCAAATAAAATACATTACAAAAATGTATCAGATGTCTTTTTGTCTTGTCAATCACGTTGAAAGAGAAATAAACAACACATTTGTTGTTGGTCTTGGCTTCAGGATGCTTTCTCAAGATGCAGACAAGTATAAAGAGAGATGAGTAACAGGGATAGATTTTATTAAGATGAAGGATCTCTTTCAGCTGGGATGACTGTGTTTTAGGAGATAAAAAAAAAAAGAAAACTTGTTCTTAAAGTCTGCTCTGCAAAGAATTTGAATGGCATTTGTGTGCTCTTCTGAAGAAACGAGAGCATGCATGTATTTGACCTTGTGCCGTCACTCTGCTTGAACATCACCGTCGTGTGTTTCTTTATCTGTCTCTGCACTCATTTCATGGAGGAGGACTGCAAGGGAAGACTGCCCATGGATGAGAGATGCTCTCTTTCCAGTTTTTATCTCACCGACTTGTCTTAATTTACATGTAAAAGAGGATCCATCGTCTTTACTGTTCCTTAAGTTCCAGCTCGCAGTGCCTTCGTGCCACTTTCTCTGAACGCAAATCAAATTTTAAAACACTTTCTGCCATCCTTGGAGAATACTTTATTGTAGTATCCCTTCTAATGAATCACTTCATCACATGGAAAACTTTTTTAAATAAAAAAAATGAAAACATTCCTTGTTTATCCAATGTCATATCTTGGCTCATTGCTAAGCACTAAATCGTTTGATATAGCCGAGTCCACCCCCTAAAGTTTAATATTACATGAAAAACATAATATGAAAGTTGTACATTAAAAATGCGCCTTAGTGTGAATGGTCTTTGGTGACTTGGAGAGGTCCTGCAGGCTACATAAAGAATGCATTGCGCCCCACATTCTGTGTGATGGAGTGATTGAACTGCCAACTGTTTTCAGCATGTAAAAATGTCAGATGTTGATGTAAAAGTAGAAGTTCAGGAGTCATTCAGGAATGGAGAAGGGCAGCAGCTCATAGGATTTACAATCAGTAAAAACAGACCAGAAGCAGAGAAACCAAACTAACGAGAAAGACGTTTTCCTACAGAATCACATTTGTGTACTTTTCCCTACAAGTACACAGACACAAATGTAGCTTTTCATCCACTTACCTAACCTTGTAAACAGTTACAGGCGGACATCCAAGCCCTGAATTAAATACTTATGTTAGAAACCTTTTTAAATGTAGTCCATAAATTCTAAACTTCTAGTTCACATTACATCGGCTCCATCTTGAACTTTGGTGATAGACACCCACAGGACTATTGGGACTGTATCTCACAGGATGTAAGTTGAATAACGTTTAAGCTTTAAAATATAGTGCTGTAGAAACTTGCCATAGCCGTGTAAATGAGGTCTGAGGATACAGTCCGTCTAAATTTCACTTCATCCTTTTTTACAGCAGCTTATCTTTCACTGGGTAATTAAGTTTTCAGTCCCTACTTTGCCCACATCTGATAGCCCTGTTATATAATATTGCCAATATTCTGAAGTCATTC
The DNA here is from genome assembly GCF_027474105.1 of Poeciliopsis prolifica. Taxonomy (NCBI): domain Eukaryota; kingdom Metazoa; phylum Chordata; class Actinopteri; order Cyprinodontiformes; family Poeciliidae; genus Poeciliopsis; species Poeciliopsis prolifica. Next base: position 2,841,841 of record NW_026562427.1, read on the forward strand.
ACTTCCCATGTCACATTTTGTTACAACTACTTTAGTTAGTCAATTCCATTTTTCAATTTTGTGTAAGAGATTGACACAAAGTAGTACAAACTAAAAAAAATTAATAAATAAAATAAAATAAATGGTTTACTTTTCTACAAAATTAGAGAAATCAAGATTATGCATTCATTTGATATGTCAAAAAAGTCTAATTCAATCAACGCCTTATAGTGTAGTCTATTTAGACAAAGTCGAGGTGTGTGCAGTTTTGTCTGAATCTGTCTACATTTGTATAAATTAAGTCGTTTACTGAACGTCTTAAACATTTGGCAGGGAATATAAACAAAAACCTCAATGAACACTAAGGCGTCTTATTCCGAAGACATCTTAGGGATGAAATGACGGAGACGGGTTGGGCTACAAAACTCAAAATCTCATTGAACTTAAAGTGCTCACTAAGCACCATTCAATTCATCATAGGAAAGGAAAAGAGCAGAGGACACAACTGCAAATTTACCAAGACATAACTATCGACTTCCTCTGTCTGAGCTCCAGCCATCCACAGCTCTTGTCAGAGAATCTGTCAACTAGACAGCTTTTAGTATTGTACTTTAAAAATATGGCCTTTAATGGATGAGCGGCAAAAATGGAAACCGTTGCTGAATGAATGCCATTAGAAGTTAAGAAGAGATGAAAAAGCAAAAGAATAAATGATTAAGAACTTGTAATGGTCAGATTGGACAAAAACAGTATTTCTAGAAATGATTCAAAACTCAGCGGTTTGCAGAAAACTAACCCTTCAGAAACCCCATATACACCATCCTGTTAGTAAGCTTCATATTGAGGGTAAGCGTTTGTTTGGTGGGGCAATTAAAGTTAGAAAGAGTAAAGTAAGGGGCAGTTTTGGAAGAAAATCTGTTGTAGACTGAAACAGATTTAGGACAGAGGGAGTCATTCAGATTGAAGGAGGACAGCAACTCTATACCATCAGCCATACAAAATCAAATATTCACTTTACTTTATGTGACACGTGTAAGAAGCTAATCCTTCTTACACATGTCACATAACAATGACTTCTTTTACTTAAAAGACAGCGAGCATTTGCCAGAGCGGCCAATTACAGTCGCATCAGGATGCATGTTGGTCACACTGTAAGCCTTTAATTAGGACATCTTCAATGAGTCCACCATGCTTTAGTTCTGCCAATCTAACTAATAGTTGGAGATGAACACTAATGAATTTATCACATGCTTATCCCCATCCACACACGTACCCTTGACTGACACCAATGTCTATAGTAACAAGCACTGCAAATCCATCCTGATTCAATTAGAGTAAGGATTAAGCAAACTTCCTGATATTAAGGCGGTAGTGATGTAATCTGTAACATCCAGCAGGATGGCTGCTGACAAAGCATTGTCCTGGATCAGCGAGCAGGCTGATCCAGGACTTCACTGCTGTGACTTCGCCGGGCATCCCACTGGTGTGTCCTTTAGCAGTGGGATCACTGAGAGTTAATTTAGCTTAAAATGATCTGACTTGATGTGGCAGTGTTCCTGTCGGGCTTGCCACACACGCAGAGAATGACGGAGTGTGACCTGGAAATTATCATTTCACAACTGAAGAGAATATCTTTTTTGGGGCCTTGTTCACAAATGAGGGAAAAAGTGGAACAGTAGATCGACAGACGGATTGGCGCAGCGTCTGCAGGGAATCGATGAAGAGAGCTGAGTCAAAAAGCGAAGCTCCTGATTTACTGGTCGATCTACTGCCTCATCTGTGGGCATGAGCTCTGGGTCATGACCGAAAGAACGATGTCACGGATACAAGCGGCCGCAGGGTGGGGTGAGAAGCTCAGTCAACCAGGAAGGACTCGGAGCAGAGCCTCTGCTCCTTCATGTCGAGGGGAGCCAGTTGAGGTGGCTGGACGCCTCTCTGGTGAGGTGTTCTGGGTACGTCCCACTGGGAGGAGGCCCTGGGGAAGACCCATGACACACTGGAGGGACATTGTTTCTTGACTGGCCCGGGAACGCCTTGGGGTTCCCCCGAAGGAGCTGGCTAAGAGGATGGGGATAGGGAAGTCGGAGCCTCCATGCTCAGGCTGCTACCCCCATGACCCAACCCCAGATAAGCGGAGCAAGATGGATGGATGAAAAGAATACTTTACAGCCGTAAAAACAACTATGTATTTGTGATTATAAATCTAAGATAAGATTAGATACTCGGATCGTTACAAGATTCTGGTCTCTCACTTAACCAATGACTCAGACCTTAAAAGGCTGAAGAAGAAACTTGCCTTATCATGAAGTCTAGTCCTCAGACTGGGTAGAGCTGAAAAAATGCCAAGGAACAAATAAATAAATTAGTTAGCAGCACATAAGAAGCAAAATTTATTGCCTGTCTAGCTAATTAAGTGGCTAAAGATATATAGAGGCGAGAGTGTGAGATGGGAGGAGGATGAGGGACGCGGATTGCAGGGTCTGATAAATTTCTCCTCTCTTCAACTTTTTTTTTTTATTATTCACTGTGTGTGTGCTCACAGGCTCACACAAGTGTGACAAGTGACTCAGCTTGTAATGTATGATTGTGTTTTTGAAAGAGTGGAGTTATGCATGATGATGCATGTCTGTCTGCTAAAGAGGTCTTGGGCAGAAAGGGCAGGCATCCAGGCATTTATGATTTATCAATATTCCAAGTGGCTCCAGAAGAATTTTATAAACCTGGAGGCAAAAACAAACAAATAAATAAATGAGATAATAAAGTGGAGCAGTCCCACATGGTCACTAAATGGATTGGCAGACATTTTGCTCATGATTTGCCATGTGACCCTTGTAGTCTTGCAGGCAGTGTTGCTAAGCTTCATAGGAAATGTGTTGTGTATTACATGACTCAATGAATACTTGGATTTTGCAGCTTTCTGTATTTTTTTTTTTTTTTTTTTTTGCTGTTTGTTCTCTTTTATGTGTATTTTGTGTCTCTTATTCACTCTGTGCTGTGACTTGGCTTTGGTCACAGAGTGACTTACTGTTCTTTTTCAGGAAACAGTAAGGTGCCTTGTGTCTGTCTCCATATGTTTTCTGAAATGTCTGTTCTTGTTGAGGGGTGTGAAATTCAGTCCACCCTCACTCACCAATTGAAGCAGCTGCAACCTTGAAGCAGCTGATTTGTAAAAGGGTAAGCAATTCAGCTTCATGGGTTCTGGGTATGGTGTCGAGATGATGCATGGTTTGAATAACCATTCAGTAGCAAGATTAAAAAGAGGAAACAATACTCTTTGCCTTTGCCTCGACCACCAACAGGAATGCTGCACTTAGGTCAAATTGGTATGGGGAAACAACCGACGAAGGTTTTAATTGTAGTGTTTTTGAGAGTGCTGCACAGCGCCTCGTCCCATCCTGACTGCTTCATTTGTGAAATCTCACAGCTGTGCCAGATATCACCGTTTCCACTCATGATTTATGAATAGCCAGAGGCAGCTCGGACATGGCTTGTCATTGTGGGTTCAAGATGAATATGCTGTGTGAAAGGTTTTCTTTTTTTTTTTTTAAAGAGAGGCCTGATGCTGGTGTTTGTTACTAAGGTGATCTGGATTTCGACATATACGAATGGAGTTACAATGACAAAAACTGACTAAAGGAGAAGTACTCACACTAATGGACTTTCTCTATAAAATTACTGATGATTCATTGCTAGCTATTAGACTCCCTGAGGAAGGATTACAGAAAACACATTGAAATACTAAAATACTTTTTGTGCCTTGACATTTTTTATATGCATTTATCTGCAGACCTATACCGTCCCTTCTAAAAAGCTTTTCACCTTGAAGGGGCAGTATTATGTGAAATCAACCTTTTTGAGTTTTACATCATGTTTTAATGTTATACCCTCATTTTAGAAAGAAAAGTCATACGCAGAGTGTTACATTGATTGTTTCATGGATGTTTGAGAAATCCTTTAATCTCTCAGGGAAGCCATTGAGCTAAGCAAAGCACTTGGAGGGACCGAGCACCACCTCTGAGGATGAAGCTCCTGGCCAGAGATACAGTTTGCAAGCATCCAAGTTTCCACTTCAGAGAGCATCACTCCCCCACTCAGCTCCTTCAGCCTAGCCAGCAGCAATTAGCAAAACACCAGATGGAACTGCTGATCTCATTATACTACACCTCCAGGTACAGTCCTGATAAAAACATTGTCAAATGTTAACAGAAGAGCAATGTTGAAGACTTCTGGAGAGTGGAGTACTTTCTTAAAGAGACAGAAGCCCAATTTTAAGGCGCTAAATTACAAAATTTCGTTTAAGTCATGTTTCACATACACAGCATTTTTAGAACAACTGAGGGTAACTTGAGTTTCTATAAACAAGTAACTTGTGCTTTGAAATGATACAACATTGCTGGAAAACACTTAGCACTTCCCCTTTAAAAAATGATATGCTCTTTCGCTCTCACTGATCTCACATTGAGAGATGTAGGCCATCCATCCATCCATCCATCCATCCATCCATCCATCCATCCATCCATCCATCCATCCATCCATCCATCCATCCATCCATCCATCCATCCATCCATCCATCCATCCATCCATCCATCCATCATCATCCAGGATATGTCATCAGTCCATCATATGGAAACACTGAGACACACGGGACAAACAACCTCACCTCATTGACACGATTTTGTGGGACTGGTTGACTGAAAATGCATATTTTTGGACTGTGGGAGGAAGCTGGAGTACCTGGAGAAAACCCTTGCATGCACAGAAAGAGCACGCAAATTCTAGGACTTTCTTGTTACATCGCAGCACTGCAGATAATTGCCAAACCATGCAGCCCAAAATACAAAGCTTGTCAGTTTTAAAATAGCCCCTTGACCTCCTCTGTTGAAAAAAGGAGAGGGAAAAAAGCCACATGGATCAGCTGGTGAAAAAGGCAATCCCACTTCCATTATGCTACTCTTCACTCTACTGCAGTGAAGTGGTTGTCCTATCACTGTGCTCCTATTAGTGACTAATTTAAAAAGAAGTATTACACTATTTACCAGCCTGATTGAGGCGAGAAGACTTTGTCTCGCTCTGATTTTTTTTTCTTTGATGTCCCTTTCTGTTTTTATTCAGGGGGCAGACCTTTAGCTAACCTTTCTTCTACTTTGCGATCCCAATTTTCAGCCAAAATCCACATGACTTTTGTGGGAGGATAGCACCACTCTGTCTATATATTTTCTTTCTCACCCTCTCTCTCTGTTGTGTATTTCTCATCTTACAAGGCCTATTTTTCCAACAAATGCTTTGTCGTGAGCATCCACTGCTCCCTAGAGGCTCTCTATGTGGTCCAAAGTGTTTTTGTTTTTGGAAAACAAAAACAAACAAGTCTGGTACAAGTCTGGTTTAAGGTAAAGGATTGGGGGTTAAGGCACCCACACACTGTGGCACACAGTATGAGCGGCACACACTGGCCGGTTGAGTTTTTATTGTCATTACATATTTCTTCATTTCTCACTATCCGAATGGATATCAGTCAGTTTTATGAACAGGTTGGGCGACTCGGCCCGTTTCTTTTCTAACAGGACAACCATTGAACACCAGACTGTGAACACTGTTGCCCACCGTACAGTTTACAGTGCGACACAAAGTATGCGATTGAAAGAATTTATCTTTGCACAGGCGTCTCCAGCAGACTCCAGCTTTGAGCCCACTTTGAGAGCGTTTAGACCTCTGCGGAGAGAAGCACATCCAAGAACGTGGGGACCTTTAGGCAATTGAAATTAATTAAAAATGAAGGGAAGTCATTGTTCTAGTGAAGATAGAAACATGATATGAGTGTGAGAGTCATTCAGAAAACACTGAGCAGGACACCAAGCTTTACGCCATGAAGAATTTAAAGAGGCTGTGCATGTTATAAATATAGCGCCTTTGTGTGTTTACATTCAGCTCTTCTCAACATTGACATTTGTCAGCTGTGAAGAACACAGACAACAAAGCTTTCTTTCTGTGTTCTCATCTGTTCTTTCATCTTCGCAGGGATCTCTGAGGAGGATAGGTGGGAGACGAAAAAAACTAAATAAAAAATTAAAAAAGAAAAAGACAGAAAAAGCAAGATGAGACAAAATGATGTTGACAGGGAACAGCTTTGATTTTCTTTGTGGACAGCTGAACCCACCTGTTGAAAGGGCACAAAAAAGTTTTTACAGACAGAAAACTAGATACTCACACTTACAGGCCTCCAGACATTTGCAACATTCAGAATGGCGAGATCAGCATGAAAATCCTGATACCGCAATACATGTATGTAGCAAACCTTCATGTGGGCCTTGCACTTCCCCCAGTATCACACTGTTTAGCACTTTTCTGTCCTAGGAAAGAGTGGGGAGGAAAACTACTGATGAGGATAAAAAAAATGCATCAACACTAAGTCTAAATTTTGAAGCAACGCACTTTGATAACCCTCAAACTTTTTAAGTACACGTTCCCTTGACTACAGAGGGGGAGCTGTTCGAAGGCCATGGTTTGAATTAATATTGTGCTGAACCAGATACAAAACTCCCAAGAATATCACTTGAAATCCATCTTGATGTGTAGAAGTCAAATATTTAAAATTACTCCGGCACAGTGCTTGGTTTTCAAGTTACAGTTAGTTTTTAAAGTTCTTTTGAAAACATGTTTTTTCTCTCACAAGTCTTTTTTTTCTAAGACTTGTGGTGGAAAAAAAAAAAAAAAACACTACGTGCTCTTTAATAAAAAACAGTTTCCTGCTATAAATTGTTTTTGAGGTTTTTGTAAAGTAAGTTTGCTGCAGTCTATTCAAACATGACATTTAACCTATGTGCTGTTTTCATTGTATGAAATTATCCTCGACTCGTATGTCAGCTTTGTTTAGTATGACATGTAAAACTCTAATAGTTGAGGATTTCATAAAATGAGGTGACTGTATACAGCTACATGCAAATGTCAAAAATGTGAATGAATGCAAATATTTACTACTTAGTTTTAAGAACAAAATAGACCTGAGTGCATTGGCTGGATGAACCCTGTTGTAGGCGAAATGTCAAAGTGATTAATTCATCCCTTTGTGCAGTAAATTAATCAGTAACATGATAAAATGGTATATTTTATTAAATTCACGTGGAAATCAAAGAAATCAAATGCCTATTTTGGGGCCAGAAGGGCACGTTAGATTTTCAATTTTGTGTTTGGAGTAACAGGTAAATTTATTAGCAGTATCACTTATTAACTGCTTTCTGAATTACCAACCTCACCGGTTCTCATTTAATATATCCAGGTCTCTGCTTGCATACTAGTTTTCATACCAAGTCTATCAAAGAAAACATGGGCACATAGCACCTTGAAGTATTTGTCTGTTCTTTATTTCTGAGGTTCTACTATCATACCCAACAGGCTTATTTTGACCCATCTGTTTTTGCTTTCAAACTGGTGTTGTGTTTGGCTCCCCTGGTTCACTAATTTGCAGAACCACATGTAGCTTCATGTCTTTTAGGGTATTTCTCAACTAGCTTTACACGTAAATGTTTAATCATTGTTCTTTGCAAAAATACCAAAAACTCTTGTCATTTAGGTCTGAACTTTTACTGGACTATTTAACAAGTGAATATATATATATATATATATATATATATATATATATATATATATATATATATATATATATATATATATATATATATATATATATATATATATATATACTATGTAGACTATGTAGACTATCTACTATGTAGATGTATACTTAGATCTCATTTTGAAATGTAAAATTGTCACATGCCAACTAATCACTAGCGAATGCCAAATGACGCCCCATGAAGCCCTCATGCATTGCAGCTAATTGCTTTGCAACAGGGTTGTTGTGTACACAAACCCCTCTGAATATCCACTCAAAGCTTTTCTACAGAAGTGCAGCTATGGAAATCACTGAAAAATAAGTCACTAGTCATGTAATCATTCATATAAATGCAATTTTGATTTCAGTTATATGTCTAACAACTTAACGCAATGAAAAATAATTTCACTTTTCAAACTTATAATAACTAAAAATGGCAGGGGAGCAAATGTTTTGTAACTGGTGCAGAAAAGTAATGGACAGTCCTTTCACTTGTTTAAAATGAATGTAAACTATATCAATTATGTTACACCTAACAAGGTTTTAATTTTAGGAAAATATTCTAGTTTTTGAGGAATTTTGGCTTCTTATACGTTTCAGCAAGACTATTCACAGACCTGAATCACAGGTTCTGTAGTTTTGCTAAAGCATAACAATGCTCAAATTGAATATAAGTAAATTAGATTGATGTGTATTTGCAAAATTAAGGCGTAAATGAGACAAACCTCGGGCAGTTAAAGGAATAGTGAGGAACCTGAGCTTGCCAGCAATTAAAATTGGACCCGCATGCACCTCTATACAAACACTCACACACAGGAATAGTCCCACATTAAGAAATCAACCTGAAAGATAATCTGTGTAACATCCCAATCTAATCTTCCAGGTTCATTGACTCCATTGGAACAATTCTATTAGAGATTGGAAACAAACCAGCTGATTAAAGGGGGACGATGTGATTTAAGATAAAATGATCTAATGTGACAACTGATGAAGTTTAGAGAAATCAGACGGCAAAATCAATAATAAAAAACACTGCATGCTTACTAGCATTTACATGAAAATCACCACTGTTTTACTTTTTAATTAAAAACCTTGTTGAACTGGGTCAACCACAACTGACTATTTTTTGAAATTCGAATAGTGTGTGTATAATGACCATACATACAAGTCAAGTTATTTCAGACATGATTTATGTTTGTACCATTCTCTAGTCACTATACAATAAATGTAACAATAATTTACTTTCAGTCAACAGAACTGCTTTTACATCCCAAGAACATAAATATGATGAAGGACAGAGGTAAATTACTTTTGGACAATAGCTTCTGGCTTAATAAAGGAACCTTATTTTACCTGCACTTGCAGTAAGCAGGATCATTTAGGAGGAAAAAAGAACAAAAAAAAGTTTAAAGATCTTTGATTCAGGAAGTTTCAAGAAGAACTACCAAATGCTATCTACTTTTCCACTATTTGCTTGAGAGGCACGTCACTAGAAAGTCTATAGAGTTGCAGAGTTTGCTCAACTCAACCTTGAGTTTAAATGGATCTATGTGCTTGACATGCTACACTTCAAATCTCCAGTTTTCTGAGCTTTTTCATCAATTTTTTCTTTTTTTTTTATCCATGATTTCAAAAGCCTTTTTGTTATTTTGAAACAGTCCTGTGGTATACTCTCAGATTTATTTTCTGGAACCACATCAGCTCCAATTTCTTGGAACAAACTCATTTAGCAAGCCTGTCTATCCATTTACTTGAATCTCTTTAAAGGACAGCCCAGCTCTCTGTTCTCTCTAGACTAGTCCAGATTTTTTTGTTGTATTTGCAACTTGCAAGCATTCATACTTTCAGTTGTAAGTCTCTCTGTGGCTTTCACCAGCACCTCTAGCACAAAACAGCAAGCAAACAATCAATGACATGTGGATGGAAAACAAAAACTCAGACTACAAATGCCTATATCACCAGATTACTGTTGTGCTTCCTGTCATGACAGCCTTTTGTTGTTTGTATCTTTTTCCCTCACAACATTCACATTTTAACACCTAGTAACACACTTATCTACGTAATATGTTGTTATGTAAAATAATAATGATACCCTATAAAATTAATTTTACTGATTTTTTGCATTTATCAAGGAAACAGGAAAAATAATATATATATATATATATATATATATATATATATATATATATATATATATATATATATATATATATATATAACAGATAAACACCACAAAGTAACATTATTTTAATCAATAAACAAAAACTTCAACAAAAAAAGCATATTTTACATGAGGAAAACGCAATCAGGACATTCTTCTTCTATTTGGTACTTGTATCATATTCAGCAGAAGTAAGTTTGGAAAGATGCTTCTTATAACCATCTGTCAGTCTTTGACATGAGTCTAAGGAACATTTGCACTTCCTTTGCATAATGTATAACCTGGTAAAAACCAGCCCCCTTGTGCACTTTGCTTCGTCAAGGAGGTCTGGGTTCTCGGTTACTGAGAAACGATTACTTCCTGAATACGTAGACTTTGTTAAGGTTTAAAATTTTAGCAAGTTGCTATTGTTTGCCTGTGACAATAGCGTATGTAATGCAGCAGTTTGATGCAAAAAAGCTTACTGGAAATTGCCAGCGCTTTAAAGGACAATCCCCCACACTTCTCCCTGCGACGAGAGAAATGTCAAGCTGAACAAGGCAGCTGTTGATTTCAGTCCAACACTTGGAAACCTGGCCATCCTGAACTTGACGGCTTCATTCACTTCCTCCGCTGCCGTTGCTAAGACTACAAGCAGACAATTCTAAAAACGCAGAAAATCAACGTCATCGTTCAACGTCATCGTTCACAACTTCTCATTTTGTCCATGACTGGAATGATTGGAATTGCACAAGGCGATAATTGCCAGGCTACTTAACATACATCCTTGAAACCAAAGCTGGGTGTTATGTAGAAGGTATGAGTTTGTCAAATGTTCTCAAATTCCAACTGTCTTTGTTTAATTTGATAGGAGCAAACTCAATACTTCTTTCCTACTATTTGCCCAAACAGTTTAATCAGGAATTCCTCCACTAACATTTCGTCGTCCTTGCATTGTTCCTCCTTGTTTGCGACTGCCTATGCAGGTGTTTCCTACATCTCTTGAAAGTAAAGAAGGTCTTCAGGGGCCAGTTCATTATCCACACACACTTTGCAACTGTTTATAATGGCTTGGCTGCACCTGTGCTGTTAGTCCGTGATAAGTGACTCAAGAGCATTAGCTGTAATAATGAGCTCTTTTCTTTCTGTCCCTCCTCTATCTTTAACTGTGCCTCTTTGCCAAAGCCTGGGTTTTGTGTCGTTCACCCTCACCTGAAGTCTGACGTTTTCTAAAAGGTTTGTTAGAATAATTTGTTTGCTTGTATTACAGACCCATAAAGTCATTGTAACCAGCTTCGGATCACAAGTACTCGCCACGGTATGTATTTGCAAATGCACGATAAAGAGGATTGAACCTCATTAAGGCACATTGTGTGTTTGAATGTAGGTGAGAATGAGCTTCAGATTAAATCACTTTATATTAAAACTCTTCTAAATTGGCTGCCGTGGCTAGGTCTGATAAGAAAGTTTATCACATTTATGGCTTCCGTGCAGCTTTTTTTCCCCCCTGTTTAGCCAACATGAAAGTCTGTTATAGAGTACCTCCTTTGTAAATCCAAACTTTTAAGTTGGAGATGAGAGATTAGTTTGAGGACTCCTTAATGCACTCCTGCTGCCCATTGTGGAGAACTGGATATGCTAAACATATTAAAATAGGACCGAAAAGGCTATTTATATATAGGGACAATATTGAAGCGTGCATATTCTACAAAGACAAATATAAAGTCTGTACTCAGCACACTAAATTATATTTTGTGTTTCAAATAAAAAGAAGGGACCTTAATGGAAAAGTAAGGGCTTATCTTATTAGCGACAGTGCAAAAGCAAGCGGTGCAAGATGAGAAACAAAGAGACAGTCAGTTTGATTAAATTAAAGGGAAGAGAAACATAAAGAGGAGAGAAAGGGCCTTGCAGAAATCAAGCCGGAAAACAACAGGGCCTGATGAAGAGAGAACAAACTGAAGGTCAGAGCTTCATTTAGACTTCAATCTGCTACGTAAAACAGGCTGTTGGCACCGCAATTACACTTCACTGAGCAGATTTCAAAAGTCCCCAACATCCTTGGTACTGGAGCTCAGAGAACTTTACAATTAGAATTCAGGCTCAACTAAGGTTAATAGAGTGTAAGTGTCGGAGTTAATATACATTACTTTACTGCAAAATATGTTTAAAAATATGCATTCTGAGGTCAGCTTTTTGGTTCAGAAATATTCACTTTATGAATGTTATCATATTGTGTCAGATGGAATACATTTTATACCTGTCCTACTCGAACAAAATGTTGTAGAAAAGACAATTTATTTCAGCCTGGCTTAGTTGGTGATGAAATTGTGTATGCTACAGTGCTACAGTGTGTAGAAAGTTAATGGTGGAGTGCTATTTATCAAAGCCAAAATACTTTCCATGGTATTGAAAAGCAGTGCTGTGACAGATGTATTTGCACTGCCATTTGTTGAGAACAAAGATTTGCTGGCAATTGATTTGTCAAAATGGTTCAGTGTGATCTTATGCTACGGCTTTTACCAGCCTGGCCGTTGCCCTCCTACGCAGTTCTGCTCAGTTCCCATCTCCCTTCGGTGCTCCGACTGGAATCTCTCCAACTGAGGTGGATTTCCCTGACTGAGTTTCAACCAGGCCAATTAGCGAACAGTAGCAGTACATGCAAATATTTGGCATTGATTGAAAATAGTAATCTAGTTGGCCATGCTTCCAAATATTGAGGAATTAAAGACAGAGAAACAGGAAAGTATAAGACATTTGATTTATTTTTTTTCCCAAAAGGTTGCTGACAGCACATGTGATTTCCTGTAAGCTTCATCAAGCTGGCATGTAACATACGTCATGGAAATTGTCAGCAATTGGGTAAAATCAGATCCGACTACTTAAACCAAATCCACCAGCAAACAATCTCTTCTGTAGGGCTGAAAGTCCAGATCCTTTGTACGAACAAAAGAGTATAAAGGGGGCAGTTTTTACCAGGCATCAGGCTTTTATGTGCCTCTGTGGTCCCAACTGTACTAAATAAGAAAGTTGCAACAACCTTTTTTGCCCTCAGTCAACCCATCTCATGTCATCATTTATTTTGCCATCCTTGCCTTTAAGTGTGTTCAATTATAACAACAGAAGTAAGTAGAAGCGAAATGATTTGTAAGAGCTTTGATTACAAGAAGGGCACAGAAAATGGTGAGAAGTTTCTTCGGCTTTAAAGCTTCAGATGGTTCAATCTTCACCACTTAACTTTAATGTTCAAATAACAGACAGGCTATTTTTTGACTGCTTAAATGCAAGCAGTCAAAACATTTAACTGCTTGTTAAATGTCAGAACTCAACAATGGGCTGCAGTCATTATAGACGACAAATTCTGAGCGTACCAAATAGACCCCTGGATTTTGCCTTCGCTCTTGGTAGAACCATTTAGGCAGATAGTAAGAGACGCAGGCGCCTTTATCAAATCTTTATAGCCCTGTCCTGTACCATTACTGAGGTTCACACACTGCAGCACACTTGAAGTTTAGTGGAAATCCTTGTGCGCCGCTGAAGCTTTTTAGACTTTAAAGACTGCCAAGAAACAGACTGATGCTTCCTCTTATATAAATCAATCACAAGTGACCTTATGCTGCTACTGTAGAGAGAGCACAGTCTTGATTAGGTGTGCCGGTGCTTATTAACGACAGTGCCTATCTTGAGTTCCACATCAAACAGAGTTTAATCAACTGCACACACACAGCTTCCTTTGCCTTATTATGAGCAGCTAGACAATCAACATGAAAGATAACCTTTTAATGTTTACTGTCAATATTAAGAATTTCTATTCTTATCACTTTAAGAAACACTGAAATGCTCTCATTTCAGTGTGAGCATCCATATGTGGATGTTCATTAAGCTCAAAAGTCAATATGTCTGGTTTGATTTTAATGTGAAGATATGTTGAGAGAAGTTACTGAAGTGAACTAAAAGAAATTAAATTTGAAGCATTTGTATATGAAAGAGTCAAATGATCTTTTTTGACATACTGTAGAATCTGAAACATGTGAGCAGGCATGTTGCTTTTTTAATTGTATTTATCAGTGTGTTTTATTTATTTTCAGCATGCAAATTATACCAACTATCGCTAAATAATATACAATTCATTGTGACTGGTGTCTTTTGTGATGTAACATAAAAAAACGGTGAGTTTGAGATGCTTGAAAAATACATACAGGAGTGCATCTAATTAACACAACTCTTATAAATTAGCATACCAGCATTTTTTTGAACATTTCTATGAAATCTGTACTATTCAAGTAATCGATTTCCCTAGAAGTTCGAGACCGATGCACATTAATACCAGGTAGCTGTACAAATTGTTACTGTAGCAGGTTGTGGATCAATGTAAAGCCAATAAAGCATTTAAACAAGCTGTACACCCACCCAGCTCAAATCAGCTGAATGCTCAAGCACCTGGGTAGGTGTACAACAACAACAATCGTGTTTGATTATTCTTGAGTTGAGATTTCTTGTGTGGGGTTATTTTTTGACACAAACAATAAGCGAGAAACACAAAAGGAATTTAACTTATAACGTTATTCGTGGGCTGTCGCAGTCTGGCTGACCGGTCCGCGGAGCTCGCAACAAAAAGATCATCTGAATAAGAGAGCTTACTCAACGTCAAATAACCCTGGGCCAAGACAGAAATGAAAAGAGTTAGAATCTTAGGAGAGGGAAGAAAGAAAAGAAATAACATTTCAATGACCAACTTATTGCTGGCACCTGACCCAGGCTTTCTGAAAGTAAATTTACTTTTAAAAAAATAAAAACAGAAAAAAATAATACGCACAGCTCATGTGGAAGGATTTATCACCAGGATAGCCATTAGTTGTAAGCCCCACAAGATGCAAAATACTAAAACTGTGCATCAATATTCGCAGTCCATCTCCATAGTAGAACGTGGTACTGGTTGCATCATGCTGTGGGGATTATTTTCTTAAGCAGATGGGAAAGAAAATAAAGAAAAAAAAAAAACAATAGGAAGTTCAGTAAACTAAAGTTGGTTGTTCATCTTCAAGTTGGAAGAAAAACCAAGTAAACAATTAGTCAACACTGCATTAGAATTGTATGATATTAATATCCTGGAGTTCAAACTTACATTAACTTAAGATTTGTGATCCCATTTCTTTCTATTATACTTTACTGAGCCTGAGATGTGTTACTTGGAAGAATGGGCAATTTGTGCCCCGAGTTGTGGAAAGCTGAAGCAGACTTTTGCAATGTCCAGTAGTCTATGCAATTTGGGGTTGAGTTCACTAAAATGGAGGGAAAGTGTCAAATAAATGGATGAGAAAAGCTAAAGGAGCTTGTCATGAGTTTTTTTTTTCCTCTCGGATGACATCCAAAGCTCCCACCTGTGTGAGTTGCTACTGTCTAACTAGGAGAACTGAAGGCCGCTGGAGAAGTTGAAAATGAAGGTAGAACACATATGCCGAATTGAATACTGTTCATGTATTCTCTGCTCTTCAATTGTCCAGCCATGTTATTCACCTCCTGGAACAAAACCTCCTTTGAACCGAAGAGATGAATGATAAATATGAACAATAATTTCTCTTGTGGATCGAGAAATGGGTTCCTTGCCTGTTCTTATTCATCATATCAAGTTTATCATCTAAATGGGTAAAAAGGGGAAGAGAAGAGCTATTTAAATGATGCTGAGAATATTGAAAAACTAGATTTTTACTTTATTTTTTTTTCAGTTGAGCTCATTTGGATTTTAGTCCAAGCAGGTCTAGCTTTATGCTTGTAACAGTTCTGGGGAAAACAGCGTTGAAGGACATTATTTGGTTTGAAATTCAACATGGAAACATTATTAAGAGTGACTTTTGATCAACTTAATTGAGAGATACTGGCATATTTTGACGAGCATCAAGATTTTCAATGTCAAGACGAGTGCCATAGAAAAAAACTTGACTACAACCGACCAAGTTAATTTCAACATGAAAATGATTAAAAGCAACATCTTAATTTTCCTCATTGACATCATCTTGTTTATCTTAAGCGGTCCAGCGTCTGCGTGTGCACACGTGGGTGCGCATGTTCGTGCAGCGGGTGACAGAAAGGCAGTTCCTGCCTCAGAGACCAAAACAGCTCAGGCTTGTGTGTCGGATGCTTCAGTGATCCGGGTCGAAGCTTTTATTTCTGCAACCCCTCGATGGACAACCTCTCTGTCTGTCAGGTCAGTGTTGGCAGAATTGGACCTACATGGCATTCCCACCTGAACCAGAAAGCTTTTGATATTATTCCATAAAGATGCATAGATATAGATATAAAATGAAAAAAAAAATGTTATCAGGTAAATGTGTCCGATGGACATTACCTTTCAATAGTGAGAACAGGTGAGCTTCCCTACTGTTAGTTTCATGATTCCTACAAGTGGTTTTGGATGACGTGTACTTTAATTGTTTCAGCGTCTTTTGATTAGAAACTTTTTATAGCTTACTCTCTCAAACTACCTTGAAAGTCTTGCTGGAGGCTGCTTGATGGGCAGCTAAATGACTGGATTAAGACAGATCCTTCTTGCTTTACTGATTCAGTTTGGTGACCATGCATAACAGCAATTGCATCTATCATTTTTTACCTTCATCTCAAATTGGTTCATCAATAGCCGTTCCAGACAGAGACGTTGTTTGCCAACCAAGAAATCATTAAGTCAACATGTCATTGATGTTCTGACAGAAAGGGCTTTGTCACAGGCTGAGAACTGAAGACAAGTTGTTGGATTTATCGAAATCGCTTGTTCTCAAAAAGACGTTTATCTCAGCTCTGTTTTATGTGTTAAGAGAATGAAGACCAAAGTCTCTCACTGCACATTTATTTTGTGATTCCTATATGTAAAAAAGTAACTTCTGGTAAACAAACCTCAGGTTGCAAAACTCCAGATTTTAGGATGCTAATTCCTCAGAACCTTGAAACAGTGCCAACATGTCCGAGTGGCATTTCATTTGATGCTAAATCCGTAACAGGCAGTCAAAATAGACATTGTCCAAGTGCCGATGATGGCCAAGGGGAGTCTGGATAGTCAGGGAGGAAACATTGTTGGGAGTGGTGCTTTTTAGTGTTGAGATTCAGCAGTGTCTTGATGCTTGCAGAATAGACTGTGTGAAGTTGGCTTAGGATGTTTTTATTCCACACATGGAGTTGCCCTTAAAAGGTATGCCAACCTCTATTTATCACAGTGTTGGCAACATATACTTTTGCTGTCAGACTCAAAAACTTAAGCAAACACTGCAGCAGTACTGTAGACTTTACTCAGCCCACACTATGTCTTTTGCTTATCTCCAAATCATCAAGAATTTTGGAAAGCACATTTCAGCTACAAAGCAATATCAAGTTGCTTTGTTTTAGTCCAGACTAAAACTGAACAATGTTCGAGTTATTATTAATCAAGGGAATTTCTCAACAAATCAAAGTCTCACTTTTATTTGTGTTCCAAAACAAAACATATCAAATACTTTTAATGTAAATGACTTTGAAAAGAAAACGAGATCTAAACATGTAGAGTGGCGAGTGTTTTTCAATAAATGCATTTTGCATTATTCACCAGCCACTTTATTAGGTTCACCTTCATGGTACCAAGTTGGAACTGCCTTAGTTCTGACAGGGAAATCCAACTTTAAAACCGTTTGCAGATGATCTGCTCTCGATATGTCTGACTTGAGCTGTATCGATTTGATAAAACTTTGACATTCTTGCAACATTTTTCTTCCACATTACAACTGTACAGAGCTTGTCAGTGCCCTACCACAGGAAATATCAAATATATTTTAAATGTTTTGTTTGCTGACTGTATTCGAAAGTTTAACAACTTTACTAAGTAGTGTATCTGTGGTGAAGAAGCCTTTGAACAGGAGATTAACTCGGCTCATGTGGAGTTTGGACCTTGGTAATCTGATCCCATAGGATATCTTGATTTTACGATGTGCAGCCTGCTGTTACGTTATACAGTCTTGAAACTTGTTCATGTCTGTAAAGTCCAGCAGATTTAGGCCATCAAAAACATGTGCTTCACCATAACTCCTTTCATCCCTCTGTCTGCCTCCTCCATTATATTATCACGCTGTCAGCCTTTGCACTTTTTTCTGCCCGCCCATTTCTATTTGACCTTCCATCTCTGCAACCTCTCCTCTCTCAGTCCCTGGGCTTTAGCACTGGAGAGGCATCCTTATCTGTGATGACAGTAGGCTTATTGCCAGCCAGGCCACCACTTTGGCCCCCAGCTAAAGTAGCTCTCATGAGCGACAGAGGGTCAGGGAGCAGGGGAGGTCTTGCAGATTGACCCGCCACGTCAAAACAACAATCTGCTGAAATATGTTTTAGCAGTGGATGTTGGGTAGGCGTAAAGAAGAATGTGAAGTTCGGTGAAACTCTGGACAGCAGCTGCATGGTGTGTTGAGTTGAGCATTTCTGGTTTTATCGCAGCCTCTGGAAAAAAAAAAGTGTGGTAAAGCTGGACAATGTTTTCTCAAATATACATAATATTCTGCTTGTTTTTTTCCTCCCAGAAGGTGTATGGATGAGGGGGGGAAAAAATGCCTACCAAGTAATAATCACAATTTTGAGGGCACACAGGGGCTATGCAAGTTTCAATTTCACACTCTACTCTCCTTCCCCAGCTCAGTCTTTCTGCTTTTCCCTTTCTTTCCCAGTAATCCTCTGAGGCAGTGCCGACAGAGGAGGTATGATAGAGGAGCGCCTGCTGGAGCAGAGAGGGAAATGATCTGCTAATGGTACACTGGCTCCCATAGGACACCTGCTTACACTCCACAGTCCTGCTGCTCACTCACTTGTTGTGTGTCTATAGGAGCATGTCTGTCTGTGAGTAGGATAGAGAGAGAAAGCATTAACCCGGCCTTCAACCATGTTGAAAATGCTTCATTTACTGTGGAATAAAATGAAATCTGCACACCTTTGCAATGAATTTGCTCAACGCATAGTTTTTAGAGACATTACAAAGGCCCAAGATCCAACTGAATAAAGGCATCAGTAAGGAGAAAAGCAGAAGAAAGGACAGAAGTTCAGCATCGTACATATTCCAAATTTGGTAAATTGAAGAAAATCAAAAATTATAGAACAGTTTCAGGAACCATGGGGAAAAAAAATAGCATTACTATTGGGATGTTACATTGGATATTTCTATGGGAAAAATCTTTCCATCATATCTCCCATAATCCTGAGAATGTGCTGTGGCGCGATGCCAATGCTTCAATTTTTGGGTTTCAAGCGCCAAAAAAATTTCAGCTTTGGTCATGTTTGGTGTTTCCACTGACTGCAAAATATGTTCTTTATACTTTTGAAAAAAAAAAAAATCAAACACAATGAAACATGTTTATGGCAGAATTATGAGGAATGCTTTTTTTAGGGGGAGAGGGGGAATTGGGGTTTTTGATTAGGCAAATTGAATAATGAACAGCTTAAAATACTGGAGAGTTTTGGCCTTAAACCTTCTGGATTTCAGCGTCACGGCTTATAAAGCTTATAATGCTCAGAGTATTGAACTGAATCTGATAATGGATCAATACACTGTCATAAAAAGGGTCTTGGGCAAGATAATATAATCAAGTATCAGTTGTTATTTATTCTTGTTGGGCAGACCTATGCAAATAAGTTTTGGCAACTCTTCTTTTAGTATTTCACAAGAATGGTGAAAAAAGAAAAGTCGAAAATGATTTATGACATTAAAATATCTCGTCATGAAAAGACGATGCTTCAACAAGATGAAACATTTTATGAACTCCACTTCTTCTACTCCTCATTAACTTTCGAAGTATTGTCTGTATCTTGCTTCCCTCTGTTTCTTTGTTTCCCTCTTCTAATTGTAGCAGCATACTCAGTCAAATGTTAATTCCCATAGAAATTCATCAGGGTGTGACGTCAACCTTTCAGAGCTCATCAGATCATGTCAAGCCTGATTAAAACAATCCGGGCTTGATCATTACACCCATGGCGGCAACAAAGCATGCAGCAATTAATAACTGCCTTAAACATCAGGCAATTTTGACTTTCTCTCTCTCTCTATGTTTCTCTAATAAACAATCAGCAGATTTTACGTCCCAATAAAACTTTATGAACATGCCTCCACAATTCCGTCTCTGTCTTATGTTTTCGCTTCCACCGCCACCTTTTTTCTATCTGTCAGACAGCTGTGGATTACCATCCATCCTGAGTTTAAAAAAAAGAAAAAAAAAAGTAATTTACAGCCATAGCATAATCTCACACTTAAAATTTTAAAAAGGTCACGCTTTAATGTGAGGACATTTATTTAGATAATAATAATAATAAGTTGTTTTTTTTTTCTAGGTGAAGACTAGAATAATTGAACCCCTTTAAATTTAACTTATTTTCTACATCCTCTATACTTTCTGTATCTTTATGAAAATGTTTTTCTTTTTTCTTTCTGAACTTCTTATTGGTAATTCCCGACATCCTTCTTCCTGGGACATAAACATAAAATTTCACAGATACTCATTTAACTTAGTCACAGGCTGCTTGGCTCATTGAGTGCTGAATGGTAAATGAGCTGAATTTATATCGCACTTTTCTAGTTATACCATCCACTCAAAGCACTTTACCTTAGATCCACATTCACTCAGTCACACACATTCAAACACGAATAGAAAGCAGATCGGTGGGCAACCTGGGGTAAGTCCATTGCCCAAAGGCACATCAGTATGTCGCAGGAGGTTGCTGGAATCGAACACAAACTTAATTGTCCTAATTTATCTTGCTACCCTGTATGGTTAGCCGGTGAGACAATGGAGGTTAAAAATCCTGAGATCATTATTAAAGAACTGCAGCAAATAGAACTGCATCAACATGCAACATGATTATTATTATTATTATTTTTTAGTATATTACCTTCACATATCTAAACATTGAAAGCTTACTAAACCCCACTAGGATTTAAACATCTTTCTTTTTCACATCACTCTAATGGAGGAAGATGGGAGACGACTTCTACAAACTGAATATGAACATAAAGTCTGTGTTAAACTGGGTTTTCTATCGTGGTAGCAGTTCAAATGTGACCAATCTGTTTCTTCTGATTTCCCTGAACTTTTTCTTGGCAGTGACATAAACATGGTGACATGGTCCATGTCATGCAACAGCCCAGTTGCCCTGCTGTCAGCGTCATGGATCCTGACTGAGAGGAATGCTTCTGTCACCAGGAACTGAACAGGGCTTTGGCTTTGCCTTAGCAAGCCAGGAACAAGGGATATCACTAACCTTTATCCCTGACAAAGGGATTCCATATGCGGGGTGAATACTTGGACGTCTCACCGATCCACCACCATCTGGGAAAAAATGAGGATGTGCCAGAGAGAGGCTGTCGAGATCCAGGGAGAGAAACAATACCCAAATAGATACCTTGAAACGCTGACAAAGTGAACAACCGAGAGCAAGACAGGAGTAAGAATTCATGGGAGGAAGGAAGATGGAAAGCTGACACAAAGGAAAACAACCATTTTAGATGGATGTTGTTGTCATCTGCTTCTTTGGGCCAATAAACAGCATTTATGCTTTCCCTCTCAAGGCTGAGTCCTGGACCCCTGAGTCTTCTCTAGTGATGTATGTGAACACTGCTTGTGTTTGATTGTGTGTAGAAACTGGAGCGTCTGTGTGTGTTAAACACACTTCAGAAACAAAGTCGCTCCTTCTCCCCGTCCCCAAACATCATCATGATACAGTCCTTTAACAGCTATGACTTGCATTCAAGTTACTAAAGAAGAAAGATTTTATTTTATCTGCTGATTCTGTTAAGTGTTGAAACACCTGTAAATGGGTGAAGACCAAGGTCACCCATCACAATACATGCAACATATATATATAAAAAAAGGCGAATAAAACAAAATATGCAACAGATGTGTTAAGTAAGTTTGGAGTAACTGACTTCTACATGGCACAGCTTTATCAGAAGATAGAAAATTAAATTAGAATTAATTTTCTAATTTTAAGTTTGTGTGGCTATATTTGACTTGAACAAACTAAATGTGTGTGAGTCTCACTTCCCAGTAAAAGTACTACTCCTTGGTTAATCAATTAAAAATATCTAGTTCCTACCCACTTCTTTGGAAAACAAATCTGTTTAATAGAAAAGTGGAAAAAATGTTTAAAATGCATAACTTTGGTTGCATAATTATGCATACAATTTAACAATGCTTTGACTTAGACAGAATTTCCACAAAAAATCCCTCCAGCTATATCTCGATAAATTCAAAACATTGTCGAAGAATTTGTTAGGAGAGATTAAACTAATGTAAACATTTGGGCCATAATTCCTGAAAGCTTGTTTGTCACGGGACCAGCATTATGCACCACCAGATGTACACCCAGACTCATGTTAGCAGCATAAAGATCTTCGGCTGTTTTTCTTCAGAGATTAGTGTTTTGCCAAGGTGCGTTGGAATAAGAACTGTTTTAAATCCCATTTGTTCTTATACAGACTTTCAACAAGATATGTCTTCAAATTGTGAAGACACATCTTTTGTGAAAATAAAAAAAAGCATCTCAAAACAGAATAAAGCTTTACAACACCAAAATATGAAGGCTTTATATAGAAAACAAGAACTTGAAAAGGGAAAATTTGAAAGTGTGAAGATATGCGAGAAGCAATGCAATGACAGAATACAGACTTTTTAAATCAATATAAATCCCAAATAAAACCAAATAAAGACCCACACAAACACAACTAACACAAAAACTAGTGCCATAACAGGAGGCTGTGAAGTATAAATAAGAATATTTTAGTCCACCAGTGATGCCAAAAGCAGCTTAATCATTGAGGGTATGAAGAACATATTTCCTAATCAGAGGAAAAACTAAACATGACCAAAGCTGAAATTGTTTGGAGTTTGAAAGCCGAAGTTTCTTTCTGAAATATATCCTGGATATTTACTTTAAAATTAATAATGGGAAAAAAGTAAAAAAATAAATAAAAATAAGGATCTGCTTTGCTTCTTTCCCCTGTTGGGTAAACTTTGATGTATCTTCTTTCAAATTTCCTCTTGTCAGAGCGCATACACAAAGAAACACAGTGTCTCCTGCAAGTGGTGACAAACTAATCAAAGTATTGCACTGTAATTGGTGGGTGCTGGTTTGCAGCCTCTAATTATCACAGACAAGGTCCTACAGCATCATCCTTGATGGAAGTGTGAGAGGGTCACTCCTCTGCAGTCATGGAATCTACACTTTCTCAGTAATTGAAAAGCTGTTGTTGTGCTGGCCTGTCATCGCTTAGTCGTCTCTTTAACCCAAATGTCACATTCCTATTCTGACAGGGGTAAAGTGGATTCTGTGTGGAATAAAGCCTTAGAGAGTGCAAAACAAAAAGCACGCTGAGAAATCTATAGATTTGGATACATTTGGCTTTTTGTCCCAGATGAGCATTTATTCATAATATAACTGCTATTATCATTATTCAGTCAAATTACAGTTAATTGTGTGTAGAAAAATAAAAAAAAATTAAAAAAATGGTTTCATCTGGTCTCCACTACACCAAATAGTATAAATGGATCCATGAGCTGTCTTATTTGTTTTTATCTATTACGAAAACAAAATATAGTGCATAGCATGTCATGCAGGTTTCCAACCTGTGATCATAAAATAAATTGCCTTGCAAAGTATTCATGAATCGTGAATGAAAAACCACAACGCATTTTGGAGGGGTTAGAAATGATCAATACCTAGTAGTACATACATGTGAAGTGAAAAAGAAAAGCATTTTACAAAATCAATACCTTAAAAGGGTGACATGCATGTGTCTTCATTTCCTTTTATTTTGACATTGGTGGAGAAATCCAATGCCAACTAACTGCTATCAGACGTCTGACTGAAATTGAGAGACAACTAAGCTCAAAGAAGGTCCACAGTGAATCTGCCGATAGAACAATAAGTTGTGCACTATGAATGGCAAGAAAAGAGAAATTGTTGTAAACAAGATGTAAACGGTCCCAACAACGACAGCCAGTGAGCTAAAGCTAGGGACACAATGCACAACTTTTAAACAAATACAAAACTAGGTGGTATAATACAAGACAATTCAATTTAATTTACTACATGTTTAACAGACAAAGAAATTTCTTAACAAAATTTGATTTGTACAGTGCAGGGTGTGATACTCGTGTTGAAAGTTTGGAATACTTTTTTTTTCATGTGAGAATGTTAGTTGGGGCAAAATATTATACTCAGAAATACAAAGTTATTACTAACATATTCTCAAAAGGAACAAGTCAGAGGCAACCAAAGAGGCTGGAGTCAAAGTTCACGTTCCAGCTTGTCATTATGAACTTAACCCTCCTGTAGTTGTAAGAGTCAGGGTCCATTGGATTCCTCAAACTTTTCACGCGTGGTCCCGGCAGGGTGGCACTGACCCTGCGTGTGCTTTTTGAGTTTTTTTTTTTTGTGTGTGTGTCTGTGTGATTTCTGGGGCTGACATGCTGACAGGACACCCCACATCGCTTCCCCTGTTCTCTGACCGTTACATCTGCCGTGCTCAGTCCTGAGCGTCACGCCAAGACTGCTGGAGGATTAAACATTACTGTCAAAGATTTCAGTCTCTGGGGAGAGATTCAATAAAAAGGCATGCAAGCTGCAGATTTACATTTGTATAAATATTTGAAAACTCCATATCCTCTTCCTCCCACTTCTGCAATAATCACTACATATTGGCATATGGTAAGAATTTGAAAAAAGCCTACACTTATGGTTGTGGTTCTGAATGTGAAAAACCTTCCAGAAATGTAAATATTTTGGCAAAGCTGTTGGCTGTGATTATTATAGCTCCACTGCTGATTCATAGCTGTGCAATTTATCCCACAAATCAAAAACGTCAAAAGGTCACTGGATGTTTATGAATAATACGCAGTACAATATATTGTGTGGTATTTTTATTTTTCGTGCATGCATAATATTCCTCATCAATATTGCTTGAACTGAATGCATGTTTGCCAGTGAAATATAACTTATAACTTATACACTTGGTGATAAAGTCTTAAGGTAAATTATATACTTTTCCAGCCATAGTTTTTGTTTTTTGTTTTTATCTCTTTTCTGGTGTGTTAATGATAACACTTTTAGTTATGACAGTGTTTGCCAAATCCAACATTGTAAAAAATAAATAAATAAATTACTTTATCTTTTTGTCCTGTTTCACTGGGGACCCTGTTTTTTTTTTTTTCTCTCTTTGTGTAATTTATTTAAACCTTGCGTACATCTGTTGTCGCGGCATTCATGTTTACACCTTAGTGACATAATTAACGGATCAATATGAAGTGGAGAAACGGGAAGCTCTTTGTTGGACGCGAATGAAAGCACATCCTCACATATACAGCGTGTGCACACAGACCAACGCACTGGCACTGCCTACTAACTGCTTCTTATGCTAATGCGCCTCAGTAATGGTTGCAAGGTAGACAGGGCATATGAATAAAGACAAAGTGATTCAATGTGTATATTTAACAAGGGGAGGAAAAGTTTCATTTGCCAGCAAACACCTATTTCTTTAAAAAGGTATAAACTTATTCTGTGAAACAGGTGCAGGGAATAGAACTTGTAAAATATTTCCAATCAGAGTAACTGATGTAAAAGTAAAGCAGTGCAAAACTGTTGTTGCAGATCAAGCAAAAACTATTTTATTTTTAGTATTTGGCTGTAGCTCCAAAGATGCCTTATGTTTTGTACTTTGTTCTCTGCACATGTAATGCCGTCATTGGCGGCTCACTGCTTCCAGCCTCCATTTTCTATTTAAATGATAAACTCTCAGGCAGTTGTCTTAGGGTTGATCATTGGGTTGAGGTTGAGAGTCTGAGGCCACCTTATATACAAAATGAGGATGCTGAGATGCAGAGCTTATAACTGGAGATTAGGCTTTTTGTGTGCACCACTAATTTCCTCAAAAACAAATGTAGGTTATTTGACTGAGGTATTTGAATTGAATCTAACAGAAGATCAAAAAATTAACAACTTGTATTTTGATTTATTCGTCACCGCAATAGGTGGATGCAATTTGGATTTTTTGAAAACCTAAAGTTCATCAACTTACTCTCTAATTAATGCAATTCAACTGAAAAATTTGTGACTCTTGACTGGTGCCAACCAACAAGACCAACATCAAAAACGCCTGAGCCAACAGGACCTCACTCCAAAGAATCTCAAACCATCTCTCATATTGCTTAGATCTGACCCTACAGAACAGCTTTCATATATGGACCTTCTGGTTCTTCAAAGGATCTCTAAATTACATCAAACTGCACTAATTAGCTTTGTCTTTTTTTTTTCTTTTTGAGGAACGCATTCGTCCGTGGGGCGAGGAAAGGAACGCCATCGGTTTTCAACTTCCATTAGGAAGGAGCAAGAGCCATTTTAGTGTAAGGGTGGTCTCCTGCTGTGAGCGGAGGTGTCTGCTTCCTCGCAAGCAGGCTGAGGAAAAAAAAAAAAAGCACAGTGCCTCAGGACAAAATTAGATTTAAAAAAAAAAAAGAAGAAGAAGAAAGAAACATCCACGAAATCCAGAGGAGGTGGTGGGGTAAGCTATGAGGCTGTGTATGGGTGTAAAATCATATCAAGCCATGTTTCATACTGTGTAACTGTGTGTGCTGCATGGCGTCCACTCACTGCTGATCAGGTATTATAGAAGTGAGGGAGGCAGGGGGCTGATTGCTGCGGTGTGGTCGCTGACTCGGAGGAATGAGGTTTTAACGTTCGGCTGTCTCCCGGGTGGTGGATGTGTACGGGATGATGTGGCTCTTTAATGAGAAAGCTTCAAAGGTCAGTGAGAGTGTGTGAGCATGAATGAGGCCACAATAAGCAAATCCGCAAATAAGACGTTGAAAATTCACAAAATCCTTTTTAATTGCAGGAATTTTCTCCAAGAGAATAATATGCTTCATGTTTCAGACAGCCACGGTGCACATTCAGCAATCTACAGAAATGGAAAATGTGGGTGTTTGTGCCTTGGCTGTATGTGTGCCAACACTGTTCCACACGCCAAAGCAGGCAGCTGCTGCTGGTGTGCAGTCATCTCGGTAACATAGAAAAGGCCAGCCAGGCCACCGTCCCGCAGAGATGGATGTGGAGGTTTTAAACTAAGTGGAGTTAAGGCACTCAAACATATATTCTCCCAAAGCTACATACTCACTCAGACACATAAAAGCATCCATATTCTAAAGAAAAATATGGAGAAAATTGTATAAAAAATGACAATGGAATACAGCAGTTGATGTAAGAGATTTTGCTTCTGTCCTCTAACATCCTTTAAAGTGCTCTATCGCTGCAAACCACATTTGTTTTATTAATTTGATGTCACATTGGGAAGACTCTGTCTCTTCGGCTGACTGAGAAACTCCTAGTCCTATTCTCTGTGTGCCTTGTACTAACAGAACAAAGCGTCATTGTGTAATGACAGCAGGAAAAGGAAAAAAAAAAAAAAAGAGGTACAAAGAAAGGAGGGGTGCCGGGGGATAAAAGCAGTTTTCCCTCTTCCGATTAAATTGCCCTTTAGATAAAAGTAGATCTAGCAAAACCCAAGAAAAAAAGAAGTGGGAAATTATTAATGGTTCTCCTTTCTAATGTGATTTTAAGCCTTTATATCAGAGATGAATAGTGGAAAAATAAGGAAGGAAATATGTTTATGTTCTTGTGCTTGAAACTTAATCCTTTTAGAACAAATCTGCATCTTATTGGACCATAAACAAGCCACCTCCAGGGAACCGAGGGTTTATTTTGGATATCAGGCAGGAATGGCTTAAATTCTAGCAATTGTATTTCATATTATGCGCTATGTTTTCTCCTCTCACTGGCATAGAGGCACAAGTCTATTCAAACCTTGCAGAATTATTCAGAAACCTGTTGATAACTTTTTGGCCAGGTGGGGTTTAACTGAACATCAAAGTCCAGACGGTCAGTTTATCCTTAAATATGTACAGAAATTTAAAAAAGATAGTGATACCACCACAGAAAGTAAACTATACTTCACTTGCATTTCTCACAGTGTTTACACAATTGCCAAATATTGCAATTACACAATAATAGCATCTCATGTAGGCATAATAGCATCTCATTCAATTTGCTCTATTTGAATCATTTTGTTAGTCTGTAATATAAATGAAGCCGATTATTGTCTAGTACAAAAATATTGTTATATTTCTGCTGAGAAATATAAAATTGCAATGATTTGCAAAGCTGAACTTAATACTAGATTTAATTTAAATTTAAACTCGGGGGTCAAGCAACTCATTTTCTTCTCTTTTGGTTTTAAGGCTTTTAAAGGAGCTTACCAGGCAAATATATTCCTTCATCTCCATTCAAATTTCAAGGATCTTTTTATTTTTTCTTAATACTTTTAATACTTGAAGCTTTTTATGGAATCTGTTTGCACCATCCACACTCAGTCAGAACTTCAGGTCATTTTAGTTTGGCATGTAGTTTCAGCCAGAACTGAAACTACATGTATACATCACTATCTCCCTCTGAATATATTTTTACTGAGTGGACTTGTATAACTTTAGTTTTGCTCATATCAAATACTTGATTTCAATTACCCTGTCTTGTGAAAAGGGACTCGTTTAAGGGACAGACATTATACGTTTATGTAAACGTTGATTATTAAATAGAAGCCAAGAAATGATGGTGACATATTGTAGAAAATTAATGTTACAAGTAAAAGCAATAACTTGTTTCCAGAGCAGGAATAATAACGTACTTGAAATCATATTAATGTTTATACATCAAACACAAAATAAGTTATGGTTGTCTATTTTTTCCAATAAAACTGAAAAATAGAGATTTATGTATACTTCTAAAGTTTAAATTTTTATTTGAAATCCGTATCTCGATATTTTACACTGCGGACAATGATTAGATGAATCAGTAAACATATTAGTCAAAGTAATCAAATTATTAATGAGCACACATTTAATTAATGCTGATTAAATAAAAAACCAAATGGACAAAGTGATGAAGAAATACACAGCATGAACACTAATTTACAGCTCTGGATTAAATAAATAGTTAATACCTTGGAGAACAGAATCATGACTGTTCTAATTAAAAGTTTAACTAATACTAACACTCCAATTACAGTAATAAAATGAATAAAAGTCTTTTTTTTATGAGTTTGTCTCAACAAAGCCTAAAGAATTTATTTTTCTTACTGCCTCTTGCTGAACCATGTTGCATCTCTGCTCATGCAGTTTCCACCTCCATCTCTCTCAGCTTGCGAGATATTCTGCTTTTAACTCCAACTGCGGTTTAGTCTGCCAAAGGTCACGCCAAGACTATAGGGTAGGATTTATTTTCTGGCACAAGCTTTTGAATGTCTGAAGGGGCCCCACTTTAGATGATAATGATACCGAATTACAAATGACAGACCCAAACCTCACCTGGAAACATTGACAAGGTTAAGCCGCCAGTCTCCAATGTGCACAAATCCATTTTATGCTTTATGTAAAAACAGACACCAAGACGGCAACAAAGAACCAACACTGAATTTACTTGAATCTCATCAGGACGATCAGTCCTCACTAACATGGTCAGGTAATTCTCATTGCTGATATAATCTGAAATTTTCAATCAATCCAAAGGGAGTGATCAATGCATCTAAAACAGATTTAGAGTAATGTTAGAGTTAGTGTCATGTGAAACTGTGATAACACCCCAGGAAAGCCTCTGTTTTTTCAGCATATTTGGATATACAGTAAGTACAATGAATTTCACCAGTACTGAAAAATGCAAACAATAGAAAGAACATGGGATGCAGTAAAAGCATTTAAAATAATTCTTTAAGGAACTATGAAGGAAAATAGTGAGGAGCACATTGGGACTGTCTGATATAAACCCGTCTTTTGAGATAATTATGATCTAAACTACCTTATCAAATAAGTTTGCCCTTTTAAAACCCCAGGTATTTAGTTTGTTGTTCTCCTTACTGCTGCATGTGTGTGTACACCTTGGCGATATTGAAGCAGTTTATGTGTCCAATAAGGGATTTAAGGAGGTCTCAACAGAATTCAATCAGCAATTACACTAAAGGAAAATAGTCTACGAGTGGAGGACATCCAAATCCCAGATCTGGCAGTCTAAATAAGTTTTCCTTGAAGTGGGCTCTACAATATGAAATTAAGTTTCAAAAACAATCAGTTATCATTGTGAAACCTACACGCCCAGCAGGCTCTTGTAACTGTTCATGTGAAAAAAGTGTTTGTACAACCAGAAAGAGACCCGACAAGTTCAATTTTATCAAGAGCTCCACATCTGCGGCAAAATGACTCAAACCGATACATTTTTGTTGTGCCTCAAAATCCATCGTCACCCTTATCTCTTCATTAACCTCTGATGGTGAGGAATCTTTGGCGTTTAAAAGAGAGAGCATTGGTAACAGAAACAACCTTCCTTATCCACCCTCTATCCCCACCCGCCCTCGACAATGTAGCCACAGCAAGAAAACTCTAGTTTACAGTTATGTTTTTGTTTTTGTCTCCTGTCTAGGTTCTTTCTTTTTAACTATGCTAATTAAGTAGCCGCTAGCTGTATCAGACCATGTTACACACCAATTTAAAAGTATGTTTCCACATCTTGGCAAGAATGTGATTTTTTTTTTTGCTACCTAATACTTTAAAACCCAATACAATAATTGGTGGACCTCTTAATAACATCCAAAATGTACGAGTCCTTCATAATTGCATCTGAATAGTGTTTTTAAAAAGTGTGACCAGTTGCATTGGAGGGGCACCGATCTGTTCAACCTCGCTTCCTCGGATCCAGTGTGACCTCTCAATCAGCATAAAGCCATCATCATTGTTCATCAGTGCTGATTGTTGCTTTCCTTCTACATGCAGCTGATTGCCCTCTTTTGAGTGTTCATCAGCATATAATTGGTACACATTTAACCCCCACATGCTCAACCTACAGACCATCACCCACATTTCACCATATGGGTGTGACTGTTTCGTACTAATTATTCTTTTGTTTTTTTGGTTTGTTTGGGTAAGGTTGGTTGTAGTTTTACTTTTGTACAAAAAAAAAAATTGCCACAGCAAAATGTTTTTTTTTTTTCATATAAGAGCACAGCTGCTTCATCTCCCCCCTCTGTGTGATGTTGCTTTTCCACTATTATCCTCCTACCAGTCCTGTTGAGCCCAAGAGAGATGTCTTTGATGTCAGAATTGGTGTCTGGCCAGAGAGGTGGGAAATAGGAAATTACATTTGAGGCTTCTCCAAAGAGATCAGCCTGATGCTGAAAAAAAAAAAGTTTATCTCAGTTTTGCTTAGCATTTTGGATGCTACCTAATACTTTAAAACCCAATAATAAATTCAATGACAAAGTCCCCAATCCCACTGATAAAAAAAAGAAAAAAAAATCATGTTGCCATTGAGCTTCAGTGACGTTTGGAAGCTTAAGCTTTATTTCACATTTCTAGGTACAGATAAATGTCAAGAATGTCAGCATGAAGTCAGACATGTTTTAAACCTACACTGTGGGGGGGAATTTTATGCTTTTCTTTT
Organism: Poeciliopsis prolifica; assembly: GCF_027474105.1. Classification (NCBI taxonomy): domain Eukaryota; kingdom Metazoa; phylum Chordata; class Actinopteri; order Cyprinodontiformes; family Poeciliidae; genus Poeciliopsis; species Poeciliopsis prolifica. Next base: position 2,873,094 of record NW_026562427.1, read on the forward strand.
CTATTTACATGCTAGAGTGTTACATTATTGCACACATGTGGCAGAAAAAAAAAAGATTCAATTTTACTGATTACGATACAATTTGACAAACTAAGAATTACTTGTGAAAGAACACAGGTATACTGGCCATTACCTTCCACTCTGCCCATCTCTCTTCAATGCTCAGATTCAGTAGGTTTTTGGACACACTTTCAAATTGTGAGCAATTAAAGTCAGAGCGAGAGAAATGGAAAGACGTTTTATTTCTGTCAAAGATGTTGTGGCGCTACGCCCCTTGGGAATGTTTATAGACCTCAGTGTCCGTTTTGCTTAATAAAACTGTCCCATTATATACATCATGGCCAAACTTTAGCGGCTGGGCAAAATCAGATCCAATCATTTAAAATTTTTATGGAGTTCACGCTTCCCACAAGCAATTGTTTAATGACCGAGGGCGCAGACCGTCTGCATGAAGCAAAGCGTCAAACAAGGGATTGGTTTTTTACCAGACTAGTCTGAAAGTAAAATGTCAGAAAAAGTAGCTTTCAGTGATGTGCTATTTCACCTACCTGCCCAGTGTCTTATTTGCATTAATGCTACCTCAGCGTTCTGAAAGTGAAAGTGACGTGAGAGTGTGTAGATCTGGTGGAGCCAAGCAAACAGGTGCAGGTGATAAATAATCAAGCAGAATAAGATGGAAGAAAGCAGCCAAAAAAGTTCAGAAATGTTAGGATTTTAATGGATGTAATCAAACCTATTTTGCAATTCATTTTGACAATTTTAATAGCTGCATAAATGTTGCTCTTTCAGGGATTGTTAGCATTTAATTGGACTTTTGGGTTTGCGACTTTTTTTTATTGAACACTTATCGCCATGCTGAAGACAGCATAAACTACCCAATAAAAGAAAAGAAAAATATGTTATTCATCCTAAAATTATAACCTTTTACATTGGATAGTTTGGAATACTTGCATGCTGGAAAGAATGTCTACATAAAATTATTCTATTTTATTTGTGTTAATATTACCATAAAGCGTCCCAAATCCTAAATATTGTGTGCTTTTCATTTCGAGTTTTGTTTTCTGAGGAAAATGCAAGGCCCATCATAAAGGACTCTCTTAATGAATTTCTATCCAAACTACGCAATTAAAATGAATTAAAATAAAGGGGAACAGCACAACAAAATGTGGAATAAGTATTCTGCCTTTGGACAACAACAAAAAATTCATACAAACACATTTACACACATACATATATAAAAATAATGCACCATCACTTGAATTCGGGGATGTAACTGAAAACAGTAAAAATGACTAAAAGTTATGTTTTCATAACAACTGGATTTTTCTGTCTAAATGCAAAGTCTTTTTTTGTGAAGCACATTTTCGACAATCAATTCAAAGTGCTTTGCATAATTAGAAAAAGAAGAAAAAAAAACCCAACAAACTTGGATAAAGCAAAGTAAGGGAAACAATGACTGGTTGAAAAACACATCACACTTTGACGTTCTAGTTGTAATCAAAGGCAGCTCTAAACAAATGGGTTTGTAGCCTTGATTTAACGGAACTCGGAGCTTCAGCATTTTTCCACTTTTCCAAAAGTTTGATCGGAATGAGAGACACATAAGAATTAAGAACTTTCATTTCTATACACCATTTCAGTGGTCCCAAAATGTACTGCTCCATGGGAGGAGTTTTGCAAATTTTAGATGTGTTCCTTGAAGCTGCCTGACTAGCATGCAGTCACAATATAAAATGCTCATTGGGTAAATATGTTTACAACACTTTTATAAGGTAGAATTTTATATATATAATGTGTTACCATTTAAATTGTTTGTGCAAGTATTGAGATCAAAAAGAAAAAGAAAAAACCTACAACCCAAATTGTCAATTGCAAACACAATTACAATATACGACCAGTCTACTTGATTAGGATTGGCTTGATAAAGTCAACAGTTGTTGTTTGGAAGATGATAAACAAACCCCTCTTCCTTTTTGCATCACATCTGTCCTGGTCATTGCCTGATTGCTTTGTGGGCATTGCTTAATTGCCAATTAGGGAGAGAAACCAGGACAGCAATCAAAATAGGTATGTGCGAGTGTTTGAATTTCAATATGCTTCGGCGGTAAACGGCACGAGGTAAATACTGGGTTTGTGATGTGCTGTGCAATATGGATGTTGAACAGCTAGATATAAACTTGTAGCATGTATGATGTGACAGTCTCATTAAAATGAGGTAATATGCGTTTAAAGTAAGGGGCTACAGAAGACCTGAAAGACTCAACTCAGGGATGTATTCAACACACCAGAGACAGAAAAATAGTGCACAAGGCGATTTATACTGTAATTGGAAAAATTATTCAAAATATACACAAGACAAACAGTTACCAAATAACAGGTTCAATTTTATGTCTACCACAAACATTTCCAACAAGTTGATGAAGAAATACTTTCAAAAATGTCCATGTGCTGATAAAAATCTCCCACAAGCAGTAACAGTCAAATTCTGACATGCTACAGTGCCTCCTACCACTTGGATGGAGATACAGCAGTTCAACTTCAAGGTTTTTGTGTTAGCTGGCCATCAAAAGTAGCATCAGGACCATCATTTAAGTCCTTTTTTTCTAACCATCAGTCAATATCAAGTCATCATTAAAACCAGAAACACTTTCTTCTTATAAGTGATAAAATTAATAGATAGAAAGTACACATCACATAAATCACTTAACTGTTTATCATAACCCAATATGACAAAAATTAATTTTAATTAATGTTGAAGAATTGAAGGTTACATTACACCATCAGACAATATAAAAACATCTGTCATCAAACAGTGCTGAAAAAAATGACCTCGATGGTTTCAGGCCAACAGCCTCTATATAGTATGCTAATGTTAGCTTTAGCATGCGCCAAACAAAAATACAGACACTTGTTTGTTTCTTTCCGTTTCCAAGCCCAGGAAATCCCATTCTCTAGAAGGTTAGAGGCATCTAAAAAGCTGCAAGGCATATCAGTAAGTATATCATCATCAAAAAATAAAGACTCTTAAGAAAGTGGCCCTTCTTGCTTCTTTGAATGTCAAAAGAACTTAGATGTGCGTCAACTCCTGTAAGCTCCTATAAAGCTTGTCAAAAAAAAAAACTAACAGTTTTTAGCCTAAAATTGTTTTTATTTAGTTGATTTTACAGTAAAAATGATCAGAAAATGCTGGGAGGTCAGCTGCACAAACAGACAAGGTTCCAAATCAAACTTGTCATTTTATCATATTTTTTCTCATGACAAAACCAGATGCCGATGCCTCAGAATGTCCCAACTACAAGCCATAACAGACGAGACTTTTATTTTGATCATTTGACAAGCCATTCAGATCAAATCAATCTCTTAAAAACTAACATCAAACAATTGGAGCCTTGTGTCTGATCTAGTACATCTTTCTCTGGCAACTTTAAAGACACCTCAAGCTGAAAAAACATAACAGAGCAGGGACTAAAGAAAGAGAGGGAGTATGGAATTGAACCAAGGGGTTATCATTCTCCTGCACATGAGAGAAGTGCTTATGATGCCAGGGGTTAGTAATGCACTGAAACCCCACATTGAATTATGGACACAGAGGGACTTCATGGTAGCATGACATGGACTCCCTGGTGCTTTAAGAATTTCAATTACCCTTCGCCCCATTGTTGTCCCAGCATTGATAATCTACTTCTGCTCTCTTTACTGCTGTTTTCTTTTTTAATACATCTATTCTAATTTTCTTAATTTATTAATAATAAAAAATATTATCACCCAATCTGAAAGTTATATTTTGGTGTAACATTCAGACCTATAAGCCTTTTTGCAATAACTGTTGACAATCTTTAGAAATATTTTTATTAATTAAAAAAAAAAAAAGGGGGGAGCAGTTAGGACAACCTGCAGCAACACGGAGAGACATTTTGGTGTGGGGGAGTTGTGGAAAGATACAACATGGACAATAAAACTATGGCACTTAAGATTTTGTGAAAGACCTGTCCAGGGTCTACGCCGCCTCTCGCCCGAAACGTTCGCTGGAGAAACACACAGCACCCGTCCCGAACCAGGGCGTACAGAAAATGGATGGATAGACGGGAGAATATTGTGAAAGTAAATGTACACACACGTAATATACTGCAGCTTTGCTGTTACGAGCGCAATAGTTAGGAACAAAACAGGTAGGAGGCGGGGGAGAATCGGGAGACAAATAAAACACAGACTATTAGATTATAAAATACTTTACAGCAGACAGTTAGTCTGTACTGTCATTTCTTACCCCACTGGGAAGGGAAAGTTATCTACCATCTTCCTCGTGTAGTCAGACCTTCACACTTAATCTGGTGTAACGTAAAACGTCCCAGTAAATGTAAGGGTTTGAGAATCTCAGAAACAATTTGTGGACAGAGAACAACAGTGTTGTAACAGTATTAAGCTTCATACAGGCTGCAACCACAGCTGACAGTTTATGTGATAGACCAACACAAATACAAATCTGAAAGGAGATATATATGGACTCCCCTTTACACTGTGCAGGCAATTGTCTGAATATAATGAGACATCGGTGACAAAATTGCAACCCTACGAGGACACCGAGGTCAACCTCAAGTGAAAGGCCGAAACAAGAAAGCATTTCTAAGAAAAGCAACCAGAGGCATGTGTGTCGCTGAAGAGATCCCAGAGTCCAGGTGGCATAATCTGACGACAAGACTTTAATTTGTCGTGTAACTCAGAAATCTGGTCTTTTAGGAAGAGTGTCAAGAAGAAAGCCTTTGTTAACAGAAAGCCAAAAGAAACTTTTTTTTTTCTTTTTATTTGCCATGAAACATAAATGGGACGCAACAAAACATCTGGAAGCTAAACTTTTTCTCCAAAAATAAAAATAAATGTGGCACAAGAAAACTTATCAGAGGAGGCAAAACACTTGACTGCAGCATGCAGCAAGACAGTGACAGCAAAAATACAAGCCAAACTACTATTAAACGGTTTAGTTCAAAGCACAACATTGTTACATAAATCTAAATGACAATATGGAGCGGAATTAAAATTTTATATTAATGACCTTAAGGGTTGTGTGTGGCAAAATGTAAAAGGCATATTTTAGCAGTGCCTTACTAAAATATGAATGTTTTAGTAAGGCACTGCATCCCAATTTGAAATTGTAAAGCCTTTCATGTTATTGTCACTTCATTTCTCTCTGCAACAGCTGTATAATTTTCATGTCATTTGGGACTAAAATGATTGTTTTTTCCCCTCTCCCCCTCTGCTTTCACATGTTTTCTATGTGTTTTCTGTTTATTGTTTTATTGTAGCAAATACTTGACTTTTTTTTTTTCTTGCTGCAAACATGTTTAATCTCATGTTTCTTCAATATTTGTTTCCCTTAAAGATTATTGCAAAATGGTAGAACAACACTTGCTAATGCTCCAACCTTGATCACTTCCAAAACTTGGTTTTACAGCGACGGAAAACAGTTTTATTTATTTTGTTTTCTTTAAATCATACATGTTTGATTCAGTCTTGCAAAAAAACAAAAACAAAAACATGAAACCTTCCAGTGTTTGCAACACAATTAAACTATGGTTCTATTCCAGAAGTCTGGCCTGTGTAGATTCTATTGGATCTCAGTTTACAGAATCCACATCTGCTGGGTCGATGCAGTCTCAGGTTCCAAAGCAGCTGCTGTGATGACAATAAAAAATAAAATAAAAAACTAATATATAAGACATGCTAGCACCAATTGACATTGAAGTATTTTTTGTGTTGTTGCAGATAACCTCAGGATTCTACTGGCTGCTCTTTGCAACAAACTGCTGGGATATCTGCTTTGAGAGAGAAGACAGGTAGTCGCCTTTAATGTTCTCCACTTGCTTAACCTTGCTTAGGGAAGAATAATGCATTTCAGATTATTTGGAAATGGCCTAATAACGCTTTACACAGTAATGGGCAGCTGCTATTACTCCTCCAGGATCACTGACACGGCTTTCCTTTCTGGCATTACGCTAACTCACATTTGGAGTACACTGACCTCTGCCAAACTTCTGCTTTTATGGCTGATGCCCAATTAATCAGGAACATTTTTAGCACCCTTTGGCTGCTTTATATCCTCTCAATTCTTATAAAAGCATCAAGGTTTTACTGAGTTTTTTTTTCTTTCTTTTTACACAATTTTTTTCTTATTAAAATTAATCTGTACAGAGGTTCTGTTTGCTCAATTTTGAGTCAAGCAGATTATGTTTTTTTCTTTTGTCTGATATCCAATACCATGGATACAAAATAAACATATTAGTGCACTGTAATAATGACAAAACAGTAATAGAAATGCCAGGATTAGTAGCAAATTGTATAAAAAGCCCCCAAAAGAAATGCTGACTTTTACACTTTTCTTAGTCCTTCAATGCTTTAAGGAGTTACACAAAGACATTTTCCTGACAGGGAAGCAAACGATTAATCAATAACAGGAGCAAATCCAAAGGCAGTGGTTGGACGAAAATTGAAGAGCCCAGAGTTCTTGTCATACACGCTTTACTCACGCTAGTATTTTGAAAGCATTACTATGCAGCAAAGTTGGAGGCTTATAAGATCAAATATGCATTATTTAGCTGAACAGATTGTTAAAGAAATCCGGGGCTTAGAGCGGTGACACGGAGGTTACGGGCATGGAAAGATTTTCAGAAGGGACACTCACAGGCTTTCATTTACTTGTAATAATTTGTTCGTGTTGGCTTTAGTTAAATAATCATGACCACAGCGTGAAGCTCTGCAGAGACTCCAGGTCATTTCAGAATAACATGAAAAAATGACACCCAACATTTTATTGTGTTATTGTAAAACCAAGATCACTGCAAAGCCGCTTCTGGCTCTTAAAAATAAAAACACTTTCTGTTGCATTGCCTGTTTTGTTTTCTTTTAATTTGACATTCATTTAATCCCCCATTGAGTCACTTTTTTTTTTTTGTTTTTTTTACTCATTTTAATAATCTACCTCATCATAGGTTTAATGTTTAGAGTTGTGAGCTATAGTAACCCAGTAAATGCAGATGATCCCAGGAGGGACTGATTACAGGAGGCTCATATGGGAGATATTATTCCCACAATGCACTGCATTAACCTGATTTCAGTTTCACCATGTGAAAATTCACCTTCTGGTCATACACAACTGAGCAGCTGAAGGACGCAGCTTTCTCTTTAAATTGTTGTTCATGAGGGCGGTCGAGGGAGGGGCAGGGCAAAGAAGCCGAACCCCCGGTTCTCCTGCCGGTAATTAATTTTGATCTAGTTTTATTAATGGCTAGGCAAAGCACTTATTTGTAGTTGTTCTCATCCAAATCTTGGCTCCAAAATGAAAGTGTTTTCTATTACATTCATCACATTATTATTCAATTTCTACTTTTTTGAAAAAAAAAAATAAATAAATAACTGGAGCTTTACACTCTGCATTTAAGGAGAGAAAACTACAGCTAGTCAATACAAAAGAAACAGTCTATTACAGCCAACAAAATGTCTTTAGAAAACCCAACATATTTATGTGTTGAACTAAGTATAAGTGCAGAAGCAGTGCATGATTTGAATTCAAGAATCATAGCTAAACTAGATTTAATTATTTGAACAGAGTTGGCACTTTGTGCTGACTCTCGACGAGGTGAATTGATTAAATTACATTTGTGATAAATAACAGGACATTCTGGGTTCTCATATCATTTGGGTGAGAAAAATAAATTTTTTAACCACATTTACACTATTTGAGAATGTGGGTTTTTTGTTTGCCTTCAATCGTTGAATTATTTTTCCCACCTTTCACACATTCTTCCCAAGAACTAAACTGCGAAGAGCCACTTTGATTTTTTTTTTTCCCACTTTATGTACACAAAGACTCTGGTCAAAGATGCAGGTAGAAAATGGAGGAGCAACTCAGTGCCAGTGTTTGTGTGCATATGCGTCTCTGCAAGCAAAATGACATTCTGCGACTGCTCAATGTTTAATTTGGGTTGTTTAAGCTCTTAAACAAATCTTCTGAGCTTGTGTCCAAATGCTTAAGTTCCCACATCACAAATTAATTATAGCGTAGTCACAAATCCTCCCCTATGTGACATCATTAAACATTCTTTGAAATGTAAGCAGTTATTTAACCAACATCCAAGAGCTCTGGAGGTTGGGACTGCAAAAATGTTCCAGACCTTTTTGTGACTCTTATTTCAATAATAATTAAAAAATAATAATAATGCAATGGCTAGATATATTGTCAGTGCTGCTTCAGTGAATCCTTCTGTGGTCGCACCACGCAGAGTAGAAATAATGGTAGTTGCCAATATTAACTGCATAATCAAAGTAAAAATGCAACATTTTGTATCTCTACTAACAGATTTTAAAAAAAAAATTAGCTGCACTGAGAAAAGCATATTTCTTTTCTATGAGGAGTACAAGATTCACCAGAAAGGAAATAACGGCCAAATAAATTTGGCTGATTCCCAGCATGATGAAGACAGAGCATTAGGTTGATCTCCCTTCCATTTTGACAAAAGACTTGCTCAACTTTTACTTTCTTTATCAGTTTGAGAAGCATGATGACATTTCCCGCTCTTGCAGACTGTCTACAATTGTGACACTTCAAGTAAATGGATGACAAAGACGACAAAGAAGAGCAGGAGAATACGAAGCATAAGAATGAACAAAGAACAAAAAGGACAGAAATTGGGAGCACAACACTACAATATGTTATATTTATGTTTGCTGACTAGTTTTTTTATTATTATTATTTTAAATTTGATTTGGAGCATTACTTTGGTGGGTTTTTTTGTTGTTGCTTTTTTTTTGTTTAATTACATTGACTATATTTCGTCCATAATTTTAATGACCACAGCAGTTTCGAAAGTTCACCGCAACTTTTGAACACCTCTGTGATGAATGGGCTTTTTGTCTCACCGGCTACAGCAGTTTTCATTGGTCCTTGCCCCTTATTTTTGCTAAATAAAAAGAAAAAGGAAGATGTGCATTTTAAAGGCTCCGCCACCACAAAAGGAGTCGTCAGTCTCAGCTGACACCTTCACTGTTGATTTAGATGTAAAATGTCGCCCCTTTTCCGATTGGAACAGTCCTCCGGTGATGGCACAAGCCGTCACATCTGAGGCTCTCGCCGGCATCTGAGACCTACGTTTAGATGCAAAGGATTTCAAAGCACAGTAATATATTCGGAAATCATTTGACCTCCTTCGCTGCTCACCCTTTTTGAAAACTCTTGAGTATTCACGGAGGACTGGGAAGCTGATACTTATCATAGAAAACTCATGTAGGAGTCGGGGAATTTTTGCTTTTTCCTGCATTTGTGTCCAAGAAGAAGTCATGAGGGACACAAAACCAAGTGTGAGGAGCACAGGTCTCTGACTATATGGTGCTCCTTTTTTTCTTTTTCTTTTTCCTTTTACAAGTTATTAATAGATTGTCAAGCGCTGAGCAACCTGACCTAGTTAAAGCCCTTTCAATGGGTTTTGCTGCCTCTTGCTATGCTGACTGTGGGCTTTTGCGGGATTGGACAAGTACTATTTATCTTAACGTTGACAGGGATGTAGCACTTTAATTAAACTATGTTTCACAGAAAACTGCCTCTACCTTGATATTTGCTGAGGTGATAATTTTGTTAATTCAAGTTTACTCTGTTGAATGTTTTTGTATGCAGCTTTTTGATGAGAAAAAATACATAAAATAATTTTAAAAAATAATATGTTTTAGATACTCTTGTAAAATTCATTTTTTATAAGGTTTACAGTTTTGTTCTCTCTAGATACACATAATAAAAACTAAAATAAGTGTATCAACTCTATATTTTGCTGCTCTAAGTACTACATATAAATAGATTTCTCATTAAAACGTATTGATATTGCTTGTAGAATATAGTCTTTTCTCTCAAAATTAACTTACAACAAACAAAGCCACAAGCTTTGGCACCATTACTTTTGGCTACTGTGTTCAGTTTTTATTTGCTTTAAATGTGGAAGTACGTTTTTAAGAGCTGGTTACTGTATGAGATGAGTGTTTATTTTCAATTATTTGCATGATTTGAGGTCTAAAAGCACCTCTTTAATTTTTTATTTGTTTTTGATTTGACCACTTCTAATTTCCCACAAATACTACATTTCAGTCAGTAGTTCATAGATTAAAAGAACAATGTTCATTTCACTCACACATATACCAATACAAAGTTTGACTTTTTGGATTGTTTACTCTTGTTTATTTATTTATGGATTTATTCATTCATTCATTTATTTTGTTTTCTGTCGTTTTGTTTTACAAATGTCTAAAATAAATGTTTAAATGACATTACTCTGTGTTGCCGCTGAATGTTTGTCAGCAGCATATTCGAATATCTGAACAGTTCCGTGATGAATCCTCAACCCAAGAATAGAAAACTTTAGATATGATACGACACAGCAGTAGTTATTAATGATCATAAAGCTGAATGCTGCCATGAACGTGCAGCGCTTGTGGTAGTTGCTATACTGCATCACAGGAGCTGCATACTAATACTCAGACCATCTGTCTGAAGGATATTTCTGTCTGTGTAGATAAAACCCACCCAGATACGGCCTGCAACAGTGTTGCTTCCATAGATGGCCCTTTGGTAAACTATGCAAATGTATGCATCTGTCATCAGGAAGAGATCCACCAGGCTTCTTAACCAGATCCAGATGGCAACGACTCAAATAGGAAATGTTTGATAAATTGTCTTATTTATTTATAGCCCAACAGCTGGTTGGAGTGGACAGTTTCGAGTGTTGGCCTCTAGAAGCTAACAAATGGCTGTGGCGGCTGCAAGTTTTCTAGGCAAAAATGCTTTTACAGTATACACAGTTGTCAATGCGTTCTCATAGTTTTATTCATGCCACACTGTGTTTTTCTGGCTGTTGTTAATGAATGGAAGAGAACAGGATTCGTAAGAGCTTTTGTGAACACGTAAAAGTTAAGCAAAGAGAAAAGCTCTGATGCGTACCGTCACTTGAAAAAGAAACTAAAAATGTTCAGATTCTACACTTTACATCTAAGGTATATGTAGCGGATAGTAGGACTGTTTAGAGTGCAGAAAGCTGAATGCATATAAGTTTTTTATTCAGCCAGATGGTAAACATTTTGTCTGGAAAAAATAAAAGATTTTGTTTTTTATTATTTCCACAAAGGCGGTCAGCTGCTGAAGGACTAAAATATAAATATTCTTTCTTATTTATTGTTATAATTTAGTGTAAACAGTCAATGTCAAACAAAGCTTTTTTTTCTCATAAAAATTTCTGAAATTTTTTTAAAAGCCTTCTGTATTTTACAGGAATTATAGACCAAAAAAAAATAAAAAGAAGAACAAAAATAATTATGAAGTTGAAGGTGAAAGCAACTTGGCTTTCAAAATCTTTCAGAAATAAAAACAAGTGTCTGTCAATTTGAGTTCAGAATCGCTGAACATAATGAAAGAGTTAATTATTGTTATTTTAAAATTCTGAATTATCTTATTCAGAATATATGAAATAAACTCCAATAATCCAGTGGAATGGTTTGAGGCTTGTGTTTGTAGCATAAAACAAAGAAAGAACATTTTCAAACTGAACTGTTTAAACTTGGCTGTTTAGCTACAACATGTTGTTTCACGTCTGCTTTCATGAAGCTCTTTTGCTTCAAGCATCGAAAAAACAACGTCACACGGCCTTATTACAGATTTCACTCACTACACTAAACAGGCAGTCTCACTGCCTGACCTGACACCAATTCAACATGTTAAATCGGCTGCAAAAAAGCATTAACAGGGTCCAACGGAGCCAGCGATGCGTCGCATAGCAAAAAAGACAAGAGAGGCAGACGCTCGGTGACGCACCAGACGTCCTAGACAGTCGATTGTCGGCTTAGTTAATGCGGGCCCTAACACACAAAAAAAATGAAACAGGGAGTGACAGATTGGGTCTCTCTTCCTCTGCCAGACATACACACTTTCACACACAGCAACAGCAACCTGCTAAAAACCACTGCCAGCATGCCAAGCACAAACACCAACACATTAACAACACACTCTCGCTCGGCCGCAGCGCACCTCATCACAGCCCACAAGTGAAGAAAATACACCTGGCTTCACTTGCCAGAAGAACTGCAACGTGGTCGTCTTAGGGAAGGAAGAAAAACAAAAGACAGCCTTGGAAGGGAAGATAAGAAAAAAAAACTGAGTTTTTTTTTTTTTTTTCATTTGCTTTCTGAAGAGCAGAGTAAACTTCACCGGAGTGGTTTCTGTCCTCCTTTTTTGTAGGACATTTCACCACCGCTGCCTTTTGCTATTTGTCTCTTTCTTGTGGAATTTTTCACATTTTGTATTCTCAATGTTTTGTGCCAGGTTGGAAAATAAATAAATTATAAACAGATATGTAAATACAGACAGACATGTGAAACTTTGAGAAGTCCTTTCCACCCTGAAACCTCAAGCTAACCCTTGAACCCATTCGTCTGTGAGAATTGGTAATAACTCTCCGGCCCTCGTTCACCTTTTCACCCCCCATGAGCTTCTCAAATTGAGAAACTATCCGTTCAATGTTGGGCACAGCTTTGCAGCTGACCCCGCGACCTTCCACAACTGCTTCCACGCACACAAAGGTGCACAGCTACTCCCGGCGCGTGCACTTAAACACTTAGATGCCAAAGTGTGAGCGATGTCTCTTCTTGAAGGCGTTGCTCGAGTCATAATGACAAGGCTAAAGCTGCTGACGGAACGTAACCCTCAGTCAACGCACAGAGCTAACCTGAGGATTGCTCTAAATCATTTCTACTTTCTGAGACAATATCTTCTGTAATTTTAGGACCAATGTCAACAAAGAAAGTTTATATTGGATTGTCAGAAATGGAAGCCCAATTGTGTAACAGCATGACATGCTTCTTTACAGTGCTGTCAATTTTGGATTATGTATTTTTAGCGCTTGGATGAGTTGGCATTAATTTGGACAATTTTGTAAAGAGGGGACAAAAATGACAAATATAAGGTAAAGATAAACTTGCTGCATTGTCAATCAGAAATGTTTTTAAAGCAGCTTATCTTCTGCAAGTAATCCCATAAGACCTTGAAAGAGTTTATCTCTATCCAGCAGATTTGTTTAAAGTTACCAGAAAGACAGTTTGGAAACTATGATTAAAATCATTTAATATACATGGCTTGAGAACGGTCAGGGTCAGGCTCTCACTTAGTGACTCACTTTTTGGCTAGACTTCAATGCTCTCCACTGAAAAGTTTGTGGGGGATTCTTTGTAAAAGCTTACGTGCATTTGAAAGAACAGTAAACAGGTAACTTAATAAACCAAGCTTTTATCAACCGTGCAAAGGCAAAATTGAAGTTTTTACAAGCTCAGCAGACAAGAATGTTTTGCTAATCTCAGAAAGCTCTTGTGTCTTTTTTCTTCTCTTCTTTCAGGGAAAATAAAGATGTCTCCAGTCCATATATAATTGCTGCTAAAAGCATTAGCACAAATCACTTTAGCAACAGCTATTGTTGATTCCCTTCACACCTTAAACCCAACTATAGCTGCCAGAACTGGCTTGGAACAACTTGGCATGTCTGCAGGCACATAAATCGGAGCCTGACGAGGCAGTTTCTCTGGTGATTGAGATCTCACAAACTTTGAAGAATATTGAAGAACAATTGGTCAAAAAGTTTGAAAATTCTTTCAGCAGGCAGCAACACCAGACAACTGAAAAAAAAAAATTAAGTAAAAAATGGTAAGAAATAATACAATACCAGACCTGCCTGTCTACCAATGTCTCGTGGCTGCTCAGATCCAGCCACATCATTACCTAGCTTGGTAAAAAAACACCCTTTTGTTCTTAGGCATGGCCCCATCCATGATATTCTACAACAAGAAGAAGATTAATTCTTATTTACCATTTGAGGAAATAACTGCAACTGCATTCTGTCATGATGGAAGGATGTGACTGTAGTACAAGCAACATTTCCAGACACAAGATAAAAAGCTACGTTTGGTGGAATCAGATTTTCTATTGTTTTCAAAATTGAAAGTAATCAGGAAGGTTATGGAGGAAATGTGAAACTCACACTTTTCAGCTTTAACTTAATTGCAACTGATGAGCGCCAGCTGGAGGCTGCATCTGCCGGTTACACCCCGAGGTGAGGGAAGGCAGGAGAAACAAACTCCCACTCATGCACAAGCCAGCACACAATTCTGAGAATACGCCACATTCTGTCTCATTTCTTCTTCTCCATCTTCTTTGCTTCTCCTAACTCCGTTGTATTATTATTGTTTTTATTATTTTTCTGTGATGGATGTAACAGGTCTCTCTTGTAACTGAAGCAACGAGTTTCAAGAGATTTTTCAGTGGAAATAAAGAAATAATAATGTTAATGGAATTTGTTAGATTTATTTTGGTTTCCGTCTTACAACAGCTTCTTGGTTATACACTCCTGATCAAGATCTTAAGGCCAGTCAAAAAATTGCAAGAATTTGCATTTTGCACTATTGAATCTTAAGAAGATTCTAAGTAGAGCTTCACAATGTTAAAAGAAAATATTAGTGCAAGAGACAAAACATTTGAGCAGGGAATTTTCTGAAAACTGCATTTACACTCAAACATGATTTTTTCAGCTGATCAAAAGTTTAAGACCATAGTCTTTAAAAGCCAAAAGCTGTGCAAAAATCTGGATTCCATGTCATGTTCTGTGAAGTCTTTACACTGTCAAGACCTCCAGATGGCAAAAGCAAAAAAATTCACTGACTTTGAACGTGGCAGGATTGTTGAGCTGCATAAGCAAGGCCTCTCACAACGTGCCATTGCTGCTGAGGTTGGACGCAGTAAGACAGTCATTTTGCATTTTTTAAATGATCCTGAGGGTTATGGAACAAAAAAGTCAAGCGGTAGACCCAAAAAAATTTCACCAGCTCTGAACCGCAGGATCCGATTGGCTGTCCATCAAGACAAGGGACGATCCTCTACCCAAATTAAAGCCATTACTGGTGCCGACTGCAGCCCGATAACCATCAGACGGCGTCTGCAAGGGAAGGGCTTCAGAAACAAAAAACGTCTTCAAAGGCCACGTCTTCTTCAACTCCACAGAATTGCCCGTTTGGACTTTGCAAGGGTGCACCAACATGGGACATTGAAAGGTGGAAGAAAGTTGTCTTCTCTGATGAGAAAAGGTTTTGGCTTGATGATCCTGATGGCTTCCAATGTTACTGGCATGACAGGGAGATCCCACCTGAGATGTTTTCTACACGGCACAGTGGTGGGGGCGCCATCATGATTTGGGGTGCGTTTTCCTTCAATGGAACAATGGAGCTTCAGGTTGTGCAGGGGCGTCAAACAGCAGCTGGCTATGTGGAGATGTTGCAGCAGGCATCCCTCATGACTGAGGGCCCTCGTCTGTGTGGTAATGATTGGGTTTTTCAACAAGACAATGCTGCAGTTCACAATGCCCGCCTGACAAAGCAGTTCTTCCAAGAGAATAACATCACTCTTTTGGACCATCCTGCATGTTCCCCGGATCTAAACCCAACTGAGAACATTTGGGGATGGATGGCAAGGGAAGTTTACGAAAATGGACATCAGTTCCAGACAGTGGATGCCCTTCGTGAAGCCATTTTCAACACTTGGAGCAACGTTCCCACTAGTCTCCTGGAAACACTGGCATCAAGCATGCCTAAACGATTGTTTGACGTCATCAACAAGAATGGTGGAGCTACTCATTACTGAGTCCTTTTTTTGGCACTTTGATTTCTGTTTTGGGGGGTTTTGGAGGTTTTTTGAGCTATGGTCTTAAACTTTTGATCAGCTGAAAAAATCATGTTTGAGTATAAATGCAGTTTTCAATTAATTCCCCGCTCAAATGTTTTTGTCTCTTATGCTGATTTCTTCTTTTAACATTGTGAAGCTCTACTTAGAACCTTCTTAAGATCCAATAATGCTAAATGCAAATTCTTGCAATTTTTTGACTGGTCTTAAGATTTTGATCAGGAGTGTATTATTTGAAACAGTGGCACGGATCCACAAATTTAATGTTATTTAGCACATTGGTTTAATTGATCTTTTGGATAGATTTTTAAATATCAAAGAAATTATGTAATTTTGATGTCTTCAATTTATAATTTTAAACCACTACGCCTGTGGTTTGAAATATTTCTCAGGTGACAATTGTGGTTTGATTTCTCTATATGAAAGTAATGGAGCAGAAGCCTGACCCAAAGTAGGAGAACAGATGGAAGCTGCACGCTTTCCTCTATTTGCCTGGAGCACAGTGACAATTGTGCTCTATTGTATATAAAAAATTCCCTTCTCACCTACCAGGGGTGGTTCTTATCCTCTGAGCTCGGGTCCTCTACCAGAGGCCTGGGAGCTTGAGGGTCCTGCAGTATCTTGGCTGTGCCTAGGACTGCACATTTCTGGACTGAGATGTCTGATGTTGTTCCTGGGATCTGTTGTAGCCACTGCTCCAGTTTGGGGGTTACTGCCCCCAGGGCCCCGATGACCACAGGCACCAATGTGGTCTTCACCTTCCAGGCCCTCTCCAGTTCTTCCCTGAGGCCCTGGTATTTCTCCAGTTTCTCATGCTCCTTTTTCTTGATGTTGCAATCACTTGGTATTGCTACATCTACCACAACGGCTTTCCTCTGATGTTTATCCACTACGACAATGTCTGGTTGGAGCGGTTATTGAAACTAGAGAAAACTAATGAGGCACTCTGTGCGATTTCTGATTAGAATTGTGTCGTGTTGGCATATTTCCGGAGAGTAATTAATGCTAATGGTAGCAACTTTGTACTTGTGTGTTGAGCTATGTACGCACACATAGGAGGTGGTACACCGACGGGTTAGGTGGAATCGCCCTTTAGCAGTTTCCTGAATCGGAAGCTAGAATTGGAAACCAACTTCGGCTTCGTCATGAATATGCTGGCGATATTCCACACGCAACAATCTATCTGCTGCAGAGAGAATGGTCTGAGGAAAAGAAAACATCCAGTAAGAGTAGCAGAAGATCACCATCAATGCTAGCTAAAAACATTAAATAGATGCAGTCATTGAAACAGATGACCAAAATTGGCAAAATAAAAAACAAACAAACATTGCTTAGTCCAACGAGTCCCAGAAGCGAATGGTAGTGATATAATTTGCAGTAATCAACCTGTATCAGTATCTCATCTTAGTTGCTGCTGCTGCTGCTCATGGTGTTGTAATGGTGTGAAAGATTTTCTCAGGGGACCCGTTGAGTCCTTTAGTACCAACCAAGTTTTTTATTCCTTTCTAAATGCCACTACCTACCTGTGGCATTCATAGTATTAAATACTGCCTGAGCAGAGCATCAGCTTTGCAAGTTTATGCATCTTTATTTACAACCTAGTAAATCACTTCACCAGATTGACTACCTACACGGTTTACCCACAGCAGCTTTTCCAAACTACTGTTTCCTCTCATTTGTTTCCTCTTTAGACTTTTACAACAGATTAATAAAAACCCAAAAGGATTTTAGATATAATGTCCTGTCTGTGCATATTCTGTTCAATATTCTGTCAGCCACAGCCATGTGAGTTAGTACTGCTGGGATCAAACGAGTTGCCATTTTAACTCTGTACTGCTGCTAGCCTCCACACTGCTTAAAGCATCCAGGTATTTTTCAGTCACATGCTTCACATGTTAAATACTCTTTTACCTGATGTATTTACTAGCAATTGATGATGTCTAAATGAGCATGTAACATATTTTTTTATTTTTTTCCTGCAGAGAACCTCAATTCTTTTTGTGAGGTTTTGACATACTCAACAACAGCTTTCGTTCCGCTACTGTATTAGTGTGCAGTAGCGGAAACTATCCTATATGCAGGCCAACTAGCGTTATTCTAATTTTCTTGCACATATCACCATAGCGAAGGCCTGGAACTTAATTTGGGAGTAAAATGAGGGATCAGAGATCATTTTGAACCTGCAGGCCAAGTATGCAATTTCTAAAGTAGACAGTTGACAGATGGAGGTTAAAATTTGATTATGCACGATGGGGGCTGGTTTGTTGCTGGACCATAGTACCAGGCTACACATTTATTTAAACATGATAGTGAGTGTTCAGTATTGTGGGGCGGGGAAAAAAAACAAACAAACAAACAAACAAAAAAACAGTACAGTGGTGAACTGTACATAGAGCGATCTAAGGTGAAGTTTTTGAGTACTTTTGAAATTGTAAGTGGGACATGTTTTATGAATCACCACTTGATGACAGTCGCAGAGACAAAGGGGGAAGTGGAATTATTATCCATGACTGTCAGGAATTGTTAATGCAGACAAAATCCAGCATAGAATCAGCTGAGACTCACAGAGAAGTTGAGTGAGATGATAGTGGCCTCAAACAAACATACAAATTGAGCAATGCTTTTGTGAAGAGCTTGAAATACATTTCAGTCTGTAAATATGTAAAGCTTGTAGCGACATGCCACCAAAGAAATAAAGTGGGTCTTTCTCAGATTTTTCTTTCACTATGTTTTTTTTTTTTTTTCCTTCAATTCTTCAATGGATTGCGTTGGTCTATATCACATAAACTAGATCAAAAATAAACGAAGTGTGCCTATGTAAAGACTACAATGTGAAACTGA
The DNA here is from genome assembly GCF_027474105.1 of Poeciliopsis prolifica. Classification (NCBI taxonomy): domain Eukaryota; kingdom Metazoa; phylum Chordata; class Actinopteri; order Cyprinodontiformes; family Poeciliidae; genus Poeciliopsis; species Poeciliopsis prolifica. The sequence continues at coordinate 2,891,677 of NW_026562427.1, forward strand.
GTTTAAAATGAACCAAACAAAACATTCCCAAATGACACGAGTGCCAAACACCACCGCCATTGTGACTGCAGTCATCATTAAGAAATTCTTGTGATGTTAGTGTCACAATGAATTCAACTGATCTTCACAATCCAGTTGTTAACAGCATGGAAGTGCCTTCTAAAAAGCTTTGTTTTTTTTCCAGGTAAATGCTCTATTTTGAGTTGAAAGTGTCATTAGCAAAGAAAGTGCATGCTTTCAGTGTTTTTGAAGACTTCTGTGGGAAGCTTTTTCTATTCACAGCTGGGAGTGTTTTGCAGGTGCACTGTGTAAAGAACAACCTGCTATCCTCTAAACACTGCTGTGATGCATAGAAAAGTATTTACTGAAGAGAGGTTGCTTGTTTACACATATACGTTCCAGTAGTAACATATGAAGATTATGTTTTATTTGTTTGTTTTTTTTATCAAGAGGACAGGGAAATGAATGAATAAAGATAACAAAAGACATAGATTTTTATGTTTGTTATTTTTTTGCCAAATAAATCAGCTGGCGACTGGAAATTAACAATTTGCAGCCAGACAAGCTCTGAGTGATAGCTCAGTTGGAAAACCCCCAGTGTTGGGGCAACACTGGTGTAGCAGGAAGAACACTTCAATAACATGAAGGCTGAAAACATTGCACAGTTTGTTTGTTTTAATCCCTTTTGAGCTTTCAGGCCTCTTCATTAATTCGACATACTGAGTTGGAGTGGTTGGCAGCTTCTGTCAGAGTTAAGGATGCACACAGAGACTGCTGTGCACGGTAGAGCGGAATATTTTATTTGCACCCACAAACGATATGAAAAATCTTAAAAGAGATTAAGAAAAAAAAATAAAATAAAAAAACACCTGTGCAGGAGAGATCAAGAAGACAAAAATTAGTAGAATAAAAAGTAAAATACAACACAAATTTATAAGAAGCAATCAAAATCACATTTAAAATTAACATTTTTCAAAACGTTTTCTGAAAGATTAAATGTCACTATTGGATTGAAGATCTGATGGTGGGTTATTCCAAAGTGAGGGCTCGCTATGCTTACGTCTAGTTTGCTTAATTTCTGTTGTGCATTGTGGTAAATAAAATTTGCAACAGTGTCTTGTAGATAACATATAATAGATAGTTTAACATGTTGTATTGAACAATATTGTGGTTTTAACAATTTCTCTCCCACACAGAATGCAACATAGTTTAAAGTGTGATGTTCGTTGTTTTGTTAAAAGGTTTTAACAATTTCCATATGGATCCAGATGCTCCTGAAACAACATCAGAGCTATTTATGTGCTGTTATTGTCTACAATAACCATTTTTTTCAACAAAAATGTGAATGATATACAGATAAAAATTTTTGAGCTAATGCCACAGACTTTTTTTTTTTTTTTTTTTTACATTTAATGGTTTTCAAAGGTAGCTTAATAATATAGCAATTCAACTGAACATTCACATGAGGGAGCAAAGAACACTGTTTTTTTTTAATGATCAGCTAATCAAACAATAATTGTTAGCTTTACCACTTTAATCAAGAAGGACCACATGATGTGAGAACCATTTTAAGAAAGGCTTGTCAGAGTAGCTTTAAAGATGGGCATGCCTTTTCAAGCTGTTATATTCATGCTGTTTTGTTAAAGATCAGTTTCTTTTTGAAAGCGAGGCTGATTGAGCCCTGCATTGACTAGTTCAACTGCAGGACCAAGTGCCGATGCTTTCGGATAATAATACTAATGCCGCAACACTTAAAAGTTATTATTGATCATGAACACACAGTCTGAGTGTGATACTCATCTGGAAAAAGTGAGCAATCTTTGAATGCAAAGCGAGCCTGGCTGTGACTAAGTAAAAGCCTTTAGAGCTGTGCAGGGTTTGATGGAGCAAACAGGATGACAAGGCCAGTGCGGCTGCAGAAATGTAAGGACATCTATTATTTAAGACATAATTATGCAGTACGCTGTCTGTCAGCCAGTCAATCAGAAGCTGGCTTTTCATTAAGGTGCCTGTCACTATGTTGTGCTTGAAGCATGCCTCTCTTGCTTGTTGCTTCTACACAGACATGCCAACACAAACGCACATTCAGTGAGCAGAAAATCAGACTATGCAGTAAGATTCAGTCTTATGCCAAAGGACAGAAAACAACAAAAACAGGATTTTAAAATCTAGTTGAGAATTGTAATGACTTGATTAAACTTCTAAAGAAATACTCCTAAAGAAGAAGTGCTGAGCTGTTTAACAGTAGAGTGTTTCTGACTGCAGTTATCATTTGTCTTGTCAAATAATGTGAAACCAGTCATGCTAAAACTGCACATCTGAACCCGATTTACAGATAAAATCAGATAATGTACAAAAAATTCAGAAACCTGGGCTTAAAGAAAATAATCACAAGTTTCTATGTTCAAATGGTTGTTTTAATCTGTAATTGTAATTAGCTGTAATATGACAAAAATCTGTTCTTGATCAGTTTTTTTTTTTTTTTTTTTTAGCAAGGGTTGAACATGTTGGAATTCTTTCTAGAAACAATTGGTCTTTTATTTTGGGTTACTGGTACATTAACGTGTAGGAATGGGAAGATGAATTCAGTCTTTACTTTCCCTTGCAGTTGTGTTTGAGCACAACACCCCCATGTCGAGCACATTAAGACCGCAGCCTATTTTCTGTTTTCCCTTAATGTTGGCTTAGAGCCCACAGTAGATTCATCTCAGTGATGAGAGCTAAGGATATATTTTTTCACCTTGTTAGAGCATTAGTGAGCAGATGCTGACAAACTGGCAAAGCAGAGACAATTGGGGATTTTTTTACACAGTGGAAATCGCATCACCCACTTGATTTTATTTTTTCTGTAACTAGCAGAGAGATGGATTCAATTTACGCTGATTAGCCACAACGTCAGACTGAACATGCTTTATATTGTGCAGGAACTCACTGTGCCTGGATAACCATACTGAGACATTAAGGCTGGAATTGCACTCGTTAATGTGGTGTTAGACAGCAAGATGTCAGTGGCAGATCATTTACTTGCTCTTGGAGTTTGGAACCTCAGTAAAACTAACGTATTTCTTCTCCAAATCACAATAACGCTTTAAGAATTGGTTTTTGATTCTTTAAACCGGGCCGTCTTCAAATTCCCTCAAGTCATTCAGAACAAGATTAAATTATTTTATTTATTTCTTGCAGATTGAAATATGTTTGACCATTCTTATACATGAACATATTTTGTTCTAAATGATTCAATTGTTAATTTGACTGTTTAAGGTTGCTTCTGACTGGAGAATATTGGTAGGCCATCTTAACTCCTGCTCCTCCAAAGTCATCCGCAGACACTTGGTAATCTGGTGTTTAAATTTTCATATGACAAGTTTCCTGTGTGTGAGATGGGATTTAGCTTTCTAATCAGTTTTTTTACTTAAAACTTCTTTTAAGTAAAAAGGAGTTTTAAGACCTTTTCCATTGTCTCCATTTTCTTCTGCTAAGTAAGGTTAAACGTCACAACAGTCGATGCTCAAAGTTAAACATTTATTAGAAAAAAATAAATATAAAATAGAGACATGGCGAAATGGTGAATGTCCGAAAAGTAAGGCTTGTGATTTCACAGCATCATCTGTAAAGTTTCAGAGACATAATAAAGATTCTAGCTGTGACTGTTTTGCTGTATTTGATACTGTGTTTTGTGGTAAATCCACAACCTAACCGAATGTAAGACATCTCTGTTATAGTTAAGCAAGTACTTTTTTCTGATTAAAACAAATTCTTCTTCTTCATAACTTTTTGTTTAAAAAAGTGGCATATTGAAAATTACTTACACCCTTCCCCAATAATCCATTAAAATGTCTTTTTTGCCGTTACAGCAGTCATATGGCACAATACATGTTGGCATTCATAGCTCTTTTTATGAACTGTAGTGCCCCGCAGCGGGCGTGAATCATTCGGATCCAAACCATGACCCTCCCACCACCGTGCTTGTCTGTAGGCAAGACCCACCTGTTTTTGTACCGCTCACCTGTTTACTGCCAGACATGCTTGACACCATCATGCATTTTATTTTAGTCCCATCAGACCACAGAACATAGTTTCAGTAATCCATATGCTTAGCCTGATTTTTTTGCCAAACTATTGGCGCGGCTTTCCTTTGCATCATCTTCGAGAGGGCTTCCTTCTGGGACAACAGCCTCGCGTGTCAGTTTGATCCTCTGTGCAGCATATGGTCCGAGCACTAACAGACTCAACCCTTTCAACCTCTACAGCATTGCTAGCAGCTCCAGTACAGTAATTCTGACAGATAACAGCAAAAGAACACAGAGATCACGACCCTAGAGCATCACCATGAATATGTAAATTTCCATCTCTTCGCCAGTGTGTGTGGGTGAGTGTGTTACATGCATACTTCTTGAGGTTGATTTACCTTTTGACTGAAACGTCTCATTGCCAAAAGTGTTGAGTTCAGAGTCGCCTACACGCTTTACAATGCATTTCAGGATCAAAGCCACTAGTACGCACAAAACAAAAAGGAAGAAAAAAATAAAGCGGTCCCACTTCGGAGATGCAGTCTGTAGTCAGTAACAATGTTTACTTGGGTATGAAATGTGTGCTTTCTCTTCATTGTGTGACCACTGAGGGAGGTTTGCTTTTGTGGATGTTTTGCACGCAGAAGTACACGTAACAGCAAAACAAAACAACAGTTGACCATTGCCCGAACTACACAGATTTTACTAGAAGCTCTTTTAATAAAGATGCATAATTGGTGTTTTGTGTGTTTGAAAACCAAAGGAAAGGCAAGCTCTTAGCTGTCCGTAGCCACTCAATAAGCTAAAAGCTTTGACAGGCCTAATGGTTCTGAGCATGAAAATGATAATAATAATAAAAAAAGCCTCATTGACAGTATTGTGAAACAGTATTTTCCCCTTCATCAGATTGTTTATGCTTTTAATTTTTTGTGACATTTCTATATTTCAAATCATTGGACAAAAAAAAAAAAAAAAAAAAAAAAAAACTCAAGACAAAAAATAAAAGGAGAATGTGGGACAATCTCAGAGGAGAGGCATCATAGTTAGATTGCTAAGGTTGAAATGAAGTAATGATTTCATTGAGAGGGACAGCTTACTGTTGGAGGAGGATTTGGTTACCCAGGAGGTGGTGAGTCTAACCACTGAAATGAGCTTGGCAGGGGACCTGCATTTCCCTAATGCACATTCTGCTCATAACTTGACGAAAGGATCAGCAGCACTCATTTCAGAGTGGGAAATTACTCAAAAAGTTACTTGGTTTGTGACTAAAGTTTGTTAAAGACAAAAAACTTTGAGATTTGACTCTTGTGGTAAAGCCTGGATAATGTGTGAGACATTTCAACATTATGAAACTTGTAGTTAATGCTAGTTTTGGTGGCACAACATGGTGATAGTTTTAACAATTATATAAAGACATATTTTTTTGTAGAAGTGACATACCGCAGCTTTACCAGTCGTATTTGCTCTGGTTGTCTTTTAAAAGTGTATTTATTATTTTTTATTGATGATCTGAAATATCATCAGAAAGTGCGACTAAACAACAGCGAAAATAGAAGAAGTATGTAAGCAGGGCATTTACATGTTTACAATACTCTGCATAAATGCCTTTCTAAAATTAGAATTTTCTAGTTGAAATATTCTTTGGTTTAGTTTGCATCAGAGAACAATGATGTGTGCAGCACTTCAGTCTGCAAAATGCCTCAAAAAAAGCAAGTGAAAATAATCAGTTATTCAAAACAGAATGAGATGGGTGCCTGCAGGTATGTAAAAAAATGTTAATCATGAGTGTATTTATGAAACTGTGCATTTCGTGCAGCCAGAATGATTAACAAACAGAGCAGAAGTGGAGAGGAAATGTGCATTGAGCGAGAAAACGGCAAAACATGACACAGAAGGAATGAGAACAGATGGAAATGTGATTCTTTGTGGGGTTTTTTCTGTCTATAGAGTCCAAAGCGTGTGTGAATTTACTTGATTCCAGTCACACTGAGAAGAGCAAACAGGAATGTTACTTTTCTTGATCATTGTAAAAACAGCACTCATTTATTAGAGCATTTAGTGTTTTGCTGTTCTAATGCGAGACGACATGTTAGTACTACATGCTACAAGTTTCTGAGTTTGAGTAAATCTGCATGGAGTTTACATGTTTTCCCTGTGCATGTAGGTCTCACCGGGTATTCTGGCTTCCTTTCACAGTTCAAAAACATGACTTAACATAATTAGTCTCTAAATTGTCCTTAATCATAAGAGTGTTGCCTGTTTTGCTCGTCTGTATTATAATCTTAGACTTATGGTCAAATCCACACAGTAACGGTTCATCAAGCAGTAAAGAATTGCTTTCTGTGGCCGTCAGGGTTTTAAGACCTAAATCTTAAAACCTAAATCTCTTCTATGCACCCTCAAGTGTGTTGAGGCTGCATAGAAGAGATATGAACACCTATGAGCTTGGACTATCTATAGCGGTTGCATGTTAAATTAACAGGACATGTTAATTTAACATGCAACCTTGGAGAAGACCCCACATTCTGGGATATTGAGCCAAGACAATCAAACATGTTGAGTATCATCAATATGACATTAGAGAGGTCTTCACGTCCTTCGGAGCAGACTGGGTCACTCTTTAACACGGCACACACAGCAGGGATATTTCAAATGATGCTCTCTAGAGCCATCATAATAGCTGGAATGTCTTTAGGACTGCCGTTAGGGGAAAATCCGGCAAAAAATTGCCACAAATATTTTTGCATTATAATTAGCCAATTCAATTATTTGCTGAAAAAGGTAAAATCACTTATTAAAAAACAAAACAAACAAAAAAATTGACACTAAGAGCAAAAGACCTGCTTGAAATCTTTGCATAAGGCCACTAGAAAACACACCCATGTCATGTCACATTTTTACCTGTATCTAAAGAGTTGGTTTATACTCAAAGACACATGAAGGATAAGGGGAGCTATAACTTTTCTTATAAATGAAAGGATTTACATGCTCAGACATCGAGATTGGAAAGTACCCATCACCAGTTTTTTTAAGGCTTTCAAGGACATAAGAAGTGAAAGTGACTCTTGATAATGTAGATAATGGGCCCAGATCCCTAATGGACTCATAATCAGCTCATAAACATTCTGGCAGTTTTTAAAAGACAGTATCTTCAAGGATTAACACAGGAAGGAGACAGTAGCAATCACTAAAACCATAATCTTCATGTAGGAGACTGTACTTGACTAATGTGGACATATTTATGACTATATTTAAGGTTAGTCTGTCTTTCTCTCAATTTCTCATCTCTTTTGCTCTTCATCCCATCCTGGAATATGGGGTGTCCAAGGTGGAGCTCCAGAAACGTTTGTCCTTGGCCATTTCTTCTAGTTGGATGCATCACCAGGTGTTTCTTGGAAGACTTCAATTTTGCCTCTATCGTTCTATCTCAAAGACTTAATTTAGTACAAGTAAAGTATATTAAAAATGACTTTTATAGACCACAGCGTCAGTCCAAATTTAACCACAACAAAGTTGCTGGTATTTAGGTTTAGTTAATCAATGAAATGTTATCAAATTTTATTTGTATAGCACATTTCAGGAGCAAGGCATTTCAAAGAGCTTTTATAAAAAACGCAAAGTCATGCAACATAGAATAAGCAATGAAAACATTGTCATGATCTGATTACAACTCTAAACAGGTGGTATTTTTGTCTGGATTTAAAGGAACTCAGTATCACTGCTTGTCTGAGGTTAGCACATGTGATCATGGGTCTTAACCACCTTTAGACATCAGTGGATAGCTTACCTTGTACCTTCAAAGTACCATTCAATTGCAGGTTGTATGGAAAAAAAAATGGACTTTTTTTCTGTCATTTTGAGAAAAAAATGAATTTTTATGGTAGTGTTAATGTCTAAATTAATAAATTTTTGAATTAAAATAATGTTTAATAATCCTGCAAACTTTAGTGGTTGTGAAAACAGAATAGGATGCCTCACAATGGTAGTTATTATCTAAAATGCCCTGTGAACTAAGAAGCTCCCAGATCCACCTCCACTCAGGGTAAGTACAACGTTCTTTGGGTTCAACATATGCTGCTGGGTCTTTGTGGATCCACACTACATCTCATCGCATACAGATGAGACATTTCCAAACAACAGCATAACTCGTCTTCATCCGTCCAGAGAGGTCATTTTTAAACCTGAAAGCAGCAATAGGTCTCGAGTTTGGACTTTGTAAAGTTATCCACTGTGAATTTGGAGGCGGTTTCTTGTGTTTGTCAGAAAAGTTGCTAGAGGCCTAAGCACAGCGCTGAGTTCGGAAAACTACAATGTAGTCTAGCAGAGCTTCATTCAGAATAGATAAACCAGCATAGTGTGTGAGTCCATATCAATATTTATTGCACACCCTGGTGCCTAAGACTGGCAAGTTTGCTGTTGCTCAGTTGGATTGTTATTTTTTTCCCCTGGAATGAAATTTTTGTGATTTGATTTCATATTTGACAGAAGGAAAGACAGAAGAACACAAAATGTCAGGAAGGATGGGCACAAGGAAGAAAGAAGACACAATGAAGTAAGGAACAGAGCGGAAGGAAGGAAGGACTGAATGAATGAAGAAAACAAAAACAAGGGAGACAATTAAGGAAAGAAATGTTTGTAAAGAAGAGTACAAGGAATAAAACACAAGGAAGTAAAGAAGGATATGAGACAAAGAAAGAGGGTTTGAACAAAGAATAATAGTAGCAAGAGTTCACAGTTGAGTCAAAGATTTGCAGGTAACTGTGCACCCGAAAATATCTCTGGACTAGAGATTGTTGAAATTTAAGAAGTTAAACAAACAAACTGTCTCCTCTCAAAATAATTGTATTTCTTGCCAGAGATTAAGTCAACCTGCTCCTCTCTTAAGACTGTAATAAGTATACCAACACAACCTTGTATTGTTAATTCTAAGTCTGTTTATGAATTTATCTGAACCAACAGATTTGTTGTTTTTATTGCTATGCGATGATGTGTATTCAAATGGCTTGAACATGATGCATAACAGATGGCAGAAAAGCATCAGAAATATATTCATTCGTGAGGGTTGGCAGGGACTTTGCAGGACAAATATTGTGGACAACTTGTCTAGTCTGTGCTCCAAAACCTGCTGACACTTGCCTCATATATCATTAATTTTACGTGCAACCTCAAATATATTTTGAATGAATGTCTCCTTCTGTCTCACACAAAGACATTTTTGGCTACTCTGTCTTGTTTTCAAATTTTCGAATACAATACGGGGGACTCAGTTGCCAACCTGTTCTATTTTGAATCACAAAAGGTTTTGCTACATGCGTTTTTTAATACTTTGCCCATTTGTGTATTCTTTTGTTCTTCTAATGTGTGATTTTTTTAAAATTTTTTTTGGAGTGTAAATCATCTTGCTGAGGCACTTGTGTTGAATTGCAGACTGTCATTGGAACATGAAGGAAGAAGCAATGATTCAGCCGGTAAAACGAGAACATTCGCTACTTTACTGTCAAGCGCCTTTATTCCAAACCACATGACGAAAAGCTGGCAGTTGTATAATAATTCCTCGGTACTACCAACCCACTCAGACACACACGTACTAGCAAATGTTCCCATTCATCTTACTGTTTGTTGAGTCCTTTGCCTTAATTTCCCTTACACTAAATACAACACTGAGATAAAAAGATTATGGTGGTTTCTTCGTAAGTTACATAATTTGGAAATGAAACATGCAATGCATTAAGTCAGACACAGGTTAGTTTTAGACTACAGAATAAAACCACACATAATTTAAACCCAAACTCACAACGGTGAATTTTTGATGTCCTATCACGTCATAGATGTAATTCAGAATGTGTTACCAAAACTTAAGGGCACAAATGTTTGTGGTGATATGATATGACATACAGACATGGTGAAGGAACACAGTTGCATACGACTGAGCAACTAGGCTACATCTAGTTCTCCACACCGAAGCCTGCCATGAATATACAGGCTAGTTAACATTGAGCTACCGATGATGGCGGAAAAAACACTTGCCTTGTTATGGTAAGTCGTTTCCCGGTCATTAGGATATTGAGCAGCTTGAACACGAGCTTGATTGATGGCACTAAGACAGTTGGATTAACTTTAATAAATAAATTACCCTGTTCTAATTTGCAAACTGTCTGAGAACCACACCTTAAAAATCTTTTGAACTTGACCCAACTTCCTGGAGGACAACAGCACTAAACACTAAAGTCAATGGCAAAACTTGGAAATCACTGTGACTGAAATGTTTTGTTTTGGCATTTTTGTGGTAGTGCTAATGTCTAAATTAATACATTTATGAATTACAATAATGTGTAGAGGCCTTTATTTACAGTATTTAGACAGAAAAACAGAGAGAGAAGTGAAAATATGCAATAAAGGTCCCACGTCTTGGAATTGAATTCTGGAAGGTTTTGTTGAAGTCTAACAGCCTTCACAGAAACCCTATATACCTTGGCGCATCACTCAATGCACTAACTACTAATCACGCCACTCCCTGAGGCTTAGCAACTTTTCTGGCTTTACTTTTTGCATTCTGGATTTGATTTGTTGATGGGCTAAATGACTCTGGAAATAAGGATCAAAGAGTTTTGACTGGTCCTCTAACAATGCCCATCAAGTTTTATCTCTTGAAATTCATTAGAATTCATTAGAAAACTGCTGCACTGTGAAGCCATCAGTGCTCATGTCTGACAATTAAGAAAATACAAACAAAACAAAAAAAACTATCTTCCAGGAGGAATAAACCCACTACCTCATGCTGAACGCAAGACAACCAAACAACCCACCTCTAGGGTTCTGCCTGCCCTCTGATTTCTCTTGAAGCCACATGATTCCATTAAAAGTCTGAACAGATCTGGACGCCTTATCTTCCATCCGTTCTTCCTCGGCCCCACAACCACCACACGTTCGTCTCGCCTCGGGTTGGATTTGTTGGCAAAGAAAAAAAAACATCCCCATTCCAAACATTGTACTTACCTGTCTCCTTAAATGTAACCACTTGTGTGTGAGTAAACAGGTGCATTACAGCCCAGGTAAGTGGATATTGATAGTCCTCCAGGCTTTGTGCAAAGTGGCTGGATTGACATGTGGTATTAAAAGTGTCAGCACGGCAAGACATGGCTGTGATAAGGAGCCGGTGAGAATCATCCTCATTAAACATCAATCCCGCTTTGCTTTCAGCCTTGTTGCCCCAAGCAACACCCTGCACTGTGACACTAATGCAGCAGAATGGAAAGTGGGGTGTGGGAGGTGATCCAAGATTTGCTCCTTTTCTGTCACTGGAGGTAATTTGATGCCATGCTGATATAAGCAGAAATGTATTTGTTTTAAACTCTTTTTTTACAGATAGCAATAAATCATTCTGTACTCCAAGGTGCACGTGCTTGGTTATTGCAAGCACTATATTCAAGTCCAGTCATCTGTTAAGCATTAAAAGATTAAAATATCTGTGTTACCAACAGCAGATGGAGCTGAAAGGGATTTGTTTGGGTCTTGCCTCCCTTACTGTCGCCACAAACCACACATACAGTACAGCACTCGCGCACACACACTAATATTGCTCGGATAAAGCACCGCACAATCACTCAGACTAGTTTTAATGTGTCTATATCAGCTGTCCATTGAGCACCTTGTACAAGAAGAAACCCTGGAGACCAGTGACTGACGATGCTGACTGGAGTCACAGATTTGGTTTAGAAAAGGGTTAGCTTGACTGCCTACTCAGCGCCATGCAAACTATCTACACAGCCGTAAACATCCACAGCCGTAAACATCCACATTATGTCATGTAGCAGTCCGTAATTAAGTGCAGGAAAATGACGCATGGGTTTTAAAGTGTGGCTTCTGTTCGTTTTTGCTCAAGGGTGCATGCTTGAGGTTGAACTTCTGGCCCAGTTTTTTGTCTTGATCTGCCAGTAAAAGATTGTCCTCCAGGACCTCTTACCTTATATGTTCACCTTCATTCATTCATCCCATCGTCTCTGACAAGTGCCCCCTGGCCCTACTGAATGAAAATGACACTGGAATGTTTCATCATTGCTGTGGTGTGTTCAGGTGGATGCAATATGATAGTTTTTCACCAGTTCACTTCAAAATGCCCCTTAAGTCAGCTGTTTGGAGCACCTACAACACAACAGCTTCATTCCGGCGCATTACAAAAACTTCAATTACATGTATTGAAACCTGGAAATTATTTAAAGGTGGTACAAAATGAAATATGATACAAGGGGGAAAAAGATGGAAAAGTGTTGAAGTATATCCTAACATGTTCTTAATTATGTATGCAACTTGAACAAGTTGAGGAACATTTTTATAGTCTGAAGCTTTTAATGGAGGATGCTTTGTAAATTTAAAATTATATGCAAAAATTACCTGGAAATAAATCTCAGCATTTTACTGCCATTTGGCTGCCATGTTCTAAAACACTTTATTCCAAGTGTCGCTGGCTTAATAAATAATGTAAAGGGATCAAATTGTTATATATATATATTATAGAGGCTCAGTTACTTAAACTGGAATAAGTGAAAAGGCATGGAAAACTGAAGCAAGAAGAAACAACATATTGACAAGCCGGTAACAAAAGGAGGCCCCAATTCAAAGTCTACAACCCATTTTTATCCACCCTTGCTCCCACACACAGGTCTAGTGCATGTAAATGTAAAGCATTAAGCTACCAATTCAAGACATGTTGGAACAATAATAGGGTTCACGCTGAGGAGCACTGAATAAGAGTGGGTTACTTTTGCATCTCACATTTATCAGTATGAGATGAGCACTGAGACGTGTTGTGCATTGCAGTCTTTTTACCGTCTTTTTTTTAGGGTAAGGATTGAAGTGCATGGAGGGGCATCTATGCATTCTGGATAAGGGGAATGTAGTTTCAAAACTAGTGGTAAAAGGCTGATTGAAATTCATGCCACTCCTGCTGAAATTTATGCATCCCACTCCTAAAATGATTTTTTTTTTTTTTTTTTTTTTTTTTTTTGCTTTGCACACACATAGAATACATAAATTGGATATTTTACCAGAAGCCTCTGCTAATCTGCTCTTTTTATTTATGGTTGAAAACAAAAAATGTTTGGGTAAACATAATGTGTAACATGAATGCTGTGATGGCGTAAAATGCAAGGCTGCAAACTTATGTTTCTCAGCCACAGTACTTTGTATTTTTGTTTTTTTATAGTGTTTTACTGCCTCACAACCTGGAATTAAAACACATCATTTTAAGATTTGCATCATTCCATTTACAGAACCTGCCTACAACTCTTGTCATTTCATTTTCTTGTTTTATTGTTAAACAATTGCACAAACAGTAATTGGCAATTGAAGGATATTTGCTTTGGACAGATGAAACTGTCCAAAGCAAATATCCTAAAGACAATGGAAGGACAGAGGTGAGCTGTGTCGGACTTTACTTGTATTTAACATCCATATTTTGCAGGGGAACACAATTATGTTCTGTACTGTGTGTTATGGAAACAAGTGCAGCACAGCAGAAGCTATAATGTAATGCTATTTCGATAGTTTCGACAGACATTTTATGTGCTTATCATAAGGCTCCCTGGGTCACGATGCGAGTGGAGGCGGATCTAGAAAGTTTTACCCTCCTGTCAAAAAGTTAGGATGGCATTTTATGAAATAATATTATACTTTAGGTGTATGGGCAGCAAAAAATTAATATTAGATCATAAAGTTAATATGAGACATCTTGACAGCCTGTCAGATGTGTAAATTGTTTGACTGGGTCACCAATAAACACACTGATAAATAAATTTGTCATTCAGTTTGAATTACTGAGAAATCAATACATTTGAGGCATCACCACGTAGCGTAAACAGACAAAGTAATCATACTTAGCTTGAATATCATCTTTGTTCATTTTATTTAAGGAAGTTCATCCATTGTGTTTTGAGGCATTTCGACATTCATCCATGCCTGCATGCACCAGAGATTAAAGTTGAGCTATGCTATGCAGCTGTAACTTCTCTGAATTCTGGAACTAGCCTCATGAGCCAGGGGAGTGATGGGGTGGCCTGAATCCCCAAGGATGACTTGTGGCACATCTACTCCCTCATTTTTATTTTTTTCTGCCCACGGTCAAAACAATCGCTTTTTTTTTCTAGCCTTGATCGTAGTAATGAAATGAACTTGCAGCATAGGCATTGTGGTTCACACAAAATGTACATCACTGTCCACCAGGAGCTGTAAAATGATGGAATATTTTCTTTTCTGATTGTTAGTAGTCTAGTGCTTTGCTTTGTGCTCTGATGTTGACGTGTACCAACGTTGTCACCAGCAACTTGCGGAAATCTTCACCTATCATAAAAAGGATTGCACAGTTGAGCTAAAATCATCTGAAGAGGACACTTTGAGGCAACGTGGTTTTATAATTACAATAATTTCTGAAATACCCTTCCTGCGTAGTGCAGCAACAAGTGAACAGGCCTATACAGGACATTTGAGATAAAGAGCTGTTTTGCTGGTTGTTTGTTTGCTTGTACAAGCAGGGTTGTTCTGCACTTTGTGGTTGAACAAATAAAACAGGACTCAGGAAATGGTAAATAGAAAGCACAAGTGGATCAATGTGTCTCTTCTCATTGTAAAGTTTGGCAATCATTCTGTCAGTCCAAGACATTATAGACTTATACACCATGCGTAGGTGTATAAGTGAACCCTGACCGTACAATCGTGCATGAAAATCTATTTGAGTTGATGTAAAACTATTAAATTATGACAAAGTATCCTATTCCCATAGATTAACACATCACACTGGTCTTTGCTTTACATGTGATGGACGTTAACATTGTATGTACTTGATCATCTCTTCTGATTTGTCTTCAAAAAGCTGTTATTTCATTAAAACATAAAGCCATATGAAACTTTTAGGACATCTCAAAATCGTTTCGGAGTTCTGTTCAGACAACTGTGTTTTAAATAGTATCAAGAAAAATGCAAATGTTATAACTACCTTTTTTTTTTAAATGAACCGCCTTAGAAAGTGAAAGAAAAGCAAAATTAAGTAAGCTCACAAAATTCATGGTGAGGAGGGGGTCGGATCTGAGGCTCTATCAAACATTCATACCAATATATAAATATTTTGTTCATTTTTAAACCTGTTAAAATTATAAACCTTATAAAATTATTTAAAAACTCTACTTAAATGAATGGTTTAATTATACCATTCTCAATCTAAACTTAATATTTAACTATTAAAATCCCAGTTTTAAATGCTTCCGTCTCAAAATATCAGGTGGGAGACAAGCAGCACTGGTTTTGAATTTACAGTGGAGAAAGTTTTAGTGACCGCGTTTATTCCTGTGTATTTTGCCGCAGGTTATTTAATTACAACTGGAATGAGGAAGATTTTTTAATAAATTCCTTCCTCACATAGAATTTGATACTCGTGGGCATCGGGATGACTGTGAATATGACGTTTTTGATGAATACCTGTTTAACCCTCCTCCGACTGCAGAGCTAACCTCCCTGGCCGGGGAAAATGGAGAAGACTCTCAAGAGAGGCCTGACATCGCGTTTAATAAGACTATTCAGACTGCTTCCACTTCAACACAAAAGGGATCAGAAGAAGAAACTTCCCCGGCTGGGGAAGTTAGCCAAGTGTGTTCGGACCGCTCTAATTTAAAAACCAGCGATAAAAAAAGGTCCGTGCACTTTGCTGAGCTGCTCGTGCCGTATAAATATGAACGGCCGGGCTGCTACGTTTGCTACGAGGAGGCCCAAAAAAGAAAAAGTCAAGCCAGTGACGAGTGTTGTACCATTTGTTGACCGATGACCATTTTAGTGCTGCTGTTGTTCATTTCTGGAATTGCAAAAAGAACAAAACGTTCAGAACGTAACTTTGTAACTTGAGAGCAACTGGATCCCAGCAGAAAGAAGCAGAGAAGCAGTCTGAATTTAACGCTGTATTTGTGATCAGACACATGTCCGACGAAAGGAAGTCGCAAATAAGTTCGTTTGACGAAAGCAGTAATGTTAAGAATTTAGTGCAGGGACACAAAACACTTTCAAAAGTAGACTGGCATGTCTTGTCAGCTTGTGTCCAATGGCAATCGTAGAGATAATAGAATCATTCTTCACTATGCAACATAAAACTGACAAACTGTAGATAGTCTTGCTCACCTATTATATCTGTTACTGTAGTCTGGCTACCAATGCATTTGATATAGCTATGTCCTTTCCGAGCAGCAATAATAATTATTTCATTATGGATCATGATCCATAATGATCCATAATCATGGATCTATTTGAGTTGATGTAAAACTATTAATGATCCATAATCATGGATCATTATGGATCCATAATTATGGATCCAAAATTATGTCCACTATAACATATTGTTATATTGGACAGAAAAATATGTCCAATATTGTTATGATTCTGTTGCAGAATCTTTAGATTATGAAATACCAGAGAAATCAGACAGAATAAAATAATGCACACTAGTTTTGACCTTCTTTGTTTAACACACACACAGACGAATGCATAAAAATTTACGCATAAAGCTCCATCTTTACAAATATCTGTGCTGTGCTGAAAACAAACACCCTGATGATGAAAACACCTTTTCAGTAAGACACAGGAACTTGTTTTGAGTAGTTAATTCCTTAATTTTGATGAGAGAGTACTTGTCCTATTGTCAAATTATTTCATTTATAACATGGGAAAATGTCTTGTTATAAGAGAAATAATCTGCCAATGGAACTGGTACTTTTTCATCAGAATTAACGGACTCAAAACAAGCACCTATATCTTGCTGTAAAGTTACTTGTAAGTTAGTTTTGTCCTGTTTCAAGCTTGCTAAGATATTTTCACAATAAACTAGTCCAAAAATACTTGGAAAATATTTTGTGTTTTTGCATAGTGAAGTTGAAAAAAACTGTTCACACACATCTGATCCACAGCTCCCCACTTGTTAACTAAGTTTTGTGTAACCTAGGTGTAAATTTTAACTTCCTTTCCCTCCGCTTCCCATTTTTCCACTCATTAAGCTTTTTCTACCAAATATCGCGATAGTTGCGATGGTTTTAATATAATGACAGGAATTCTCGCGAGCCTACAATACAACCAATCGACATTGAGTATCAGGGTCACATGTACCGCCGCGGCCAATCTGCTCGGTGTACGAGAGGGAGCGGGGAAGTATGAAAGATTAGGACGCGTTGGGAAGAGCGGAGCTGCAGGTCACTTAATCGTTGTCATTCGTTTTCCTTAATTCGTTTTAAATATTTATGTGACCATATTTATGGTCACATAAATATGTTGACCAGTAGGAGCCACCTACTGTGAGCCGAGATGAGATGAAAAACCGGTTATGTGAGATAGAAACTGAGGAATTGGTGAGTGTTCCTGTTTGTAACTTAGCGTTAACCCGTTGATATCACTGTTTGTTGTAGCTGCTAAATCGCTGATGACGTAAATCCAGATCCATCATCCATCCATCCATTTTCTGAGCACCCTTCTCCCTAACGGGGTCGGGAGGTGCTGGTGCCCATCTCCAGCTGCGTTCCGGGCGAGAGGCGGGGTTCACCCTGGGCAGGTCGCCGTAAATCCAGATGCCTATACTAACTTGAACAATTAATTGGTGTACAAAAGGTGCCTTAAATATTTATTGAGCACTTGTTTAGACTAGGGTTTTTACATTTATATGGTGCATATTGGATTTTTTATGGATGTAATTTATATGTGAACTTTATATTTTTTGAATATGCATATTGACTGAAGATGAATTGTGAATTTTTTATATCGCAAAGAGTGTCATTTATTGACTTTATGTGCACACTAGAATGTTTTGATTATATATATATATATATATATATATATATATATATATATATATATATATATATGTATATATATATATATATATATATATATATATATATATACATACATACCTCTGCACTCCAGGTGGGTTGATGTCTGAGAAAGACATGGTTGGCAACGGTCCTTTGCCAATCCTTGACTCTGTCTATGGAACAGTCCAAGATGTTAATGAACTGTAAGTAAAATTTATGGAGCAGTTTCAAGACGCAGGTGAAAAACCATTAGTTTATTTACAACGCCGGTGTAGAGCCCTGAAAATTGACCATATGTTAAGAATAGCATTTATTTGATTTATGTTATGATAATATCACTTTAAGAGTGGTGCATGATGGGAGTGAGGAGTTCATGACCTTGTTAGATTAGAGAAAAAAACGAGAGAGGAAAACTATATGCTGTATACTGAACCGTGGATTTTGTTTTAATAAAGTTGCACAAAAGTGAAACTCTTCAGTTTTTTTTAGTTCTTTTCAAGGGTGCAACATAAATTTTGGTGTTTCCGCCCGGTTCAGCAAATGTTTTCGGCAATGAGAATTTTTTTTTTTTGATGAAGAGGAACTATGTCTAGGCGGAGGTGAACGTGCTAGCGGCTATGCTAAGCGGCTATGCTGAGTGACTACGCGGCTAGTCAGACGACGTCTACTGGAAAAGAAAAGCAACCACAAAAGAATCAACCAAACGAAACATCATGGACAGTGAGTGGGAATCTCTGTTTGCCGATATTGAAAAGAAACTAGTCACTCTGTCACTGGATAAGCTAAATGCCCTAACTGAAGCGCTAGGCCTGGAGCTTAGTGAAGAGGTGAAGTCGTCATGTCGGCTAATAAGAAGAAAAATGCTCATTCACTTGGAGAGTGAGGATGTCACTTCGTTGGAGGACAGTGGATTTTCAGTTTTGTTGACCACTAATGATTTAATAGATGACATGAATAAGAAAGCTGATATGGACGTTTTGTCAGGTGCTACGTCAGAGCACACCGCTGCTGAACAACAAGTGGTCAGTGAGCAACCTCTGCTGGTACAAATCGGTACTACACCTTCAGTTTTACCACCGCAAATGTCAAGCTGCTCACCAAGTTCTAAGTCATCGCAAGTCAAAGACCAAGTAAATCTGTATCCAATATATAGAAAGGATTTTCGAATTATTGGACAGATCGGTGATGTGGGACAGAAGGACAAACTGAACTTCGCTAGTCTTGAAAGACAAATAGAACGTGGACTTAAAAAAGGATATGATGAGGGAGAGATCGTTGAAGCAGTGATCCAAGCCATTGCACCTGATGTGAAACTAAAAAGTTATCTAGAGAGTAGGTCAGAATTATCATTGGACTCTCTCAGGCAAGTGCTTAGGACACACTTCATAGAGAAAGATGCAACAGAACTCTATCACACTTTAACACGTGCAGTACAAGATCCCAGAGAAACTCCTGTTCAGTTTCTTATACGCACCATGGACCTTAGACAAAAAGTGTTAGCTGCTTCTGATAGAGCTAAAGTTGGACTAAAATATGATCCTGAGCTCGTGCAGACACAGTTCTTGCAAACTATTCTGACTGGATTACAAGATGATGCTGTAAGAGTGGACATTAAACCTTACTTGCAGGACGCAACCATTAGTGATGAAGTGCTTCTTGAAAAAATGAGCGTCGCCTACAGTGTTGAACTCGAAAGAAGTAATAAACTGTCGACGAGACAAAAGAGCATCAGAGTGGCTTCAGTTCTGGAAGAGGATGGCTGCAAAAATGAAGATGTTGGAAGCTCAAAGAAAAGCAAAAAGCAGACAGAAAAGCCAAACCCCATTGTGGAAAAGCTGGAAGCTAATAACAAAGTTATTTGTGAAGCTATCCAAAATCTTTCAACACAAGTTGCTAATTTGACTCACACAAAAGTGAGAACTGAAGACAAAAACATAAGTAAGCCATACTATCCAACTATTACCAGAAAAAGCCCCAGAAAATGTCATCAATGTGAACAGTCAAACCCAGAAGGAAAATGTACACACTGTTTTAAATGTGGAAGCAGTGAACATTGGGCTGTTGGATGTCGGAAAAAGAAAGACTCAGCAGTTAATGTCAACAAAATTGAAGTACATACTGCAAATTTTATTGACAGTGTTCCACAGAAGGAAGTGCCTTTGTCAAAAAAACAGGAAAAGACAGCAAAACTGATAGGACGCAAAAACCTTGTCCAGTGTAACATTGGAGGTGTCCCAGTCACAGCTCTTTGGGACACAGGATCGCAAGTGTCAATTGTGGATCTAAATTGGAAAAGAGAACATTTACCAGAAGCCGAGGTTCGATCAGTGAAAGAGCTTCTTGAGGAAGGTATGTTAGATCTTTCTGCTGCAAATGGGACTGAGATACCATATGAGGGTTGGGTTGGAGTTGAGTTTAGTCTTACAGAGAACAGAGACAGTGAACTGTTAGTACCATTTCTTGTAAGCTCTCAGCCAATTGCCAAGCCAATAGTGGGTTTCAATGTCATAGAAGAGCTTGCAAAGTCTAACATATCAACAGATAGGACTCTTCCCAACAAGTTTTTGCACAGTCTTGGGTCAGCATTAGATGTAGGACACAAGAAGGCAAAAGCAGTGTTCTCTGTGTTAAGTAAAGACAAATCTATGTTGGAGAATCAAACAGTAAGGCTAGGAAGACAAGATATCATTATTCCAAAACATCAAATGTTCAAAGTAATCTGCGGAAAATTCAAGAAAAATGTGCTGAAGGGAAAATATGCAGTTTTGGAACCAAATGAAAGCACACCATGGCCAGAAGGATTACAAATACAACAGCAACTAATACACATACCAACTGATGAGAGAGCTGCAATTTCAGTTGTAGTTGAAAACAATACAGACAATGATCTCAGACTACAAAACAGAACAATAATTGGTTCATTATTCACAGTGGATAACATAGAAGATGTAAAAGAAGTCACAAAGAGGTCACAAAGGGAAAGTGGACATGTACACACCAAAGACATAAAAGTGACACCAGAAAATGAAGAAAAACCTGAAAAACAAACATGGGATCCACCAGTTGATGTTTCACACTTAACAGTGGAACAGCAAGAAAAAGTGAAAAAATGCTAAGAGAGGAAAGTGATGTTTTTGCACAAGATGAGTGGGATACAGGATGCATACCTGATCTGCAGATGAAAATACATCTCAAAGATAACATTCCAGTGACAAAAACATACAATTCGATTCCTCGTCATTTGTATCAGGAAGTGAAAAAACACATTCAAGATCTACTCAGTAGGGGGTGGATACAGGAGTCGACTTTCTTACTCATCACCAATAGTAATTGTGAGAAAAAAAGACTCTACCATCCGACTTTGTGTGGACTATAGACAATTAAACGAAAAGACACACCCAGACAGACATCCCATTCCAAGAATTCAGGAAATTTTGGAAAATCTCGGTGGAAATTCCTGTTTACTGCTAGACCAAGGAAAAGCCTACCACCAGGGCTTTGTTAGTCCAGAGAGCCGAGCATGCACTGCCTTCATCTCGCCATGGGGACTTTATGAATGGCTAAGGATACCCTTCGGATTAACAAATGCCCCAGCTGCTTTTCAGAGGTATATGGAGGGTTGTCTTGGAGATCTCAGAGATGAGATATGTGTACCCTACCTCAATGATGTTTTAGTTTTCAGCAAAGATTTTGACCAACATGTGGAAAATGTGAGAGAAGTTTTACAAAGACAAAAAGAATGTGGAATAAAACTCAGACCAAAAAAATGTGATTTTTTTAAAAAAGAAGTGTGTTATGTCGGCCGTGTCATTTCAAAAGATGGATACCGGATGAATCCAAAAGAAGTAGAAGCTGTCCAAGCTTTGAAAAAGTCAAGTCCTAAAAAGTCAGAGAAGTAAGATCCCTTGTAGGCTTTCTAGGCTACTATCGATCGTTCATAGCCGACTTCTCAAGGATAGCAAAACCGCTTTATGATCTGTTGTCACATCCAAAGACAAAGAACAACTCCTCAAAGAAGGTTCTGCACAGTTGCCACCATCTCAGTCTGTGGAATGGACAACATTACAGCAGGAGGCACTTGAAAGGCTTGTCGACGCTTTGTCAGATCCACCAGTAATGGCCTACCCAGACCTTGAAAAACCATTTGTGTTACAGGTGGATGCATCAGAGGAAGGTCTTGGGGCTGTCCTATATCAAAGGCAGGAGGGAGCATTAAGAGTAATAGGGTATGGTTCACGTACACTCACTCCTACTGAGAAAAACTACAAACTTCACTCAGGAAAGCTTGAATTTTTAGCTTTGAAGTGGGCAGTCACTGAACGATTTCGAGATTACCTCTTCCATGCCCCACACTTTACAGTGTACAGTGATAACAATCCCTTGACATATGTGATGAAAAGTGCTAAACTGAATGCGGTAGGACATCGCTGGGTCTCAGAATTAGCAGATTTCCGATTTACTCTGAAGTACAGACCTGGTAAAGTCAACCGAGATGCTGATTTTCTATCTCGCAAACCTACAGAAATGGACAAGATAATGTCAGCATGTACAGAGGAATGTAAAGCTGATGACATAACAGCACTACAGCAAGGACTCAAAGCGGATCACAGTGGTGATACTGACTGGATTTCAGCTGTTACATGCAATGTAAATGTACTGTCACAACTAACTGTTCCATGTACGACTCTAGTTGAGCCGATAGCAATCAAAGACATTCAGATTGCTCAACAAGAAGATCAAGTGACACAACGAGTAATCACATTAAAGCAGAAAGGTGAGAAAATTAAATACAGAGACAAAGTGAAAGAGACAACTGAAGTAAAACGACTTTTGAGGGAATGGCCTCATCTTTACCTAGACAAAGATGGAGTGTTACGACGAAAGACAAAAACTAGAAATCAACTTGTCGTTCCTGCTAAGCTTAAGGCACTGATTTTTCAGCAACTCCATGAGGAAATGGGTCATTTAGGAGCGGACAGAATGATCTCATTAGCCAGAGAGAGGTTCTATTGGCCAAAAATGCGAGAAGAGATTGAACATTATGTGACAAGAGTCTGCCACTGTTTGAAACAGAAGAAACCCAACCGAAAAACTAAAACCCCACTACAAACTATTACAACCTCTGCACCTTTTGAACTAATTTCGATTGATTATCTGCATCTTGAGAGAAGTAAAGGTGGAGTAGAGTATATTCTTGTAATAGTAGATCATTTTACTAAGTTTGCGCAGGCTTATGCAACATCTAACAAGTCTGGAAAGACAGCTGCACGCAAAATCTTTGACGACTTTATTCTGCGATTTGGATACCCTGCTCGAATCCATCATGATCAGGGAAGGGAATTCGAGAATGAGTTGTTCAGAAAGTTGCAAAGCTATAGCGGAATACAACATTCAAGGACGACACCTTATCATCCTCAGTCTAACCCAGCTGAACGTTTTAACAGAACTTTGTTAAGCATGCTCAGAACATTGGAAGAGACACAGAAACCTAACTGGAAAGACTATTTGAACAAAGTAGTACATGCATATAACTCTACAGTCCATGAATCGACTGGCTTTTCACCTTTTTTTCTGTTATTTGGAAAAGAGCCAATCCTACCCATTGACTTATTGTTTCCAAAAGAGCAAAAGCAGTCGCAGTCTCATCAAGACTATGCAGACAAATGGCAAAGGTCAATGCAGGAAGCTTACAACATTGCACAGGAAAACATGAGAAAAGCAAGTAAAAGAGGACAAAAGTGTTACAACAGAAAAGCCTGGAGTTCAGAACTTCAACCTGGAGACCACGTTCTTGTCCAAAACCTATCTGAAAGAGGAGGACCTGGAAAAATACGTGCTTACTGGGAAAACAAAACGCATGTTGTTAAAGAAAGAAGAGGGAAAGACAGTCCAGTTTATGTGGTGACACCATTAGATGGTGAAGGGAGGGAAAGAATTCTTCATAGGAATGTTTTACTACCCTGTCCTTATCTCATTGATGAACAAGATACTAAAGAACCAAAAGAAACACAAGCAGAAGAGACAAGGAAACAGACAAATACACCAAACCAGAGACCATGTTCATGAGGATTCTGACAGCTGTAGTGAGGACGAGTACTCTGTGTGGATTGCTCATCAAAGTCGGACTACCAGTCTCAACCCAAAAGCCCCAGTCTTTCAGTCCAGATCAAGACAACCTGCAGAAGAAATCCAAACTAGGAGACTTGTACAAAGACAAAGCCAGTTTCAGGATGAAAATGATTCTGCTGACGTCAGTAATCAAGTGGACGACAGACATGATGAAGGAGACTTCCAGATCCAAGACACGAGTCAAAATCCGGATATGGATACTGAAGATCAAACACTTGAACTTGAAATGCCTGAGGAAGACAGCGATGCCTCTTCGGAGGTTGATCAGGAGGTGAAGCAAGAGCGACGTTCCTCAAGAACACGTCAACCAAAATCCATCTTTACATATAATGAGTTAGGGAAACCTAGTTTCATATCTTTGAAGAAATAGAAATTCTATTTTGAACAATATATAGTTACAGTTAAAGTTAATTGAAAATGTTTTATGATTCATTTGGTACAAAATATTTAGTTACAAATAAGTCATTTTGCAGAGATTTATTTCTGATGACTAAAGCTACACTTAAAAGTTATTGCTGTATTTACAGAAGGAAGTGAGTTTTGTAAGGTAACAGAAGTCGTACTACATTCACAGCATGTTTAATGTGGATACATTTAATAAGGTGGAATGGTAGATTTAGCCATATGTGACTTAATGGACTTGGGAGGCCTACCAATGTACCAATGATTTAAGTTAATACACTGAAACAGGAATATAAGTCAATATACTTATTCTGTGTACATGCATTTGTAGTCATTGAATGTGTAGTAGTGGTTATGGTTTTGAAGAGCAACATGTAACTAAATGGTACCTGGTTGAATTCAGTGTTAGAAGCTAGTTGTAAGGATACATTCTTTAAGTTTTGAAGTTTAAAATGTTTGGAAACATTTTATTATTTTAGTAGGGGAGGGTGTAGAGCCCTGAAAATTGACCATATGTTAAGAATAGCATTTATTTGATTTATGTTATGATAATATCACTTTAAGAGTGGTGCATGATGGGAGTGAGGAGTTCATGACCTTGTTAGATTAGAGAAAAAAACGAGAGAGGAAAACTATATGCTGTATACTGAACCGTGGATTTTGTTTTAATAAAGTTGCACAAAAGTGAAACTCTTCAGTTTTTTTTAGTTCTTTTCAAGGGTGCAACACCTGCAAGTGACTTTGAACCATGCAGTAATTCCACCTCAGATGACAGAAATCCAAAGAGCAACAATAATGCCATTTACTTCACAGCATTCACAATTAAACTTGTATGTTTTGTAGCGTAGTTCATTCATGGTCTTTTTATTACTGAGACACTATAAGACATATGTCCAAGTTCAAAAGTAAAATTAACTGTCGTCGTGACAAAACTGAAGTGTTGGTGGCATTACCAAACACATGAATGTCCTGGCCGACATGGATTCATAGGTTGCACTGCAGAATACAAACACTTAACTGTCTGGTATAGGCTTTTTTAAAGGATCTGAGCTTTTGAATGGAGTGTGTGACACCATCACCTGATGGACTGTGGCTTCAAAACTCAATTTCACCATTTTACAATGCATCCAGTGGCAAAAATGAGACAGAAACTAAAAATGTCCACACGATTTCTGTCCCGGCGCATTAAATTCTACAGTAGCTACCACTCATCATGGGAGTGCTAGTGTTGGAGCCATTTATACTTGCTTGTGTCATCACCACCAGAAGGCGTATTGTGTTTTGTTTTCTGAGTGTCTGAGGGGGGATGGGTTATTTAAGGTCAATCGTAATTCTGTTCAGGTGTGGCAAATGGGAAGAGGACATAGTTTTCTACTGTGTTTGGTTTTGGGTTGGATGTCAAATTTATGTGTATTTCAATGGCATTGGTAAACTCTGGTCAATGTTTCGGATAATAAAAGACTTTATTATAAATCAAACTAGAGGATCGGCATCCTGAATCTTAACTGAACGCACGTAAAACGAACTATCCCCAGAAACAACCACCAGTAGCGTAAAAGATAGGATTTTAAACGCTACATTTAGGTAGAAAACTCTTCGTTTGGAAGTTCCACCGATCCTTCTGCACTGTGGTTCCAGGGATGCGGAGTTGGAAAGCTGCATGGATCGAGATATTGGAGCATTGGAGCAACTGAGACTTCATTTGTATGAAGGGTAAGGGAAAAGTGTGAGGAAAAAGTTTTTCTCTCTGGGGGGGGTTCTAGACTTGAAAGTAAATATTTGTCCAATAATTTTCAATCTGACAAAAAATGTGTGAAAGCTTTTGTCTGCTTGTGAAGTTTTTTGAACTGAAAAAAAAACAAAACTTAAGAACAGATGTCAATTCTTCAAAAAAGCTAGGTAACACTTTCTTAGGTTGTGAATAAGACTGTCATGACACAGTCATATACCTGACAATAACGCCTGTCATGAACATGAGTATGTCTTCATGAATATTAATGGACGTTGTCATAAAGTGTCTTTCATGACACTTTTAATACACAGTTGGTATTATTCAAAATGTCTTTGTTATGACAACTTGTCATAAACCATGAAATCATGATCTGACAGATTTGTTCTAAAAGTATTACGGATTAAAGTTTAGCTTTAATAACTTAAAGCCGCATCATTTTCAAAGTTTAAGGTTACTAACGGAGATCAGCATTATGAGCTTTTCTGGATTTAGGTTTAATTGTGAGCCAAATTTCTGACATCTGAGTGGCTTATGTTCTATATTTCAACCATCTGAGTGAGTCGACCCAACTGTGCTCAGTCCTAACAAATCCTGGTCAGTGGAACAACAGAGAGATCCTCTATTCTCTATAATGAATGTAGTGTGCCATGCCCAGTGCCATTCTGTTCTGAAAGCGTTATTAGGAGCTCTTTGCTTTATGTACTTATGTGCTGCACATTTTCGCTGACAATAAGCAGTATTGGATCAGAGCTGGAAACAGTCTACCTTATCTTGCCCAGTATTACCAACAGCAAATCCTTCTGTTGCTTTTGTCCAACATACTCTTTCATTCATTTCACAGCTACTATTATGATTAATAAATAAATAAATCAGCAATTAATTGAATTATGATTCATTTGTAAGCTATTTTCATTTGCCTCAGGGCTAACCTCCACTCTGATATAACGTCCCCGTGAGTCCTTATCGTTATTCTCCAGTCTATTCCAATCTAGAAAAGATTAGAAGAGACCGACGTATTACAGCAAAAATAAATAACGTTGAAAGGGAACACTTCTTATTCTGCACACAGGCTTTGAACAACGTGTCACCTGACAAATACCTGTCTGTGTAAAATTCCATTTACAACATGCAGGTTGTGTCATGTAATCCTAGAAATTCAGACAAATAGTGTTATCACATTTTCTTCTAGTTTCTCTCTCCGTGTCTTCCGGCACCGTTCAGTTTTATTGGCAAAACAGATATTCATAGCAGTGGTGAGCAGAGCTTTGTTTAATGCAACACACTGCTGTTATTGCATTATGCTGGAAAATGTGTTTCAGAGCCTACCATCTCCATCGTCACACACTGTAAGAAAGAGCAACAAAAATGTTATTTATTTATTGTATTTATTTATTTTCTAGCTTTTCCTGCTACCCATTATAACTCACAGTTGCATTGCCAAAAGAAAAAAAAAAGTTTTAAAAACAAAAGTATACTTTCACAAGTTATTGTACTACGTCACACATTTTACTTTTACTTGAGAAATATTTCCAAACAATGTCACTACTTTCACTTGAGTAAAACTTCTGGTTATTTAGTAATTATTATTAATATATATTTGTTTTATTTTAGTTTTTAAAAAAACCTAAACATGTGAATAACTGTAATTTTGTCAGTCTCAAATAATTTTTAAATATCAAATGAGACATTCTGCTCAGCTACTCTGTGTTTCAGCAGCGTTTTTACCAAATACCTTTTCACTCTTAGTGTGTTAATTTCTTGGATGGACACTTATTATTTTTGAGTTGAAACATATTTTGTAATTTTTGAATACACTTAAAAAAATAATTTACTGTATTGTATGATTTTTTTTTTCATGATACATTTTTTACATTTACGAGAATCCACATTTATATAAAAATCTATTATCTACAACTTACAAAACAGTTGGAAAAAGAAATAACGTTTTTGAAATGCTACCTCAGTTAAGCGGGGTGATCTGCCCTGAAGGTTTTAGGGGATATTGAAATTTTGCAGGATCCTGTGTTGATGTGCTTTTACAAGCACATGCCCCCTCCACTTCTCTTTTGATGGTCTCTGCAGTCTGCTACACCGGGACAGTGTATAGTCTCAGGATTGATTTTAATCAGTGCTGTCATCAGATCAATGGAAGTTTATTACCCCCAGAAGGAGCAGTGGCAGTGAAGCTCTGCCCTCTAGGAGGTAGACTTTCAACAGTCATCATCATCTGAGGTGGCAATAGCCCAAAGGAAGCGTCTCTGTGTGGGTATTGAGGATTAATTTGTTTTTATTGTGCGCTCT
Organism: Poeciliopsis prolifica; assembly: GCF_027474105.1. Lineage (NCBI taxonomy): Eukaryota > Metazoa > Chordata > Actinopteri > Cyprinodontiformes > Poeciliidae > Poeciliopsis > Poeciliopsis prolifica. The sequence continues at coordinate 2,920,083 of NW_026562427.1, forward strand.
AAATCTCATTGTTATGTCTCTGAAATGCGACGTTTTGTACTGCGCCGGCGTCGCGGTGGAGCATTACAAACACATTACTTCAGAGCATTTTTTTGTTGTTTGCCAAGTGCAAGGAGATGTGGTCTGGAGTAGCAAGACACAAAAACAAAACAAAAAAAAACCTAAAAAGGGGGGAACTGCATGACATAGCGTGGTTATTTATTTTCACTTACAGTCCAGTCGACCTAATAGAAAAGTCTGTTTCTCACACGACGTCTGGCATGTACGTGCACTGGGGGTTCTTGTGATAAACAACCAACGCAGAGGTGCTTACTACGCAGTGCGGTACATTATAGCCGTTTAGAGAGACCCTCGGAGCCCACTCCCCTGCTGCTCCCATTGCTCGCTGGTTTTCAGTTGCTCAGGTGACCAGGGCATGGACGTGATTAATTGCACTTTGTTAATAAGCAATTCCTCCCAACAACTAGAACAGGAGATCGTGCCGTGCATGTGTTGGCAGCCGAGCTACACTCGCATGGTCAGCGTTGCCAAGCCTTTAGGCCTCTATGCTGTTGCACGCTGCAATATTCACCTGAGGGTTAAACAATTACAAATAAGAGAGGTTTTCCCCTAATACTGTTTTCATCTTTCACTGTCTCTTACGCTAGCTAGTATTTGTTCAGTGATGAATGAGGAGAATGCAATACTGTTCTCACTAACCCAATGTCCTGATTACAAACAATTATTCATCGTTATTTATAGTAATAAAAAGGGTAATGGGTCCTCATAAATCTACTTAGTTATACTTTCATTCACTCCCACAGGGAGAATTGCCACTGGGCCCACTGGGGGAGGCAGGCAAGACTACACTGCCATGAAAAAGTGGAACTTTTTTCTCCACTTTTTACCTTCATATAAGCACAAAAATGCAAGATACACATATTAAAATATTTAGCATTGGACCATTAACTTGCAACAGAGAGAAAAAAAATAGAATTGATTGGATGATGTGTGGAAATAAAACTTCACACTCTAAATGCAGTACATTTCACCTTTAAGTCTAATGAATATAAACATACAAACATAATGAATAGTTTTGATGAAATGAGAATCAGGCAACAAGATTGAAAAAATTGCTCTTTGTAGATGCTGTCCATCCAATCTGATTGAGACTGATGTATTTAGCAAAGAATGAGTGATGAACTCACTGTTTCAGTCACGGATTTTTATTTCTACAACATTGCGAAGACCCTTTTTCACTTTTCTTCCATTAAATGATTATGCCTGAATTTTTGTGATGGCTGATAAATCCAGAATAAAATGCATGTTTACTTGAATTCATTCCTAAACGTTCAAATGGATAGAAATGAACAAGTTGGTCTGTGATCAAGTTCGGCTGCATGCAGCTTGCGCCGTCGTATTATGAGAATCCAATTATTCTTCATTAAATAGTGCAGATGATAAGTCTTTTAATGTGATTAGCGTGTTGCGGACGTAAAAATCCAAACATTAAGTCGGAAAATCTTTTGAGTTTATCGGTAAACACAAGCGGATCTAAAGTGCGAGCCCAACAGGTTCTGATTGGAGGAGCCGGATGGCTTTGATGAGATTAAAGGAGTGTGTGCTATCAGATTATGAAGGATAATTAACAAGATAATGTTAAGTCATCTGTCGCAAGACTGATGCTTTCAATTACATCCAAGCACTGGTGGTGAAACATATGATTACCATATAGTAGAAGAAAACCCCTTTCAGCTGCAATGTCACAAGATTGGAAGATGCAGAAATGAAAAGCGCTACGAAGGACCTTCGAATGGATGATTCAGCGGGGGAATCTTGATCAGATGTCAGAATTATCTAAAAATTCATGGGGCCTGAAAAATGATTGGCATAGATTCTATACAGATGGACTGGCTCTTGATTACCTGAGATGTGAAAACAGAAGGTCGCATTGACATTTATTTAGGAGTCTCAGAGTAAAAAGTACCTAAAAGAAAAACTCCAGATTTTTCTGATTATTTACATTTTAAAAACCATATATCATCCTTCCACTTCACAATACTTTAAAACAAGACAGAAACCATTCCCAAATTAAAAAAAAAAAAAAAAAAAAAAAACTAGTCAGCAATCAAAGACAACTTGTGATTCCTTGTATCTCGTTTTTTTTTTTTTTTTTTTTTTTTTTTTTTTGTTTTTTCGGGGGGTGGGGGGGTTTCCCCCTTCTTCTCCCCTTCATCCTCTGAGCTTTCTCGACTTTCAAAACTGGAACAAAGCCACTCGCTTTTTTTTTTGTAAAGCAACATTACATAAGCATCTGAAGGAACAGTGGGAGAGATAGAAGACATGAAGACAAAAAGAGGGCCAATGCTTTCTGCAACGGGGGGAGAGAAAAAAAAAATCATGAATATAATCCTTTGTAAATGACTTATTATATGTCTTTGTAAAACAGGGACAAAATGATTAGTGGGCCATTTAAACTGTCTCCCTCTCTATCCAGCTCACACACTGATGCTCAAGCTCACTAACGCACAAACATTCCTCTGTAAGCCCAGCCATGACTGCCAAGAAACACTCAACATTGGATGGACCTGAGTGTTTATTATAAGGATGACGTGGGGGAAGGGTTTGGGGAGAAACATATGAATTTGAGTGCAGGTGAAGGAGAATGTTGGTATTGAGAGCAAAAGGATGGAGGATGGCGGATAGTAATTTGTGTGGAGTCAGATGATGCACTGCACGTCTGGTCTGCAAGGACAGGTTGACATAAAAAAATAAAAATGTGGGTGTGACTAGGTGGGTGGCGGGTGCAGAAGAAGGTGAGGTTATGATGAGGGGGGGGTCACCAGTCGTGTCGGTGCCATAATACGGTAAGTGAGCCGCTTGGTTGAACCGCACACTGTGTCAAACACACATTTTGTTCTGCTTCATCTATCATTGTCGATTCGGTAACTCACAGATTCTCAAACGCAACGCCGGGCTTCTTCTCCACTGGGGCAGGGCTTGCTCAAGCGTTCACATGAATACACTAATAGGCGTCAATGACATAAATCCATCAATATCATGAAACAGGCCTGCACTGATTTCTCTCTGACACCCAGGAAGATACATACTGTACACGCACACACACACACACCCACCCACAAACACACACACCTTGCTGCACCTGCCTTTGGCTGGCCCATTAACCATGTTGAGAGGGAGGAAAGTCAGGGGCAGTGGAGTGTCTCTTACTTCAACAATCAATCATACATTAGCCAGACAGCATATCCAACTGAGCAAGCTGCCAAACAGACAGGAGGAAGTGAGGAGGAAATTACTGCCTAACACCAGGGGGCACATGCAGAAATGTGTTTAGGTTTGAAACTGCTATGTGTCTGCGACTGGAAAGAAAAAAAAGTGTCTGCTCTTTGCGGCTCTGCATGGAGCTTTCTTTTATACGTCCCTTATAGCTATAGTCATAATCCAATTCAGTCGGATTATGACTGTCCTTAAATGTAAGAATGATAGTCTCTAGTAATTCCCATTAGATTTTTAAAATTAAAACATAAACTGAGAGAAAAACTAAATAAACTGTTGACCTAGAGACAAATTAGGAAAGTTAAACAGGATTTTCCAGCTTTTGCTGCCACTTGCAAGGTGGCAATGTGGCTTATATTAAGCACTACGATTGCTTCAAAAAACGTTGCATATATTAAGTCTCAACACATTGCCTCATGACAGCACCCTGGAACTTACCGAAACTTTTTTTTTTTCTTTTTACATTAGCGTTACATTAAATCCTAGCATTGTTTAGAGTAAAATCTGAAAATTTCAGTTTGACAGAATAGAACGATGGAGTTTTAAGACAGCGTCAAACACATTTTCATAGCTCAATATTGAAGTTTTTTTTTTCATCTCTTATACTGCACAGTGATGACAGAGTAGCAAGGTAATGATTGCTGAAATCTCAGCATAAAATGTTATGGACAGAACAAACAAAATACATTTTGTATCTCCATTTTTAGTTCCCAAGAGTGAACTGGCAAAGCATACTGCTGATGGACTGCTGAGAGGATATGTCCTAATCCTTCACAGTTGTAAAGTGAAAAAAAAAATAAAATAAACAACTTGTGCATTTTCTGTCATTAAAGTTAAGCTTTAAAAGGTTAAGTGGACCTGGAGGAGACCACGTCAGGAAAAAGTATATGCTTTCACGTGTCTTTTTTATCTTACACCTTTTGTTTGCTCAGCAGTTTCTTTTACTTTGCCTTCGAGTCCATACCAGCAAAAAACACTGCAGTCAGCGCCACATGGCAATTTATGCGGCAAGAAAACATTCAGGACTCATGTTTAATGCTCTGTTTCCTGAAGTTTGGAAGTATTAATAAAACATAAATAAATAGACTTTTCTTTTTTTCTAAAATACAAGCAGAATTTCAAAAGGACAGCGACAGGACGCTGTGGAATTTAATTTGCTAAAACAAACATGTAACAAATAGAGTGAGCAAGCAAAAGAGGAAAAACTCGGACAGTCATAAAAGTGTTTGGAAAAGAAAGACAACGTCTGAAAGTCAATCTGAAGAAGTTAGCAGCAAACTTGGTAAGCCTGATAAATGGATAGAGTTATGACATGGCTGACTCGTTTAATGTGATTGGATTCTGCAGTGAAATAAGGAAATCTCATCTGGTGATAAAGAATTAATATAAGCATGCTACATTTCTATGCCAGGGTCTGTGATGGCCTTTTATCTCTTATCTCTACGTTGATAAGAATAGGCGGCTGAAAGTAAATCGGGTCATTTCCAAATGCTCTTGAAAACTTAAGTGGCCTACAAAAATATTTGTAGCACTTTAAACTCTTCATATTTGTCAAACTTAAGTATACTTTTCTGAATTTTCTGTTGTGTAAAACCACATTGTGAAGCAAGACAGAAATAATGGGTAATGTAGATTTTTCTTTTTTTTTTTTTAAGAAATGACATTTTGAAAAGTTTGACTTGCTTATGCAACGCTTTGTACACTTTGTACAGCAACGCATTGTGTAGCCACCCTTTGATGCACTTGAAGTGGTATGTGAGGTTTGAAAGTATTCCAAAAGTGAGCGAGACATTGACTCACTCGCCGATCCACACCTCCAGGATCTACAGCAGGGACATCAGAATGTCACTAATACTGGAGAAAAATGGACACATGATGACAAAAAGAAGGAAGGTATTACACTGAGAAGGGAGAAGAGCAGATGTCAGGGGGAGCTATATGTATTTTGAAATACCACAGACCACTGGCAGCAGGAAAGGAATACATGGAAACCTATAACCAAGTAGCCCATTGAGTAACATATTAGGTGTGTGTGTGACAACAGGATGTTCATGTATATATGTGGACCTATTTGTGCAACATCGGTTTGCCAGATAATGAAATCAGTGAAAGCTAATGACTTATCAAGCTCTTTAATCGATTCACTGTGACACCAGAAAATGCAGTTCAATTAAAGGATTGCTCAATAATTTTGGGTATAAATTCCTCAAGAGTTTATGTTCTGAACGAGAATTTAAAACAAAACAATGCGAGTTCACTGACCAGTCACTGTCAGCTCTAACAAGTACTGACATATTAAGAGATGCAAAATAGAGGCTTTTAAACTGAATGTGAAAAGAGGCTCTTTTGTTACATACACTGTCTAAAATATATTGGAACATCTGAGCATGTGAAGATGCGGCATTGTAAAATGATGAAGATGCTAATGTCTCTGAATAGATATCATTGACGACAGAGCTGTTCCCACATATTTTTTGAGACAGCCTGTGACTATTATCTGATGTAACCCAGCCAGTTTCATGTTAATTCATTCAAATTGCCTGTACTTCTATGAAAGTTCAACTCTTCCAGAAAACTCCAAGACTTCTTATGCTACATTCAGTCATTCACACACAAATGAATGAGTTTTAGAGATTTTTGTGCCCAAAACAATCTAAGTTTAATTAATTAACAAAAAATCCAATGAATCTGAGGGCATAATCTTCTTTCGTTGGACTCCATACTGTCAGGACCCTGGGTTGTTTTCAGTTGTTTTGGGGGTTTAGATTATTTCATTCTAGCCCACTTATTATGTTCCTTATTTTTCATTTTACCTTAGGGTTAGTTCATTTCTTTAAGTTACTCTTGTTCTTTATGTTTTTTCTGTCTTGTGATTCTTTAGTGTTAGATTCGTCCCTTATCCCCCTGTGGACTCTGCTTTCTCCCCTCACACCTGCAGTCAGTTAGCCAATGAGTCCAGATCCATTGTTCCAGGATTCACTCTCAGTATTTAAACTCACCTCCTTCTCTCTCCTTGCTTGTTTCTGCCACTAAATCCTGTTACTTCCCCATTTCACTTGGCTAGATTTTTGTTCTTCAGTGCTTTGTTTTTTGTTCTGCTCTGGCTCTCTGTAGTCCAAGTTTTTTTTTCTTCTTCATTTTTTATTAAGATTTCATCATCACCTCGCTGTCTTTGCCTGTCTGGATTTGAGTCATCCGCCATATCCTTTCATTCTACCTGAATATATGTAAAATTGTACACAAACTAAATTAGTTGTGTTTCGCTTTGAAGCAGATGTTAGATTAAGCAGAGATGGTTCATGCATGTTTTACACAATCCTTGGAATGTCGGGAACATGCAAGATATTTGCAACCTTGGCTGCATTAACAATGAATATGGACTGAGGCAAATGTGCCACAATATTTATTTGTCATACATTTTAACTCGGCATGTATAAATCGCGCATGCATTCATCTGAAAAAAAAACAAAAAACTGCATTATTGGAGTTTGATAACATAAAAAAGTGGTTGAGGTGGAGTATGAGGTTTTCAGGAGACACATGGGAAAAAACACAGGACAACACTGGAAAAAAACTGGTTAGAAGCTGCAAAATACCTCAGTTCTGCACCCAGTCTGGCTGAGCTTTAGCCTTTTAGCATAAAATAGTGGTCAAAAGTAAACTTCTTTCAATTATTTTCTCCAGGCAACTTTTTTAAAGCTTAGACTTAAATACCGCTCTGATCCCATCAATGATATCTACTTTTGAACAATATGAACTGTTCTTGCTCATGTGAGTCCTACATTTACAACCTTATAGCAAAATGACACCCCCCCAAAAAAAAGAAAATACACCTTTTGAAACACTATCTATTTAAAACTGTCATCAACTGGAATAAAGATAAGTAAACTCACAATAGTTTATTCTTCATGAAGTGGACTGCCATGTGACCATTATTTGAACTTTTCCTTTTTTTTTTGCATTTGTGTGATGCAATCAAAGTTCTGAAAACTGCTAAAGCAGCACCTTATCCACACTCTGTCCACACAAATATGCTACATTCTTATTTCACATACCTATTCATGATGCAATGAACACAGCATGTGTTGCATTTTGTATGTTCAACATGTTTTGTTTTGGTTTTTCTTGTAATTTTTTTTTTCTGGATCACTGAAGTGCTGGCTGTGATTCTTTTTTTAATCTCTGCTAGTAACAGACTTAATATGTAATAGATTGACTTTATTACAGACTCAACTTGAGCCAAAGTAGCCATTTTCTTTGAGGAAAGGTTACATATACAGAGAAGCTGTACGGACGTTATTGTCTCAACATGCGCTCAAAATAAACCACAGGTTTTACCATTTATGTAACACACTGAGCAACCAGCAGCTGAAGGCATGGTTCCAAGATTACATATTCATTCTCCCGAACCAGAATACGCTGAAAATGATTTAAATGAACATTAGTAGCATTAATGATAATAGTGTCTGTTTACATTTCTCAGCTTTTTATTTTTTTTGTCTTCCTCCCCACTTTTCTTCTCGCACACAGCCACAGAAAGACCTGGGACTAAGGGCCTTGCCCTTTTCCCTTTTAGTGTTTGCAGTGCTTATTGGAGCGTGCTGTCTTTACATTTGCAGAGCTCTTAACAATGGCCTCAGCAAAAATCCCATTTAGTTAAGAGCCCCTAGAAGACCTGTCTTGAGGCTAAAAACGGAGCAGCTGAGTGTCAAAGCAGAGCGAGCGCGGAGAAAAGAAGAGGAGCTGGAAAGCGGCATGCGGATGTTGCCTTCTTTGTATTTACTGATGAAACCTGGAACATGCTTTTCTGCACAGTCATCTCAACTCGCACTAATTCCTGAAATCATTGCCTCTTTAACTGAACATTTTTCTGAGAGAATATTTTCTCAGCAACTATGAGTTTACTACCTTCTTTCTCAAAAAGTCCCTGCCACCCCCTTCGAAAAAAACAAAACCCAAACAATAAATAATAAATTACTCACCACTCCAACTCCAGTCCAACTCTCTCCATCCCCTAAAGAACAAGTAATCTTCCCCTCATCTTGATTCCCCTGTTGGTATTGTCAAAATGATGGAAATAGCAGCAATTCCTCAGTGAGTGCAGCTCTCTAATGGTGATGTTTTTTTTTTTTTTTTTTCTGCTGGCATGAAATCGCTAACTTATCTCCTGGAGGGTAAGATCAACCGTCATCACTACTGTCAGGCCAGGTTTTATTCATTGCCTCCATCTGCCCACCTTGTTGTGATGGAGTGCAACAAAGCCTCATATTTTATGTGCTGTAATGAAGATCAAATATGACAAACTTGTTTATATGTTTATGCCTCAGCCATGCTGCAAACACGTAGGATCAACTTTTTTTTTTTTTCCAGTGTTTTTCTTGCACTAAGGAAAAGTATTGCTCTTCAAAAGGTCACCTTGTGAGTTTTTATTTTGATAAATTATTGCCTTTTAGAAATCTTTTTGTTCTTCTTTTAAATTTAGGACTTGATGGAGAGCTCAGATGTTGTATTCATGACCTGAAATTCCTTGTTTCTTCACAGATACCACAATATAATGCAAATAACTAATATCTGTCAGAAGGTAACAAGAAATAACAGTCAGGATGGATAAAATCCTCGGTGATGCTTCTGGCTTTACTCTGCACTGGTTTTGGGGTGCTTTGCTAATGTAGTACGTGGATGACATGCTGGAATAAATAGAACCGTGAAATTCTTCTTTCTACCAGAAAATCTAGAAAGTGAATGATCAGTATTCAGGAGACCTCAGGCTTTGGAGTATGGCAGCCAAACCAGCCTCTGAATAGCTAAAACAAAAGACAGAATCATGTATGGGACAATTACTTTCTACAAAATGTCATGTTGGTTTAGATAGACTTTTTCCATTCATATAAAAGCAAACATTTTATTTATTTTGACATCATTGTATGTGGTCCTACAGGGGTCACAAAAAAAATGCTTATGACTAAATAGATGACATAAAAACATATGGAAAAAGCAACAACCTACAAGAGCTGCAGTCCTCTACCTGTCAACGTGTTTCCCCTGTCAAACCTGTCAAGTCCTTCCTCAACTATTTTTCAACTTTGAGCACAAAATGTTTGCTTGCCTCCTCTATGTGGCAAGGTGATGGATAATCACAGTCCATCCCTTTACCTGTCAGCAATCATAATGTTATATTGTACTGATATTTGCAAAGTTTCTATTATGGCTGCTTAATGTATCATCTTATTTTAAAGAACTCATTTATGAACAGCAAAGTTTGAAAATGGTAAACCAAAGGATGTTGGCACTTGTACATACTAACAAGATTTAAGAGCCAATTTCTTATATTCCAATGACTCTGGATGTTATGAATGCAGAAAGGAATGGCTGGATTTTCTTTTTCTGCAAATAACAATATATTCTTGGGCACCACAAGGCAGCCTTCCTTGCCAAGGGCAAGGTGGGGTTAAATCATAGCTTTTTTTTCTTCTTTCTTTTTCTTGAACCTGTTTAGCCTACAGTCAGTCATGATGGATGGGCCAACAAAGTGTGGTCTGCTGTGGGCTTCAGCTACTCTTAAATGTATGGGCAAATGGGAGGGAGGTGGAGAGCAGACAGAGAGATGGGATTGAGGGACTGGGGCAGATTTATGAGAAGAGGGTTGAATGTAGCTGATAGATGCCCATGAAGAGGGGCTAGACTGAAGTCATACACCAGCTGAAGATGACCAGAAAGAATTTTCACAGTAGGTGGGCAAAGAGCACGGCAGTCATCTGGCAATTTATCACTGTCAGTCGGGAGGAAAGGAGTGTGTACCGTTGATGATGCGGACGCAAAGCTAAAGATGCCTTGAACACAAAGACTAGAAAACGTCACTTATGGTGGCAGTAAGTTATTGCACATATGGAACATGGCTGCTCTGTGATGGCTTTGTTGAGTGAACATCAGCTGTATGGTTAATCTAAGATGACTGGAAAAAAAAAAACATGATTAAGAAACGGCATATAATTAACAGCAGACCACAAAGACAAATATTCATAAGTTTATTCTTCTTTCTTTCACTTTAATCATGTAGACTTGGTGTTCGGATCCTGAGTTGTTTAAGGTTTGCTTTTTATCTTGTTTCCGTTTTATTTTAGTTCCGTCCTTTTTGATGATTCTAGTTTATTTTTTTGTCTCTATTTTTTGTTTCTCTACTTTAACTGTGTTCCTTAGATCTAGTTTTTCTTTGGTATTTTCTAGTTCTCTGTGTACTCTCTCTGTGCCACTTTTTCACTCTCTCCCTCTCTATCTGTCTTCTGTTCTCTGCACTCACACCTGCAGGGCTGTGCAGAGACCTTTGGAGGGGCAGGGGCTCAAAGTTAAAAAAGGGCACACTGCAGGAGCAGACATGTCTGAAAATGTCAGAGCAACATTGCAATTAGGTGACATATTGATGAACCGAGCAGATATTTGAGACTTGCACACCTACATTCTCGCCTAAAAACATTGTACCAAATCACGTGTCATTTAAAGTGTAAAATAACAAAATAATCAGTCCAGGTTCATTGTTCCACACTCACCCTCCCAGTATATAAGCTCTTCTGCTGCTGTCACTCTTTGCTGGTTCCTCCCGTTAATTAAACATAGCAATAATAATTAATATGTTGATGTAAATAGAGCCACCCTTACTTAAAGCTTACTTAGACCAGTTGTTTTTTGTGTATTGTCCATTTTATAGAAAATAATTTTAGATTAAAATAAACACATTACGGAGGAAAAGAAGTAGACAGGATGAATTCTACCTTCGATAACTACAGAAATATGACATTTTCAGCACTGCTCTCCTGAAAATGACCTTGACTTTAACTATATTTTGACCTCTTCAATGTTCTCAATAAACTGTCACGTCACGTCAGTATGTCAGTACAGCAGGTCCCTTTCAAGAGCTACTCCACCATCCTGACAAAACACCCATTATTCTCACCCTTAGGGGCATTAAAGATCAAAGCATAAGTAAGACCTCGACCATGAATAATTCAGTTGGATACTGTAGAGTGTTGTTCCCCTAAACCTGACCTTTAAACACAATAAGGCACTGATGGGAGATGTTTGGCAAGCACTACATTTTATATTTAAATATATGTTTAAACGGTCCTTCTCCGGTGAATGTTACTGGATATATGTATGGATGGTAAATGTTCCAGTTCTCTACAGAGAGTCGAAGAAAATCTTTTTTTTTTCAACATAGAAAAATTTCTCTTGATATCTGAACTGACTTTGATCTGTTTTCTTTGATCCCTTGGTCCAACAGGTGTCTTTGTAGATTCCCAGTCATTCCATAAGCTTGGGTAGAAACCAATTGATTTTTATTTTTTTTTCAGCTCTTGAAGACATTTCCTATGCCTCCTCTTCCTCAGATCGAAGTGACTGGAATGGTGGCCTAGATAATATGAGACTTGAGAGCAGTGAGATGCTGCTGTGAGGTTGGAGACTGCTAAGACACTGAATCCTTTGGAATCAGCTATGCAGGGACACTGTCTGGTGAAAAAATTGGGTGAATTTCAATTTTGACCATAAAAAACTAAATTATGCAGAAAACAATAGAAAAGTCAAGTGGACAACTTAATTTTCTTTTGTCATTTTTGTATTTTACTTGCGATGATGTCTCCCCTTGTATGGTACAGCACTGCTTGGGAGACTTTTTGAAGCCTCTTATGCCCCTTTAAAATCTTATGAAGTAAAATATATTCTTGCATATATCCCCTTACTTATTGTATGAATTGAAAAAGCAAAAAAGACCAACGCTCATACTTTTTTAATGCTACCTGTCTACTCTGGTGTTTGATTTGATTTAATAGAGTCAATTTGGTAAATAGGATCCTAACTCCAGTTAACCTTTTTGTGGAGAAAAGTTGGTCTGGAAAATATTCCCAGCCAGCTTGGCCACAAGGTAAACCTGAAATGCAGAAAAAAAAAAACACAGCTATACTGTTGTATCAATTTGACTTGGTCAAAGTCAGTTCTTAGATCTGACTGAAATGTTGTGGCATGAACATGAAACGGGCCTTCATCCTCAAAAAATGCTCCAGTGCGGATGAAACAGAAGAATTCTGCAAACATAATTTGCGTAAAATTTGTTCATGCCAATATAGTGGACTTCTCGTCAATTATCACAAATGCATGATGGGAGTTTGAATCCGCCATGCACACTAAGGAAATTTGTTTGTTTTTAATGAAAGTTATTTTACATTTTCAGGAAAAATGTATTAAGTAAGTAAGTAAATGTAAGTAGAAGAAAACAACAATCCATTAAAGATGGGAAAAGGATAGAGGAGCGGCCATGCTGGAGTTTTGTAGATGGTAACAGTGTCATAATTGTCACATTTGATCCTGGAGGAAGTCTGATAGGCTTTGCAGGCCACTCCTATTGTCATGTTCCTAACCCTTAGTGAATATAACAGACTGGCAAATATATACAGGTAAATAAATCCCCAACTATATATTTTCCTAGCTTCAGACAATCACATGCATGATGTGGAAACACAAGTAATCATACTTCAGGCAAATGCAAAGGGATTATTTTATGCTCAGATGTGTTTGTGCTTAGGTTTGCCTCAGAACGGCATCTGCACAGAAAAACACATTGTTCTGCCTTGATCTGAAATCTAGGCTCTCGAAAACATGGATGAGAAGTAGCATGAAAGCATTTCAGTTTCCATGTTATTTCTGATCAAATCTGGCCCACAAGCAAGATTCGATCATAGCCAGAGAATAAACCCCAGAGGCAACTAATAAATGCGGGCATTCAAACAGCTGATGCATCACAGACTGCAAGTTAATCCTCAGGGGCTGAAAGAAGAAAAAAAATACAACTCAAGCGAAATACCAGTTTGAGAAGATAAAAAAATAAAAATAAAAAATACATATGGCAGGCCGAATTTAAATGGACTTCCAGGTTTACCCCATCATGTCAATGGGAAGAAAAACAAAGTTCAGTCCGGCTCACATGTTCCTTGATTCGCAGGAAGCAAATCAAACTTGCCATTGTTCTGCCATTTAGCTGAGGCTAAATTAATCAAACATGGGCAATACAATTTTCTGACAAGACGCACATTTTAAATTACAGAGAAGGCAAACAGGAAAATTACAGTTGCACTGATTAAGAAGCTCGCGGGGGAGATGTAGGAATACATAGGAACTTTGGACCTTTTCTTTCAGTGACGATTAGTAGAGACAAATGAGACATCGAGGTCTCCTGAGCACACTAAATTTTCTAACCTTTTTTTAAGATTTGGGGATTTTGAGTGTGATTATGTCATTCTAACATTTGAAAAATCATAACCCTATTTTTTGCTGCCCCGGATAAATGTTTATCTGCGATGCCTTACTGGAAGACAAAGTTTGACACCATTCCCAAGTCTTTTGCAACGTAACATGTTTTCCTCCACGCTTACCCTTAATCTAGGTCCATACATTTTTCCCATCAATTGTGCAGTAAGGTATCTCTCATGACTCAGTGGTTTTGATTATTTGATTCCAGTGCACTATTTGATCCTCGTGCTCTTTCTATATTTCTTTCTCTTTCTCTGGTCCTTCTCAAGTGAACCTGTTCATCTCAAACCCGAGTCGAGTCCTGGCAGCTTAGCGTTCCTTCAAACAATCTTTGGTGGATCGATCACACAATGACTGCCATCTGCTGCTTATCAACGATCGCTGTGTCCGGCTGTGGGACATTACCATTTTGTCGGTTTGTGATTTTAAGCCCCACAGGAGCTTAGCTCAGTTATTTTCCACAACCTTGAGGTTGAGGTGATTCCTACTTTGAACCTACGGGTCTCCAGTTTGTATTCTGCAGAGATATTTAGATCGCTGTAATGGCTACTTTGTTATAGTGTTTTTTGCATTCTTTTGTTTTGCCTTGTTGCTGTAAGATACTGGATTATTTCATGGGCCCAACCTGTACCTGGAGTCTTGCATGTTGTGGTACAGTATCAACCACAGAACATAAGCAACAGACCTTATGACGATGCTATCTGGAGCTGATGCCATTATTCAGAATGACACAAGTCCTGTAATGATATTAGGTGAAAGGCAACTCAGAGAGGAACATATGATTCCCTGAAAAGCAGCAGAACAAATTTCAGTTTGCATAGACACTCATGGGCAAAGAAATGCGTTTTTGGAGATATATCCTCTGGTCTGATGAAACGAATACCAGTGTTTGGCAATAAAGAGTATTGGTATATTCCCAAGAAAAATGGGGAATCATGCAAGCATTAGAACTCCTTCCCAGTGTAAAGTGCAGGGGGACAACATCATCCAAATAGATAATGGCCCTAAGCATACAATAGGTGACATTGTCCACATTCTTATGAGGCTTATGAGAGAATACCCACAATGTTTGATGTAAGTCATACAGTTTACCATTCTATCAAAAACATAAGGAAAGGTAAACTTCCAAATTTAAAACAATAAAAAAAAATATCTTATACTGTATTTAGCAAGCAGAAATTATATTGTCCTGATGTATTTTTATACAGTGTAAAAAAATCACATGTTTCTGGATGCTTTTTTGTTTGGATGTTAAATTACCCTAAAACTGAAAATAAAGATTCCCACTGCTCCTCCTGCACATTGATGCACATATTTGTGCTTGATTTCTCAAAAGAAAAAAAATCATAACAATGTGCTCAAGTGTTTATTAAACTGAAGCAAAAGATTTTTCAATTGTTTCTTTTTATTTTGCTCTGTATTTTTTCTCATTTGGCCAGTTTAATTTTTTGCCTCACGAAATAGCTGTTTCCAAGGCATTTTTTCCTGTTTGCAAACACCCACACACACACACACACAAAAATTACAAGTATCTACAACTATTATGCACAAAAGTAATAGTATGATCTTAAAACTTTTGCACCACCTGTAACTTTTCAAGACTCTTTTCAGACAAACAATGTCTTCATGGAGGAGAGTAAAAAAAATCTAAAATTGTTGACTATGTCATATTTGTACTTCTTTTTTTGAGTAATCAAATTCAAAAAAAAGTTATGACACTGTTATCACCCTGGTGAAACAGTTTAATGACAATGCCACAGTTTTAATTTGTGCTCATATTGAAGTATCATTCACTGTCAAAATAATAGTCAAGTCTGCAAATCTAAAGTTACCATCAACAAGTGTGACCACCTTTGTTAAAATCAAAAATGGTGGTGTGGGGACTGCATGTATGTGAAATGTTCTTTCCTCATTATTACATAAAATAACTTAAATTGTGCTCAGTGTAGATGTCACGGTTTGGGGTTTATTTTAAAGAAGTCCATGTTTGAAGCATGTGCTTGAAAACAAAAAGCAACTTACCTAAGCGAAAACCTTTTCAGAATTTACACAATCTCTGGTTGGCATAGTGCTGCAAAATAATTGGTTGTAATTCAGGACAAATGTTGCCTTTAAGTGATGATGCTATCCTGAGAGATTGTCTTGCCAAAAAGGCAGTGCTGACGTTTGCATACCATCTTGCACATTTGCTATGTAGAGGAGATGAAAGTCTGGATTTTATCTGTTTTGTGCCTTTCACTTCTGGAGTTAACCTTATCAGAATAACATTAAATTATTCATAAGAAACGATGTATTGTAAAGAGAGATTTCTATCAGTCACTAAGTGAATTAAAGGTGAAGGATTTTTCGCTTGTATCAGTGTATTCAGCCAACGTTACATTTTTTTTCCTCACAATCTTTTTTTTTTTTCATTGTCATGTTTTAAAGCTAATAAATGAGAATGAATATCACAGTCACAGATGGTCCTACTTTTCGATCAGCTTTGTGCTTTCATTTAGTTCAGATTTGGAGATCACAAATTTGATTCCGATTAGAGTTCTTTCAGGCAAAGCTGTCACAAAAAGCCTCCGAGGAGAGATATAGAAGGAGGAAAAATGGACCCTGACAGATTATATGAGGATACCACATGAAAAGAACAAAAAATATATCGACTTTAAATTACGGTATTTTATATTTGCTGATGTACATCAAGAATATTTCACGTCTTTGATGTTACTGTTTTAAATCGTGCATTTACTTTGAAATTAAGTGTGTGGAAGTCTCCACAGTGTGCAAATGCCTTTCATTACTTCTGCTTTTTTTTTATTTTTATAAACTGTCTCATTTTATGTTTTTTTGTCGAAAATGACCGTTGTCTTCCTATGCATGCTCGATTCTGCTTGATTCGCTGCACAGCTCAGCCTGAGCTTTCTCCCATTGACTTAGATTCCTCTAGTCGAACGTCAGCCTGGCCAATCAGCGAACAGGAGGAGAAGTTGTGAAGAATGACGTTGATTTTCTGCGCTATCTTAGTATTGTAGTCTGCCATTCAGTCGGTGTTGGCCACGCTTCCAAATATTGAATAAAACAGTTTGGCACTTCTCGCTCAGAAGAGGAGGATGGTTGTTTACAGCACAGGCACTTTCCAATAGGCTTCACAGTCCTGAACTGGTCCATGACAAACATTAGTACGAGTATGGAAATTTATCAAACGTTATCAGTTGGATTTAGTTTCAAACTTCAACAGAATCCACGCCTAAAGCAAGCAATTGTTTGTCAAAAGTGGATGGCCCAGACCTTCCTGTACAAAACAAAGCATAGAGTAAGGGATTGGCTTGTACCATATGAGTTTTAGTCTACAATTATGGAAAACCCCAAAGTGGTGGGACAATTACTAACTTAATTACTCAGAAAGTAGGTTATGCTGGCAGTTTCTTTTTTTGTTTCAAGCATCCATCAAAGGGAGTGAGTCTTTATATACCCAGACAGAGACATACTAGTGATGCATCAGGAATGTTATTACTGTCACGATATATGTCTAAAAATAGCTTGGGAAAGCTGGCATGGCTGGTAATCAAATTGTGATACAGTGTCTGTGAATGTATGGCACAGTGTCAACGTAACTGCAAATGGAACAACGCTACCGACCTAAAGCAGCACATCTTCCCATGAACTGAAGCAAAAAGGCAGATAAACAACATTGTGATGGGCGAACAGTGTAATATCGAATAATAAATAAAAGAATGGGAACTTCATTCGAGCAATATCATCACAAATTCAAACAAGGGTAGGTGGAGGAATCTATAAAACTCAACCTTCAATTTACAGATAAATAAAAGTGCAGACCCAGACATAATACAGCGCCATTCTGCATCACAAAATATTGCTGCTGTCAGATACAGGAGTCTTGTATCTCCAAAAGCAAAACTTTTCAGGAAATGGGATGGAGGAGGAAATATTGCCACTAAACATAAATTCATACTGACTGGTTAAAGTTACATTTTCTTAAAAAAATAAAAAATGTCAGTGAAAGCCCAGAGATATGCGAAGGTGATCATTAGAGTTGATTTTGGTAAAGCAAATTAAACTAAAAATGAAATGCAAGGTTTTTGCCTGAAAGCAACAGTGAGCTGTGCAATTAAGAGCAACGCAGCTTCATTTTAAAACAAATGTATGGACTCGCCGTATGTGTCGGTTTGATGATTAACATCCAGACTCTGACATGCTGTAATCTGACAGATGCACAGCCTCGGTAGCTTCTATTTTCGCTCTATCATTTGCAACTCTGCTCACTGGTGAAGCAATTTTCAAACTTAGGCTGTTAAAGTAATACGGTCCACTTTTGTCTTCACAAGATGTGCACTTGAATTTCAAACATCGCTCTGCCTTCTTTTCCACATCTTATAGAAACAAACATCTTATTTTGAAGCTTTCACATTAGATTCTTTAAAGAAATAAGAACACTGGAAGCTTCGGCTGGATTATTACCGCCGAAGCAGAGAGGAGTTGGAAATTTATTATAGCTGAATATATGGCCGCTTAGCAATCTGTCAACACTTGTGGAGCTGGCTTGCGCTGCTGTGGCTCCTCCTTCACACCCAAGCCGTCAAAAGAACCACTTGAGTTGACTAATGTACCATCACTTCTTCTCATCCTCATGCAAATATATGCAGCAAAGGCGCCCCAAAGTCTAATCAGATCATCCACTCTGTAGAGAATGCAATGGGAGAAAAAAAAACAACAAAAAGAAATGGCGGTGTGAGAATTTTGAATCTTTGAATAAGGGGGTTCATTCCCAAAGAGAAAAAAAAACTGTCACTCCTAACAAAAGTTTTCATACGTCTTGATCATTTTCACATTTTGTCTCATTACAACCATAAGTTTTGGTGGATTTTATGAGACACGAGATCGCTGCAATTAAAGCAGCTATTCTTTTGTGTAGAATAGCTACATGTGGAATACAGCTTTCCACATGTATTCTGTGTGATGTGGAATCCGCTCTTTGACTGGGTCATTCTAGCATAAAGAAAAATATTTTGATCTGTGTCATTTGTCTGTAGCTTTAACACTCTGGGGTGAAAAAAGCATTTCAGCAGCACGATGCTCCCAGCCCTATATTTCTGTGTGAGGATTATGTATTCAGGGTTATTCCATTCAATTTTACTGAAATGGTTCCACTTCACCACACACGCCTCAAAAAAGAGTTTATTTCAGTTGCATATGTCTTGTTAATGTGTGTATATATTTCAATGCAGTCAATTTAAGTTCACTATATGCCAAGAGTTGAAGAAGTTATTTGTTTGAAAAAGTCTCAGTTCAAAAATAGTTCGTGGTGACAGTGGAAAGCAACATCTATTTAGCACAACAACAACCGCAGTTTATCTGCCACAAAAGCAAAAAAAAAACAACTTTTAATTCTGCTCTAATGATCTTCAGATATTCAGCAACATGTTTGCTTTGCCCACTGTGACAAACTACACACAGAACATTCTTTTCTTTTTGTTTTACTTCTATTAAAAATTTACTTTCATCTCGTCTCTGTTGCACAAAAGTCATATTTTTGGACGGTACTCTTCTCTTTGTTTTGACATCCCCACAGCATGAGAACAGTCCTGCCAACAGGTTCTCCCACTTGAAATGTGGTTCGCAGTAATTTGGGCAAAAGGCCCAACTTACTTTTCAACTCTTATTTTTTCCTCTGATTAATATTCTTTTTCTCCAGTCTTTCAGTTTAGATTGGCCATTATGCCACTTTCCATTTTGAGTCATGTTTTCTTTTTTGATTGTTTTATTGCCTAACCTTGCATTGTCCTTCTCCATAACTTTCTCCATGATCTGCCTGGTGTGTTCCTTGGTCATATCTGAAAGTTCAATAGACATGGTGGGTTGTCTTTATTTTTCACCACGTTAATTGTTTGCAGAAATGTCGGCGTGATTAATCACGTATTAGTGTCCAAATAAGGAAAATCAAGCATGATGTTACAAAAAAAAAAAAAAAAGCGGAATTGTCCTTTTTAGAGCTTGAGGAATTTGACATCATGTAGCTATACTTTGCTGGCTGACGTCAGTAGAGGTAGAATATGTGTTTGTGTGTTTGCGTGAGCAGGCGGGTGCGCGCGCGCGCGAAAGAGAGAGAGAGGGGTGAGAAAGATGGAGGATGGAGTAGGAGGAAGAGGAGGAGGGAGGAGGAGGAGGAGGGGATGGGGAGTTCCGACGTGAACGCGCCTGACAGATCCCCGGCGGAGAGGGCAGCGAGAGCGCGCATCTCCGTCCTCCGCTCATGAAGACACTGCAGGGGAGCCAGATGCCCGACTGCGAGACGCTGCCTGTGGATCCTCATCCCGAATGCCAGAGCAGGCGACACATCTCATCCCACCGCACAGAGGAGGAGGAGGAAGAAGAGGAAGAAATGGAGGAGTGAGATATAATGCTTTTTTTTTCTTCTTTTTTTCTGTGTGTGATTTCATCTTTCGCTTCCAACTCGCTCCCTGTCTGTTGTTTCGGCGTCTGCTTTAAATGAAGAGCCTCTTTGGACTTGGAGTACCGGGCATCGTGAGAAAAAAGAGAAAAAACCACCCAGTTATTCCACTGCTGCTGCTTCTGCTGCTGCGGTGCCGCTTACTGTGAATTTGGAATATGTCGTGCGGCTCCCTGCACCAAACCATGGAGATTATATCACGTGGATTTACGCTTTTTTCAAACAAAACTGGACATCTACAGTAACGTCGTTTTTTTGGTAGATTATTATTTTTTTGGGAGGGGGATTGCGTTGTCCCTCGTTCTTTTTGTTTGTTTTTTGTTCTGTTCTTTCATTTGATCTGTGCCTACTTTTCTTTTTTTTATGATTTCATGAATTTAGATTTTTCCTTTAACCTTTTGTTCAGATTGTTTTTATTTCCATTTATACTTTCTTCGTTTTCCCTTTCCTTCTTCTCTTTTGGACTCGATGAAGTGGGATGCCTCACGGAGAACATTAGTGGGGCGCAGCAGCAAAACGTGAATGAATAATAATCCCCTTCTCCGTCTGAGACGTGCCATGGATGGGAAACTTAACTTATGTCCACGGAACCGATCGGGGAATAGCCTCCTCCTCAAATAACTGCTGCTGACAGCGACCAGGTAACGTGAGCCTATCGGCAAAAAGAGAGAGAGAGAAAGAAAAAAAACTCAACTTTGTCTTGCTGGTGTGTGTTTATTTGCTCTGGTCTGGACGTGCCTATTTTTGATGTCGCATCCAGCTAATAGCTTCAGCCTATTTGGATAGGATTGTCACAAGGAATGAATCAAAACGCCTGTTTATTTATTTATTTTCTTTTTTAGTTTGTAATGTGGAAGATGGATCACAGGTGGGACAGCAGACAGTTCAAATATTCCCAATCCCCGAAGGAGAGAGCAGGGATTGAGCTTTAGGATTCTCGCCTCTAAAACCGACCTGGAACTTTGCGCAGTGGCCACGCAGACGCATGCACGCACGCACACACACACACACGCACGCACACTGTTTCCACTTTCTATTCTAGTGTTTCTAGACGCAGTGGCAAGCTCACTTTCCCCCATCCACCATCCGCTTGGAAGACAGAGGAAGGGCTGTTGCAACCTACCTTTTTTTTTTTCTTTTTTTTTTGAAGTTTTCTTTATTAATCATATATTTTACTTTTAGTTGGTGACAACTAATTGTTGGCAGAAGAATACATCGTCCGCGGTCTGATTACAACGATTTTTTCCGTGCGCAACTGTGCGCCCGTATGTGTGAGCGGGCGCCTTCCGCCGTTGAATGTTAAAGAGGATGCGCGCAAGAGCATGCATGGGGAGAAAAGAGGAGATGGGGCTGTGGGAGGGGGAGTTCACTGGCAGCGGATCGTGCAACAGAAAGCCCTTTGAAAGCTGCAACATCGCGGCGGGTTCAGTCTGCGCCTGCCGCAGTGCCGCGTCGTGCAGCGCCAAAACTCCGCTCTGCCTGCGAGCACGTCGGGGCAAAACTCTTCTCTCCAGAACCGCTCGCCTTCAGGAAAGCGAGCAGGTGGCTCCCGCGTGACGCTGAGCGAGAATGACAACCTGGGACGCGACGGAAAAGGGAGTGCGAAGCAGCCTCCGAGCGTCCTCTCCCTCTGTCTGTTCCTCTTCATGCCATCTGTTGAGCGTGCGGAGCGTGCGCTCCTTTCTTCACGCACCTTTTAATTCAAACTCCCATCCCTGACCACAGTTGAATCTTTGCTAAATATTCATTTTAAAAAGAAAAAGAGAGGGGGGGGGGGGGGGGGGGGAGTTGCTCAGACGGCAGCGAGGAGCTGGATTGTGTTGTTTCTTTAAAAATGCCATCTGTGACATGTTGAACTTTCTGCCTAAACTCGTTGTGCGGGAGGCTGTGCAGGACGCACTGATTCGTGTGCAGCGTCTGTGCGACTCGTTTAGTTCAGATGAACAGGTCATCAGACTCCAGGTTTTTTTTTTTGCTCAAGTACCCACGTATTGTGAACTATTTTGTGACACCACAATCACGTGGCTGTGATGTGAAAAGACGCACGATTGTCAACATCCAACAACTAAAAATATGTGGCGAGTAGATAAGTATTCTGCCAGGGGCGCCTCCAGGAGGTTTTGCAAAGGGCAGTTCACAGCAAACTATGAATGTTTTTGGAGGGCAGAAAACATTCATAGCCATTTTTGGAGGTTTATTTAGGTTTGTGACAAAGCTAGGATTTTCAACTTAGTCTTATAGTAAATGACACAAGCCTCATTGAGCAACTGATACCAGTGCGAGAGATGTGCAACGTTCCTTTGATATTGTTCATCTAATGAACTGATCAGGAGCCCATATAAAGCAAGTTTTGCTTATTTTCTGCAACAATTCACTTGAAAAGTCTTTACCCACAAATCAGCATCACAGGAAGCTTCAATAAACATGAAGAATCAGTCTTCTGTTGGCTTGAAGAACATTTTCATAGAAAAATACTTAATATGGCATAATATGAATAATAATGATAATAATAAAAAACATTCCTAAGTATTTTTTTATTTATTTCCAGAACTGCACATGAACCTTTTTGCAAAGTAAGGAAAATGTCCTTTTGTACAAGGCGCCCCTTTGAGGCAGGATTCTCAGCTCACTAAAGCTCCAGCATTCTCTGAAAATGATTAACAAGCAAAACCTCCAAGGCTCCTTCAAACACCAAAAAAGACTAGAGATTAACAACCTTTGACGATGCAGGGATTTCCAGATTCAGCTTTGTTTAAAGTGATGGAGCCTGCAAGATCACATTTGCACCCTTCTGATTCTATAAATGCAACGACACAAGCACAATCCTGGGGCTTTGGTTGCAGGGAAACAGTTACAAGTTCAGCACCACGGACAAAGGCCCAAGAAGCATGAAAACGCTTCTAGCGCTGCTCTTTATTATTACAGAGTTTGAGTTATATTATTGGTGGATGAGGGTGGGATTTCATTATTCTTTACTCCAGAGAAAGTTAGAAATCCACAGTGTACTCATAGACAAAGTTTGCTTTTTATCCATCAAAGCATGACATGCAAATGATACAGCACATCTTTCAGCTCCTGTGGGTTGTGAGATTGGGTCTCTCACAACCCACAGTTACATGTTTTACAGTCATCTGAAGTCATCTCAGTGGTTTCCAGGCAGCCAACAATTGCCTCTAATAAGCTAAAGTATCTCTCTCATGGAAGATGGTCCATATGGGAGGACGAGCTCACAAAGATGTAGTTTTTATTTTTACAGCAAAAAATTGACTTTTTTATCCCCCACATCTCGTCAAAGCTGTAATCAGATTGATGTCTGGGGAAAACTGGAAGCCAACAAATCACGTGATCATGAGTCACGTGATCAACAGCTGGTTGCTACGACTGGCAAAATCCCACGAAGAAGACAGCAAGAAGTAGTTTTCCTTGTAGTTTGTAGTTTGTTTTTATCCTCTTAGGACAATGTGCAGGTGACTCCACCAGCATTCTCACAACATGGGACAGTTCATAAAAAGTCTTGTTGTCATTTGAACATGTTGAATCTGCAGCTGTTCCATAAACTCGCCAACTACAATTTGAACCAAACGCTGCCCATGTATCCACAACCCGATTACAATGGGCTTGTCGCTCCAACGCCAACCTTTCCTCTGATGGCTGATGGATGATGAGCGTCACGGCTAAATTATGAATATAACGTCATGTAACTGTTTACCTCTGCCGCTGCCATGATTTTTAATGACTTATAGCGTGCACAAGATTTGCAGACCTTTTATGAGGGAAACAGCTGTAGCTGGGAAGGTTTCCCATTACATTACCCACAACAATCACCTTCACTGTTTTTTTTCTTCTTCTATCACCAAAATGTTACCTTGTTACTAAAACTGGGTAAAAGTTTGCAAAATGTTTTGCAGAAAAGAATGGATTTTGATGCACCTAGTGAGTGACAAATATTTTAGTCTAATAATTGTAACGTCTCACAAGCAATTTTATACCTTCTTCCCACATAGTTAGTTATTATACTGAATGAATGAAGAAAACAAACATGAAACTTGAGCAGAAAAAGCCTCTTTGAGTGTAAATCCCCATTTAAGTAGTAGGAATTATTGGACGGTTCTTTAGCATGAATTACACCATGTGCCATCTTGGCAGATACAAAGCCTTTCATGAGAGCAGTGTTTCCCTCGGCTGAATTTGTGTATTCAATGCCAAACCGGTTGCCGACGTTGCCCACAGTGATCTCCAGAGAGTTCTTCATTTCCTTTTTTTTTTTTTTTGTGGAAGCGCAGTTTTATGCATTATAATTTTCTTCTTCAAGTTTCTACCAAGGTCCAAAATGAACATGAAGCACTTCATTCGCAATTGCAGCTCGAGTCTTGAAGGCTTGCAACGTGAGCCACTTCAACTTGTTGTGAGGAATAGCCTGTGCAGGCTCAACAATGCATACCGCCATAAACAGAAATTAATTAAACCATGAAAACATGATTATTTGTAATCTGTGTATTTGTAAAACTCTTGAAAAAGCATCGCCTATAAACCCAAGTCCTCAAACGTGGAACAGTTTCAACTTTTAAGCTCAGTGGAATTCAGGCAAAAGAAGTTATGAAGTTAGTTGAGCATCTAGAGCACAGGACTAATTATAGACAGATGAGTGTGGCGACTCCTGAAGGGAAAAGCTAAAACAGTAGTAGAAGGTGCAAAAAAAAGCTGTAGCACTTGTTGCACATAAATTTCTGCTTATTCCTTAATTATATTATTATTATTCTAATTATTAGTTTCATTTTAAATGTGAGAAAAAGAGAGACGTTCTTCAAAAATAATATTTACAATACAAATGCCAAATATTAACTTTACTTTCTTGAATTTGAAGTGTTGTGCATTACTGTAAAAATATCACAGAAGCTTGGCAAAAGAAATGAAATGAGCTGTGGACTAAAACACAGCAGGAGGGTCAAAGAGGGCTGTGAAATGCCTGTGTTATCACTGTGCCATCATTTCAGCAGCTGCTGGAAGTGCAACACACATGACAGTGTGGCACATATCAGCCGAAGATATATTAAAATGAGCCAGCTCTGTGGCAGTTTTATAAAGCCTGCAAATGTGATACTAATAACATCTTCAATATCCACCCACATGTCACAGACCAATGCTGGCACTGAATTTATTATTTTTTTCTTTTTCTCATCCCTCCTCCTCCATTGCATCTCCCGCTGACTTTTACCCCATAACCTCTTCCTCACCTGCATCTCTTCCTTTTCTTTTTTTTTTTTTCTTTCACGTCTCATTTTGGCTCGAGTATTTTGTATGAAGTGCACTCATCAGCACACACACATGGCAGGAGGGAGGAATCCCAGTACAAAAAAAAAGTGTCAGTGGGGAGTCAAGCTGTGTGTGTGCGGGCTGTTTAACTAGTGCATATGTACTAAGAGCCAGGCGACAGCTTGGTCCTGCCTGGATCACTGCACGCTCGCTGTGCCATTGTTCCTCTGACTCCCCTCTCTTACATGTGCAAAAACACATTTCCTCCCTAACAAGCTCACCTGCCCTCCATTTTCTCCTCCTTATTATTAAGGCCCAAACACCAACTGTGCATAAACTCCTCAATAAATTCTGAAAGGATGCTTCTTGTCGGGATTGGCTGGAAAAAGTCATCATGCTCACTCAAACTTTCCCAACATTTGGTTGCTTTGCGACCACAAACTTCCATGTATGTTGATGTTTTATGTGGCAAGTTATCCCACAAAAAGTGCAGAATAATTGTCAAGTGGAAAAAAAATATTTTTTGAAATTGCTTAACAATTGAAAAATTGGTAGCTAGTGAGAGTTGAGAGATTATTATTATTTTTTTTAAATCAGAACAACAAAGCTAACCAAACAACCTCAGCCACTGTTTTATTGTCAGGCTATATGTAACCGTAACAGTAATGCAAATGCAGATGTTATTTGAAATGAAAATGCATTTTCCAAAGTAACAATTTTTCAGAATTATTTCAATAGATGTTCAAAAAACATTTCATATTATTGCCTGTATTTTATTTGTTAAGTAGGGCGACTGAGCTTTGGTGAAATTTTTGAAGAACACAGATGAAATTGCACCAAATTACAGCTAAAGATAATTTCCATTATATGTTTCCCTGCCAGCTGGTACAATTTGAATGATTGAAAAAAATTAACTAAAACAAAACAAAAAAAATAAAATAAAATCAAAAAGGGAATAAAATATTAAGATTAAATATACTAAAAAAGAAGAAATAGAGAATACGCAACATTCCGGGCTGCTTGTCAAATTTCATTTCTTAACTTAAATAAATATGTAGCAACTTCATATGGAAACTGACGATCCGATATGAACATAAACTTACACATTAACAGTGTGCGTGTCTGCAAATGAGATTTTCATACACGTGTACAAGTGTCACATGCAACAAATTCACACACATCGGAGCATCTCCGATATTGCAAATAGTTTTATTCAGAAATAGTTTTAATAACTATCTTGCTGCCACTTCACAACTATACACTGCATTTTGGTGGTTTATAACATTAAATATCAAGAAAACACACTGGTGTTTGTGGCCATCATATGAAGAAATGTGGAAACATTCCAGTGGCGTCTATACTTCTGCAAGGCTTTGCAGCTTTTCTTTGTACTGGCTTTGATATACAGCCGTAGCTGGGATTTGTGTGTTATTATGATTATTATTATTATTATTATTATTATTATTATTATTATTATTATTATTATTATTATTATTATTATTAACCGGGGCAAAAGTATCTAGTTCTATTATTGTGGTTGACTGCATTGGTTCAAGTAACATGCACTGACAGATAGTCTTAGGATTTCTACTCACCACATCCAGATGATCTGCTGTCAACTTTCTGCAAATCAGCGATCACAGACCCAGGTCACTAGATAGCAACAGAGCAAGAGGAAGTCGGGGATACATTTGGGTTAAACAGGGCTGAAGAAGAAATCAGAGATGAATTTAATGAGTGAATTCTTATCTCTCTGTTTGGTTTCATATGTTGTCCCTCCCTATTCATATGCTGTGCCATGCTCCATTTGGGGCAACAGATGCCTCTATCACTGGGGCGGTATTCATTTGGCATGGCCCCGGGTGACTGTGTCAATATTTGCAATGAGTACCATTTTGGTTCGGGGCGGCTCTATAAGCATGACTGGGCATGGTTCGACACTAGCCATGAAGAAAAGTTAACAGGAAACAAGAAAAACACTTATCAAAATCCCCGAAGACCTGATATGTGCAATAATTAAGTCTTTTTGGCAAGGAAAATAAAAGGGACAGGAGCTTCTTGGGAGTGCATAGGTCGAGGCTGGCAGTGAGGCGGTGGGTGCGGGGAGTGGAAGTACACAAAACAAATTAATTGTCTTGAATTGCTGAGATAACTCAAATCTCTGATTAATATTGATCGCGCGCAGGATAAAAAACTGCCACAATACAAGCGAGGAGAACAGTTAATTCATTGAGTTTTTTTCCCCCCTCTGTTAATAAGTCTCTTTGTGCAAAGATAAACGAGAAGACTTAGCTGGGCAATGACTGTGCAATTTGAGATTGTTACTTCATGTGCTGCAAGCCGTGCAGCCTTGCGAATGGGGGAGCTCCGAGTCGGTGACTGACTGCGTCCCAGCAGTCATATTTGCTTTTTTTATGTAACGTTTTTCATAATGTGTGGCCCTCCGGGGTTGAAAAAGAGCAGGAGCTGGCAGATTGTATTGATTCAGAGCATCTAAAGCCGTTGTTTTATGAGGCCATACAGAAGGGACCTGAGAGGATTCTTGAAGTTAACGTGTTTTCATGATTGCTTTTTCTCAGCAACTGATAGGACAAACGTTTCCTCTTCATCCACGGCCTACCTTTATGACGTTCCTAAAGCTCTCGTTCATTTCCCACCTTTGCCTTTTTCAATACAATACGTTACACCTTGTTCTTCTCTTTTTTTTTTTTTTTGATATTCCTGTTATCTACTGTGAAACATCCACAGTCTCTCTCTCTCTCTCTTTTTGTACGTGAACGCACACAGCATACCCATTTCACTTGAGAGAAAGGCAAGCAGGAAGCTCCACTATTTAATGTAGGGAGGCTGAAAACTCATCTGCTTTAGCAGTCTGGCCTCATTCGTCAGCAAAGCGCCCCTATTGTCACATTCATTTGGCCCCTATTTCTGTGCTTTATGTGGAAGGAAGCTTTGAGTTTGCAGGTCAAAAAGCAAAAGGTGGTTCTCAGCCAAAGCAGATGGAAGGAGTCTAAAGTCCTTCATGGTGTGATTACATATGTGCAAGTGTATTCCATTTTGGAAGCTAATACAGCCGCAGGATTCTCACTGGCTGTTCAACTGTAGTATCAAATTGGGGGTCTTTGGTGGGGGTTAGGGTGGAGGTGTGTGTGTTAATTTGTTTGTTTTGCAAAAGTGCCAGACATTTCAATTGTAACTAATATGCATTCTTGTAACTTAAAATAAAAATAGTCTTAAGTTTAGATCCCCCCCCAACAAAAAAACTTTACATTTTTAACAAATCCTAGCACATTCACACTTATTAAGGAAAACATTGATGGCAAAAGAAAGAAGTGGAGTTTTTTTTAATAAGGGCATCTCATCTCCCCAAGCTGTTGCTGTGAATAAACTGTTAGAATGTGCTCAGCTTGCCTGTTTGAATAAAACTTGAGAGAAAAGTAATATCACTGACAATTGGAGGTAAGAAACCAATGAAAGGTTTTCTCCTTTCATCGATTCACTGCAAAGCCATTGGCAGAATGTGGTGCATGTGTAGTTACCCATGCCTGATATGTGTTTATGTGTGTGTGAGTAGTGTGTGGTTGTCAGGGGGCTGATAGGGGGAATGCTCTGCAGGTCTAGAGACTTGTCAGGACCGCTGCTTGTGTATTTATGGAATAAGAAAAGGGGGACAGGTGGAAATCCATCCCAGAGAGATGCTGGAGTGTCTTGCAGCCCAACAGGCCTACAGTGCATTATGTCTCTGTCGTAAATACCTGCTGCCATGCTTTACCTTGTGTTTCTGAATGTCATGACACGAAGCTAATCAAGATGGATTTTGTGTCTTCTGGTTCTTTTTGCCAGAAACTAGCTTGAAAGCTGCATACACCTTTTTTTAAAAAACTTGTATTTAATACAAGCCTTTCAGCGATTTGCACAAATGGTATACAGTGAACCCTCGTTTTTCACGGGGGTTACGTTCATAAAAGAACTTGTGATAGGCGAAATCCGTGAAGTAGTAACCTCTATTTTTTTTTTACAAATATTATACAATGAAATACTTCATAATACATTGAAACCAAAAAAACAAAACCTTTTTTACTGGCCCAAGCATTTGTTCAACAAATAAAAATACTGTATACATTTTTTTTTGGTTGTTTGTTTTTTTTTACAAATACTGTAAAATAATAATTTTAATCATCAAAACAAACTGAAGGCTTCAAATTGCAGAGATCAGCACTTCCCCACCGCGACCCGAGTCACTGGATTAGAAAGGGAGAAAATGAAAGATGATTATGAAACAAAATACAAAGTACAGTAGGACAAACAGTGTCTCAAGTGTATTTCACTGCTCTCCTGACTGAGCCGCTGCATCCTGACTCCACTCTGTAGTGTTTTTCTTTCTTCTAAAGCCTGCGGTGTAGGTGTGTTTTTTCGAGAGAAGAACATAGTTATAGGTAGCTGTTATCGCTTTTTTTCTCTTCTGGGCAAAACGATTCTTATAAAACGAAATGCCGCCATCGATTTTGTTTGAGTAGCATGTCCAGAAGTTTAACTTTTTCTGCGACCGGTAGCATCTGGCCCGACTGCAAGTGCCTTTGTCGGTGCGGAACGTTTTGTCGACATTATGGGTTTTAGAGAAACTTGAAATTGCAAGAGAATTTGCAAACTTAAATTTGGCAAGCTGTTTTATGTACGTGTGCATATTAAACCGCAGCATTATCGACACACAGGTAGAGAAGAAGCGGAGAGACTGTTTTGCCAATCAGACAGTCAGAATGTTAACATCTTATTGGACCAACTACTTCTTTTAGTTGGAAGCTATAAAAAGCTCTTCACCACATACTTGGAAACTTTTAGAACGCCATGTTATCCAACCTGAATAAAACTTTCAGCGCTCTGACACATTTAATTGGTGGGCTGGTTATTACACAAAGCAGTGGAGGGCTGTTTTTGAAGTAGGGTGGAGATCAAACTTACAGAAAACAAATTGTCCTCCTCATAGCTTATTCATGAGTCAAACATGAATCTGAAACTTCAGTAAAGTTTATGACTTGTGTTTGTGATTGCTAAAGTAAACACTATTGCTGTGCTTTCGCTGTTCGGAGCATGATGACTTTTTTTTATTTTCAGAAAGGGATTTAGTTTGTACTCTTTCATAAAGAAAACACTTAGGTATTTGTCAAGCAGCAGCCCTCTTAACTTTTGATACATTAGTTTACACAGCCCATAGAAAGTTATGTTCTCCTCATAGATGGACAAAAATTCAAGGCACCTAATTACTTTTTATTTAATACCCCTTGATAATGCTGTTGGTGGATCAGCCAACTGGGGTTGCTATTAGATTTTGAAATCACATTGACGGTGTTAGGGTGGCAGATAGTAATTCTTAAAAACAACAACAATAAAAGGGGAAAGTAGCTTTAGCTGTGCAGCTTTTAATGTTCTAAAACTAAATTACTGCACTTACAGGCAGGACTCCAATTTTTATAGGTTTTTTAGAGCTCGACTGTCATCCTATCATGGATACATTGTCTAATTAGTTTCCCCAATAAACACCCTGACCGGAGGTAGCCTTCGGCCTGCATTTGCAGCAATTAGACTGAAACATGAAATGAGAAGGTTGCATAGGCCAGCCATGTAATTAAACTTGGAATGAGAGGCCATGCTGCTCCTGTGATGTAATGCTCCTCTCACCCCCACACTGTTTCCAGGCACTGGTTCAGTGGTCAAAGAATATGCTCTTCGTCATTGGTTTACCTTTGCTGTTAGCGTGTTCAATATATACTAATAGGCTCATACAAACACATATTCATTGTTAAGTTGTTTTTAATCAATATAAATTAGTCGAAATAGAACAGCGAGGTTCGATAACCATTGGAGCAAGCTCTAAAAATGAGTCAATGTACGTTATGAAAGTCTATAAATATTAGAGACGTCACAGTTTCAAGAAGGGAAATCTTAACAAACCTCACCTGAGCAACTCTTTCTTGCTCCCAGTGATCTGTTTGAGACTATACAACACATTCC
This sequence comes from Poeciliopsis prolifica, assembly GCF_027474105.1. NCBI lineage: Eukaryota > Metazoa > Chordata > Actinopteri > Cyprinodontiformes > Poeciliidae > Poeciliopsis > Poeciliopsis prolifica. The sequence goes on from NW_026562427.1 coordinate 2,951,374, forward strand.
CAAGCCAGATATATGCAGTCCCTTAAGGGAATTTAGGTCTCCCCCAGTTTCTGCTTCTAGTGGGACGCACCTGGAAAGCTTCCAAAGGAAATTATCCTGATCATTTGCTAAACCATATCAGCGAAGTAACATTTCTACTTCTGGCTCACATGGAGGATGACTATGGTCACCTTATCCTGATAAGACTTAAACTTTGTCACTTTCTAGAGGAATCCACATATCCATGTACCACAGCTACAGGTAAGGATTGTAACTTCCAGCAAACAAGATTCATCTTCCGCATTCAGCTCACATAGCATCTTGTTGCTAACTTGTGCTGCCCCTTGACCACCAACCTTCCTTCTTGTGGCTTTTGTGTGACTTTTCAAACATAAGACTCAGGAGAATATAGTCTTGGATCCCTTTCGCATTTGAACATTTTATGCTAACGGGGCAAAACTTCTATTCAAGTCAAGGGCAAAAGTGCCTAACCTAGTGAAACTACACAAAGCGTTGCGAGCGAGAATCCTTTTCATCCTGTAGGACTCTCTGCCGGATCAACAGGATCAGAGGCGTTAGGCAGAAGAAGGCCCTTAGGGATATGAGAGTGCAAGCAGAGCGATGACTCTTACGGTTTTGACTGAAAACTCATGAAGACAGAGACACTTAAGACTTTTGAGTCTGACTCATCGCACTGCTTGTGTTACACAAACTTCTAATAAACCCTTAAGAAATAAGTAACACAAATAACATAAGGAAACTGTACTTTAGTGTTTGTGTAGAAAGTTAATAATTTAGACATCTGTCAAGCTCTGCTTTCTTTGCCTTCAGTCAAATAAATGGGTTATTTGTTGGTCATATCATGTTTGATTTGTCCTGAACAAATTCAGTCATGTGTGCAGCTTTAGTTTCTGTGGCTCAGTTTGCAGGAAATACAGAAAAGACAGAAAGAAAACTGCGGCTGATTGATCAAGGACGAAAGTTTTTACTTTTTGATATATTTATTCGCCTAACGTTTATTGGGGATGCTGGAAAAACCACGTTGTCGCAATTTGCGGGCAGAAATTATGAGACATCACAAGTTGCTGCGGAAGCCTTTATCATTGGAAGATTTTTTTTTCAATGCACTTCCCTTAAAGCACAGCATTTTTTTTTTACATGTTTTATCCCCCATAAAGCAACAGTACTGGATTATAAAAATGTGTTCTTGCAGAGCAGATGGTACAATTAGAGATAAAAGCTTTCCATGTGTGCCGAGGATTAAAACGTTGTTTTATCCATTTAAAAACAAAACCCTAATGCATCTGTATGAAACATGATATTGGTTCTCTTAGTATACAACATTAGGGGTTTATCACAAATTCTACTCCAGACATTTGTTTGTACATTTCTTCCCACGCAAAGTTAAATGTGCACTTTTTTTTTTTTTTTTTGCTACTCAACTTCCCTACAGTCTAGTGTGTCTACACAGTAAATATATATTAACTCCCCTCATTGGAATCCAGAATATGCAGATAAATAATTGAGAATGTTCTGGGAATGTGGTGCTCCTGTTATCAGCAGATAGAAAATTATGTTAGAAACATGAAACATGTTTATAAACCAATCTCAGCAGACACGTGTGTGTGCTTGTGTATTTATGGTTAACGTTAGATGTTCTGGTGAAATAAAACCACTCCTATGCTGTAGCCAATTATTTAGATGCACTATTCATTAAGATATTGCATGTCTTTATCATGCATAGTAACATGCCACATACATGGGATATCATGCCTGGTTATTGATGGCCAAGGATTTTTATCAAAGCCTTTGCTTGTTGCCAATGATACAACACCTCATAGTTGTGTAATATGCGTACCATAACACAACTATTCCCAGCTTCTTGCTTTACAAAATTTAGGAGCTAAATTCTTTATCCATCTTATTTATACAGATTTATATTCAGTCATTAATATACCAATTTGTCTAGAAAGCATAACATTTTTTAAACAAGAAGCTATAAAGAATATAAAGGTTACTTCCACACATGTTGCTAAGAGCTTGATTTAAAATATATTACCAATTTCTAACTTGACAGTGTGACGCTGTAATCCTATTTATAGGACGTAGCTGACTTCCCAGCATGATCTCTAACTTAATCTCCTGTCTAATGCATATAGAGCTTTTTAGCAAGCTTGCATGTGGTTACCGCACAGATATTAAAATCAGCTGTTAGCGCTTTTCAGCTTATTCTTGGTGTGCACTGGTAAAGGAAATCCCTGGTGATGCTTAGATAGGTTTTATATCTCGCAGTCTGACAGTGTTTTAATTCCCCCCGCGATTCTGGTATCATAGCAGCCAAATCTCCTCTCTCCACACCATCAGCACCTTTTTCCCGAAACCAATTTAGCCGGTGATCCTAAAACTAGCACACTTGAAACCGCCGGGATTCGGGAAGGGATCTCTTTGCGGAATAGCACCCTTCTACCTTCAAGGAATAGACCGTCTCAGAAAGAAATTAAGTGCTGTCAATCTATCTCAATCACCAGGGGAATGGAGCATGAGCGAGCCTCCAAATGGAGATGTGTTTTTTTTTTTTTTTTTTTTTCTCTGCAAGGATGTATTCTTTGGAAATGAAGTCAAAATTTTTCATTCATTTCATGCATGTTAAACATGAAAGTGGACTGGCAAGATTCCTATCCCATTGGATTTGTTAACATTTTTTAAGACATTTGAAAATGTATATTCTGTTTTCTCTTTGTTTAGACAAAGTCTTACTTAAAAAGGATGGTCATCACTCATTTGCCGTTTTCTCAAAAAAACACTTTCAGGATTTGCAATATTTTAGGACCCCTATGATTGTCTGTATTGCTGCGGATAATTTCTGAAGCATCAACGTACTTGTTGTTTAAATCTAGTAGAGCGATATAAAACTGTAGCTTTTCAGGTTTTTTCCTCAACTTAATGTAATGCACAGGTAATTTAGTCACTTTGCACCTTTAAAATGCTTTTAAAGCCCCAAACCATTAAAAAAAGTATTTGTAAGGGTTTAAAGAGAAGAATGTGAAACTTATATTTGTTCTTTAAGGATTTAAGCTTGTCATCCAAATAGTCTATTTAGTTCAGAGCTTAAGAAAAACCCCCAACATTTTGGATGAAAGGTAAAATATCTTCAAGAGTAAAGAAAAGTTCACTTTCATTCACCATTGCGTTGGTTAGACAGAATCTAGATCAACCAGTATGAGGAGAAAATAGACAGAGTTTGCTGACATATAGCTGTAGTACTAACCTGATCTGATTACACAACCGAAGAGCTCAACATGTGAGACATTAGCGATTATTTTCGGGAATGGTTTGATTACTTTTGTCTGTGTTGATGAGCGTTGATTTACTGGAGAACCAGCGGGCCAGACTGTGAGCTGTTAGACTTTGGACAGGAGAAGTTGATGTGATGAGAAGAAGGCCAGTGGCATTATTAACCCCTCACTAAGCCGAGAGGACGTGGCAATTATGACTAGTCATATAGTTCTCGAGCAGCCCAAGGGAAATGGCTCCATCGCACAGAAACGGGGTGTCAGACGTAGGAGATCTTTTACTCGAGGGGTAATTACAACTTATCAACTTATAGTTGTCAGAGTAATTGCTGATAGCAGAAACCCAAGTGTCACTGCTAAAACAGCAGTCACACCCCAGTTAATGAACCTTTCACACATCATAATCTGTTGATTTAGTTTCATCTGTGTGCGTAATAGAAAAATAATTAATTGCACAGAGGAACATCACTTTGTGACATTTGATGGTACCATGATAGGCTAAGACAAAAAAACGGATGGACTATGCCACCACTGTGTCAACCATAGTTTTACTTGAGGGGTTGATTTGTCTCGAATCGAACGCCACCTTAAATTTTATGATTGAGCGCGATTAAAGATTTGTTGTCACTGAAAGTTGAAACCTGGCAAATTTGCCTTTTAAGCAGCCACGATACCTTGTTTAACCACGTCAACGTTCCATCTTCGCCCTTTGAGTATTTTGGTCAAGTCCAAAATGAGGTAGCGCTTCCCAAGAAAACATTGCCAGGCAGAACTCAAGCACATTGAGGCCGAGGTGGTGGCGGTCTCAGAACCCTCAGATTTTAAAGAGGTTGGTGAGCAGATAATCTGTGTGGCTGGTTGGCTAGAGGATGTGTGACAAACACACCAGAATTGCCTTGATGTATTGATTCTTGCCATTAACCTTCACTGAACAGGTCTGTTCTGAGGTGCATCAACACAGAACAGCTCACTGAACTTGAGGAACGGGTGCTTTGTTCAGCTAACAAAAAAAAGGAGACAAGCCATTAGGAGCTGAGTTGTGCAGTCCTTAACTGTGCATTTGTGCAACCAATGTGCTTAAAGGGCAACACACAAAACACAACATTAATCCAATTTATTTTGTGTTACATAAGAAAACATTAAACACCAATCAACCACAAGAGTAAACACACAAAATAAATTTAAACCTTTATAAAGTATATATAATAAAGTAACACTCATTTAAAAAAATGTGAAATATGTAAAACAATTGCACAACCTCACTTTGCGGTTTAAAAACGGAAACTTCCACCATTTTTAATTGATGTTTACATCGAGATCAGGGTGCTGTAAAAATCTTGGCTTTGTGCATTTGATTCAAATATAACTATTATCATGTCTTTTATGTATCCTGTCTTTTCCGCAACGTCTTTTGCAGCAGCCACGGTTGCTGCTTCCCCTGTTCATTGCTGCTACTGTCTTGCAGTCCACCCACGCCACCTCTCTTCTCCTTTTCTTCTTCTATTCCAGAGTGATAAGGCACTGAACATGGCCCAACTTGCTCACTATATCTGATCTAATCGATACCTATTTCTCTCTCCAACACTTTTTTCCATTCTTTCCTCTCGTTCCTAACTGGGGTTAGCCATGGTAGGATGATTGGAAAGTGATACATCCACTGGGTCTGTCTTATCTGGGTAAGACAGATAGATTAGCAAGGGAGAGGTGTAAGATCAGTGAAAGGACTTAGCTTTACTGCTCTGCAATAAGACGGAAGCACATCCATCGGAGTAGCACACTTGGTGGAAGCCAACCTGACGCTTACTGTAACGACTCATTTTTTTGTTATTTTTTAAATTTACATCCTGTGTTAAATGTTCAGATGAACAATAACGTTTATGGCTGCAACAAGCCGTAACCAATCAGTGACGTCTTTCATATTAATTCCTTTGCTGACCTTAAAAACTTTCATCTTCTAATTTATTTCAAAGCTCAGTGAGAGCTTAATCTCTCCCTCATCCTGATAATTGTGCCTTTTGTCTCTCGGTGAATAAACATTCAACCTTGAGTGTGGAAAAATGTGGTTACATAAGAATGAGGGATACAGAGGCAAGCTTTTTTTTTTGCTCGAACATTAGGGTGGGTGGTAGGTCCTTCCGCTGTTTTCCAAACCACAGAGTCAAACTTTTTGTCTTTCAAATGAACCTTGTGATATGTGCTAAACAAAAACTTAGTACATTTTTAATTTCATTCTTGCTCTCATCACAAGGTTTGTGTAGTGACTGAAAGCACAAGCTGATACAATTTTTTATTTTTTATTTTTTCGTTTGTGCTGGGTTTTCTGGCTTCTCCTTTAGAAAAGCAGAAAGCAAATGCAAATTTGTAAAGTTTTAGTGGCATTCAAAATCATTGCTATTTGTAGGTACGCAGATGTGCTTTATTACTTTCTGGCTACCCAAACCTTCCCACCTTGTACACTGAAGTACTAATTAAAATTTGTGATTTCTAAAATATAGTGTGAAACCAGCTTATTTTTCACTGGGTTAAGATTTCATACTACACACTATTAAACAACTGTACAATCCAGGACAGTTATTTGCTAATATGCCAGATTTTAGTGCATATTTTAACTTACTCTGACTGTCATAAATAATTCTGTCATTTTGTATTTCCTATGCATTTTTGCTGCGGTTCCTGGCATGGCAGATTCAGTCATCACATATTTTTTAGAAGCGGCTAAAAGTTCTAAAGACATAGTTCTGAAAAAAAAAATTATATTTTTTTTTATCCCACTTGTCCCTTTTATGGATTTCATCTTTGTTGGCACTCATGCTCCCCATTTGAGGAGCCCTTTTCAAAGAGCTAATGATATCAGTGAGGCATCCACTCAATCAAGGCTGATCCTTGGTAACTAAGCAGAACCAACAAATCCCCTTTGCTTGATCTGGATCTTTATTGACACCCTTTTACATGCTGTTTTTTAAACGGATTTGTAGCCTTTCAGGAACGCAGACTTGTGCTATTTCCCCCGGTATGTAATGAATCATGAATGTCAGCTGTGGTTGTGACTTTAAATGAAGAGCAATGTTCTTTTCTCTGTGTCGATTTTTTGCTCATCTGTCACTAAACCGCATAATTTTCGGTAGTTCTTATTGCCTTCTTGGATCTGTTGTAAACCTGAAAAGGAAAAAAAAAAAAAAAAAAAGAAACAGTTTAATGAGACATATATCCTATATTAATGCAGTTGCTCTAAAGGTCTGTGTCCATCATAATCAAGCCAGTGGGGCAGTGTTCGTTCTCTGTATTGTAGGCTTTATAAAATATAATTCATGGAATGACTCATAGTGTCTACTGTGAAAAAGAAAAAGTCTTTAATTTCCGGTAAAATCCCAGTGACTGTGGTTGCCAGAATTTTGCACTATTTATACTGTATTTATTCTGTCACCATAATTAAATGGCAACCACAGCTACCGGTATTTTATCGCAAAGTAAAGACGTTTATTTATTTATTTTTTTTTACAGTGTATCTCTTCTTGTTTCAGAAAGGAAATATGAACAATTGGTACCAAAATAAATGACATACATCTGTTCATCCTCTATAGCAAGTACAGCAAGTTTGATTGCAGGATTTTTAATTTCCCTTGCATGCTTTGTGTTCCCCTCCTCCAGCACACCTGATTTCAATTGACGACTGACTGAAAGGCTTTTACCAAACTTTATTCAACTGAATCAGGCAGGGAAAACATCCAGAGTATGCAGGGCAGTGTGCCTGGAGGACTGGCGTTGGGGAACTGATTTAGACCATGTGACAATCTAAAAATCTAATGTATTGTTGAGAGTCGTTGGAAACTCTCAAAGTATTTTAGAGTGTAGGAATTCCCAAACTCTTCCAAGTTTGTCATGACTGCTGTGTGCAATGCATCCCACCGCTGTGCATGGCTTAAACCTAAGGTATCTCACTGATCCACTCTTCTCACACTGCCACATAGTTGGATCCTCTTCAGACAGGAATCAATGTTCTGCTAAGTAGGGCTTAAAAATAGCACAAAATGTTTAATCTTCTTAAAACACCCATTTTAGAGACATTTCCCCTACGGCATAAGACAATCTGACCTCTGCAAATATTGCTGATGTGTGCAAACTAATCCAATAGTAAATAGTGCAATATTGCAACCACAATAAAGATGTACAGTACTCTCACGTTTCTGCCTTTTGCTTGCACTTTATTAAAGCTTTATACAAACAGCAACTTCGAGCATCTCTACGATTAAATGTAGCTGTCGTCTCTAACTTGATTCAATGACTTTTATGTGATTTTATGAGAGCTTGAGGTCAGCGTCTAGGAAGGAGCAAACTACAATTAGTTGCGTTTCATTTAATCCACTTTGTGTCATCAAGAAATTCTCGCGGCTGACGTTAACTCTATAAAACCAACATAAACTCAAACGCTCTTTGCAACTAGATCCTCTCCGAAATCAAATGATTTCTCACGCAGTGTGTAAATATATTGTGCGTGGTTCTTGTTTTTTGGCAGATCTTTTGAAATAAATGAACCTTCACAGGAGGAATAAAGGCCAATCTCATCCTGCGTAGAGAGAGTCATTTGGAGACTTTCATTTGCCATTTCATTTACTGATGCAAACAGAGGGCTGCGGCGTTTGCATTTATTCATCCTCTTCAGATTTCAACTGAATATTAGTTATGTAAACTTATAATGAAGAAACAAAAAATAAAAAATAACTACAGCTTAAGATGATCTATGATGTAAGATGTGGTTCACTATTCTGCTGGAAGTAGCCATTATAAGAGGGGTATGCTGTGGTTATAAATGGAGGTACGTGGTCAGCGACAATGGGCTGTGGCATTTAAAAGACTCTCTCTTGGAAGTCAAGGGACCCAAAATGTGTCGAGATAATATTCCCCAAATCGTTTCACAACCTTCACCAGCAGTCTGAACCATTCATACGGGGCAGCATGAATATATTTCAGGTTGTTTATGCCAAATTCTGACCCTGCCATCTGAATGTTGCAGCTGCAATTGAGACTCCTCGGACACGCAACATTTTTCCCATCTGTTATTGTTCATTTTTGGCCTGTGTGGGTTACAGCCTCAGTTTCAGGTTCTTAGCTGTCAGTTTGTGCACTCGGTGTGATCTCCTGCTGCTGTAGTCCACCCGCTTCTAGGTTCAGTGTGTTGTGTGTTCAGAGATGGTATCCCACCTTGGATTTGTCAAGGGGTTGTGTTGAACTTATCTGTCCGTTCTCCTCTGAATTCAACAAGGCCTTTCTGTCCACAGATTTTGTTTCTTTCTTTTTCTGACCTTTCTCTGTCCATCCAAGAGCTGAGTGTTAGGAAATGACAGCAATCACGCCCCA